>NC_080094.1:55492500-56117500 GCF_950005125.1 Chionomys nivalis
TCTCAACTTCTGTGTGAAGTTAGGTCTGCAAATTTCTTTTAACAGGAAGAAGCTGAATCAGGAAGGGACACATGACAATAATCATGGCTCATGAATGATAACGTTCAATGTAGGCCAGTTTGCATAAATTTGCCTTAACAATCACAATAGCAGGGCCGATAGCAGATAAAATTTGGACACACCCAAACACAGGGCACGGGGTCCATTGGGCCACGGGGCCCACAGGCTCAGAGGTAGCTCTCTGCCAACTCTGTCCACTGGCTGAGATTGCCCTGGGTGGTGCCTCACTCTAGTCAGGAATCCTTCTGCAGGAACCAGAACTGTCTGGCCACAGCTGCTCGGACCCGCAGTGGGCCATCTCCACAGCTGCTCCGGGCGCTGTGGGCCATTTAGTTCCAAGAAGATGGGTTGCTGAGAGAATTCAGGTGAATGACTTTTGTCACATTTCTAGAGCTATCCATGGGAGACAGGTGGGAGCCTCACACCCACTCAGGATTCCCAGGCTCCTTCCTTCCTCTTCTCAAGGCCTGGCAGCCTGTTGACCTTTGCTTGTCTGAGGTTTATGTTTCTGTGGGCCCCAGCAGCTGCTGAAGGGAGGGAGTATGGCCCTGAATGCCACTGGCTGGCAGGGAGAAGCCAGGAGACTCATTCCCAGCTCTAAACAAAGCCCTATTGATCTTTGACCCCTGCCCCTCCCAAGCGTCTTGGCCCTCTTCCCACCCCCTTTCTTCCTTGTGGGACTCTCCCTCCACTCTCCCTCTGTCCCCTCATTTTCCTCCATGCTCTTGCCTAGACGGGCAGCTTCCCCCAGCTCCTGGCCCAGTCCGATCTGTCCATGCTGTCGTCAAGTCCTGCTTCCTGTACATCTCCCAAGCCTGACACCGACAACCCCGATAAGAAGGTCCACTGGGCTTCTGAGAAGAGGAGGAGGACATCTTCCACAGACTCAGAATCAAAGACTCACTTGGACGTCTCTAAGTTGCCCAGGTCCCGGAGGCCCAGCCGGCTAACGGTGAAGTATGACCGGGGCCATCTGCAGCGCTGGCTGGAGATGGAGCAGTGGGTAGATGCTCAGCTGCAGGAGCTCTTCCAGGTGGGTAGCTTGAGGGAGGCTGCCGGAGACTGTGGACCCAGGCCAGGTCCCGATACTCAGACGGCTTGCTTGGAGACACCCAGGGGAGCTGGAGGGGCGATGTGTGATGTTGTCACGGAGCATGCTCCTTCTTCAGATGGAAGGAAAGTCTTGACTGTGTCTTTAACCCCTGTGTGCTATGGAAAAGGTCCTTTAACATTGCCTGGACTCCGTTTCTGAGCTATGCAAGGGGCTCTCCTTGCCTGATGTATCTCTTTGCTAAGACTTTCTGAGAGTCAAATGACAGTTGAAGAGTCCATGCTTGGCCAGACCTTGTTTTTATGTCTTTTTGGTGTACGTCCATGCAGAGAGCCACATTGTCCAGTACTGTCCCTAGCAGTACTGTGGCTATTAGCTGTAAATGAATGAAGATGAAATAAAATTTAAAATGTGGGTCCCAGGTCCCATAGATGTGGTTAAAGTGCTGACGGTCTCATGTACCATATTGACGGCACAGATGTGGGCCAGCTCCACTCTCTTAGAACTAGACGGAACAGGCAAGGAAGAGCACCCATACCGTGACCCCAGCTGGCTTTGTGTGTGCCTCTCTAACCGCCTTTCCTCAGCTTCAGCCTGGGAAAGGCTGGGTCTTGCCGCTGGTCACGGGAGGGGCACCTTCACCAACTCTGTTCCCAGTTGATCCCTCAAGGATAACATTTTGACCTCTTAACGGCACCCTAGCCTCAATGCAAGTCCGAGCACGCATTATTTGATTTAACCCTCCCCACAGCTCCATCAGGCAGGTGCTGTCTTTCAGCTGAGAGAGTGTTGACTTGGGGCTGGAGAGCTCAGCTGGTAGAGTGTGTACGTGAAGTCCTGGCTTTGACTCCCCCCCCCCCCCAGCACGGTGCTCATGGCTCATGGTGGCACATTTCTATGGGAGGTAGAAGCTAGAGGGTCAAAAGTTCACAGGTATCCTCAGCGACCTAGTGAATTTGAAGCCACCTGGGAAACATAAGTGACTTGTTCAAAGTCATACAGCTGGGAAGCCATGGGAGTAGGAGTATAGTGCGGCCCCTAGCTGGAGAGTTTGGGCACTTATTTGAACAGCCAGTGAGAACTGAAATCTGCTAAAGCAGGTGCATGCATGGGGCGGTTTATAGGCCCCATGGTTGGGCCCAGGAGGCTAACCCACAGGACCGGGAGTTCTCATTGATCACAAGAGTGTTTAGCTTGTCTGTCTTCTTCCTTCCTTCCTTCCTTCCTTCCTTCCTTCCTTCCTTCCTTCCTTCCTTCCTTCCTTCCTTCCTTCCTTCCTTCCTTCCTTCCTGCCTCCTTACCCCACTCCCTTCTTCTTTGGGTCCTGCATCAGGCCCTGTGATTCTTGCCAGTGAGGAGGCCGTCCTGCTACGGCAATAGGAAAGGCTGGCAGGAGGAGCCTGGTCAGTCCTGCAAGCTTACTGTGTCCTGTGTCCGTTTAGTACACGGGTTGCTCTTGTCTGCTGAAGCATTAGCCTAGCTGTAGAGGGTAGAGAGAGGCCCCCGAGTGGGGAGCTAGAGAGGTAGACTCTCTTGGTCCCCACCTGTTGTTTTGCAGCGCCTCCTCTACCCCACTTCACCACTTCCCGCTCCTCCCCTCTGGATTAGTTTCTGTTTCAAAGTGTTTCTTGGGCACTTGCTTGAAAAGTCTCCTATTCCAGACACCTCAGGGCGAGTCCTGCTGAAGAGCCTCATTTACGAGGTGAAGATGGAGGAGGGGAGGGTGTATAGTAATGTGCCCGCAATGCGGGCAAACGAGGCCCATGAGAGGACCACTCCCGGGCAGTGACTGACATAAAACCGCTGGCCTATAGTTGCCATGGCAATTGTCCAAAGGTGCCCACAGGAAGCAGCTAACCACCTGGGAAGTTCCAGGTGGCTGGGCATCTTAGAGGTCAAGGTAACTCAACTTACTCAGTTTCGGGTCTGCCTCCAGGGCTCTAACCTGCCCACCTTGCCCTGCGGCACTGTTGGGAATGGTTACAGGGATTTGTGACTTGTTTAGTTTAACGACACCAACCTTCCTTCCTCAGAGGACCAATGTCCCCCTAGGTGTATAGCTTGGCCTGGGGTCTGTGGGGAATGAAATCTGGGGATATACACAATCTGAGGGCCCTGAAGCGTCTGTTTTCCAGAAGTCACCTGAGGATTTGACTTCTAGGCAGGGACTTAATCAGCTGTACATTAAGGAGACCCTTGTTTAACAACCGGCTCCATCCGCTGTTTCTATCCCCTAGGTTTTTACTTCATGTCAGGCCCTTAAAGTCACGACTTGTCCTGACTTTTCCTACTTCCAACCACTCAGTCCCCTGACTCAGTTTGCTATCCACTGCATTAGGTGTAAATCTAACATGCACATCAGCAGGGGACACCACTGACCGAGAGCGAAATATTTCCTTCCTGCAGCTTCCATGATACTGGATTTTCCTGGTGACAGCTGGAACACATTCCTGTTGGGATGGTGACATTTTAAAGCAACAACCTATTATATTTTTACTCCTTTTTTTTTTTTTTTTTTTTTTTTTTTTTTTTTTTTTTGGCTTTTGTGTCTGGCTGCCCTGGAACTTGCTCTGTAGACCAGGCTGGCATTGATCTCACAGATATCCACCTGCCTCTGCCTCTCAAGAGACAGGATTACAGGCGTGCACCACCAGTGCCTGGCAGTCTATTACATTTTTAACTTTTTAAAAAGTGTGGTTGCCAAGCCTGGTAGCACAGGCCTATAATCTCAGCTACTGAGGAGACTGGGCAGAAGTATTGCAGGTTCGGGGCTAGCTGGGGCAACTCAGTGAGACCCTATGTTGAAGTAAAAACTACACAAAAGATCTGGGGCTATAGCTCAGTGTAGGTAGGGCACTTGCTCACCATGTGTGAGAACTTGGGTCTCACATCACTCCTGAGTGCCACCAAATACATAAGTACACAGAAAGTGTTGTCGGACTCACTGAGGTGGCTAAGGTGCCACCACACAAGCCTGGTGACCTCAGTTTGATCCCTTGAACCCAAGTAAAGGTGGAAAGAGAAAACCAACTCCACAAAGTTGTCCTCTGACCTTGGCACACGTACTCCCATCATACACATGATGATGATGAGGAGGAGGATTGATTGATGATAATTTTTAGAAAGTTGCCAGCTGGACATGGTAGTGCACACCTTTAACCCCAGCACCAAGAGGTAGAAGCAGGCAGATTTCTATGAGTTTGAGGCCAGCCTGGTCTACATAGTGAGAGCCTGTCTCAAAACAAAACAAAGCAACAGGTATTGTCAATGTGTCAGACATTGTTAGCTCTTTCAGGCTGTTCTCCGTTGCTAGTCTCCATGGTCTGGGTGTGGAATGAAGGTGAGAACGGGGATCAAATCAGGCAACGGCTGACAAGAAGCCACCACACACGACCGTGTCACAGGCTTACCACACTTGTTCATCTCAGTGGGGTTGTTCTTCTCTGGAAATTCAAAACGTATATGAGGGCTGAGGGTGGAAGCTTAGTGGTAGAGCACGTGTTTAGCATGTGCAAGGCCCTGACATTAGGAATGAGGGGACTTGAAGGAAAAAATGCTGGGGCTCTGATACAATCCTTTATTATCATCATTTTACTGTAGGGTCCGCCATGGTCAACATATATTGAGAACATAATGATATAGTAATGGTTTGGGGTCAGGAGTCTTTTTATAGAAGCAAATTTCTAAACTCTTTAAAAAAAATTATGGCTGGGCATGGTGACTCACGCCCTTAATTCCAGCACTTGGGAGGTAGAGGCAGGTGAAGCTCTGTGAATTTGAGGCCAGCCTAGTCTACAGAGTAAGTTCCAGGACAGCCAGGGTTACAGAGAAACTCTCTCTTGAAAAAAAATCAATATAATAATAATAAAAATTGCATGTGTGCACACATGATGGATATATGTGGGTATTCATGCCACAGTGTGTGTGGCGTTTGCTCTCTCCTGTTTTTATGTGCTTTCCAGGGATCAAGTTAGGGCTCTAGGCTTGTGCAGCAAGCGCCTTCACCCACTCAGCCATCTCAACAGCCCCAAACGTCTATATAGTTATTTACTTAGTTTTGAGAAAGGGTCTTGCTGTGTAGCCTAAACTAGCCCTGAACTCCAGACTTCAGAGTAGCTGGAGTTAGAGGCAAACCTTGCCCTGGCTCTTCTCCTGCCCTCTGAGGTTCTGATATACAAACTTAGGGTGATTGATGGTCAGCAGGCCAGGGCTGTGTTCTGCATCCTACTTAGCATCCACCTCCTGGGCTGTCTTCTCTCTCTCTCTCTCTCTCTCTCTCTCTCTCTCTCTCTTAGAATTAAATGTAGGGTTAATTCCATCTAGTAAAGTCTTTATTTAAAATATTATTTCTTCTTGATGCTCCACTTGACTCTTATCTATTTTTGGTATTTTGAGACAAGGTCTTACTATATAACCTTGTTTGGCCTAGAATTCACAGTTTCTGCTGAGTACTAGGGACCAACTGTGAGGAACTGAGGCACAGAGGTTGATGATTCTCAGACCTTACTAGGACTGGACATAAATCAAGTCTGAGCAACGAGTTGAACAGTCACATACAGGGATTCAATAGAGACCTCAAAAAGGTCATTCTGCACTGGGAGGGCCAATGATTCTCCGGATTAAAGGCAACTTTGGACTGATCCCAACAAAGTTTAGAAACATGTATTAGATCGATCAAACTGAACCACGAATGAAAAAAAAATTTTTTTAAGTGCAGCTACTTTAGCAGGGGCAATGGCTCACGGGTTAAGAGCACATTAGTGCTCTTGTAGAAAAGGCAAGCTCAATCTCCAGAATCCACATTGGGCAGCTCAGAACTGCCTGAAACTCTAGCTCTGGAGGATTTGATGCTCCTGGCATTATCACCCTGTCTGCCTGCATGCCGCCATGTTCCCTGCCATGATGATAATGGACTGAATCTTTTTGAACTGTAAGCCAGCACCTCAATTAAATGTTTTTCTTGTTAAGAGTTGCCATGGTCATGGTGTCTTTTCATGGCAATAGAAACCCTATTATTGTGTGTGTGTGTATGTGCGCGCGCGCACGCACGTGCTATAAGTCAGCTTCAGGTGTAACTCCTTTTTGGTTTCTCTGTAGCTTTGGAGCTTGTCCTGGAACTAGCTCTTTTTTTTTGTTTGTTTGTTCTTTTGTTTTTGTTTTTGTTTTTCGAGACAGGGTTTCTCTGTGGCTTTGGAGCCTGTCCTGGAACTAGCTCTTGTAGACCAGGCTGGTCTCGAACTCACAGAGATTCACCTGCCTCTGCCTCCCAAGTGCTGGGATTAAAGGCGTGCACCACCACCGCCCGACTCACGAGTGCTTCTTTTTTAAAGTTTATTTATTGAGCATACAATGTACTGCTGGCAAGGAAGGCATCAGGTCTCATTACAGATGGTTGCGAGCCACCATGTGGTTGCTGGGAATTGAACTCGGGACCTCTGGAAGAGCAGCTAGTGCCCTTACCCTCTGAGCCATCTCTCCAGCCCCCCTTTTTTAATTTTTTTGAGAGGAGAGAAAAGTCTCAGAATTTAGGAGCACTTGTTGTTCTTGCAGAGGACCCAGGTTCGGTGCCCAGCACTCACATGGTGGCTTACAGCCATCCATAACTCCAGCTCTAGGGGATGTGGCACACTCTTCTGACCTCCCTAGACACACACATGCAGGCAAAACACTTATACACATAAAATAAAATGAATACGTCTAAAAAATTCATTTTTATTTTATGTGTAGGATTGTTTTACCTTCATTTATATATATGAACCACATGCCTCTCCAAAGATGCTGAGAGAATGTCAGATCCCCTGAACCTGGGGCTACAGGAGTTTGTGAGCTGCCTGATGTGGGAGTCCTCTGCAAGAACAGTTGATGCTCCTAACCACTGAGCCATCTTCCCAGCCCTGGCCACACCTTGTGTGTCTGAGACAGAGTCTCTTACTGGGACCTGGGCCTTGCTGATTAGAAAGGCTGGCAGACCAGCAAGGTCCAGGGGTCCTCCAAACTCTGCCTTTCTTCTGGGATTACAGACACTTGACACAGGCTGGCTTTTTATGGAGGCGCTGGGGACCAGCCTCAGGTCTCATGCTTGTGTGACAAGCACTGTAGATGTTATCTCTCCAGCCTCCCTCCCACCTTTTGTGTTGTTTGAAACAGTCTCATGTAGATTTTTATTTATTATGTATATAGGTTTCTTCCTTTATATATCCTGCAGTACAGAAGAGGACACCAGATCTTATTACAGATGGTTGTGAGCCACCATGTGGTTGCTGGGAATTGAACTCAGGACCTTTGGAAGAGCAGCCAGTGCTCTATTCCTCTGAGCCATCTCTCCAGCCACCTTTTTTTTTTAAAAAAAATATTTATTATTTATACAATATTCTGTCTGTCCGTGTGTCTGCAGCCACAAGAGGGCACCAGACCTCATTACAGATGGTTGTGAGCCACCATGTGGTTGCCGGGAATTGAACTCAGGACTTTTGGAAGAGCAGGCAATGCTCTTAACCACTGAGCCATCTCTCCAGCCCCCGCCAAGAATGATCTTGAACCTCTGATCTTCCTGCCTTGATTCTTGACTGTTCCACCACACCTGTTGCTTTTGTTTTTCCAAAATTATTTTATTAGTGTGTGTGTTCTGTGTGTGTGTATGATCTGTGTCTGAATGTGAGCTCACACGTGTCGTCATGCACATGTAGAGATCAGAGGACAGCTTTCCAGGAATTGGTTTTCTCCTTCCACTGTGGGATCTGGAGATCAAACTGAAGTCATCAGCCTTGTGTGGCTAGCACCTCTATCTGCTGAACCATCCCTTTGCACCCCCCCCCCGCCAGATAGGGTCCCACTATGTAGCAGTGGCTAGCCTGAAATTCATTATATAGACCAGACTGGCCTTGAACCCAGAGAGATCAGACTGCCTCTGCCTTCTGAGTGCTGGGATCAAAGGTGTGTGCTACCAGGACTGACCAGGGTCTTTTGCTTTGTTTCGTTTTTTGTTTGTTTGTTTTCAAGACAGGGTTTCTCTTTGTAGCTTTGGAGCCTATCCTGGTACTCACTCTGTAGACCAGACTGGCCTCGAACTCAAAGAGATCTGCCTGCCCCTGCCTCTCAAGTGCTAGGAATAAAGGTATCTGCCACCACTGCCCGGCTTGTTTTTATTTTTTAAGGAAAATTTTGCTGTGTAGCCCTTGCTGGCCTTTACCTGCTATGTAGTCCTTAAAGCTTCTAGCAATTCTTCTGCCTTAGCTTCCCATTTTCTGAGACTACAGGTGTGTCATGACCTCTGACTTTTGTTTGTACATTTGTGCAATGTCCTACCTAGTCACCTACATGGTGAGAATCACCTAGTCCTGTTCCCCCCTCACCCCCAAGACGATGAGCATAAGGATTTGGTTAAGTTTATTTGTCGTTTGTTTTGGAGACAGAGTCTCGTTTCAGGCTTAGTAGCCCAGGCTGACCTTCCGTCTACCTCCCTGCTGGGATTATAAGTGTCCTGGGTTTCTGCTGGTCCTGGGGACTGAGTCAGGACTGTGCATGCTAGGCAAGCACTCCAGGCTGAACTTTCCGATATCTCACTAATTTTTACTCTCCAGATTGCAGAGGCTGCTTCTTCCAGGACTCTCCCTGGCCCCTGGCTTGGTGAGCTTTCCGTTTCACGTCCTCCTATGGTCTCTCATCTCGGCATCTTTCTGTTACCACCTGTAACTGCTCTTTCACTTGTCTTTGGCTTTTCAAGGACGGGATAGTGCTGTCTGTCTGTCTTGCTGTTACAGCCCTAAGACTCACTGTCACCTTTGATACACAGTGTGCCTTTAATAAGCAGCTATAAAGTGTGTGAGGGCTGAAAGAGATGAGTTATAGGAGGCAGAAGTGAAGGGTGTCGAGAGCTTAGGGGGAAGTGAGAACTCAAGAAATATTGATTTTAAAAAGTGCAGAAGTCTTCAAGTGTTAACAGTGTTACCTGTTAGTGAGAGGAGCAAGAAGGTAGATAAGCCTTATTTTCCTTTTTGCTACTTCATTTGATATGTTTTATTTGTAATTTACAAAGTCAGTTTTATTGAATATAAACTGACATACAGTAAAATGTGCCCTTTTGCAGTGTACATAAAAATACAGAGGATGAGCCAGGGGGTGGTGGCGCACGCCTTTAATCCCAGCACTTGGGAGGCAGAGGCAGGCAGATCTCTGTGAGTTCGAGGTCAGCCTGCTCTACAGAAAGAGTTCCAGGACAGGTTCCAAACCATACCAAACCAAACTAAAGCAAAACAAACAAAACAAAAAAACAATAGAGGGTGTATTTTTTCCTTTATAAAATGTTACATCATCAAGGTAAGAAATATTTCCATCTCCGAAGAAGTTCCTCAAATAACAGTTGCCTTTAAACGAAATATGTAATTTAATTACTATCATTTTAATATATTTTATTTAATATAATTTAAACAAATTATATAATTGCTATTGTATCTGACTTTGTTGCTGCTGTTGTTACCAGTTTTCCTTGTGTTTTGAGACATGATGGTGGGTCTTCTACTAAATATAAAATCCAAGGTGACCTCGTACTCATAGCAGCCCCCTGTCTCAGCTTTACTAGGATTACACTGGTGTGCCATCTGGTCTGGCTCCTTATCTATGCTATGACTCATTAACTGCCGTAATATGGAGGCTGTGTGAAGTCAAGGTCTTTGTTCACTGAGGTTCCCCAGTTCATAGTGCCAAGTTCACAGCAACGGCTAGACACATGCTTCTAGAAAGGCAGATTCCAAATGATTAAGCAGCCAAATGGGGAAACAGAAACTTGGAAACCACTAGAGAAAAGTACAGATGGGAGCTGGCGAGGTGGTTGGCGGTAAAGGTGCTTGCTGTGCAAGACGGGCTACCTGAGCTTGGTCCTGGGAACCCAAGTCCTCAAGCTGTTCTCTGACCCCACATCTATGTCTATGTTTCTCTCTCTCTCTCTCTCTCTCTCTCTCTCTCTCTCTCTCTCTCTCACACACACACACACACACACACACACTTTAAACAATGATTATAAAATATTCAGCTAGGTATGGTGGCACACACCTATATTCCCAGTACTCAGGAGGCTGAGGCAGAAGGATAGCAAATTAGGGACCATCTTGAGCTATCTAGAAGGACTCCATTTGATGTTTTATGAGTCAGGTTCTCACTATACAGCTTTAGTTGGTCTGGAGCTAGCTGTGTAGACCAGGCTGACCTTCAACTCTTAGGGATCTGCTTGTCTCTATCTTCTGAGTGCTGGGATTAAAGGCATGAACCACCACACCGGGCATTTTCCCCGGAAGTACAGGTCTTTCATTGGCCTGAAACTCACTAGTGGGCTAGGCTGGCTAGCAGCAAGCCCCACAGATTACCTGTCTCTACCTTCCCAGGGCTAGGATTACAAGCACTCACTGCTGTGCCCCATGCTTATTTTAATTGTTAATAACATTTATTTATTTGTATGTATCCACACATCTGCGGTACACATATAGAAGAGGGAGTTGGCGCTCTACTTCTACTACACAAGTCCTGAGGCTCAAACCTGGATCCTGTGGAAGAGCAGCCAGTGCTTTTAGCCCTCTCTCTAGCCCTCCCCCTGCCCTTTAGATGGGGTCTTATTCAATGCCTAAACGGACATTGAAGTTGCCATGTAGCCAAGGGTTGTCTTGAACTCTTGATCCTCTTGTCTCTACCTCCCAGATGCTGGGATTACAGGCATGCACCACCATGCCCAGTTCCTAAGCTTCCATGTTCCTATTTTAGGGTTTTAAGAGGTTTTATTTGTTTGGTTTTTGAAACAGGATTTCTCTATGTAGCTCTGGCTGTTCTGAAACTCGCTCTGTAGATCAGGCTGGCATCAAACTCACAGAGAGCTGCCTGCCTCTGCCTCCCAAGTGCAGGGATTAAAGGTGTGTGCCACATTGCTTGGCACTTTTTTTTTTTTTGAGACTGGTCTTTCTACATAACACTGGCTGTCCCAGAACTCTTGTGAAGACCAGGCTGGCTGGCCTCAAACTCACAGAGATCCACTTGCCTCTGCCTCCCGAGTGCTGCCATTAAAAGTGTGCACCACCACACTCAGAAAAGTATCTTATTATTTTATGTGTATAGGTATTTAGCCTGCATATGTATTTGTTCTCCAAGTGCTTGGTACCCAAGGTACTACAGGAAGAGGTGCAGGAAACCCTAGAACTGGAGTTGCAGACAGTTGCAGCCTCCATGTGGGTGCTGAAAATCTAATTCAGATTCTCTGGGAGAGCAGCTAGTGCTCTTATCTGCTGAGATGTCTCCCCAGAGCCATCCCCTCCTTAGACAAGGACTCACTCTCAAGTCTAAGTTGAGCCATCTCCTGGGAGCCATCTCTTCCCTGAGACGAGGTCTCACTCTGAGGTTGCTCTGGAACTCATGATCTGCTTTCCTCTGGGAGAAGACCCTCTTCCTGAGTAACTCTTAACACTTTCATATAGAACATAGTAGGTGTTTAGTAAATGCTTATTGGATAGAATAACTAATGAGCATTCTGAGTAAGCTGAGGAGGGGATCAATATGGAAGATGAGCAGTTGAAGGCAGAGCTGGGTTCTTGCACCAGGGGGTCAAATCTCTCTGTTACTCTCAACTAGAGTCAAGAAGCTCCTTCAGAGCCTGAAATTGATCTGGAAGCGCTCATGGAACTATCCACAGAGGAACAGAGGACTCAGTTGGAGGTAGGATGGAAGCTGGGGACTGAAGTTGGGCTGGAAGCTTAGGTCCTGTTTCCCTGGGTGTCCTGAGTACCAATTCACAGGGCCACACTAACCAACCGAGCTAACTGCCAGCTGCAAAGAACCAAGTTACAGGGGAGGGATCTTGGAGACTGATAGGCACTTGTGGGGAAGTCATATGTCTTAGCTCACCTTGCTCTCTTTCAGGCCATTCTCCGAGACTGCCCCTGTGACACAGAGGTAAGGCATATTCTGTTTCCACAGTGGGAGGATGCTGAACGGGGGAGGCTAGGATGAATAAAGAGGAACATCTGAAAGGGAAGCTTGACCCTTGACAATTCTTTCCTTTTCTTGCTCTGGGGGACATTCGAAGACAGATTAGGGAGGGCAGCATGGTGACTGTGACTTCTTGTTTGATCTCATTGCTTTTTCTCCCACAGTCTTTTATCTCTGAGCTGCTCAGTCAACTCAAGAAACTTCGGAGACTCAGCAGGCCTTCGAAATAATGCTGGAGAGAGCATATTCTGCAGCCCAGCCCTGATCTGGATACTGGCTGACAAGGGATGCAGAAGACAAAGAGAGACACTTGGGTAGCCCAAATGTATGTGCAGACACAGCTGGGCTCTCTCTGCTGGGCACTCTGGGAGTCAGCTGTGGCTGTTGCCTAATGCTTCCCTTGGCAGCCAGGATAAAAACTTTAGGAAACCAGCTAAGTGTGTGGAGTGTGGTGTGTATCTATGCTGGGGGATGGGAGAGGGGCAGTGCTATCTTGGAAGACCAACATCCTAAGTCCCTTGGCTGTGCCCACAGCATTCATCCATCATCCTCATCCTCAGCTAACAGGTGTTGGGAATTCAAAGACCACCAGGACTCATGGTGGGACTGTCCTTGCTGGGAGCTTACAGCACAGTGAAACCTTTTGTGAATTCCACAGGAGTCTGCTTCTACCCTGCTGTGTTCTTAGCACCTCTCACAGGCCTCAGGCTCAGGGGCCGCAGGGTTCTGGATGTAGATGGTGCTGGGCACCTGGAGGTACAGGTCAGTGGTAGAGCACACATGTAGCATGTATAAGGTGTAGGTTCAATCCCCCTACTGCCAGAAACAAACTCACAAATAAAAAGTCTAGAGCTAAGGATGTAGCTCAGTGGTAGAGTCTTTGTCCAGCATGTACAAGGCCCTATATACAATTCCCAGTACAGAAAAAAAATTCTGGGGCCACTGAATCAATAACATAATTTATTAGATTCACTACAGGCCAGGGCTGAGCCCTGGAACCAGGTTTCAGGGCTCATTCTTAGGTTCAGTGTGGTCTTCCCCATCTGCCTCTCGGTTTCAGGTCAGGCTCTTGAGGACCCTTCTCCTTTCCTCTGGCTCCTCTAAGACTCGTTCTCTTCAATGGACTCTTTCTTCCTTACAGGGACTGCGAAGCTCAAAACACAGTGTGTTTGCCATCAGTAGAGTTGGATCTGCTATCCCACTGGCTGGCCCGAGACCAGGCCCAGGTGGCCGTCCCAGCCTGCTGGCTGCCCGTGGCACTGCCACCTCAGGAGGTCATCGGGGTTTTCTTAGTGTTCTCGGCCAGGAGTTCGGGGGTGGTATGCAGAAGTCTGATGCTCTTTAAGATCAAAGTTATCGTGACCCTCCCTGGGGAGCAAAGGATGAATGGCAGAGATCTTGGCAGCCCTTAAGCCAAGATCAGTCTACCCCCAGAACACTCTACCTGCACCTACCGGAAGCACCGGGCACAGTAGAGGTCTCCATCGCAGCCAGCACAGCGCAGGGTGGCATCCTCATTGCAGATGCAGCACCAGGGGAGCTCCTCCTCTTCCTCCTCAGCCTGGGGCTTCACGAAGAGAGGAATGGGGGAGTTAGGAACAGCTGGAGCAGTGAGCCAGGTGCAAGGCTGTGTGTGACAAGCATGGGGATGCCTGTGTGGGGCTTTTCTCACCTCAGTCTTGGCCCTGCAGGGTTGGGCCTGGGGTCGGGGAGCTGGTTCCACAGGGATGTTAAAGCCACTTGCCTCATCCAGGGCAGCTTCTTCAGTGAGCTGTGAACAGGGAGGAAGAGAACTACTTCCTGCTCTGGGCCCAGGTTCCCCTCCCAGCGTTCTGCAGCCTAACTTCTCAGCTTCACCCCTTACCTCCTGCTATACCTTCCTGGTTTTTTTTTTTTTTTTTTTTTTGGTTTTTCGAGACAGGGTTTCTCTGTGGTTTTGGAGCCTGTCCTGGAACTAGCTCTTGTAGACCAGGCTGGTCTCGAACTCACAGAGATTCACCTGCCTCTGCCTCCCAAGTGCTGGGATTCAAGGCGTGCGCCCGGCTACCTTCCTGGTTTCTTGAGGTAGGAAATGGATCCCAACTAAAATTGGAGCTGTGGAACAACCACTCGTGGCGCTAGAGGCCAGGGAGTGAGAGCAGAGCTGGGGCGACAATGAGGCAGCGGCGGAGCAAGGGTGATGGGTGGGTAACAAGGCTACCTGCTGCAGGAGTCTCTGGATGGCTGTCTCTTCATCCTCCTCCTCATCACTGTCTGGTAGGCGATAGTCCTGGAGGCTCACTTGAGTGAGGGGGCAGGAACAGAGGACAGAGGGAGGTGAGATATTTCACCAGATGGCTGCCCTCTTGTCTTCTAGAATTGTTGGCTCCCTGGGGGCACCTGTTTTGGAGCTGAGAATCAAGCTCCTGCTCCCGCGCCTCTTACTCTAGCCCTGCAAGACTGGGCCGTCAGCCGTGAGAGCGGAGGGCAGTAAAGGAGGCATTGAAGGTCCCACGGCCTCGTTATGGCTGCCTCAGAGCCCTCATTCCTTGCTCTGCCCCATTCTATCTCATGGTTCTGGACAGGACACAGATCCTCTGGCACAGGGACCCTGAGTACCCTTTAGTACTGGTGGGGAAAGTGTAATCTGAGGTAGCAGTAGGTCTTGGCTGGGGGGCCTGAATAAGGAGGCTGGCTCAAGCCTTTACCTTTGCTGGGGTCCTGTCCCTGAAGTACAGTCAATCTTTTGGCCAGAGCCAGGATCCGTTCCTGCCTGGTGTTCTCCTCCCGTAGCTCAACTGCTGCCTCGGTCAGCAGCCTGCTCTTCTCCTCCTCCAGGGATGAGTTGGCCTGACCTGGGGAATTTGTGTGCTCCTTCCTTGTACCTCCCTTGTTGAGGTCATTCTGGAGGGGGATCACTGGAAGAGGTAATACAGTTAGGAAGGCAGAAAAATTCCAAGATCTCACTCCAGAAGCCACTGGACCCATTTCTCAACTAATTTTTAACCATATGTTATCATTTTTTTTTTTTGCTCAGTACTAGGCTTATAGTATAGACAAAATTGCTATTTCTTCCAAATAAAATTTTTTTTTCCGAGACAGAGTTTCTCTGTGGCTTTGGATCCTGTCCTGGAACTATCTCTTATAGACCAGGCTGGCCTCGAACTCACAGAGATCCATCCACCTGCCTCTGCCTCCCGAGTGCTGGGATTAAAGGCGTGCACCACCATCACCCGGTTTGGCCTAGAATTTTTATATATATATATATTTATTTATTTATTATGTGTACAATATTCTGTCTCTGTGTGTGTATGTCTGCAGGCCAGACCTCATTACAGATGGTTGTGAGCCACCATGTGGTTGCCGGGAATTGAACTGAGGACCTTTGGAAGAGCAGGCAATGCTCTTAACCACTGAGCCATCTCTCCGAGCCCCTGGCCTAGAATTTTTTTTTTTTTTTTTTTTTTTTTTTTGATTTTTCGAGACAGGGTTTCTCTGTAGCTTTTTTGGTTCCTGTCCTGGAACTAGCTCTTGTAGACCAGGCCTGCCTCTGCCTCCTGAGTGCTGTGGCCTAGAATTCTTGATCTTCTTGCCTCTGCCTCACAATTCCTAGGATTACAGGTGTGTGCCTGTAAAACTAGTAATTTTAATCACGCCTGGCAAAACTAGTAATTTTAATCATGTCTTTTTCAAATGCATCAGCCTCCACCTCCCTAGTTAATAGAAGGTGGCTATCCTATGGCTTGAGACTCACTGCCCTAAAGGATCAGGATACGGGAGGCTACGGTTTAGCTAGTCTATGTCTTTCAGGGCTGGAATTAGCATTCTCTGGGAGCAACAGCAAGAGGTCCTGACAGAAGCAGCAGTCTTAGACAATGGGCAAGAAGAAATTTTATCAGAGGGGATGTGGCCCTGATGTGGTCACCTTTAGTCAAGAGCAAGAGCTCTAAAGCCAAGCTGGCCGCGACAGTGCACTCCTGTAATGACAGCGGTTGGGAAGTGGGAGCAGGAAGGTCACGGCAAGTTTAAGGCCAGCCACACAAGGGCTACATGAGGCCCTATCTCATAAAATGAAACAAACAAAAACAAAAATAGCTTTATGTAGAAGGCTCGTCCCTGCCAGTTAAGGGCTGTGTGCCAAGTCCCTAAGCTTACCAAGTCTGCTTCTTCAATTACACATAAGGATAACAGTTCTCCGTCAGATCAGTGAGGGCACCCACTGAGACTATGTCTATAAAACAGTTTACCAATCTTAGTTCTTTTGATACGTTTAAGGGGACAATTTCCTCTTGGGGGCGGGAAGTTAACAACTGCACAATCGGGTGCCCAGGGGCATCCCTGTCTCCCACCTACCAGATGGCAGGAGTACCTGTGACTGTGACAACGGAAATGTCTTAGACATTCCAAAAATGCCCTAAGGTAAAACTCATCCCTAGTGGGAACGCTGCTCTAGAGTCTCCAGGTGCCACTGCCCATGGCTCCTGCGGTGCGGGAGCACCCCACAGCATGACCTACACTCACGCTGTCCATGGTGTCTATGCAAGCTCACGTGGGTACCAACGGTTGGAATGTGGCTTCCTCCCATCCCCAGTGCCTTCACTGCAGACAACAGTCACTAAGTGCCCACCATGAGCCAGGCGTGCCAAGCACTTAGTGTATTACTCCATTTATTTCTCATGGCTTCTAGTACGAGACAGGTCTTTATCACATATAGCTTGAGTTTACAGAGTAGAGAGATTTAGATAGGTGAAGGAACTCATTTAGGGTGGTGGGATTGGAATTCCCTATCTCTAGATTGGACTCTAGAGGCCTACACTGGCTCCTAGAGCAAGCACTCAGTACACAGAAGTTCTTTAGTGTTGACCATTTTCTAACTCATATTCGTCTCCCAAGAGGGTAGGCAGAAGAGGCAGGGCATAACTTTGGAGAAGCCAAGTGGAAGGTTACCTGGGCCTCTTCGTTCCCAGTTGTCATCAATAGCCACCTCAGCTGCCAGCTGTGTGAGCAGATCCTGTGTCTGCTGAGCCTGGGTCCTGGTATCTGGTGCCTGGTGTGCCTGTGCAGAGGAGGGAACCTCAGTGGGGAATAGGGGTATGGGGAAGGCCACACCAGAAGTCCAGAAGAAGCCTGAGTCAGGGGTGGATGCTGAAGAGTTTTCAAAGCCCATGGGAAGGGATGGATTCAAGGTCCACACAGGTGAGTAGGTCTGGCAGCTCCCCACAGGACTGAGTATCCTCTTTGCTGCCGCACTCAGTCCTGCTGCTTGGCACTTGTTCTTTGGCTTGAGAGCAGGCCTAAGGCTCAGGAGGTAGGGGTGGGAGGCTTTGCTAACTCCTGCAAAGCACATGACCATACATGTATCTGGGCTTCTTTGGGTGCTTGCCCTAGGAAACCCTTCTCTCCCAAGCCATAACACTCACCGGTCTCACGTGAGAAGGTGGCGCTCTGCCCTGTAAGGCTGCAAGCCGATTCTCCATCTCCTGTGTGGAAGGGATGGAACCCTGGACTTCATCCTTCAGTGCAGCCAGCCGTGCCTCTATCTCTGCTTGTGACGGTACTGACTCTGCAATTGGCAAGCAGAAGATCTGTAAGGGCCAGAGGCAGCACAGTCCCAAGCCCTTGCACCATGCCTTTTAGGTCCCCTGTTCTCTTAAACTCACTGGGCTTATTTTCCTGACGGAGCCGTGCTAGGCGATCAGCGATGGCTTGGTCTTGTTGAGTCAGGCCCTGGCTCTGGAAAGTACTGGGCTTTTTCTTGGCTTCCAGGGCTGCCACACGCCTGGCAGGATATGAGGCAGACACTCTTAAGGCAAAGGGGAAAACTGAAGGCACCCATCCAAACCAATCGGGGCCTCCAGAGGCAGTCTTCCATGCCTCTGTTCATGTGCTACTGCCGCCCACCCTAGCTGATCAAGTGTAGGGTACTCCCGACCGGGAAAGAGCTCCCAAATGCCTTTTCTGAGAACAGATCAATGAGCAGCTTTCATTTCAATCTAAGAGGGAAACCAGGAGCCTGGAGTTGGGCATTCTCTTTATCCTGCACCCATCTGATCTGGAGACCGGAAGAAGAGCCCTGCTACTGGTGTCCTTGTCCTTTGCCGTCCCCACTTGTCCTCTTCTCAGTACTTACTTCTTGTAGTTCTGAGGTGGCGACCACTTGGAGGTATTGTCAGAAGGTCCTCTAGAGAGGGAATTTGGTGTGAGAAAAGCCCATCACCTCACATCAATGACTTCTATCCCAAATACTTCCTAGACAGACTGTGGCCACAAGGCCTGCTCAGATGCTTACTGTCATGTCTGTCTGAACTGTTGCCCATGCCCATGTCTCACCTGGTCAGGACCGTGTGGCATTGCTTGCAGACTTTCTGTTGAGTGTTGCCAGCCCGAGGTACCAGAGCACTGAAGCTGAGACAACCATTACAGAAGGCCCGGCCACAGTTCTTACAGCCGTACTGGAAGAAACAAGAAGCAGGAGGATCCATCTCTCACCCGCGCCTGAAGCTCTTCTCTGGGACTCTCTAAGCACTCACAGAAAGAAACTGAAGTTGTGACCAGATGTTGGAGGGAGGGAGGGAGAGAAATGGGATCCCTGGGTCCAGAGAGAGACAGGGTAGAGCAGCCCCTTGGTTCCCAGACTCTTGTTCAAAGCAGATAAAATTTCAGGCAAGGCTCACATGCTTTCTACCACTTTCGATATTCTTATCACGGGGTGAAGAACAAGGACACACAAAGCCCCGTGAGTCAGGGCACTGACTAGTCAACAAAAGAGAACCAGAGAGCAGATGCCATGCTTTCTCTACTCTGGCAAGATGGTGAGCGGGTTGGCTCAGGATAGGGTGGGAACAATAGCTTCATTTACTAAGTACTTAGTGTGTGCCAGGCACACAGTGTGGACCTAACCGTTATAATTTATAGACATTATCGTATTTGGTCCTGACACCCACCATTAGCATCTCTATTTTAACAGAGGACAGAGAAATCACATGACTTGTTCAGTGGAGGTCTTCCCATGCATAAGGCAGGGCAGCTGAAATTTGAACCCTGACTCCAAAATTCACGCTCCCGAAGTGCCCCAGTCCTGCATGCCATGAATTCACCCCATTTATTTCCCACTATCTCCCCGGAAGCTTACACGGAGAACCTCGTAAGTCTGTGCTGAGAACAAGGCCTTTCCATTGTACCCTGGGGGGAAGAGGAAGCATTGAAATCTAACCTGGAGAAGGGCAGGCTGCCAAAGCACAGGTTTCAGAACAGAGAGTAATGGGCATGGTGTGACCCACAGCGGTCATAGGACATTAAAGACAGAGATGGAGAAAAGGAGGACAGGGAGAAGCAGGAGGCAGTAAAGAAGGGGAAAAAAGTGTGGCTTTTGGAAACTGACACATTATAATTTATAGGGTACTTTCAGCTCCAGCGCCTCACCAAACCTCCTTTGGAATTTTATTTTAATTACATTCTTTCGTTGTGAGAGAGAGAGAGAGAGTGTGTGTGTGTGTGTGTGTTAACATGTGCATGACACGGCACGTGTGTGGAGATCAGAGAATAACTTGCGGGAGTTCTCTCCTCCTTGGGGTTCGAACCGAGGTCATCAGGCTTAGCGGCAAGTGCGTTTACCCGCAGAGCCAGATCATCATCTTAACCCCGAAAACGAGTGGGCGTTCGCCCCACCTTACAGAAATGTTAACTGAGTTACTTCGTCAAAACCACGCCACTAGAAAGAAACCGTCAAACTGGGTCTTGGGCCTGCAAGTCCAGTGCTCTTCCCTTTGCCCCGCGTCCTCCCTTGGCCCTCCAGCTCTCCAGGAGAACACTCGCCTCCTTCTTGAAGAGGGTGAACTTGACAGCACAGCCGTAGCACCTGCTCTCCATGACGTCTCTCGGCGCCGCAGATCCGGAGGGCAGATCACCACCGCAGGGCAGGCCGCTCAGACCCTCAGCCTCTGCAGCCCTGCCTACACGCCCACCTGCGCCATGCAGCGGCCGTCCAGGGCGGGGAATTCTGACTTTCGGCTCACTCCGGCGCGGGCGGCCGCGGAGTGTGGGATGCTGGGAGTCGTAGTTCATTCTCCGCGGCGCGCTCCTCCACAGTCAGTCAAACTTAAACTGGATCGCGCCGATTCCCAGGGGGCTTAGCGCCGTTGGCCGGCTCCAAGCTGTACCCCTCCCTGCGCGCGCTCAGACTCCTGGGAATTGTAGTATCAATTCGGACAGGCCTAGAACCATGGCGGTGACTAAAGAGCTCTTACAGATGGATTTGTACGCGCTGCTTGGCATTGAGGAGAAGGCGGCAGACAAAGAGGTGAGAACCTGAGAGGCATGGCGGCTCTTCGGTCCTTGCGCCCGGCCCGCGCCAGGCCCCGGCTCTCTAGGCTCCGCCATATCCCGGCCTGGGAGCGAGTACCGGCCTAATGCCTACAAAGTGGGGAGTTGGGGAGCTGGGCATTTCCTGAAAGGCGTAAGGACCTCGTTCGGAAGGGAGGAAGGGAGGCACTGAGGACTGACTGAGAACTGTGTGACTGCGCTGTCCTGAAGCCGCCAATGTGTGTGGAGGCCGGTTCGAATGAGAGACCGGACTGCTTTTTGGCGCCTGCGCAACAGCAGTTGCACAGTGTGTATGGAGGTGTTTCAGTTTCTAAACTAGCTGTTTCAACTTCAGGTGGAGCCTGGGAGGGAAGAAAAGACAGTTCTCTAGACTCTTCGCTCCCTCCTTAGTCCCTCCTGCTCTGGATTTGGCGTTGAGATCTAGGACCCAGAGAGCTGTTTTCTTTTTCGCTTTTTATTTATTTGTTTTGTTTTTCGAGACAGGGTTTCTCTGTAGCTTTTGGTTCCTGTCCTGGAACTAGCTCTTGTAGACCAGGCTGGCCTCGAACTCACAGAGATCCGCCTGCCTCTGCCGCCCGAGTGCTGGGATTAAAGGTGTGCACCACCACTGCCAGGCTCACTGTAGTTTTAGATCCTGTCCTAGACCAGGCTGGCCTCGAACTCACAGAGATCCGCCTGCCTCTGCCTCTCGGGTGCTGGGATTTAAGGCATGAGCCACCACCGCCCGGCGCTCCACTTGTTTTAAGTGATGATCAAGGTGCCCGGAGTGAGACAGATCAAGATGTACTTAAGGTTTCTGTTGCTTACTCCTGGATTGAATGGTAATCCTAACAGTATAGGCAGGGGAGTTCATCGGATAAAAGTAATGCCCACCGGGCTGGACATGGTGGTGCGAGCCTGTAATGCCTAGGAGCTGGAGAGAGGAGAATCAGGAGTTCAAGGCTAACTTCAAGCTCAGCAAGAGCAACAAGGGCTCTTAACTGCTAAGCCATCTCTCCAGCCCCTATTTTATTACTTTTAATTTGTGTATGTGTGTGAACATGTGAGTGAGATCTAGAATAAGTTATAAGTTGCCTGATGTGGGTGCTGGGAACTGAACGTGGGTCCCCTGGAAGAGCAATATATTCTTTTACCTTCTGTGCCATTCTTCGGCCCCCCCAATGACTGTTTTTGTTAGTGAGTATGTACTCAGGATGGTTTTTACATGTTGAAAGTATTGTATTGTAACAAACAAGGAAACAAAACAACAAAGCATCCCAGTCAACTCAACTTAAATTTTATTTTAGGTCAAAGTGAGGCAGAGAGGTGGTTCAGTAGTTAAGAATGCAGAGGACCTGAATTTGGTGCCATTGTGACTTCAGCTCCAGGGGGACCAGATGCCCTTGGCCTCCTTGGGTATCCACAGCTCTGTGTGCATATCTGCACTCAGATACACACAGGCTTCATTGGTAAAGCGAGGACCTGAGCTCAGTCCCTAGCACGTATATAAAACCCAAGTGTGCAAGTGCATACCTGTAATCCAAGTGCTGGGAGGGGCAGAGATAGGATCCTAGGAGCCAGTCTAGCCAAATCAGCTCCAGATTAAGTGAGACCAGTTGGGTATGGTGGTGTAGGTCTTTAATCCTAGCACTTGAGAGACTGAGACAGGTGGATTTCTGTAGGTAGACTTTTCTTTCCTGCCCATCAGTTCCCAAATAACCAACACGGAGATTCAACAGTAATTATAAATGCTCAGTCAATAGCTCGGGCTTATTACTAATTAGCTCTTACGACTTAACCCATATTTCTTATTAAGTTCTACCACGTGACTCATGACTTGCTACCTCATTTCATAATACCCCTGCTTCCTCTGTGTCTGATTGGCAATTTCTGAGACTCCGCCCTTCTTCTCAGTGTCCTTCTAGTCTGGCTTTTCCGTCCAGTCTCTTCCTGCCCAGCTATAGACCAATCAGCTCTTTTTTAACCAATGAGATGATACATATTTACAATGTACAAAGATTGTTCCACAACATATCTCTGTGAATTTACATGTCTGGTTTACATGTCTCAAAAACACAAATAGCGAATTAGGCTGAGCCACTGCTTCCTATCAGCGAGGATAGTTGTTATAGAGAAATAAGACTCCAAGGCCAAAGTAACTACACGGATGAATTTAAGGATGTAGAGAAATTGGAACTGTTTGTGTTGCTTGTGGTATGGGTATTGTTAAATGGTATGGAGATTTCTCAAGATGCTAAATATTAAATACAGGATTGCCACGTGGTAATTGCGGTGTCTTGAATGAGGTGTCCCTTAAAGTCGTGAGCGTCTGAACACTTGTTCCTCAGTTTATGGCGCTGTTTGATGTGGCCCTGTTGGAGGAAGTATGTCAGTGGAGGCAGGCTTTGGGAGTTAAAATACTCTAGTCATCAGCTGGGCTGTGGTGGCACACCCCTTAAGTCCTAACACTCAAGAAGCTGAGGCAGGCAGATCTCTGAGTTCAAGGCCAGCCTGGCCTACTGCTCTATAGAGCAAGTTCTAGGATAGCCAGTGCTGTGGGATAATGCTCTTATACACTGTAAAGATTTTTCACTCTTTTTTTTTTTTCTTTTTTTCCTGAGACAGGGTTTCTCTGTAGCTTTGGAACCTGTCCTGGAACTAGCTCTTGTAGACCAGGCTGGCCTTGAACTCACAGACATCCGCCTGCCTCTGCCTCCCAAGTGCTGGGATTAAAGGCGTGCACCATCACCGCCCAGCTAGATTTGTCATTCTTATTAGTTTAATAAAACTGATTGGCCAGTAGTCAGGAAGTATAGGTGGGGTGACCAGACTAAGAGAATTCTGGAAAGAGGAAAGGCAGAGAGTGTCAGGGTCTAGCCTTGACAAAATTTGCATGTTGCGTCAGGATTAGAATTAGTAAGCAAAAGGAACAGAGATATGAGAGAAATGAGAGAAACATAGAACATCATTGGGAGGGAAATTCAGTGAGTACTGAACCCTGAATCAGCCAGCATTTATTTTCCATATGTTTATATACCCCAATCCAGAGGGGGAAGAAGACTTTAACATGACTTGAAGGACAACCAGAACAGTTACTTGCTTCAATACTTGAGACATCTAATCATTATTTCCTGAGTAAAGCATTTGATGTTTGGGGCAGGATATGCAGGGTGTGCACCCTAGACCAAGTATCCTGTAAGCAGCCACTCCCTATGTCAAACCTCCCATTTTAAAATGAAGGAGCAGGAACAGGCTTGAATTCTCTGACCTTTGGTCAGGGTGGAGCAGAGCTACCTCTATGGGCCATCTTAATGTCCAGAACACCAAGTAACCACACCCTAGATCAGGATATCTTGTTTGTAGCCACACTTGTTGTCAACAACTTTGAAAGAGTAAGATAAGCTCAAACTCTTTGACCTTTAGTCAAGGTAGAACGGTACTCACATCTGTGGGTCCCCACAAGAGAGTCAGTCATCAGCCAGATGCGGAGGAAGCAAGATGAGAATGTTTTACTGAGAAAAGGTACCAAGCCACGTGGCTAACCATAGACAAGGATTATAGGTGAATTTAAGTTGTAAGAGCTAGTTATGCCAGGCGGTGGTGGCGTATGGCTTTAATCCCAGCACGGGCGGGGGGGTGGGGAGGTGGGGGCAGAGACAAGCAGATCTTTGTGAGTTCGAGGCCAGCCTGGTCTACAAGAGCTAGTTCCAGGACTTGGCTCCAAAGCTACAGAGAAACCCTGTTTTAAGAAACAAACAAACAAAAAGCTAGTTAATAATAAGCCTGAGCTAATAGGCCAAACAGTTTATAATTAATCTAAGCCTCTGTATATTTATTTGAGACTGAATGGCTGAATGGCTGCAGGACCGGGCAGGACAGAAGCTTCTGTCTACAAGCCAGGACTACACAGAGAAATCTTGCCTCAAAACAAAGCAAGACAAGAACAGAAACTCACAAAAGTTGAGTCATTTCTTTTTTTTTTTTTTTTTAAATATTTATTTATTTATTATGTATACAATATTCTGTCTGTGTGTATGCCTGCAGGCCAGAAGAGGGCACCAGTCCCCATTACAGATGGTTGTAAGCCACTATGTGGTTGCTGGGAATTGAACTCAGGACCTTTGGAAGAGCAAGCAATGCTCTTAACCTCTGAGCCATCTCTCCAGCCCCCAAGTTGAGTCATTTCTAAAGTGTTCTCTTTCAAGAACTCAGACTGTGAGCTCGCAGTTTGTCGTTCCAGTCACCATGCCTGCCTGCTGCCATGCTTCCACCCGTGATGGTGACGGACTCTTATCCCTCTGGAGCCCAGTAAACCCAATAAACTCTTGCTTCTGTAACTTGCCTTAGTCTGGTGTTTTATCAGGCTCTCACGGAGCCAAGGCTGTTCTTGAACTCCTGGTCTTCCTTTCACCATCCAGGTGCTGGGATTCCAGGTGTGTGCCTCACTTCTTTTTATGTTTTAAATTGTGGTAAACATATGTAACATAACATAAAATTGGGCATTTTGTTCCTTTTTGAATAGGATTTTCAGGGGCTGGAGAGATGGCTCAGAGGTTAAGAGAATTGCCTGCTCTTCCAAAGGTCCTGAGTTCAATTCCCAGCAACCACATGGTGGCTCACAGCCATCTGTAATGAGGTCTGGTGCCCTCTTCTGGCCTGCAGGCATACACACAGATAGACTATTGTATACATAATAAATAAATAAATAAATAAATAAATAAATAAATAAATATTTTTTTAAAAAAAGAATAGGATTTTCAGTAGTATGGAGAACGTTCACATTGCTATACCACTGTTGCTACCATTCCGTCTGCAGAACCTCTCCAGCATCCCAAATAAAACCTTGTAGCAAATATATAAACTCCCATTTCCTCTTCCCCTAAGCCGTGAAATCCTAGCTGCTGTTAGCTGCCGTTCTCCTTTCCTCTGTGGCTATGATTCTGTGCGGCTGATAATACTTGTCCTCTTGTACGTGGCTTATTTCATTCAGTACAGTGTTTGCAGGAGTTGACCGTGTTGTGGCTTGTGTCAGAATTTCCTTCCTTTCTAAGGCGGAATTCCATCGCATGCGTTTGTATTTGTTAATCTGTTGATGACTGTTCGGATTGTTTTGCCTTCCCAGCACAGTGTGTAAAGCTGCTGTGGACACGGCTGCACAGACAGATCTGTCTGAGCTCTGCATTCCGTGGGCTGCTGTGGACTCGGCTGCACAGTCAGATCTGTCTGAGCTCTGCATTCTGTGGGCTGCTGTGGACGCGGCTGCACAGATAGATCTGTCTGAGCTCTTCATTCTGTGGGGGTGTAGCTCAGTAGTAGAGAACTCCCTGTGCTGCAAACCCTGGAGTTTGATCTCCAGCACTACCAAAAACCAGAATAATAATTAAAAAAAAAGTCTTTTGGCTATAGACCCAGTCCAGAGGCACTGGGCCATATGTTGATTGTATGTGGAGTCTCCTAGGACCTGCGGTTTGACCGTCCACAGCAGGCGTGCTGTAACCTCCTCCTCATTGCCAGAATGTGTTACTTCTATTTTCTATGTTTTGGGTAACAATGAATGGGCCACCGATGAGGATTGTTGGACTTTTTTTCGGGGTCCAGGGCTGAGGAGACAGGTTTTCTCTGTGTAGCCTTAGCTGTCCTGAAACTCCCTCTGTGGACCAGGCTGGCCTCAAACTCACTTTAATCCTACCACCACCTGACTTTTTTTTTAAAATTTCATGTGTATGGGCATTTTGCCTGTATGTGTGTCTGTCCGCCACATGCATGCACATGGGGAAGTCAGAAGAGGGTGTCCAGTCACCTAGAATTGGAGTTATAGATGGGCATGAGTACCTTCGGGTGCTGGGAATCAGAATTAGGTTCTCTGCAAGAGCAGCCTATTTTTATTTATTTGTTTGTTTTGTTTTGTTTTCCGAGACAGGGTTTTCCTGTGGTTTTAGAGCCTGTCCTGGAACTAGCTCTTGTAGACCAGGCTGGCCTCGAACTCAACAAGGATCCTCCTGCCTCTTTCTCTCGAGTGCTGGGATTAAAGGCATGCGCCACTACCACCCGTCTTGGTTTGGTTTTAAACTCACCTTAACAGACCTGTTTTGGGGACTTTTACACCCAATACTTCTGCTAGAACATTCTCTGGTCTTGGTGGCCATCTAATTGGCAGGTGGGAGAGAGGCTTTCCCCGGTGAGCTATTTCAGTTAGTTGTCCCTCACCTTCAAGGAGCCTTGCCTCTCTAGGTGCGAGACCTCACAGCTGCAGCCATGTTAATGTCATTTGCTCACTTTCGGCCCCTCCTATCAGGGTGTGAAAATCCTGGCAGAGACTTCCTGTTTTGTTTGCTGCAGTTTCTAGGTCCTCGAACAATGCCTAGCTTTTGACAGATGTTCAGTAAACGGCGAATGAGCATACAGTGTTGTTTTCAGGCACAGTGGAGCTAGTAGAGCAAAAGTTAATGTGTTTACAATATTATGATTCATAGTGCAGACTGCCTTGCAGAAAGATTGTAGTGACTTACATTCCCACCAAGTAGGTATAAGGTCACCCATCTCTCTGCTTGCATCCCTGACATTTGAGTGCAGCATACCAGGTGCCCACCTGAACCTTCTTCACCAAGTCAAACTTTCTTTTCCTCCCTTCCTGTGTGTTTATAGAAACACACTTGTGTGAGGAGGATAGAAACATTTCCTGTAAACATTACTTCTGGTGCCGGGAGCAAACCCAGGGCCTGTGCGTGCTAAGTGCGACTCTTCTCTGAGTTGTCTCATGGCCTGGAGACGTTTTTATTAAGTGCTTGCTGGATGTCAGGCTGTGCCTGGTGCTGATAGAAGCGTGAACTGATGTTGTCCCTGGTGAGTGACCACTTCTGTTTTGCTTCTAGCCTCTGTTTCTTGCTTCTGGATCATCATTTTGAAATTCAGAAGCGAATGCGATTTTCCTAGAAGTTCACATTTTCTTTTTCAAGTTTTTTTTTTTTTTTTTTTTAAATCATGTGTTTGTGTCCGTTGTTGGGCAAGCACACAGGGATTCAGGTGCCCTTGAAGGCCAGAGATCCCCTGGAGCTAGATTACAGGTGGTTGTGAGCCACCTGATGAGGGTTCTAGAAACTGAGCTCAGGTCTTCTGTAACATCAATAAGTGCTCTTAACTGCCGAGCCATCTCTGGCCCCAAGCTTACATTTTCTAATTAGATGATCGCCTATAGACACATGCCATGTATAAAGTAAGAGTTCTTCTAATTTATCTACAGTGAGGTCAAGAATTACTGCCTGTCATAGCTACCATGGTTTAAAGGTGGGTGGACAGCAATGTGGAACACCCTGCATTGCTATGAATTGTAAATGTGTCACTTGCAGTGGAAAGGAAAGGACTTTGGAGTCAGACTGCCTGAGCATGGTTCATGACTTGCCTCATTGGTAACTGTGGACAAATATTTAACCTCTCTGTGCCGTGACTTCCCCGTCTGCCCAGTGGAAGTGACGACAGCCGCTCCGGACTGCATTGCTGTGGGTCAGGATCTGTATCCAGCACGAGTTCGGCACTGGCATGCTACCAGGTGGTTCTTGCTGTTTGCATTCTCATTGTAAGTGCTGCAGTTTGTTTCTGGAAACAGGGTTTCTTGTAAGCTAGGCTTGTCTCAATGCCTGATCCTCCTATTTCTCCTTCCCAAATACTGGGACTGTGGTTGGCACCACCACGCCTCATTCATTGTATGTTTTAAAGTTAAATACTTATCTGTGAGGTGCACATCTGTAATCTCAGCACCTGGAAGGCACAGACAGGAAAATTGCCCGCAAGTTTGGGGCTGTCCTGGTATACACAGTTCCAGGCCAACCAGGGCCAACCATCAAGATCGTGTCTCAGAAAGCCTAAATAAGCCAGGTGGTGGTGGCGCACGCCTTTAATCCCAGCACTCAGGAAGCAGAGGCAGGCGGATCTCTGTGAGTTCGAGACCAGCCTGGTCTACAAGAGCTAGTTCCAGGACAGGCTCCAAAACCACAGAGAAACCCTGTCTCTGCAAGACAGTTCAGCAGGTAATGGTGCTTGCTGCCAAGCCTGATAGCCCAGTTTGATCCTAGAACTCTGTAGTAGAAGGAGAGCACCAGCTTCTCTGAGCTGTCCTCCAGAGGATCTCAATGGAGGCAGAGGTCAGGATAGAAGGGAGGTAGGGTCAGTGAAACAAAATTGAGCATCATGCAAATCAAGTTGACGGAGGAGTTTATCACCACAGGCAAGGTCCCAGGGGGCATGTGGGAGGTGAAAGCTGAGTAAAACGTCGTTTCTGGTTTCTGCCAGCTCAGACTGTGTACTCATGGACTTTGAGGTGGAAGGAGGCTCAGTAGAGCTATCCAAGGGAAATTCTGTAGGAATGAAAAGACAGACATGGGTGACAGGATAAGGAAGACTTCCTTGAGAAGGTGTTTTTGTCTAAAACCTTAGGGGAAAAGATTATCAACATAGTTGGGGACTCGAGAGATGGCTCAGTGGTTAAGGCCGCTTCCTTTTTTTGTATAGAACCTGGGTTTGGTTTCCCACACTCATGGTGCTGGCTCACAGTCATTCATAACTTCAGTTCCAGGGGATCCGGTGCCCTCCTCTCCCCTCCACGGGCACCAGGCACACCTGGTACTCAGACATAAACACAGGTAGAACACCCTAAAGTGGGATAAACAGTCCCACCAACCAACAGAACCAGAAGGGTTCTCCCGGTTATTTATGATGTCATTGATCTACAGAGGCTCTGAAACATGTCCAAGACTACCCAGTGCAAGGTGTCAGCCCAGGCTAGGACTCAGTGCCGTAGTCTTTCCAGTCCCTGTGAGTTTTTCCTTCTGTTTTCAGCAACTTGGCCCTTCATTTGAAACCCTTTGAAGGCTATGTAGCTTATTTGATCTTCACAGGTATCACTAGATAAAGCAAAGTTCTTCAAACCACATTTTGATTTTTAGTTATTTTATGGTGACAGAGTCTCATGTAGCCTAGGCTACCCTTATGTCTGAGCCTGGCTTTGAACTCCTGACCCTCCTGTTGCACAGTCTCAAGTGCTGGGGTATCTGGTGTGTGCTAGCATCCTTCTGTGGAATACTTTCAAGTGCTGGGGTGTCTGGTGTGTGCTAGCATGTGCCACCAACCAATTTTGTTAGTAGGTTTTTTTTAGATTTATTTTTATGTTATGTGTATGAGTTTTTTGCCTGCATGTTTACATGTTCATCACGTGCATGCCTCCTGTCTGAGCGTCCAGAAGAGAGCTTTGGAGTCTCTGAAACTGGAGTTATGGAGATTTGTGAGGTTCTGTGTAGGACAAGGGATGGGGACTTTGCCTAGTGTTTGTTGAGGATGCAGCAGGAGATGAACCTGAAAATGTGGTGGTCCTTTACCTAAATTGGATTCTTTGGGTATCTGGGGTCATTTGTGGATTTGGGGTGTGTCTGCAGAGAGCCCTTCTAGACTAGGTCCTGAGAACTGTTTACCGGAAGACACCGGTTCTTCTCATCAAGGTCCAGGCGTGGTGGGGGGTACTAGTACCCAGCTTCCAGGTCCCATGGGCCTCTTTGTTTGACTCAGTTCTGGAGCTTTGAAATTGCTCAGCTGCCTGCTAAGAAGCAATGACTCTTTTTCTGAACCTGCTCATTAGCGTCCACAGTGGTCCTCACGTTTATGCGGTAGCAGAGAGCTTTCCCATGCCTAGTTCATTTGATGTCTTCAGAACCAGGCCGGGAGGCAGGCAAGGACTAGTAACTCCAATTTATAGATGAGAAAACCAAGTCTCAAAGGGGTTAATTGATTTACCTGGCATAAGGCAACTAATAAATGCAGAACCCCTGCCCAAACCTGAATGTTCTACTCTCTGTACTCCAGGAGCAATTAGGGTAACCAGGCTCGTCTGTGGGTCCCAGAGGTCCCCAGCGCTGTACGAGCAACAGAGACAACTCCACGTGGTAAAGGCACCTGACACTGGTGAGCCCAGCAGGTGTGAACTGAACTGGGAGGCCCAGGAAATGTTAGACACCAGTTTCCATTTCAGCGGAGGCAGCTTTCAAATCATTTCCATTTGTACAGTCCTTTACTCTTGCTGTTCTCAAGTAGTAGAGTGTGTGTGTGTGTGTGTTTATGTTTATGAAGGAAGGATATGGTGAATTTGCTGTGGGAAGGCCCAAGCTCAGAGAGAGAGGCAGAATGACTCTTGGTCGGGGGGCCCAGATCTGTAGGGGTTTAGGGTGACAGCGGGCAATGGGGAGTGGGAGCAGCCAGACCAGGATACCTCGTGGACCTGGTGGCTGGAAATCAACAGCCTGAGGCAAGACGGTGGGAAAGGTTTTGGGATCCAAGCTTGAGAGTGAGGTGCTTAGAAAAGGGAGGAAGAAAGAGATGAGGCTGTAGAGAGGGTGGCATCTGAGGGAGAAAAGGGGGGCTCATTTGGGTTCCAGATGGTCACCTGGAATTTGGGGTGTTGAGAGGGCCAAAGGAAGGGATGTTTAGAAGTGAGAGAGGAAAGGGTGGTGCCACCAAAGAAGATGGACTGAGGGCCGCTCATCCGACTGCCATAGAGGCCAGGGAACAAGATGTGAGCCTCTCCTAGCTTGGGAGAATGTGTGCCTAGGCTGTGATCACAGACTGTTCCCCTGCAGGAACAGGAGCTGGTAATGGATTTCTAGCTGCTTCACCGGATGGTTTGTTCATTCTGTGTCTGTTGTCACTGCCTCCCTGTGTGTCCTTGTCTGAGTGCTACCCTGTTGGCCTGGCTTTTGAGAACTGGATCTAATTACTTGTACCTCTTACTTACCTGGCTCCACGTTTTACTACAAGAAAGGACAGCCGCCTTTAAAAAAATAACGATCTGTTCTTTGTAGGGCGCCTTTCTTTTAAGTTAATGATGGCTGTTTCTATTTATTAGATCCCTTACCCCTTGCTTTTCTGGCTGAGTCAGGAGTTGCTTCCCCTCAAGAGGTGAAACTGGAGACAGGAAGATTGTCAGAGGCCCTGTTGGGTGCCTGGGGCAAAGCACCCTGATGGTGGCCGAGCTCCAGCTTGTGCCACCTCTGCTGGGCTGCTGTGATCTGTGGGACCCGTCATGGAGCTTCAGGAGGGGCTAAGTGTTGTTCTTATTCCTTCCACCCCCACCCCCGTGATGTGGGCTGTGGGGAATAATGTTTGGTCCCCACTGTGGTTATCCTGGTAGTCTCCCTCAGTAAGTTATCTTTACAAGACTTTTTTTTTTTGCTTATTTTGTTTTGGTTTTTGAGACAGGGTCTCACTGTGTAGCCTTCGCTGTCCTGGAACTCACCTTGTAGACCAAGCTAGCCATGAACTCACAGAGATCTGCCTGCCTCTGCCTCTCATGTGCTGAGATTAAAGGTGGGGGACACCGTATCTGGCTCAGACTTGGTTTTCTTGAGAGGTGTTAGCAGGCAGGATGGGAGGTTGTGAGACAGTGGTGAGGCCTAGGGGCGGGGGGGCAGGAGAGCACCCATCTTTCTATTCATCTTTGGACCCGAACTAATGGAGGCTTTCTAATTGTTTTGGTTGAAAGTAAATGAATGTTTGCCCCCTTCATGCAACAGATACTTGTTGTGTGCCTGCTGGATGCTATTTGTTTCATTGTTCTGGGCCCTGTTTCAAAAACAAAATCAACTACCACTTTTAAACCTGAGAATCATGAGAGAAAAACCAGTTTTACAATTTTGAGCCAAATTTGAAGCAAGCTTTAATTAAATACTGGCCAGATGATGGACTCTGACCAGATCCATTCCGGGGTTCCCAGGAAATGGCTATGAGTCATGTTTTGCAGAGGCTTAGAAAGGCAAAACCACAGACCTACCATATTTCCCATCAGGTCCACTCAGGGGCAAGCATACATCCTGATGTCTTTCCTTCCCAGGTACCCCCTGCCTACAGCTAACCAAGCTGCCCATAGCTAACCTGCCCATAGCTAACCAAACGCATCCAGTGCAAACAAACTTGTCCAGGGGAGTGAAGGCACGTGGCTTGTTATTTCCCAAGAACCACACCCTCTGCGTTCCAGAAAGTTATCAGTCCTTGGGCAAGTGGCACTTATAGGCTAACTTTGGTTCTTACACTACCACTGATAACAATAAAAAAGTTAGTAAAGGGCTAGTGGCTCAGAGCACTTTCTGTTCTTCAAGAGAACCCCAGGTCTCTAGCAGAGAGCTTAACAAGCTTGGTTCCTGGCACCCACAGCTGCCTGTAACTCTTGCTTCAAAGGATCTGATGCCTCTGGCCTCTACAGGTGTTTACACTTGGTACAGATACATGCTCGCTTGCACACACAATTAATATACATGATTTTTTTTAAGCAGGAGTATCAGAAGTTCAAGGTCATTTTTGAGATGTGTGCTTGAATTTGTTGCCAATCTGAGATTCATGAGACCCTATGTCAAAACACCTAAAATCTTTTCTGCCTTAAAGTTTAAAGTTCAGTGGATGTGGTGGTACACTCCTTTAATCCCAGCACTTGGGAGGTAGAGGCCAGTGGATCTCTGTGAGTTCTAGGCTAGCCTGGTCTACAGAGCAAGATCCTGGCCAGCCAGGGCTAAATAGTAAGACTCTTGCCTCAAAAAGAAAAGAAGTTTAAAGTCCTCTGAGGCCTTTGGTCACCAGAGATCCTTGTCATTCTGGAGCCGTGCCTTGGAGACAGCTTGATCCTCTGGAACGCTCTGTGATCTGCACAGGGCACCTGGACTGTCACCCAGCTTCTCCCTTCTGTGAGCTGGCGAGCCCAGGAGAACGAGAGGAAATCTGTAGGTAAAAGATGGGGTCGGCCGCTCGCTGCGACTACTGTAGCCCTGCCTGAGCCTTCCTGGCACCCACGAAACCACTCTCTAGCTGAGTCCTGTCCTCAGTGCTGCCTTTATCCTGCATCCTCACACAGTGATTCCTGCTTCCTTCCTAAAAGTCCTTCTCCTTCCCAACCCAGCCAAGCTCGAGATAGAATACTGTTTTTTTGAACTCTTTTCTTTTTTAGAGAGAGTGCTGGGAGGTTGAACCCAAGGTGTCACACATGCTAGGCAAGCACTCAGCCAATGAACTATGTCCTTTGTCCTTTGTTGCATTCTGAAAAAATTTTTTATTCATGAAGCCCTTGGGAGACAGCAGATGGATCTCTGAGTACAAAGCTAGCCTGGCTAAAGAGCAAGTTCTAGAATAGCTACTATATAAAGAAGCCTTGTATACCTACATATATATGATATTAAGGAAATATATATATATACATATATAGGTATACATATATATATTTCCATAGTGTTATTTCTGTAATACTATTGTTTTGTTTTGTTTTTTTGAGATAGGGTTTCTCTGTAGCTTTTGGGGTCTGTCCTGAAACCCACTCTTGTGTTCTAGGCTGGCCTTTAACTCACAGAGATTCTTCTGTTTCTGCCTCCCAAGTGCTGGAGTTAAAGGTTTGTGCCACCACTGCCCGGCTTGTTTTATCTTTTTTTTTTTTTTTTTTTTTTTTGGTTTTTCGAGACAGGGTTTCTCTGTGTCTTTGGAGCCTGTCCTGGAACTAGCTCTTATAGACCAGGCTGGTCTCGAACTCACAGAGATCTGCCTGTCTCTGCCTCCCGAGTGCTGGGATTAAAGGCGTGCGCCACCACCGCCCGGCTTATTTTATCTTTTTAAGACAGGGTTTCACTGTGTAGCTCTGAGTCCCGGAACCTACAGAGATCTGCCTTCTGAGTGCTGAGATTAAAGGCATGAATCATGACGCCCAACTATGCCTTGAACTTTTATTTATTTATTTATTTATTTTATTTTTGTTTTTTTGAGACAGGGTTTCTCTGTGGCTTTGGAGCCTGTCCTGGAACTAGCTCTGTAGACCAGGCTGGTCTCGAACTCACAGAGATCCGCCTGCCTCTGCCTCCCGAGTGCTGGGATTAAAGGCGTGTGCCACCACCGCCCGGCCTGCCTTGAACTTTTAATCCTTCTGCCTAAGCCTCTGAAGGCCGTCAGGCCCACCTTGAAGAAGCAGCATTGAGAATTGAAACCAGATGGCTTTGGGAGAGTTGTCTTTACCCGGTGACAAATTCTTTAGCTACCAGTCATGCAGGGAGGGCTGGACAGAGCTAGGATCCAGTTTGTGAGAAAGCACCAAAGTCCAGGCCAACTGGTTCAAACTCAAAACTAGCCTTCCAGCTTCAAACCCAGGACAGGGCTCTGCCCAGGGTAGCTTAGCAGCTAACTATAGTAATAACTATTAATCCAGACAGACGTACTTGGCCAGCTTTCCTAGACCAGTGGGAGATCTCAGGCTGGAAACCTAAGCTCTCTACTTTTTTGGTTAGAGTATTTCAGAGCTCCTGGGGGCCAGCCACAGACTGAACTTTAGGACTGTCTCCAGCAGACTGGACACCATTCCTGTCCACACAGACCGTTCAGATTGGGGTCACCTGTGTCCCGGGTCGACTCCTCGAGTTCCTGCACGTGCTGTAGTGGCTTACTTGCTGTCTGTCGAGGAATGGGTGAGGAGAGGTTTGGGTACTTGTATGTTGTTTGTTCCTTTGTTTTGGTTTCTAACACTGTCTCACTGTGTAGCCCTGGCTGGCCTCTCTCCTGAGTACTGGATCAGAGGTGTGGTTTATGAGAAAGGTCTCCTTTGACTCAGGCTGGCCTTGAACTTGCTGTAGGGTGACCCTGTGCTCTTGGTCCTTCTGCTTCAGCCTCTCTGAAGGATCACAGGGACGCAGATCACAGGGACGCGTCAACACACAGTCTTTAGGTTTAGGAACTGTGTGGATTGCCATGTTGTTTTCGCTAACCCCTCCAGTAGCCTAAGATGTGGACCATTAGAGCCCGAATCCATGCAAGACTCAGTGATTTGCCTAAAGTCTTGCCATTAGTGTAAGGAAGATTCTGAATTTGAAAATGCACCTCTCACAATTCTAGAACCTTCTCTTGCTTTTAACTTGTCTTTTAACTTAGTGTGGCAAGAAGGCCTTATTTATTTAAGTTTTAAACTTTTATTGCTTAAACTAATTGTATAAAGTAATTACCAACTATAACCCTCTTTCATGAATATTTTTATATTTTTATCTAGTAGGGGTAAAGGAGTGAATGGCTGGGGATGAGTACTGTTTCACTGGAGATTTTGTGTAGGTGTGAGCCTGGGGATTGAACACAGGCCTTGCCTATTCTGCCACTGAGTTATATTTCCAGCTAGAACAGGTTTTGTCGAATATAGTAATTGCATGGTTTTTGCTGATGAATTTTCAGCGTATAGTTATATACTGAAAATAAGTCTTTATTATACCAGTTTCTTCATTTGTTAAACGAGGGTAATAATATCTACCACAGGGATTTTTGTTGTTCATGGTGATTCTTAATTTGTTGAATTTTTTTTTAAATTTTATTTTTTTTTAAAGATTTATTTATTTATTATGTACACAGTGTTCTGCCTCCATGTATGCCCACATACCAGAAGAGGGCACCAGATCTCATTACAGATGGTTGTGAGCCACCATATGGTTGCTGGGAATTGAACTCACGACCTCTGGCTCTTAACCACTGAGCCATCTCTCTAACTCTGTTGAAATTTTTTTAATGTTTAAAATTGTTTAAATTTATTTTAGCCTGGTGGTGGTGGCACGTGTCTTTAATTCCATTACTTGAGATGCAGAAGCAGGTGGATCTCTGAGTTCAAGGACAGTCAGGGCTACATAGAGAAACCCCGTCTTGAAAAACCAAAAAATACTAAAATAATTTTAAATGTATGGGTGTTTTGGTTTGCGTGCATGTGTGTCTGTGTACCACATCTGTGCCAGGCGGTCTCTGAGGCCAGAAAAGCGCCTGAAACTGGAATTACAGATGGCAGTAAGCTGCCTGACGTGTGTTGGGAATCAAACCAGTTCTCTGGAGGAGTAGCAAGAGCGCTTAGCTGCTGAGCCATCTCTCCAGCCCCAATTGTTGATTTCTTGAGAGAAATGATTCCTTGACCCATTTATTCATGTTTCATAGTTTAGAAACACAGGTTATAAACATATTCTTCACAGTTCTTTACAGTCCAGAGTCACTGTGCTCTGAAAGGCACTGACATTCGCCCTCATCCCCTCAGCAGCTTTTCATGGGATTACAGTTTCCATAGAAACCCGGGTCCGCTTCCTTTCTTGGTTTGCCCATACCACACTCTACACCAGCGTCCTTCCCAGCTGGTGGAGAGTGGACGGCATTGATTTCAGCAGCACACAGGTGCACAGGTGCCCTTCCGAGGGGTCCTTTGGGGCTAAAGGAATGGAGACAATGTAAGCACAAGGAGGGCTGTCTGTGCAAGTATTAGGTGAGCGCTAGCTGCTGCTTTGGTTTGGGTTTTGGTTTTTTTCTGAGTGAGAGTTTCTCTGTGAGGCCTTGGCTGTCCTAGAACTTACACTGTAGACCAGGCTGGCCTCCAAGTCACAGACATCGGCCTGCTCTGCCTCCCAAGTGCTGGGTTAGAGGTATGTGTCACCACTGCCCGGCTAGTTGTTGTTTTTATTCTTTGGGAATTTAAACGATTTTTATTTCCTGTTATGAATAACTCTATAAATTAACAGCAGCATTTAGAGATATTATATGACTTTCTAGATTCTAGAATCTTAGGGGGGCTGAAGAGATGTCTCAGCTGGTAAGAGCATGTACCAGTCTTCTAGAGGGCTTGAGTTAGGTGGCTCATAGCTGCCTGTAACTCCTTCAGCTGTATGTGTGTGGGGGTGGGGAGAGTCTGACATACACACAAACACAAATAATTTTAAAAATCTAGACTCTTAGAAGAGGTCTTGCTTGCCCGGCCTGGTGTCACACACTTATTTAGGAACATTTCTTAAGACGAGCCTCTCCGCCAACACAAATAATTCCAATCAGACCAAATTAGACTGAATAAAAGATGCCCATGAGCCGGGCGGTGGTGGCGCACGCCTTTAATCCCAGCACTCGGGAGGCAGAGGCAGGCGGAAAAACAAAACAAAAAAAAAAAAAAAAAGATGCCCATGTTTAATGCAGCACTCCTGGGTGGTACTGGGAAAGCATGGGGAGGGAAGAGAGAGAAGGGGAGACCATGTGTACACTCTCAGGGGGGCAGCCTAAGTAGCCTCTGGGAGTAGTCCTGACCTTCCCTGGGGAGGGGTGACCCCTTGATGGGCTTTCCCAGAGGTGGAGTTCGGACCAAGGCAACTCCAAGGAGAGGGGTCTTGAAATGGAGCTTCCTGCCCAGTGATCCAAAGAGGGGTGCCAGGGGCTGGGATAAGGCCCCTGAATATAATATTTCAGACTCTTTGTATAAAGGCTGTTAGGGAGCTGGGGTGATGATTTTGACCAAACATTCCAGGCTTTTTGGATAAGGGGGTGCCAGCGAGCTGAGGTAAAGCCCCTCAACCAAACATTTTAGACTCCTTGGATAGAGGGGCTTTGGCTCAAGTCTGGCTGCTTCCTGTGGGCCTGGGGTGATGTGGGAGAGGGGAGAGCTGGGAGTTGGTGGGCTCACGCACAGTGAGAGGTGTGGCTGGAGCGGCATCCGCTTTACTGTCATCCTGGACACCTCAGGCAGCTGTTTCTTGAGGGAGATGAGAAGGCAGGTGGCTAGGAGAAAAATATATTGTTATTATTGGCCCTGTGAATGGGGCTAGTGATAGGAAGTCATTAACTGCCAGAAAGAACGGGACCGAGAAGTGCCCTGGTTGTACAGGTGAGGCTCGGGTGTATAAGTGGACACAATAGCAGATAAGCCAGCTTTTAGTTGGTAGATGTCTTTGATCCAGGAGAGTTGGTGCCAATGGTGAAGTCCCAGGAGCTGCTGCAGGTGTTTGGCATTGTCTGGAGAGCGCTTTGTAAGTTGGTCTTGGCCCAGACAGCAGGAGTGACCTGTAAAATACGCTTAAAAATGGGGGGGGGGGTAAAATGTGCTCTGGATACTGTTGGTCTTTATCAGACCAGATTTTTTGATAACGCAGCAGAACTTTTTCCAGGAACCTGTAGGTATCTATCTGTAAGAGAACTGGAACAGATTTACATCTTGGTGTCATAGCAAAAGGCTATGGCTTTAGGTTAAAGGGTATGCATATTTTAGAAGGCAGGAAATTGAAACGCTGAACCTCTGAAGACACACCTGAAACCTGTTAGTCCTGGACCATGAAGCCTGTGAAAGAGGCACACCTGTCTGTATTTTGGCAGGAAACTTAACAAATGAGGTAATGAGCGACAGTATCTTAAGTCGTCAAATGCCAATAGACGGATCTAAGGGGGATAAGTGAGCAAGCTAGTCTACGTCCAGAGCTTCCAATTTTCTTGCCTGTGTGTCCTGATGGCTGGGGTTACAGTGTGCCCAGTTCATTGTATGTAATTTTTTAAGAGGCGAGCTGGGGCAGTGAGCATGTGGTCTGGGGTATGAATAAGTAGGCGATCGGGGAGGTGGGGAGGACAGGGAGGAACATCTCCCTTACTGCCGGAGGCCTTTGGGGTCTCTTCAAGCTGCGTCTGGAAAGCCAGACTAACCCAGCAGGTGTGGGTGTGGGACTGGCTAAGGCCAACAGGTGGCAGCACAACCCCAGAGATCCTGGGCTCCGTGGCTCTGGAGGTAGTTTGAGTCAGGTACCAGCCTAGCAGAGGACTCTCTCCTGCCTGCCTGCCTACCTCTCAAGTCCTTATTTAGCTAACTTGAATGTTGAAGTGATATTAGTTCGCTCTGAGAAACCAGGAAGCCAGAGTGTTGAGCTGCTCCTCCAGGAGTTTATGCAGCAGGTAACCAACCAGTGCAGAAAAACACAATTGAGAGGCAGAGACCTCAGAAACAGATTCTGTGATTCTGTACCACTTTAATGGAAACATCTAAGCAGGCCATATGTGAAAGAACCTCTTGGTGGCTGTTGGTTTACTTATTTTTGTTTTATGTGTGTTTTACCTTCATAGATGTCTGTGCACAATGTGCATGCAGTGCCTGTGGAGGCCAGAAGAGGGCACCAGATCCCCTGAAATTAAAGTTATGGATGCTTGTGAGCAACCACATGGGTGCTGGGAAGTGAACCCAGTTCCTCCAGGAGCAGCAAATGCTCTTCACCACTAAGTTTTTCTGGCCCAACAAACCTCTGCCGATGCAATAATCCAAATCAGACCAAATTAAAAGAAGCCCACGTTTAATGATGCCAGTGCTCCTGGGTGGCCCTCCAGGAAAACACAGAGATGGGGGAAAGGAGAACCGGGAAGATCACATGTTCCTTCTTTGGGGAGCAGTTTTAAATAGCCTATGGGAAGCCGGGCGGTGATGGCACATGCCTTTAATCCCAGCACTCGGGAGGCAGAGGCAGGCGGATCATAGTGAGTTCGAGGCCAACCTGGTCTACTAGAGCTAGTTCCAGGATAGGCTCTGAGGCTACAGAGAAACCCTGTCTCTAAAAACAAAACAAAACAAACAAACAAACAGAAAAAAGCCTTTGGGAATGGTCTTGACCCTCCCCGGGGCGGGGTCACCTTTGGCTGGCTATCTTGGAGGTGGAGTCTGGACCGGCAACTCCCAGGGGAGGGGGCTTGGAATGTCCCACCAAACATTGCAGACTCCTTGTAAATATGGGTGCCTGGAGGCTGGGGTGATGCTTCCAACCAAACATTCCTGACTCCTTGGATAAAGGGAGGGGGGCACAGGGAGTTGAAGTGACGCTTTCAACCAAACACAGTGAAGTGTTTATCTAGTTATTCTTTATCAATAAAAACCCAGGATATCAGGGTAAGAACCTGAATGATCAGAGCAGAAAAGCAACCAGTGACCTCCTATCTCTCTCATTCCTCCACCCAGAAAGACTGAGACCTTCTCTAAGCACCGCCCTATTTCTCTGTCTCCCTATCTGTCCTTAGTCCTCCAAAACCTCTATGGTTAATTTTGGTCAGTAGCTAGCTCCGCCGTCTGATTCAAAGCAAATTTTTATTGACAGTCTTAGCAACATCAGAAAGCGATCAAAATATCAACACAACATTATCATTTTTGCTAATATAAGAAATGCTAGTTTAGCCTGGTGGTAGACGTGTGTAATCACAGCACTCGGGAGGCTGGGGCAGGAATAGGTAAGTTTAGGTAAGCCTGGACTATAATAGTTAATTCAGTCACATCAGACACTGTTGGGAAAAAAAAGAACCCCTTGCGTTTGTGCATGCCTGCGATCCTTGCTCCATCTATCTGTCTGTACATCCGTCTGTCTGTCCATCCATCCATCCATCCATCCATCCATCTAGAGATAGCTATTTTTTCAGACAGAATGTCTGGAACTCACACATGAAACAAACCCTCCTCCTCAGCCTCCCAGCTGCTTGGACTGCAGGCCGAGCTGTCCCTCCGTATCCCTTTCTCAGAGCTCCTCTCGTGCCTGACCAGGGGTCTGGAAGCCTTTGCTTTATTTTAATTGTTTTTTGGTTTATTTTATTCATATGAGTGCTTTGCCTGCACACATGTCTGTGCGCCACATGCTTGCCTGGTGCCTGAGGACGTGGTGAGGCGCGTGTGAGTGCTGGGAATCGAACATGGGTCCTTCGCAAGAGCAGGTGCTCTTAACTGAGCCAGCTGTCCAGCCCCGTTTGTTTGTTTGCTTTAAACAATTTTTAAATGATTTATTTTTATTTCATGTGCACTGATATTTTGTCTTCATGTATATCTGTGTGAGGGTGTCAGGCCTCTGGAACTTAAGTTACAGATAGTTGTGAGCTGCCATGTGGGTGCTAGAAATTGAATCAGGGTTCAATGTGGGTGCTAGCACAGGTAGCCAGTGCTCTTAACTGCTGAGCCATCTTTCCAGCCCCTGCTTTTACATTTTAAACCCAAGCCAGGTGTGATAGCACTCACCTTTAGTCTCAGCTCTTGGGAGGCAGTAGCAGGCAGATCTCTGTGAGTTCAAGTTCTGGTCTACAAATTGAGTTCCAGGATAGTCAGGACTATGTAGAGAGACCTCATCCTAAAAAAATAAAAAATAAATTTAAATTTTTATTTACTTATTTATGGAGGGTGTGCCTGTTAAGTGTGGGAGTGCATCTGCGTATGTGCCGTGGCGTGCTTGTGAAGGTCAGAGGGCCTGTGGGAGCTGCTTCTCTCCTTCCACTTTGTGGGTCCCCGGGATTGAACTCAGATTGTCAGACTTGACAGCAGGTGCCCTTATCCAATAACATATCTCTAGCCCCTTGATCCCAGCTTTTATGTGCTCATTCTGTGCAACAGGCATTTTACAGACAGAACCATATCCCAGCCTCTGCAGAGGTTTGTTTGTTTTGTTTCTATTTGATTTTGAGGTAGGATCTAATGTAGCCCAGGCTGGCTTGCAACTGCAACTTATTATATAGCCCAGGATGACCTTGAACTCTTGATCTCCTGCTTCTGCCTCCTTAGAGCAGATTTTACAGGCACACACCACCACACCAGGCTATTGTAATGTTCTTAATGGATCCTCTGGTGATAGAGGTTTTACTAGTTCCACTAACTGTTGCAGCATTGGGCATCTTTATATATTATTTTGTCACTTCTCTCAAGTCCAAATTCCTAGGCTGAGTCAAAGGGAAAGTATATTTTAAGATAGAAGGCTAAGGCACTCACTCAGTGGCTCACTGAGTAAAGGCGCCTCCCTGACCACCTGGGTGCCATCCTGGAGCTCACGTGATGGAAGGAAAGAGCCAGCTCCACGTGCTGTCCTCTGACTTCCATCCGCACCTGTCATGAAAGCACACCAGGGACACGAGATAAAATAAATAAATGTGTAATAACAAAGCTCGGCAGCTAAAGTTTCCTTCAAAAAGGTTGCCACATCCGCCACGCCCACCAAGAGTGTACCAGTAGCTGTTGGCAGGCGACTGTCCTGAGACCAGGACCAACTGATGAGATTGGGCGCTCTGCGGAACCAGGCCCTGCCCGTCTGTGGGTGTCAGTGCCAGCTCCCTTCACGGCCTTCCCCTTCTTTGTTCCGGGTGTCATGATGGCTGTGCGAAGGGAACTGTAGGCTCTATGGTGCATGGGATTGACTGATTCCCACATGTCTTGGGAAGGCATCCGCTGTCCTGCAGGGAGGGTGACTGTGTTTTCTGACTCCTCTAGGTGAAGAAGGCATACAGGCAAAAAGCGCTCTCTTGCCACCCAGACAAAAATCCAGATAACCCCAGAGCAGGTGAGACCCTCGAGCCCCCTGGGTGTGGGTGGGGGGTTGGCCTGGGTGTCTGTGCTGTATGTGTAGACACACACGGCTGTCTTGAGCAGTGGGCCCAGTTCACTCCATGTGATGGGGTATCCAGCTGATCGTGGATACACTTCCTGCTCACTCTTGGCCGGTCGTGCTGACCTGGGCTTTTTTAAGTATTCCGTTGTCACTATCCAGCTCCATTTTGTTCTCTCCTCTTGCTTTTTTGTCGTGTGTAGCTGAACTCTTCCACCAGCTTTCCCAGGCCTTGGAGGTACTGACCGATGCTGCAGCCAGGGTAAGTGGTACCTCCTTCACTGAACTGTGCCCAGTGATTAGAGACCGCTGCGGTCTAGGTGTCCCCAGTCCCGTGCAGCTCAGAAGCTCAGCAGGGGCTGACTTAAGTAGCACCACGATGTAAGAGCCCTTGCCCCTCTGCTGTGGTACCGTACTTGCTGCTAACTCTGGCTTGAGTCCCGGCCGGGATGATGCCTGGAGCTTTCCTTTCTCGCTGACGGACTCTGCTGTGCTATCCCATTTTCCAGGCCGCGTATGACAAGGTGAGGAGAGCCAAGAAGCAGGCAGCAGAGAGGACCCAGCGACTTGATGAGAAAAGGAAGAAAGTGAAGCTAGGTGGGTGACCTGTCATTAGTGCTCCACCTTTCTTCTTGGAGCCTTTGCCCAGGTTTGCTAAAGGCACTCTCAGAAATGACACCAGTTACGAGGTTTACTATTAGAGTTAGGACTGGAGATGTAGCTCAGTGGTTAGGTACTTATTGCTCAGGCAGAGGACCTGGGTTCACTTCTTAGCTCACAGCCATCTGTAACTCCAGTTCCAGGAATCTAATCCTCTCTTCTGACTTCCGCAGGCACCAGGCTGCAGGTAGTGCAGGCGGACAAAACACTCACAGAAAAGTAATAATAAATTCTTTTTTTTTTTTTTTTTTTTAGCTCAGAGGTGATGCTAGAAATAAATATTTTTTAGAATTCAGAAGCTTGCCTGAGTGGGAACTCACTCTGAGTTTGGTAGGTGAGTCAGTGTTCTCACCTCCAGTCCAAGCTGGCTCTTTCCCACTCATTCCAGCCGCTACCTGCTAAGCCTCCACTCTGGGAAGTGTCCCCAGAGCTCAAGAGAGCGAATCACAGCTCAGTTTCTAGGGTTTGTCTTATATCTGTTCATTTAGTGTGGGTCTGCACACACCCACCCGGAGCACTTGTGGGTCAGAAGACAGCTTGCAGGAGCCAGTTCTCCCCTTCCATGGGCTCAGGAGTTGAAATCTTCACACTGACGGCTAGAGATTCTGCGTCATCTCACCAGACCCAGTTCAATCACTTTTAATGAATTTACCAAACAAATAAATGGGCCTAGCTTAGTGGTCTAACACTTCCTTAGCATGGACAAGGTCAACCCTGGGATGGGAGGCAGAGGGCTGCGCATTCCAGGTAATAAAGTGTAGGCAAAGCAGAAAGCAGTGAGCCCTGGGCCTGAGAGGAGGGTTTGTCACACCGCTGGCTGGCACAGGGCTTGGGGTGTGGGAACATACCAGCACCGGACTGCCTGAGGAGAGGCGCTGGAGCTGGGGCCACGGTGACGCTTGGCACAGGAGAGTGAGGAAGGGAGACAGTGAGAACTGGAGATCAGCGATGGGAAATAAATCACAGCTGAGGCACAGCCCAGGTAAGGCTGTGGTGCCAAACCACAGTGACACAGGCTGGCAGCTCCACCCACGGCACCTTTGACATCAGGCCCTGGGCTGCTGACACAGCAACACCTGTGCTCTGCCTGCTTTGTGGAGAGAACCTGCTTGGTGGGTGTGAGCTGTTTTCTTCTTCCAGAGCCTTATCTCTTCTGCGTATGCCCCTTTGCAGTGTAAAGTAACTGGGGTGTGTGGGCCACAAGAGATGGGCGGGGTTGCCGTATGATGTGCATCCTGTTTGAGGTGTTGGGGAAGCAGCCAGAGTTGGGGTGGTCGCAGGCCATAGTAGACATGCAGACTAGAAATTGAACCGTTCAACCCTTGTACCTAGACTTGGAAGCCCGGGAGCGGCAGGCCCAGGCCCAGGGGAGTGAGGAAGAGGAGGAGAGCCGGAGTACCACAGCGCTAGAACAGGAGGTGAGCGCCAGACCCATTGGCCTGGGGTCGCTGCGGCTGGAGTGGGAGGGGCCTTAGTGGCTGTTGTGTGGGCGAACTCACTCTTGTTCTTTTTTTTTTTTTTTAATATTTATTTATTTATTTATTTATTTATTATACAATATTCTGTCTGTGTGTATGCCTGAAGGCCAGAAGAGGGCGCCAGACCTCTTTACAGATGGTTGTGAGCCACCATGTGGTTGCTGGGAATTGAACTCAGGACCTTTGGAAGAGCAAGCAATGCTCTTAACCACTGAGCCATCTCTCCAGCCCCCACGAACTCACTCTTGTTGTCTCCTGTGGGAGCTTGGTGCTCTGTCCCCCCCACAGGTTGCTGAGCCCTAGCTTGCAGGCGGACCCTCCCAGGGACCTTCACAGGGTGAGCCAGCCTGGCACTGGATCTGCGCAGAATTATCCCCCCTCCGCCCCCTGCTCTGCAGATTGCACGCCTTCGAGAAGAGGGTTCCCGTCAGTTGGAGGAGCAGCAAAGGCTGGTACAGGAGCAGATCCGCCAGGACCGGGAGCAGAGGCTGCGAGGTGAGAGTAGACTCTCGCCTATGTCTCCACATCGTTCATGGAGTGGCTGTAGAGCTTCCACCTGCCGGAACCCTGACAACCCCGTGGTGCACCACAGCAGCCTACCGTGACACCTCTTGTGGGAGCCTCTGTGCTTTTTACAAGTCCCGGTCCCAGGCTGGTGGTGGTGCCCTCCTGTAATCCCAGCACTTGGGAGGCAGAGACAGGTGGATCTCAGTGACTTCAAGGCCAGCCTGGTCTACAAACCAAGTTCCAGGACAGGCAGGACTGTTATACAGAAAAACCTTGTCTAGAAAAAAAAGACCCAAAAAACAAACAAACAAAAAATCAAGTCTCAGTCCCAAGCATTGGCAGCTCTGTTTTGGAGCAGATCTTGAGGGGAGAGACCTTGGGGTACTTGGCTTCAGTGAAGCTGAATGGCCTATGTCTGCCTCTGGCTCTTATGATGCATTCCCAGCTTTCCATCTGAGAGAGCTAACAGGTGACCTGCAGGAGAGAGCCTCTGCCTCTCCTTTGGGGGACCTAGGACTCTGAAATTTTAGTTTTCTTCTTTTCCCAATATTTTTAGGAAGAACAGAAAATACTGAAGGCAAAGGAACCCCCAAGCTAAAGGTGAGTCTGTAGGGTCTGTGGTCACAGCACTGTAGTTCTCGGTAAAAACAGGTGCTTTCCTGTGGGAAACTGGTGCCACTTTGCATCCTTCCGCCATGCTGGGCCTGGACCCTGACTGAGCCTCAGAGCTTGTCACACCAGGTGGCTGGAACGTTGGCTGGTGTGGGCAAGACATCCTCAGGAGCCCTCTGAGATGGGTCCTTTTTGGTTTTTGTTTGTTTGTTTTTAAGATTTATCATGTATACAGTGTTCTGCCTGCATGTATACCTGCGGGCCCGAAGAGGGCGCTGTATCTCATTATAGATGGTTGTGAGCCACATGTAGTTGTTGGGAATTGAACTCTGGACCTTTGGAAGTTCAGGAATCGCTCTTAACTGATGAACCATCTCTTCCAATTGAGGTGGGCTCTTTTTCTTCCTCCCTCCCTCCCTCCCTGCCTCTTTTCCTGAGACAGGGTTTCTCTGTGTAACAGCCCTGGCTGTCCTGAAACTCATTCTGTAGACCAGGCTAGCCTCATACTCATAGATCTGCCTGTTGCTGTCTCTGAGTGCTGGAATTCAAGGTGTGTGCCGTCACCACCTGCTTGAGATGGGTTCTTAGAGTATACAGAGTGTTCCTAAGATTAATCAGGCTGCCTCCCTCTCAGTTTCTGCAGGAGGCATAGCTTGGGTGGTCTAAATCACCAGAGTTTGGAGAGCAGCGGGGTCTGCTCAGGTGGCGAGCTCACTCGTAGAGCCTGGTGTGGCTGATGGTCATGTTGCCTTTCAGCTGAAGTGGAGGTGCGAGAAGGAAGATGAGTCCCAAGGTGGCTACTCCAGAGATGTCCTCCTGAGACTTTTGCAAAAGGTGGATTCTGCTGACGTCTGCCACTCCCTGTCATCTCAGGCCAAAGAGCTCAAATGCCCCGAACTTCAGTAATGTTGCTACCTACTCCTGTCTGTCTAGAGACTCCCCTAGAACTGAGCCCCTCTGGCCAGCTCTCCTGCCCTGCCTACGCCTAACCCTTTCCGTAAAGCTCAGGCTTTAGCTGCATGTGTTGGGGAGCGGAGGTGGCTGTCTGGAATGAACGCCCCCTCCTTTTTCCTCTTCCAGAAGTTGAGACAGCGCTGCTGTGTGCTAGCCTAGGTCTTGGAGCTCCGCCTGTCTCCCCGTTGCTGTCCTGTATCCCTTAGGAAATGAAAACAGCTCTCTCCAGCTTAGCCTCTCTGGGTTCCTAGTACTAACGTATTCCAGGTTGGATTGTAGCATGATGGGCCGTGTTGTGTGTCCAGCTGTACTTACTGTGCACTCTTGTCCCCACAGTATGGAGAGGTTCTCAACCTGGTGCTTTCCAGAAAGAAGGCAGGCAACGCCATAGTGGAGTTTGCAACTGTCAGGGCTGCGGTGAGTGCTATATGGGGTTTGTGTGGCACTGGCAGCCCACTTTCACAGGTCCCCACACTGCCTATGGGGCTTCAGGCCAGTCCAAGAGTTGAATCTCCCCAAAGGTCTCCTGGCTTCAAGATTGAATGGGGGAATGCTCTGGCTTAGTTCACTCTCCCGACTCCATACCATACCCTCCACCCTGCCCCAGCATGGCCTCCCACCCTGCCCCAGCATGGCCTCCCACCCTGCCCCAGCATGGCCTCCCAACCCTGAATATCCTTTTTTCTTTCTCTGAATTAGAAGGTGCATCTACTCCACTCTCCCACAAGGGTGAGCTTCAGCATAGCGTTGTTTGCAGGTTGCTGAGGTTACCTAGATCTGCTTGGAAGACTATGTGTTTGTCTTAGTCTTTCTGTGGGGTAGAAAGAGCCCCTTATAGCTGGATCAGATGGGCAGAGACTAGAGACTCTGTTTGGCAGGAGCTGGCTGTCAGAAATGAAGTGGGCCTGGTGGACAACCCTCTGAAGATTTCCTGGTTGGAGGGACAGCCCCAGGGCACAGTGGGTCACAGTGATGCAGGATTATCAAAGGTAAAAAGCCAGGAGTCACCCGCTGGGTCTGCTTGGGGTCTGGGATCCTTTCAGCTTCTACTTTCTCAGGCCCTTTGTTCCCAAGTCCAGATCAGAGTAAAATGCAGTGGGTGGATTCAGTCAGTCCAAGAGGGCTGACTCTCCGCTCATCCCTGTTCTCTATGAGGTACCTGTTAGGAAAAAATCCTAAGAGGCGCAGCTCTGCTGGCCCAAAGAAATCCAATTAGGTCAGATCAAACCAAATTAAAATGCCCTTCATTTTATTAAACACGGTGTTCTCGGGTGGCTGAGCGCATGGTGGGGAGACAGGAAAGTGGGGAGCACATGCAAACCCTAAACCACGTCTTTCTCCTCTGGGAGCCCACTTAAATACCCTGTGGGAATGCTCCTGACCCTCCCCCACAGAGGGGTCAGGGCCTAGCATGTTGGGATTTGGAGTCCTGACCAAAGCAACTCCCAGGCCAGGGGGCTGGGATGGATGCCAGAGGCAGGGGTTTCGCTCCCAACTTAACAGTACCAAAGGACCCTATTTCTTCTACCTACTCTCCTCCTTCCTCCTTCCTTCCTCCCTCCCTTCCTCCTTCCTTTCTTCCTTCTCCTTCCTTCCTTCCTTCCTCCCTCCCTCCCTCCCTCCCTCCCTCCCTCCCTCCCTCCCTCCCTCCCTTACTTTTTTTGGTTTTTGGAGACAGGGTTTCTCTGTGTAGCTCTGGCTGTCCTGGAACTCATTCTGTAGATCAGGCTGGCATCAGACTCAGAGAGACACTTGACTCTGCATCCCAAGTGCTGAGATTAAAGGCATGCACCACAACCTGGTATTTTTTTCTTTTCTATTTTTATTTTTTTCTGGCAATGTATCAAACCCAGGGTCCTGCTACCACTGAAGCACGCATGTCAGACTGGTGGCGCACACCTTTAGTCCCAGCACTCGGGAGGGGAGGCAGCTGGATCTCTGAGTTCAAGGCCAGCGTGGTCTACAGAGTGAGCTCTAGAATAGCCAGGGCTACACAGAGAGTCCCTGTCTTGAAAAAGCAAAAAGAAAAGAGAAAAAGAAAAGAAAAAAGTTGGCCCATGTGTGTCTCCTGTTGGAGCTCTCATTGGATTTGGAGGTCAGCCAATCCTGTGCTGGATGAAGAGGCCAGCAGGCAGGTGACTAGAACAGATGCTATGAGCTCGTCTCCTCTAGAGAGAGCATCCCACCCTGTGTTGAACCTGCAGTGCTGTATCTGCTGCTCCGCTTGTGGCCACTTGTGCTCCTTCTAGCTGCCTCTGAGTCCTCCCGACTCCACAGAGGCTAGTGCTCACTGTCTCAGTCCTCCCGACTCCACAGAGGCTAGTGTTCACTGTCTCAGTTCTCCCGACTCCATAGAGGCTAGTGTTCACTGTCTCCGTCCTCCCAACTCCACAGAGGCTAGTGTTCACTGTCTCCGTCCTCCCGACTCCATAGAGGCTAGTGTTCACTGTCTCCGTCCTCCCAACTCCACAGAGGCTAGTGTTCACTGTCTCCGTCCTCCTGACTCCATAGAGGCTAGTGTTCACTGTCTCAGTCCTCCTGACTCCACAGAGGCTAGTGCTCACTGTCTCTGTCCTCCCGACTCCACAGAGGCTAGTGCTTTCTCAGTCCTCCCGACTCCACAGAGGCTAGTGCTCACTGTCTCCGTCCTCCCGACTCCACAGAGGCTAGTGTTCACTGTCCCAGTCCTCCCGACTCCACAGAGGCTAGTGTGCACTGTCTCAGTCCTCCCGACTCCACAGAGGCTAGTGTTCACTGTCTCCGTCCTCCCGACTCCACAGAGGCTAGTGCTCACTGTCTCCGTCCTCCCGACTCCACAGAGGCTAGTGTGCACTGTCTCAGTCCTCCCGACTCCACAGAGGCTAGTGTTCACTCTGTGTCAGTCCTCCCAACTCCACAGAGGCTAGTGTTCACTCTGTGTCAGTCCTCCCAACTCCACAGAGGCTAGTGCTCCCTCTGTCTTTGATGGCCCAGTTTTTCAGCCTGACTGCAGAGGTTGGGGCATAGACTCCTGGTCACTTGTGCTGGAGAAATAAGTACTTTGGGGGTGGGAGTTTCTGGTCTTCTCTTCTCTGAAGGTACCTGTTGGCATGTCCACAGCCTCCCAGAGTTATCAGGGTCTCTGTCTGGCTACCTGTGCCTGTCCCTGCCTGAGAGGTTGGGAGTTCTGGGGAGTGTGCCTGTCTTAGTTACTTTTCTACTACCATGACAGTTTTGTCACCATAACCAAGGCAACTTATAAAGGAAAGCATTTACTTTAAGTGGGGGGTCTCATGGCTCCAGAGGTTATAGAGCCCATGGCCATTAGGGTAGGGTATGGCAGTAGGCAGGATGCTGGAGCAGTAGCTACAAGCTTATATGCTGAGGTAACCACCACAAGGCAGAGAGAGAACTAACTGGGAATGACATGGGCTTTTGAAGCCTCAAAGCCCACCCCCAGGACACCCCGCCTCCAAGACCACCACACCTGCTAATTCTCCCCAAACAGTTCCACCAGCTGGGCACCAAGCATTCAAACACATGAGTCTTTGGGGCCATTCTCATTCGCACCACCACAGTGTCCCAAACCCAGGGTAGAGGAGGGACATGAAGTGGTCTAGGCCAGCTCAGGATCTTGACTTAAAAGAAGCCTTGCTCCTCCACCATTCAGTTTCAGCCTTCCACATCCAGGTCACTCTCTGTAGGCTGCATTAGAAAACCTTTATTCACTGCCTCTGTATCCAGAGCCCCCAGCTGGGCACCTCCGCACAGGCGCAGGAGAGACGTCACAGGGTGTGTCAGCCTTCCCTCTACTCTTCTTTCACAGTCGGAGTAGCCTGGGGCCAGACCCACGTGTCCTGCACTTCTGAGTTCTGGATTCAGATGTGGCCGAGCCACAGACTGGGGTGGTAACAACAGGTGCAGCCTTGGCCTGTTTGGGGCAAGGCAGAACTCCCCGCCTGGTGGAGGATTCTGGAGCCGCTTGGTGCATTGTTCTTTCCCTGATCAAGTCATCCCTCTGCTGGGAAGGAAGGCTGCTGTCTGCACAGCCTTTCCCAGAGGCTCCATACATAACACTGGGAGTTCCCAGAACACTCCTCACAGGATCGCTTAGGGTCTGTGAGCAGCTCGAGTCTCACACTCTGTTTTGGTAATGATTGTTGGGCATTCGCCTGCCTTTTCCTCCACCTGCCTCTCCTGCTCTGTCAGCCCCTCCTGCATTTGTGCCCCGGGCGGCATCTTCCTTTCCTTAGCCAAGCTTCTGATGTTTCCGCACTAGTGTCTGGCCAGCACCATATGGTGGACTTCGGTCTAACAATGTCATACTGTCGTCCAGTATGGTAGCATGAATCAGGTGTGGCTGTTGATTTAAAATATGGCTAGATAGGCTGGAAAGATGGCTCATCAATTCAGAACAGACACTATTCTTCCAGAGGACCTGAATCAATTCCTAGCAACCATATCAAGCGGCTCACAACTGCCTGTAACTGGCTCCAGGGGTATCTCACACTTTTGGCCTCTGCAGGCACCTGTGTATACGTGTGTGCATGCACACACACACACACACACAATTAAAAATAATTTTTAAAAACATCTTTAAAATGTGGCTAGAGGGCTGGCATGTGGCTCGTTTTGGTAGAGTACTTGCTTGGCATGCGTGAAGCTCAGGGTTTGGGTCCCAGTGTGGTCTAAACAGCGGGGTGTGGTGGCACATGCCTGCAGTCCCAGGAGCATCAAGCTTAAGGCCACCCGTACTATGGAAGAGACCTTGTCTCAAAAACAAGCAAACATTGGCTAAGGTGAAAAGGAACGGATTTGTGTTTGTGTCTGTAAAGTGTATGTTTGAGTGTGTGTGTGCGTGTGTGTGCGTGGGCCTGGAGTCTGCCAATCTGACTAGTCTAGCCAGCCAGCCTGCCCCCGGGACTCCTGGTGCCTGCATCCTGAACGCGGGAATTCCAGGCAGGCTGTCACACCTGCCCGGCTTTTTTCATGTGGGTACTGGAGGTCTGAACTCAGGCCTTCCTGCCTGCATACAAACTCTTTATCCACCGAGCCATTTCTCCAGCCTCTGGAACCGAACTTTCGGTTTGCTTTTACTTCAATTAAACAAGCATAGGGCCGGGCAGTGGTGGCGCACGCCTTTAATCCCAGCACTCGGGAGGCAGAGGCAGGCGGATCTTTGTGAGTTCGAGGCCAGCCTGGTCTACAAGAGCTAGTTCCAGGACAGGAACCAAAAGCTACGGAGAAACCCTGTCTCAAAAATTAAAAAAAAAAAAAAAAAAAAATCAAAGGAAGTGAGGGGTGGCTTTTCTACCTCTGCTCTGCTCTCTCCGGCCTTCCTCTAAATCTCAGGCTGCTTCCTCCTAGATGTAGCCTATGATTTCTCTGTTGACAGTGGTTCTGGAGGCTGGTGCAGAGCACTGTGTGTCCTGCCCAGTCTGAGTCCTACTTCCTGCCTCGCCCTGTGCCACCCTGTCTCTCTCCTGACCTCTGACCAGTTCCTGTGGTTGCAGGTGTGGCTTCCTTTTCCTGACTTTCCAGCCTCCTTCAGGGCTCCTTCCAGAGAGTGACCCCCATTCTTTCCCAGCTGGCTTCTGTCCTTCACTGCGGGTGCCTTGAGGATTGCTCAGCAGTCGGGCGGCTGCACTGTGGTTTATGTCTCTGCCTGCTCCATAATCCACACTTTACCTGCCTAGGCTCCAGTCACCCCAGTTCTCTCTGCCCTCACCGGGGTCAGAAGTGGGGCTCACTAGGAAACTGCTCTTTCAGCATCTGAAGAACTTCCTCCAGAAGTGAAATCCCCAGGTCCACTTTGAAGGAAAAGAAAGGGTCATTGAGGTCCGGATTAGGTGTCCTCGGGAAATGGGGAGTATCCAAAAGGTCCTCTTGTGAGCATTGGTGGAGAGGGCCTGTCAGGGAGATGGCTGAAGGCAGGGTGGCCGAGTAGGCGGCAGTGTAGGTTGCTGGGGGCTCCAGAATATTGGGGCAACTGGAGCTCTCTCGGTAGAGACGTGGGGGCTTGGGTGGGGCCAGCAGAGTGGCTCGGGGCTGCTCATCCCCCCACAAGGGCAGACGCCGGCCATCTGGCCTCCCTCGAAGTTCCCGGATGACTTCTCTGTTGCTGTACTCCTCATGGTCACCACCAGCAGTGCTGGCCTGGCTGAGTGTGCTGCCCTGTCGCTGCAGTCGACGCGGCCGCCCCAGGGTTATTCTCTTGAAGAAGGAGGCATTGCGGAAGGAGCCTTTCCGCCAAGTCTCCATGGAGCTCCTAAGTCAGCCAACAGGTCCGGGCTGAGAAACCCCACAGAGGGGCTCAGCAGCAGCTTGTGACCATTTGCCAGCGGACTGGAGGCCAGAAACTGGGGCGACACCCCTCAAGGGCTAGGAGCAGAGGCTGTGCGCTTCTGCTCGGTGTGGCCCTTTGTCTTGTTGCATCTTGGATGGTGAGACAAGACTAGAAGGTGGAAGAGTTTGTCCGGGAGATCAGAGTGCCTAGATAAGAGTGGCCTGGTTACTTGATGGGCATGTAGAAAAAAAACAAAGGAAGCAGCGGTACTTACAGAGCAGGGCCCGAGTCAAACAAGGCCGAGGGCTTGGTGGGCAGGGCAGGACCTCCGGAGGGGAGCGTGCACTTCTTCAGGCAGCGGCACCTTCTCTCTGGTAGTTGGTGGCATGTGCCGAATCTCCTGGCCAGTGTGGGGCTGTGCTCTCTCTGCCAGCATCTGGGGACTCTGATTAGTGGCGTGACTGTTTGTGCCAGCTTGTGGTAGAGATGTGTTTTGTTTTCAGCTGACTCAGTCAGGTGGGAAGCTGGTTTCATGCTCTGAGGTAATTGCAGCATCCGCAGGCTGGGACTAGGGCAGCTGTGACCAACACCCCAGGGCAGTAGGACGCTTCAGATTCCTCTGGGGAGTGGTCTGGGGACAGTCCTGCCGGTGTGTCACCAGGTGACTTCCTTTCCAGTCAAAGCTCTGCGGCCACCGTGACCCCAGCAGGCCTGCCTGGCTCCCTAGCCCCAGCCTTCTATGGGAAGAGCCCAGGGAGGTAGTGCTAATTGAAAGGCAATTTTTGCAACAGTTGTTGGAGAAGGAAGAGAGGAGACCTGGCGCTGTGGGTGACTCAGCCCTTGGGCTGGTTGACAGGCCCTCATTAGGCAGGCCACAGGAATGGTGGGGAAGGATGTGGAGGGTGTGTTAACCGGCACCAGCCCCATGCCTTTAAGGGCTTACTCCTCCCAGGGTTCTGGGGGCATGCCAGGGGTGACTTGAAGTTTTCTTGGTAGAGCAGTATGAACCTGGGGAAGGAGCAGCGCCCTCCCCACAGCCGGGACATCAGTATGGCGTCTCAGCTTTTACTCTCGGCACCCAGAAGGCCAGTGCCCGGCCGGCTGCTGCTCCAGTGCTCTCCCTCTGGCTCGGGGTCCTCATTTGGGGACCCTCTTGTAGAGGGGGCCAGTACGTGTGATACTGCCCTGAATTGCCAGTGGTTGGGGGGAGGGTGGCTGAGAAGAGGTATTTCTAGGGGTGGGGGAGGTATAACGACAGGGGGACCAGATTGAGTGTCACTTCCTGTTTATCTGCACCCCTGACTCCAAACAAGTTAGCCAGAGCCTGGCAGCCCAACTTCAGCCACTCCCATGTTATTCCCTGGGTCACTGACTTCCAAGCCTTCTACTGTGGGAGCGCACCAGCGTGGGTCCCCCCCCCCCCGTAGGACCCCACAACTCTTTTGTTACAGTTGGGCCACCACACTTGGTACTGCTGTCCTGGCGTGGCTCTGTGCCGTCACTGGTGGGTTTCCCACCCCTCTATCTGCTGTAGAATCATATAAGTGCTGTCACAGCCCCAGCGGTGCCAAGGGAGGAAACGGTCTGATTCATACCGTTGGCCTGACAGGCTTGGCCGCACAGTGCTCTGCTGTCAGGCTGCTTCCCTTCCACAGCTTTGGCCTGTGGCTGGCTGGCTGTTGTTCTTGGATTATCAAAGTGAACCCCTCCTCAGTCCCCTGCATGGCTAGCAAGATCGTAAAAGAAAGCCAAGGACCCTACCTATAGTAGCCTGGTCTTGTCTTTACAAGGCAAGCTGGACTCATGCTTGTGGAGAGGGCAAGGCCCCCTTTTGTGTCCTCAGCAGGCCAGACCACAGGGGAAGAGCGCTGCTGTGTCCAGTGGACCTTAGACCTCCTCTTCTGTTGGAAACCTGCCAGGCAGAAGCCATGGGCGGAGGGAAGGAGAGGCAGATGAAGGGCTGAGGCCTGGACCAGAGCAGGATGGAGAGAGATGTGACATCCTGGGGACAGGGAGGCCCAGGGAGCTTAGAGATGAGCAGATGAGGAGCTAATGGAGAAGCAGCCTGGGGAGCCCTGCTCTCTCTAGGCTCCTGGAGGAGTTGGAATCCAAGATGTCTGGGTCCTTCCTCCGCCCCTTCTTCCTCTTCAGCTTTTAACTTGGTTCTGTCTAGGCCCAGGCCTGATACTGAATCTGGAATCTGTGGGGCCGTGCCTGCTAGCCTGACTTTTTTGTCCCTTCTGTTCCCAGGGCTCAGTGCGGTCAGAAAGGGACTATGAGAGTCTTGTCATGATGCGCATGCGCCAGGCAGCTGAGCGCCAGCAGCTGATCGCACAGATGCAGCAGGAAGATGAGGGGCAGCCCACGTAGCCCCGGCTCCAGCTCTCCCACCCCATACACTTTTGTGCATCACCACTAATAAACTTTTATATATATATATATATATATATATATATATATATATATATATATATATAAAACAGTCTGGACTTTATCTGAGATGGCTCCACTCAGGTCAAGGGACAGACCAGTAAAGAATGTTGCATTTCAAGAGTCACTGCACAACAAAGCTAAGGAACATCCACTCATGAGAGCCTTTTATTGGCTTGGACTAGCTGTGCAGGATCCAGGGAGTGTCCTCTGTGTAGCCTCCTTCAGGACATGGCCTAGAGCAAGAGGCCCCTAGCTGGGGAAGCTGAAAAGACCAGGGCAAGGCCTGCTGTGCCCGAGGAACTGGAGCAAGGCTCCTTAGGCTGCGCAGCCGTCAGGGTTGGGCAAGGACCCTGACAGTTTAGAAAGAGGCAGGGCAGACAATGTTGCAAGGATTGGGGCTCAGGGCACAAGTCAGGCCCTCCGAAGAATAGGTGCTCTGTCCACAGGTCATTCCTTGTACAGGCACCACACAAGCGTCTGGCCCACCCCTGTCATGCTCAACACACGGAAGCCCCTGAGTTCCAGCTTGTCCAGGACTATGCGAGGAGGGTCGTTGACATAGTATTCATAGCTGTGAAGAAACCAGAATGAGGTGAGGAGAAGCGGAGCAGGCACCCGGCCAGAGCCAGGTCTGTTTGCCGGGCACTTGCCTGGTGAGAGGCTAAGTGCACACCCTCTGTTCTATCCTGTGCTACACACTTTGCTTTATTCTCCCCGTCTGATGAAGGCACCATCACTGTTTTGCCGATACATGAGAAAACAGGCTGGTTAGCTCTGCCTGCCATGAATAGCAGAACCCACGGTAGCCTTATGGCTGCTGTGTGTGTTAGTCTGAGCACCCCACTAGGCAGTCTCCCCTCCTCAGGGCTCGGGCCCTTCTCTAGCTGTCTTGCAACCCTGAAGAACAAATTAGCACCTTATTTGTGCCCTTTTCTGGCACAGAAAGTTTGATTTCCCTTGAGTTGTAGAGAGCAGATACGGGCCCCAAACCCCAAACTTAGCATCTTGAAGCAAATGCCTCATGGCAAGGGATGGGATTGGCTCCTCCCTGCCTTGGTCAAGGGCTTGGATCTGTCTGTCTTCTCTCCCCCTCCTTGCATTTGGGACTCTGAGGATCCCTGAACCCGCTTGGGTTTATAATAGGGAGGCTGTGTTGGTTTGAATGAGACTGGCCCCACAGGTTTGTATCATCGAATGTTTGGTCTCCAGCTGGTGGGCCTGTTTTGGGAAGCATTGGAAACTGGTCTTGTCGGAGGAGGTGGGCCACTGGAGGAGGCCACTCAGGACTAGTATCTCTCTGCCTTCTGCTCGTGGGTCAGATGGGTCAGCTACTGCTCCTGTCTGCCTGCTGCCATGCTCCTTGCCATTTTGGTTATGGGTTCACTCACTCAATGCAAGTCCCCAGTTACATGCTTCCTTTCATAAGTTGCTGTGGCGGCTTGAATGAAAGGAGCCCTCAAAGGCTCATCTGTGTGAATGCTTGGTTACCAGGAAGTGGAACTGCTTGAGAAGGATTAGAAGGATTGGAAGGTGTGGCCTTGGAGGAAGTGTGTCCCTGGGTGTGGGCTTTGACATTTCCAAAGCCCATGCCAGGCCCAGTCTCTGTCTCTCTCTGTCTCTTTCTCTCTACCTGCAAATCAGGATGCAAAGCTCTCAGCTACTGCTCCAGCACCTGCCTGCATGCTGCCACGCTCCCACCCTCATGGACTAACCCTCTAAAGCTGTAAGCAAGTCCCCTATTAAATGCTTCCTAGGAGTTGCCATTGGTCATGGTGTCTGTGGAAATAGACACTAACACAGGGCAAGGAATCAGAAAAGGAAGCAGTGGCGTTCAGGCAGGGATGATGTAAAATACGCTGCGGGAAATGGCCAAATGCCGGGCAGCCAAGAGCTGGAAAGAGGCCCCACGTGTCCTGCTCTGTTTCTGGGACTGGACCCTGTTACTCAGCCAGCCCTATTGTCTTTGCTGATGGGATCCAGTTTAGAGCAGAGAAGACACGGAAAGGAACAGTTCACTTCCAGAGCCCCAGACTCAGGACAGGCTGTGCTTCCACAGACTTCCACTAAAGATGAGCTGCCTTGTGAAGGAAGACTGGGGGCTTGTGGGAAATCCTCCCTGTGGGGGATTACAGATGAATGCACGTCGTTGTGCAATGGTTGTGTAAAGGGGGAGGCAGGAGGAGGCACTGCTAGGGAGAAAGAAGGCGCTGAAGGATGCCACTACTCACAAGTTGTTTCCCAGGACACGTCTCTTCGTGGCCCCCAGGTGCTGCATCAGCTCCGGATCCGAATGCTCATCGCCCACCATGGTGGGGCCCACCTCCTGTGAGGGAAGCCACAGGAGCTGCTTAGCTAGCTGCTGGGCAGAAGGGGGCAGGTAAAGCACTAAAGGTATGGAGGAGGAGCACAAGCTAAGAGGGGAGCAGGGTGGGTCCTCCCTGGCTTCCTAAACTCCGCCTGCTGGCACTTTCAGGCCAGACGCCACTAACCATGTTTCCTGTGTATTGACATCACCTGGAGAATCAAAGAAATGAAAACACACATCCACATGAAAATTTACACAGGCATGTAAACTTTGCAATTTACAACTGCCACCAAAATGAAAAACAGAACAAAAATGACAAAAACCTATTATATGCTACTGGCAGAACTACCCGTAACAGCCAAAAGCTGGAAACAGCCTTGCAATGCTGGTCAGTGGAGGAGCACAGAAGTAAAATGTGGCAAGGCTTAGCCAGGTTGTGGTGATGCACACCTTTAATCCCAGCACTCTGAAGGCAGAGGCAGGTGGATCTCTGCGAGCTCGAGGCCAGCCACAGCCATCACAGAGAAACCCTGTCTCAAAAAAAAAAAAAAAAAAAAAGCAAGCCTGTAGTTCTAGTAGGAAAAAAGGCAGTGGGCTAGCTTCGAGGGCAGCCTCGACTACAGCTGCAAGGTGGGAAACAGTGGGGTAGCCTTCCTACAGAATCTTCTTCTGCAGGAATGATATCCTGATACATGCAACGATATGATCGGACTTTAAAAACATGGACAGGAAAGAAGCCAGGCCCAAAAGGACACACAGGCAAGCATAAAGTTGGCAGCTGGAGCTCATAGATACATATTAAAATTGATTCTAGTGCCGGGCGGTGGTGGCGCACGCCTTTAATCCCAGCACTCAGGAGGCAGAGGCAGGCGGATCTCTGTGAGTTCGAGACCAGCCTGGTCTACAAGAGCTAGTTCCAGGACAGGCTCCAAAGCCACAGAGAAACCCTGTCTCGAAACACCAAAAAAAAAAAAAAAAAAAAAAATTGATTCTAGTGATGGTACCCAGCTCTGAATATACTAAAACCAAAACCCCTCACAGACATTAAACCGTATGTTTTCTACCAGTGAATGTTTTGGTTGCATTGCATATCAGTAAAACTATAAGACAGCCAAGCCTAGTGGACATGCCTGTAATTCCAGTACTCGGAAAACAAGGTCAGCCCCTAACACATAGCGAATTTGAGGCCAGCCTGGGCTACGTGAAAAAAAAAAAGAATTAAATGAATAATTATTATTTGAGGGAGACATTTTCAAGCTTGGATTCCCACATTCTCCAGAGTTTCTGAAGGTCTGAGAAAAGCGCCCGGCAATCCGTATTTTAACAGCTGTACAGGTTCTCAGACCTCTGCCCTGAGCACTGTCCAGATCTCTCCTGCCCGGTGATGAAGCCCACGCTTCCTGCTTCATCCTGCGGGAGTTGGGTCTGCACCCACTGCTGGAATTCTGGAAGAGGACGAGAGCGCGCCCTGCTGTTCAGCTGGGGTGGGGGTGGGGCGTCGTGTATCCTCTGAAAGTTACAAAGGGGCTTCCGAAGCATTCAGTACACTACGCCCCCTGCCCCCAACTCCCAGCTGATATAACTGCACCTAGAGAAGGGTGACCTCAGATTCCCGCGTGGTGCTCTTCCCAGGCCGCTTGCAGCCCTCTCCTTCCTCTCAAGCCCCAGTTCTCAGTGCATCAGGATTAACCCCTCCTTGAAGGAGCTACAGGTGCGGCCACTGTGCGTGCGGCTCAGCTTGGCCTTAGCCTTCGTGCGGGCCCTGGCTGCAGCACTTGCGAAGCGGGTTGTGTGTGTCCCCGCGGAGCTCCCCGCCCACCCGGCCGCCTGACCCTGCTCGGTGTCCGCGCCGCGGGGGTGTGGCGGGCGGGTTGCGGGGACCATCAGGGAAGTTCCGCAGAGTGGTTGTCGCAGTCACCCACGCCGGGTACTCACCATGCGGATCTGGGTGCTGATGAGCAGGTAGGGCATGGTGCGTGGCTGGGGCGGCCCGCGACCACAGTCCCGTTACTCTCTTCTCTGTCTGCGGACGGCGCTTGGCGGCGGTGCGGCCACTGCGCGGGCCAATCAGGAGCGCGCGCCGCGGTCCCGCCGCCCGGGAGACCAGGAGGCGGGCGTGTCCCTGCGGACTCCACTAGCAGCTGTGGCCGTGGTCGCCAGGGCTCCTTTCGCCCCTTTGCCCTCTTCCTGCAACACCTCCACGCCCAGGCTCCAAAGTCCTGATCCTTCCCGCCTGACCCTACAGCGTTGCAGGGCGAAAACTGCGCTGTGGACCTGGCTGCAGCCAAAGGGACGTGGGGACTGCGTGCCTTCACCAGGACGCGTCCCCGGAGAACTTTAAGTGCACGAGGCTAGGCTAGACGGGAGTGTCAGTGTCAGGTCCCTGCGCCGTCCCGCGTGCTGGGCACTGGCATTTTCAGTGTGGCCTTGCACATTAAATCTGCGAAGCACCTGCGCGCTTGACTGGGTGCCAGCCCGCCAGTCCTTTAGGCGCGGAACCCGGTCCTCCTGCGGGGAGCCTCGGGAGCACGCGCAAATAACAGGGTAGCACCTGGGGCAGGGAACCATCGATCCCTGAACCTGATACCCTAGGGAGGGCGGCGAGTTCACAGCCAGCTGTTCCACGTCCTCATCTAGATGCACCAGAAACTGACAGTTCAACATTCTTCAATTGACACGTTGTGATTGGTTCCCTAAAGAGCAAAGCCGAGCAAACCACCCTGGAACACCCTCGCCCACGGCCTGGAAACCTGCACTTCTTACCTAACTGGTCTGATTCATTTATATCGTCCCTTCCTGCTTGGGACCAGCTCTCTCACCCCAACGATTTAGCCAGAGAAATAAAGCACATCCGTGTTTAGCGCTAGCCCCCAGTACTGGGAGGGGAAAACCTATAAAGAACTCCTACAGGGAGCTAAGTCGGCCCAATGGTTCAGTGAGTTTGATCGTCACACAAGGCAGGCAGACTTGACACCCCGCCTTGGCGAACTGTTGAGCTAGAATCTTTGTGCCCTAAGTTGTGTTTGTCAGAGAATTTTATCAGCAACAGGAAGGAAACGGGGAGGGGGGTGAATTTGTCTCAAAAACCACAAACTAAAACCAAATAAGCAAAAATAAACAAGAGCAAACAAACCTACATCAACAAGGCGGGCACTGCCTTGACTAGGCACTCCGTGAGAAGAAATGGAAACGACCAATAAGCTTAGCGCCACACCCCCAAACCTTTAGGAGTCCGAGAAGCGCGATGTAGGTGTGTGTCTGTGTGTTCACGTACCGTCACGGCCCACTCAGCAAGGTCAGAAGACGATTTTCAGGAACTGGTTCTCCCCTCCCACACTGTGGGTCCCAGGGATCCAACTCAGGTTGTCAGGCTTGCCAGCGAGTGCCTTACCCACTCAGCCATCTTGATGGCCTCTAAACGTCCATTTTAAACCACCAGATACTACCGTAAAGCTAAGAAAGAAAAGAAAAAAAAATTTAAGATTGGCAGGGGTGTGGCCCACAGCTGTGGTTCCAGCTACTTCAGAGACCGAAGCAGGAGAAGCAAAGACAATTGGAAGTGAAATACTAACCCGGCGACATAGTGAGATTCCACGGGGGCAGGGGGTTTAGATGGTTGTATCCCTAAGCCTAGTACTCAGGACACAGGATTGCTTCAAGTTCAAGACCAGCCTGTAGTGCAATGCGAAATATTGTCTCAAAAAAGGCCCTCTGCCTCACGGGACTAGAGAGAGGGCTCAGAAGTCACAACACTTGCTGCTTTGCCAGGGGACTCTAGTTCAGGTCCCAGGACCCCTATCAGGTGGTTCACAACTGCCTGTAAGTCCAGATCCAGGAGAGCCAATGTCCTCTTCTGGTGTCCAAAGGTACCTGTACACTCACATACACATAAAAATAAACCTTAAAAGAAAGCCTTTTCTCTCCCCCATCCCCCCCCCCCCAAAAAAAAAACTGAATGGGAAGAAAAGGCTGTAGAAACCAGAGTTGGCTACAGTGTTGAAGGTTGGGACAGCCTGACAGCAGAAAACACTTCCGTTGAGATCACAGACTGTGACTGATACAATCAAATCTCACCCCTTGTGACAAAGCCAAACCTCCCTAGATAAACCTTAGAGCTGGGGTGATGATCCCCTATGATCCCCACACTCGGCAGGCTGAGTCCGCGATGGCATCTGAGGGCAGTCTAGATCTCAGACGCTCTTCAGTCCTATCCGGTCAATGCTTGCATGGGAGTGTTGGAGTACAGCCTGGGCTACACAGTGAGAACCTGTCTAAAGACAGAACAACATTTATGGAAAGTTCAGAGATGTGTAAAGCTAAACAGAATTTTGTTTTGTGATTTAAGACGGACAAAAACGTCAATTTAAGCTTGGAAGGTGCAAACATAAAGGAGCGTTATTTGGGAGTCTTGGGAAGTGTAATTTGGGAGAGATAGGTTTAGGTAGGCTCTGAGTTTGTGCTCCAAAGCAAGTAGGGAAAGTAAGGCTCATGGTGAGAAAAATGCCTTAACCCATTACAAGATCATCTTATTAGTCAGCTTCCTGTTAGCATAATGCAGCTCCTGCGACATTGGGAATGGAGGCTAGTCTGGACTACATAGAAAGAATGTCTCCAAAAAGCAAACAAACAAACAACAACAACAAAAAAAAAAAACAGCCTTGAAGTGAAGGGTATGAGGCTGCGGTGTAATCATGAGACCCTTAGTTTGGATCCCAGAGCCTTTGTAAGGAGCAGGATGTTTCTACCACTGCCTGCAATCCAGTTTCATGGAAGGCAGAGGCAGGAGGACACTGGTCTTTGCTGGCTTCCAGTTTAGATGAGAAAATGTGAGCGCCAAGTTCAGGGAGAGACTGGTTCAAAGAAACAGGTGACCCACAATAGAGAACACTCAGTGCCCTCCTCTGACCCCACGAACGCACACACGCGCACACACGCATACACGCGCGCGCACACACACACGCACACACACGCACACACATACACGCACACACACACACACGCGCACACACACACACACACAGCCTAACTAGAGAGGTCACTTTGACAGGTGTTATGGAGGACTTAGCATCAGGTGAGGACTGAGGAACCTCGGCAGGAGCCTATGGGCAGGATGAAGAGCTCCGAATCCAGGCAGCAGGGGACAGACTGAGGCTGGGGCCGCCTGGTTTCCACAAGGGCTTGTCCCCAGTGACTAGAGACCTTCCCTAGGCCTCACCTTCTAAAGTGTCGCCACTTCCAGCAATGCCACCCTCTAGATCAAGTCAGTGACACATAAACATTTGAGGGACACTCAGCCAATTGTAGCCATAACTGAAATTGTTTATCTTCTCAGCATTTAGCAAGAGGGTCACTTTGAGTTCAAGGTCAGCCTAGGCTACAAAGTGAGATTCTATCTTAAAAATAGCAGGACAGAAGATAAATAGATAGGTAAATTAGCAAGTATTTAAAGAGAAACTACTCCTGCAGCGGAGAAAGAATGCAGAAGTTGTTTGACGTGGACCTCTTGACCCACAGAACCAATGGCACTGTCCCTGAAGCAGGAGTCCAGCTGCCTCCTGATAAACATCTGGAATCTCTAGGCACTCTGTAATTATCTGGATGTCTCAGAGGCCTGCGGTTGAAGGGCGGGGTTCTCGTTCTTAAGCAGACGCCTGAGATGTGCCTAAATCCTGAGCCCTTAATGGCAGCCTGAGTTTATTTATTTATTTTTTTTTGTTTTTTTTTTTTTTTTGGTTTTTCGAGACAGGGTTTCTCTGTGGTTTTGGAGCCTGTCCTGGAACTAGCTCTTGTAGACCAGGCTGGTCTCGAACTCACAGAGATTCACCTGCCTCTGCCTCCCGAGTGCTGGGATTAAAGGCGTGCGCCACCACCGCCCGGCTCTGAGTTTATTTAGAAAGCCTCCTCCTTCCCTGGTCCCCACTCCCACCATCTACCCCCTCCCATTCCTCCATCCCTCTATCCCTTTTTCTCCTCCTCTCTCCCCTCTCTTTCTCCATACAGGCCATCCCCCTAGGTAGCCCTAAGATGTCCCAGACCAGGCAATCTTCCTGTCTCAGCCTCTGGTGCTAAGATTATAGTTATGTGTCTGAAGAGTCTGGCTTGAAAGGGTCCTTCAGTGCCGCTTCCATAGTGGTATTCCTTTTATTTTCCCCAAATATGTGCAGAGAGAGAGAGAGAGAGAGAGAGAGAGAGAGAGAGAGAGAGAGAGAGAAGAGAGAGAGAGAGAGAAGAGAGAGAGAGAGAGAGAAACAGACAAGAGAGTTAAGTATACTTCCAGGGAGCCATTGCCTCTGAGCTGAGAAAGAGAAGGGAACCGGGTGAGGTAGGGTGGGTACGGGGACTTATAGATGCTTTCTTTTTCTTTTTTCTTTTCTTTTTGGCAAGGTCTCACTTTGTAATTTAGGAAGGCCTGGAGCTCATTATGGCTCATTATGTAGTCAGGCTGGCTTTGAAGTCTCAGCAATCCTCTGCCTCAGGCTCCCAAATCCCAAGTGAGCCACTACAGATGGTTCAGTAATGCTGGGGATGAAACTCAGGGCTACCTAAGGAGCTCAACTGAGGCCTAAAAATAAGAATATGGTGCTGGGGCTGCAGTCTCTGCTGTGATCTGCTGGACCTGCTCTGCCTGCGCCCTACTTCCCTTAGTCCCTGGCTCATTGGGGCATCCAGGAGTTCCTGTGTAGGTGCCGAGAAGTTTCATCGGGACGGAACCTTCATCTGGCGATGGATCGAGGTAGAGACAGAGTCTCAATTTGGAGCAACGGTCTGAGCTCTTAAGGTCCAAATGAGGAGCAGAAGGAGGGAGAACATGAGCAAAAAATCAGGACCACGAGGGATGCACCCACCCACTGTGACAGTGGAACTGATTTATTGGGAGCCCACCAAGGCCAGCTGGTCTGGGACTGAATAAGCATGGGTTGATTCTGGACTCTCTGAGCATGGCGGTCAATGAAGACTGATGAGAAGCCAAGGACAATGGCACTAGGTTTCAATCCTAATACATGAACTGGCTTTGTGGGAGCTTAGCCTGTTTGGACGCTCACCTTTCTGGACGTAGATAGAAGGACCTTGGTCTTCCCGCAGGGCAGGGAATTTGGACTGCTCTTCAGTATCGAGAGGGAGGGGGAATGGAGTGGGGGGAGGAGAAGAGGAGTGGGGATAGGGGGAGGGAAGTGGGGGGAGGGGGCAATATTTGGGAGGAGGGGAGGGAAATGGGAAACGGGGAGCAGGTGGAAATTTTAATTAAAAAAGAATAAAAAAAATAAGAATATGGTGTGTGTGTGTGTATGTGTGTGTGTGATTACACGTGTTTAGAGGCTAGAGGCCGACGCTGGATATCCGGGGCTATGGGTATGCTTGGGTTGCTGGCTTGTCAGGGGAGATGTTCTGGCATCCAAATGCCCCTCCTCATGATTGCACTGCAGGCACTCTTTACCCATGGGCTACCTTTCCACTCTGTCCACCCTATCCAGTGACTCCAGGGATCTGCCTTCCCACCCCACCCTCCTGGACAGTTCTAAGTCACCTTGCCTGGCTTTTACTTGGGTGCAGGGGATCCAGACTCAGGTCCTCGTGCTTGCACAAAAGACACTTAACTGAATCAGCTCTCCAGCCCCACCACGACCTTCTTTTTATGTGTGTGCGCGCACACATATGTATGTATGCGTGTGTATGTGCGTGCGTGTGTGCGTGCGTGTGTGTGTGTGTGTGTGTGTGTGTGTAAGAACCTTAGAAGTTAGAACCTAGGTAAGGCTACAGCGCAAGGCGCTACAGTGTCACCTTTTGAGCAGAGTCAGATGAAGCGGATGTTCTGGGCTGGGCAGGAGCGTGGGATCTGCTCTGTTTGCCTTTCTCGTCTGGGCTGTGGAGGGTGGAAGGAGACCTAGAATGGTGCCAGGACTCGCTTTATGGCATTCGCAGAACTGGTGTGTAGATGCGCCGGGAGATAGAGCCCGGTCTGCAGCAGCCCATCCCAGCGCCGGCTGCCCAGGCAGGCTTCCTCCTGCCTGATAACATCTTTAATATCCAGGAGGAAATGAATTCCCGGCCTGCGCTGCATGTGGGGCCTCCCTGTCCTCTCCCCCTCTCCCCATCCCCCATCAGCTTTTATGGATTGCTTCTGCAGCAGGGCACAGGGTGCTGAAGCTGACTGAGTCCCACCCTCCTCTCCCACCTCTGTGTCGCTCCCTTCCTTTGTCTTCTTGAGCCTCACTATGTAGGCCAGGTTGGCCTTGAACGTGGGTTGAGTTCCCCTGCTTTTGTCCAGGTATGAGCCACCATGCCCAGCTCTAGCAGGGCACAGACAAAGCTGTGGACGTCTGAGACACCTTTTAGGATTCGGTTCTGTCAGTTCTCGCCACTGTGTGGTTGCCAGTAATCAGACTCAGGGGAACTCAGGTGGTCATCCTCAGTGCCAGCATCCTGACCGCTGAACCACCAGCTCACTGGTCCTCATTCAATTTTTGAAATAGGGTCTTGTGTTACACTGCATCCCATAAATATGCACAATAACTATGTGCCAGTTCTTATTCATTTTTATTTTTTATCTTATTTTTTATTTGTTTGTTTGTTGTTGTTTTCCAGACAGGTTTTCTCTGTGTAACCCTGGCTGTTTCTGTAGACCAGGCTGGCCTCAAACTCACATATATCCTCCTGCCTCTGCTTCCTGAATCCTGGAATTAAAGGCGTGTACTGTGATACCCAGGCTTTATTTGTTTTTTTTTTTTAATGTGTGTCAATTTTTCTTCCAGATTCATTCCTTTCACAGTATTTTATTCTTTTTCTTTTTTTTTTTTTTGAGTTTTTAAAAGTTTTTTGAGACAGGGTTTCTCTGTAGCTTTGGAGCCTGTCCTGGAACTAGCTCTTGTAGACCAGGCTGGCCTCGAACTCACAGAGATCCACCTGCCTCTGCCTCCCAAGTGCTGGGATTAAAGGCATGCGCCACCACCGCCCAGCTCACAATATTTTATTCTAATAAGAGTTTCCGCCTCCCACTTAGAATGCAGGAATGATGATGACCCTTGTACATGAAAACCACTAGGATTTTTTCCATCAAGATTATTTGTGAGGGGGCTGGAGAAATGAGAGCACTGGTTGCTCTTCTCGAGGACCCAGGTTCGATTCCCAGCACCCACATGGCAGCTCACAACTATCTGTAACTCCACTTCCAGGGAATCTGACACCTTCACACAGACACACATGCACAGAAAACACCAACTCTCTCTCTCTCTCTCTCTCTCTCTCTCTCTCTCTCTCTCTCTCTCGCGCGCGCGCGCGCACAAACACACACACACACACATATATATAAAAGGTTACTTGTGAAATCTGTATTGCACTTCAGATCACTCCATGTTGCCAGACATATGAAGATCTTGTTTTGAGCACGTGGTTTGTACTAAAATACTGTTTGTCAAACACTGCACATGTTGTAATTTAAAAATCTCTACGAAGAGAAGTCACGCCATGCAACAGGGCTCGTGTGGGAGGTTTATTGGAAGAGAAGAGAGGAGGGCAGAGAGAGTGGTAGAGACTGGTGTCTGGGGACAAGAATGGTGGAAGAGAGAGAGAGAGGGAAAGAGAGAGAGAAAGAGACTGGAGGTAGACAAGGCCCACCTTTTAAAAGTGAACTTAGCGAATGTGCACTAGAGGTGCTCTTAGTGGCTACAGCTGTAAGACTTTAAGACAATTCTGAAGCCATTTCTGACTATTCTGAATCCTCTCAGCCTCCGTGTCATAGTGCTTCCCCTCCTCCCCTGGGAACCAAGGACCTAACAGCTACATTCACACGTACTCAGTTCCTGAACAATTACCCATATACGTATGTTTTGATTCGGTCCCCTGGGAAATGGGGTCAAAATGACCTCTTACCTCATCTGATCTGGCAACAGCTCTCCAGTCAATTATTGGTAATAGCCCTTTCGAATAAGCCAATCAGAATAGTCAAAGAACAACCCCCCTTGCTTCTGTGGCCCCTTTAAAAGTAGCCTGTTCCATCTATTCAGGGTCCCTCGGCTTCCCAAATGCTGGGGACCCTGTTATGACAGAATTAATAAAATCCTCATGCTTTTGCATCAGCTGTGGTGTGTGAGATGGTCTCTGGGGGCGACTCCTCCTCGGTGTTTGGACGCTAGAGTCCAACACAGCTAAGGATGGATCCCGTGAGGACCCCAAGGACAGGACAGTACAGATGCCTGAACACTCACAGTATATTCACAGCTTTTACCGCTTTGTGTGCCTGCCTTGGTTTCTGGATGCTCTTCCACCTGATCATCAGCTTCCCGGACTTTATCTGAAAGCCCCTGATGTACCTGGCTCTGCAGCATCCACACTTCAGCTGTGGGATACTGCTCTTGTACACTATAAAGATTTGTCACGTTTATTAATTTAATAAAATGCTGATTTATCAGTAGCCAGGCAGGAAGTAAAGGCAGGCCGACCAGTCTAAGAGAATTCTGGGAAGAGGAAAGGCAGAGTCAGTCACAAGCCAGATGCAGAGAAAAGGTACCAAGCTACATGCTAAGCATAGACAAGAATTGTGGGTTAAGTTGTAAAAGCTAGTTAATAATAAGCCTGAGCTAATAGGCCAAACCATTTATAATTAATATAAGCCTCTGTGTGTTTCTTTGGGATTGAATGGCTGCAGAATGAGCAGGACAGAAACTTCCATCTACAAAACCCTGTCTTGAAAAAAAAAAGTTTATTCAGAACTTTGTACCAACTTTTCTATAGATGATGATGATTATAAAAAATCCCCAATTTAGGGGAAAGTGAGTACGAGAGGAAAATGGAAGATAGAATATGAATAAAGTACAATTGTATATATGTACAAAAGTGTCTTAATAAAACCCATAGCCGGGCGATGGTGGCGCACGCCTTTAATCCCAGCACTTGGGAGGCAGAGGCAGGCGGATCTCTGTGAGTTCGAGACCAGCCTGGTCTACAGAGCTAGTTCCAGGACAGGCTCCAAAACCACAGAGAAACCCTGTCTCGAAAAACCAAAAAAAAAAAAAAAAAAAAAAAACAAAACAAAATAAAACCCATAGTTTTTTATGCTAACTAAAATATTAGTTCTTAGTTCCTGTGCCTGAAACTTGTGAGTGTGGAGGTCTAAGGACAACCAAGTGTGTATGTCCTTGCTGTCTTACTTGTTTGAGGCAGGGTCTCTCCTGTCTCCACAGCCCTTCTGCTGGTAGGAGGGTTGAGATTGCAGACACATGCTACTGTGTCCAGATTTTACATGTGTTCTGGTGTCTAACATACATTGTTATTGCATGGCAAGCACGTTACTGACTTTGTTATGTACAGGGTCCATGCAGTCACAATGATTTGTTTGTTTGTTTTGCTTTTGAATTTGTTTGAGACTGGTTTTCTCTGTGTAGTCCTAACTGTCCTGGAACTTGCTCTGTGGACCAGGTTGGTCTCAAACTCACAGAGATCCACCTACCTTTGCCTTCCAAGTGCTAGGATTAAAGGCGTGTATCATTACTGCCTGGCTCCAAAATGTTTGATGACAGTGGAAATGTGCAGATTAGTCCTCCAAAAGTCCTTAACTCGAGTTATCTATTGATCTTTAATCCTGTGTCCATCTTTAAATTGTGAGATACTGTGTATGTATGTGAATACATTTGGAGTCAGGCAAGTCTGTAATCCCAGCATTTGGGAGGACAAAGCAGAAGGTCAGAGAGACCGGAGTTTGGCTTTAAGGCAAAAACATGTAATCCCAGCTGTTGACAATGGGGATTCAGAAGTATCACAAGTTCAAGGGCTGCCTGCGCTACAGAGTGAAGCTAGCTTGGGCAACTTGAAATCTGGTCTCAAATTTAAAAGTACTGAAGAAGGAGGAGGAGGAGGAGGAAGGAGGAAGAGGAGGAGGAGGAAGAGAGAGAGAAAGAGAGAGAGAGAGAGAGAGAGAGAGAGAGAGAGAGAGAGAAGGATTGGTGGTGTGGTTCAGTGGCACAGCATTTGCCTAGCATTCGTGAGACCTGAGATTGTCTCTAAAACCAGAGGTGGGGAGGAGTTTTGGAGGCCAGCCTGGCTACATAGTGATACCCTGACTTAATAAAACAGCAACAAACAAAACACAGATAGCAGAAATGGTACGGTATCAGAACCAGTTTAAATAATTGGAATCAAATACAAGTTTATTTACTTATTTATTTATTAAAGATTTCTGCCTCCTCCCCGCCATCGCCTCCCATTTCCCTCCCCCTCCCCCTCAAATGCAAGTTTAAATATATGGTCAGATAGCCAGGTGTGGTACCCGCACAGGGGAGACAGAGGCAGGTGGATCTCTCTGAATTTGAGGACATCCTGGCCAACACAGTGCGTTCCAGGTCATCCAAGGCTACATAGTGAGACACTGTGCACAGACTGATTGTGTCAACCAGACACAACCTAGAATCGTCAGAGATGAGGGCCCCTCTCTGATGAGAAAGTGCTTCCATAAAATCTGGCTGTAAGGAAATGGTGTTTTTTTTCTTGTTTTGTTTTTAAAGACAGGGTTTCTCTGTGTAACATTCCTGGCTGTCCTGGGACTCACTTTGTAGACCCATTTAGCCTCTAACTCACAGAAATCTGCTTGTCTCTGCCTCCCCAGTGCTGGAATTAGAAGTGTGCACCACCATGCCTGGCTCTGTAACACTAACACAATTTCTTTTCTTTCTTTCTTTTTTTTTTTTTAAGATTTATTTATTTGAGCGGGGTGGTGGCGGCGCACGCCTTTAATTCCAGCACTCGGGAGGCGGAGGCAGGGGGATCTCTGGGAGTTCGAGGCCAGCCTGGTCTACAAGAGCTAGTTCCGGGACAGGTACCAAAGCTACAGAGAAACCCTGTCTCGAAAAACCAAAAACAAACAAACAAACAAACAAACAAACAAACAAAAAATTTATTTGTTATGCTTACAGTGTTCTGCCTGCATGTATGCCTGCAGGCCAGAAGAGGGCACCAGATCTCATCACAGATGGTTGTGAGCCACCATGTGGTTGCTGGGAATTGACTCAGGACCTTTGGAATAACAGCCAGTTCTCTTAACCACTGAGCCATCTCTCCAGTTCCAACAATATCTTAATTAGTGACTGAAAGGGGAGGGTCCAGCCCATTGTGGATGGGGACATGGGTGTTCCTGGGTTTTATAAGAAAGCGGGCTGAGTAAGCTACAAGGAGCAAGCCAGTAAGCAGCACTCCTCCATGGCCTCTGCATCAGCTCCTGCCTCCAGGTTCCTGCCCGCTTGAGTTCCTACCCTCATAACTTTTGATGATGAACTGTTATATGGAAGTGTGGATGAAATAAACCCTTTCCTCCCCAGATTGCTTTGATCATGGCATTTCGTCATAGCTATGGCAACTAACAAAGACAGCCTGTCTCCAAATATAAAAACAAAACACAACAACAACAACAACAACAACAGCAAAAAACCAAACAAACGAACGGAGAAACCCCAAGATGGATAAATGAATTTATTTGTTTCTCTATTCTGGATTGAAAAATATTACAGCTCAAGTTGAGCCCAGGATCTGCTTGCATGAGAGGCAAACACCCCACCTTTGACTTACACCAGCAACCCGATGATATGAGGGGTTAAGTATTCTTTCTAAATTTGCTATGTATGTATGTATGTATGTATGTATGTATGTATGTATGTATGTATGTATGTATTGTTTTGTTTTTCAAGACAGGGTTTCTCTGCATAGCCCTGACTATCTTGGAACTTGCTCTGGAGACTAGGCTGACTTCGAACAACTCTGAGAGATCCGCTTTCCACTGTCTCCTGAGTGCTGGGATTATAGGAGTGCACCACGAGGCCCGGATTTTCCAAAATTTTTTTTTTTTTTTTTTTTGGTTTTTCGAGACAGGGTTTCTCTGTGGTTTTGGAGCCTGTCCTGGCACTAGCTCTTGTAGACCAGGCTGGTCTCGAACTCACAGAGATCCGCCTGCCTCTGCCTCCCAAGTGCTGGGATTAAAGGCGTGCGCCACCACCGCCCGGCCCAAAAATTTTTTGAGACAGGGATTCACCGTGTAATCCTGGCTAGCTCTGAACTCCCAGTTATCCTTCTGCTGCAGCCTCCATAGCCTGAGACGGGTTTTTATCAGCTGGCAGAAGTCACGTCCCAGCGATTTAGGGACGTTTTACGAATAACCAGCAACTGACCTGCTCAAATTTCATTTGGCAATGGCGCTGTTGTTTAGGTTTTAGCAAATGGTTTGGATAGAAAATCCGTAAACAACTAAATCAGCCCGAAATAAAGACAGTGTTAGGGGGCGTGGAGGGCGGCATCTCCCAGGTATGGGCTGCGTGTGATTTGCGGAGACATTCTGGGGACCACCGAGGGACCACCCCGGACACTCAGCCACTCCTTAGCCCCACCAGCCTCGGGCTCCCGCACAGGTGCACAGCCCGACCGCAGCTGTGGCCCCGCCCCTCGACACGGGTGGGAGGCGGAGCCTGCGTCATCTCCACGCGCATTCGCCCAGCGCGCCGAGCAGGTGGCGCTGGTTAAGGACGTCACGATCATTGACAGCGTGAGGCCCGTGTGGCTGCTGCTGCTATGGTGTCTGGCGGCCTGGTAAGGGTCTGAGTTCGTCTCCAGAGTGATTTCGGAGGGCGCCGGGAGGCTGCCACGTGCAGTGCAGGGAGGAGCTGTGCCAGGGCCGCGTCGGACCGGAGCTGCTGCCCCCTGGCAGGGCGTCTGTCTGCGCCGAGGAGCTGCGGCACCGGAGGGGCCAGACTTGGGTGAGGCTGTGGGCAACGGGTTCTGCCAACGGGGTGGAGGACCAGGCTAATGACTCTCCCTCTCGGTTCGCTCCCCCACCCCACCCCTTTTCCCCCCTTGATTTTTACGCCGGCCGCAGGTGCACTATGTCTAGACTGGGGGCCCTGGGTGGCAGCCGCGCCGGATTGGGACTGTTATTTGGTACTGCCGCCGGCCTTGGATTCCTGTGCATCCTTTACAGCCAGCGATGGAAAAGGGCCCAGAGCCGTGGCCGGAGCCACAGTCTGCCCAATTCCCTGGACTATGCGCAGGCTTCAGAGCGTGGACGCCAGGGTAAGAGCACAGGTCATTACTTACTGATGACCCTGGGGCCCGGGCTGTCGTTGGCAGAGCAGGTGGACCGGCCAGTGGAAGGGCTGAGTTTCACTCTTTTAGGAAAGCCTTACTCTTTCCTCTGACGGGAAAGTGCAAGAAGACTCTGTAGCTTTCACTTTTAGTTCTGGTCACACTCATGAATGTGTACGAAGGGCATTTGCGTAGTGTTGGGTGAGGGGTGGGATAGACGGAGGAAGAGTCTGAAAGAAGGAAGAGGGAATCCTTTCGTAGGAGAGAAAGTTCTGAAAACTTGACTATCAAATTATGGATTCAAATGTGAAGGACACGAGGAGAATAATCCAAGTTTTTAAAATTATTTTTATGAAGGAAAATTTAGAGGGATTGTGTAACTTTCCCAAGGTTGTTACAGAGTAAGTGGAAAAGCTGGACCTGGTCATCTGGTCCAGTGTACTTTCCACAACGCGGTCCGAAAGCACACTCGTGCAACCGAAGCCGAGTGGCTGAGAGCCAGCAGTAGCAGATGAAACGAGTTCCATTTTGTAAAAAACCTTCAGGTTAACTCATTTGAGCGAAGCATTTAGGCCTTCAGATCTCTGCCCCTTATTTGGGTAATAGAAGCTTAGATCTTCTCATTTCATGTTGATTGAAAATGTTTTTCTCTGACCACCATTGTAGTCACAGATCCTCTTCTTCCCTGCTAGCTGGAAATGTCAGTGCTTCGAGAGTGTTCCCCGACTTATCACCCTAGATTGCAGCTGTTAGCGTTTGATAGCGTGGTGGTAACGTGGCGTGGCCAGTGCCCTGTCTTTTGCCCTTGCGCTTGGCTCATTTGTAATTCCTTAGTAGTGGTCTGTTCTCCCCTGAGCTTGAGAGGAAGCAGACACATTCTAGATGTCTTCCTTGCTGTGCCTTGAGCACTGCTGGCCTAGGTTGCTACTAGATTCCCTTTACCAAGGGATATATGCATGTCTGCTCTGTGAGCCCTGCTTCTTGAGTTTTTCCCTAATGCATATTCCAGTTCAGCTGCTTTAAATGGCTACCGAGTTCCTAAATTTCACTGAACTTTAGTGTGAGCAGATTTAGCTTGTTAACAATGTTTTTCTCATGGAATTTGGCCAGTTTTTTCCCCCCTATGGACCTTTTCTTAGTGACTGCCCATTTTCTTTTTGCTCCCCTCTGATAACACTAATTATGGCCTCAAGAGAGGCAGTTGACTATTCATTGTGTGATCAGAATTTGAACAAACCCAGTTTTTGTTTTACTGTGTAATTGGTATTGACTGCTTGGTATTTGGCACTATAAGGCCAAAGACAATGTTTTTCTTTTTGTGTTTTTTAGACGGGGCTTCACATAGCTCAGGCTAGCCTCAAATACTTCGTAGCTGAAGCTGGTTTTGAACCCCTGATCCTTCTCTTCTGCAACCACTCCTGGCTGAAGGTTTTTTTTTGTTTTGTTTTGTTTTGTTTTTTTTTTGTTTTGGTTTTTCGAGACAGGGTTTCTCCGTAGCTTTGGAGCCTGTCCTGGAACCAGCTCTTGTAGACCAGGCTGGCCTCGAACTCCCAGAGATCCGCCTGCCTCAGCCTCCCGAGTGCTGGGATTAAAGGTGTGCGCCACCACCGCCCGGCTAAGGTTTTTTGTTTGTTTTTTAATTCTAGCAGAGCAGCTGTCCTGCCTTCTAAGTACCACACCTTTGCAGGCATTTGACATTATTTGCTGTGTTTTAAAAAATTCTAAGTCCCTCACCATGTGGGACTTGGGCATTGAACTTAGGTCGTCAGCTTTTGCAGCAATTACTTTTACCTGTGAGTCATCTTGTTGGTCTAGACTTTCTTTCTTTCTTTCTTTCTTTCTTTCTTTCTTTCTTTCTTTCTTTCTTTCTTTCTTTCTTTCTTCTGGATAGCGACTTGAAACTTGTACTATGACTTAGCTGTGAAATGTATACTCTCAGAGGCCCAGATTCTTCTCTGTAAATTGCCAGGAGAAGCAAATGGCCCAGCATAGTGTTGCATGCTTTCAGACTCAGAGCTCAGGAGGCAGAGGCAGGTAGATCTCTGCCTAGTCTACATAGTGAGTTCCAGGACAGCTGGGACTGCTCGTAGACCCTATCTGAAAACAAAGCAGGGCAAGAGAAGCAAACGCTCTACAATTCTCGGTCTGAGGGTTTTTATTTGTTTTTGTTTTTTGCTCCCCCCCCACCCCCGTGTTTCTGTCTCCTGTTCCACTTGCTCCAGTAATGCAGTTGAGGACCGTCCCAGGTGAAGCAGGAGATGCTGCCGTGCTGCCCAGCATCCCACAGGCGGGGCAGGAGAAGGTGCTGGACCGCCTGGACTTTGTGCTGACCAGTCTTATGGCACTGCGGCGGGAGGTGGAGGATCTTCGGAGCAGCCTGCAAGGGCTGGCTGGGGAGATTGTTGGGGCGGTCCGGTGAGTGGCCTGTCTTCTCTTGCCTTCCCCAAGCCCTCATCTTTTCCTGGCACCTACAACTTTTTCAGCTGGCGTGTGTTCTGCCTTTTCTGGTCTCTCTAAGGAACAAGCCCATTTTATAGCTGTTAACCAATGTGGAAGAAGCCGCATATCTGGTTCCCTCCCTTTCCCAAGTGCCCTGCTGCCTGTGCACCCTTTGGTCTACGGTAGCAGTGCAACCTCTTTGTTCTTCCCAATTTAGTCTGCCAAACAGGTGGCCCCTTTGTTCTCCTGAGAGTAAAGACCCAGAACTTTCTCCTTCCTTGGTCCTTCAGTGAGGGAGGAGTGAGGGAAAGACAGGCTGTATGGGTCCTGATATGCCTTCTGGGACATGGCCTGCTTTCCAGATCGCATATAGAAGAGAACCAGAGAGTGGCTCGGCGGCGCCGGTTCCCTTTTGCCAGGGAGAGGAGCGACTCCACCGGCTCCAGCTCCATCTACTTCACCGCCTCCTCAGGGGCTGCACTCACAGACGCTGAGAGTGAAGGAGGGTGAGTGTCTCTCCTGGAGGCAGCCATAGCTGCAGCTGCATTGTACTTGTCAAAAGATTGTTTATCACAATCCAAAACAAGGTGCCAGAAATAATTTTTAAATAAAAGTAGGGGTGTGACTGAATGGAAACAGCGTCCCCGTTTATGCCACTCAGACGAATAGGAATGCCTGCAGTTCTGGTGTTGTCTTACCTTCCTGAGCTGACTTCCTTACATTACTTTCCTTTATGCATATACGTGCACTACTTATGTGACTGGGGCCTGCAGAGGTCAGGACTGGGCACCAGATCTCCCTAGAACCAGAGTTACAAAGGGTTGTTAAGCAGCCATGTGTGTTCTGGGAACCGAACTTGGGTTCTCCGCAAGAGCAGCAAGTACTCTTCCTTGCTAAGTCGTCTCTCCAGCCCAGGGCTTTTTTCTTTCTACATCATTTTTAGGGGCATTTTTGTGTGTCGTCACTAGGGCTAAGCATTATTTCACAACTTCACTTCCTCCCTGGAGTGGCTGAGCAGGGTGTGGCCAGTCTGTAGGCTGTCATGCCATCCTCGCCCGAGGCGCCACTTTCCTCACAGGACAGTCTGGCCCACGCTCCCTTGCAGCCTTCCGTGCAGCGGGGAGGTGACAGGTGCCCAGCAGATCTGATGATAGGACTTACCATGAGCTGACAGCAGCAGGTAGGACAGTCTCTCAAGCTAGTCACAGCTCCTTGGGAAACTCTGGCCCCAAGGACAGAGTGATCCGTTGGTGGCAGCCTTTTCCTTTGTGCACTGCTGGTACCAGTGATGCCGCTGGCCCGTGAGACTCAGAGGCTGATGTTTCTCCTGACTAGAACATGAGCCATTCAGGGTCCTCCCGAGCAGACTGGTCTCTTTCACAGGCACACCTTGTAACACTAGGTGCCATCAATTCCTGCCCCTGATACTGTGCTAAGCTCCTTAGCGGTGTTTTCTTACCTTATCCTCAGGATAATCCTGTGACCAGGGTGACCAGGGTTCTCTTTCTCAGATGGAGAACACGAGCTTCTTGAGGTTTGTCACTCAGACCAGGATTCTAAAACTTCCAAAGGCAGACAGAGTGTCGGCTGCCATCCCATTGTCCTGGCAGCCTGGTTCATCTGCAGCCGTGTTTGAGGCTATGATCTGAGGAGGGGCTTGGTCTTCAGGGCACATAGGGCTATCACTGGCACATTTGTGGAATGTAGCCCTTGGGAGTGCTTCCCATTGTCTGAGACGCCACAGCTCACTGCCCAGGAAGGGCCCATGGTGCAGTAGTAGTTTTCTCTTACTTTAGCCTTGTTTGTTTAGGGGTTGTTATTTTCTCGTGCTCTTCCTGCTGGGGATCAACCCAGGACCTCCAGTGTGCTGGCAAATACTCTGCAATGGGTTACATCCTGGTCTCTCGTTTGGTTTTCCTACAAAAATTAAGAATAAAATTACTGTCCTTTTTCATGTTCCTGCCATTGGCCTTTAATGGCAGATTCATTTGTTTTTTCTTTTTTTTTTAAATATTTATTTATTATGTATACAATATTCTGTTTGTGTGTCTGCCTGCAGGCCAGAAGAGGGCGCCAGACCTCATTACAGATGGCTGTGAGCCACCATGTGGTTGCTAGGAATTGAACTCAGGACCTTTGGAAGAGCAGGCAATGCTCTTAACCACTGAGCCATCTCTCCAGCCCCTGTTTGTTTTTTCAAGACAGGGTTTCTCTGTGTAACAGCCCAGGCTATTCTGGAACTCACTCTGTAGACCAGGCTGGCCTCAAACTCAGATTCACCTGTTTGCCTCCCTAGTGCTGGGATTAAAGGTGTGCGCCATCACTGCTGGCTTAATGGCAGATTTGACTTCTGCTCAGGTGCCTCTTGAGACAAGTATTTATTTCTTGGTGCCAGGGATTGAATTCGGGTTTCACCTGTGCTATGCACCGCCCACTGATGAGCACCCAGCCCAGACAAGTGAAATCTCGCTGTAGAATCCAAGCCTTTGTTCATTCTTATTGTTGTCTAGATGTCTGAATTCTATTTGTGTACTTGAGGGCTAGTGGAACTAGTCTTTTTTGTTTGTTTGTTTTTTGAGACAGGGTCTCACTGTGTAACCCTGGCTGTCCTTAAACTCACTATGTAGACAGGCTGGCTTCGAACTCGCAGAGATTCTCCTGCCTCTGCCTCCTGAGTGCTGGGATTAAAGGCGTGCTCCACCATGCCTGTCTGGAACTAGTTTTCAGTTTGCCCAACAGTGTTGTCAAGAGGGGCTTCCTTATGGTAGAGACGGAAATGACGTACATTGGGGTTGCAAAGAAAGAACTGATAGCGGGCACTGGGACTAAGGAGCTGTGAAACCTGGCAAACTGGGTCACTTGAATGGGAGACTGAGGGTTGAGTTGTTCTCATGTGTAAGTCTGTGTGTGTGTGCCTGGAGGCTAGAGGAGGACTAAAGATATTCTGTTGTATGAGTCTTCACTTGACTTCCTCCACACAGGGTCTCTCACTGAACCAGGGGCTAGGCTAGAGGCTAGTAAGGCCCAGCAACCTTCCTGTCTCTGCCTCCCATAGCACTTGGGTTACAGGTACACAAACATCTCACTTCTGGGGATTTGAACTCGGGTCCTCATGATTGTACAGCAAGAGCTCTTATCAGTTGAGCCATTCCTCCAGCCCTATCGAGCGTTTATTGAGGGTTTGGTATTTATTTATGTGTTTGTATTCGTGGCTGTGTGAATTTACATGCTCCACACACATGTAAGAGGCTGTGTAGATCAGAAGGGGGCACTGGATCCATTGGAACTGGAGTTATAGAGATTGTGAGCCGCTGGGCACTGAGCCAAGGTCAGCAAATGAAGGTCAGAGTTCTCAGCTGCTGAGCCATCTCTTCAGCTGTTTAGCTTGAATTTCTTTAAAGAATTATTTTATGTGTATGAATGTTTTGTTTGCATGTATTTATGTATACCATTTGTGTGCCTGGTGCCTAAAGAGGGCATAGATCTTGAACAGAAGTTAATGGATGGGGATGAGCCATCTTGTGGGTGCCGGGAACAAACCCAGGTTTCCTGCTGAGCCATCGCTAGAGTACCTGGGTGACCTTTTCAAGAGGGAAGAACAGGCCGGACAGTGGAGGTGCACACCTTCAATCCCAGTACTCAGGAGATATAGGCAGGTGGGGCTCTGAGTTTGGGGCTAGCCTGGTCTACAGAGTGAGCTCCAGGACAGCCAGGGCTGCACAGAGAACCCTGAAGGACAGGAGAGCCTTCCTGAAGCCAAAGTGTAAAACTTAGATTGTTCATGATGTTTTGTTTGCTTTTATCTATTTTTACTTTTTGAGATAAGATTTGTGTAGTCCTGGTTGTCCTGGAACTCACTCTGTAGGCCAGGCTGGCCTTGAATTGACAGAGATCTACCTGCTTCTGCCTTCTGAGTGCTGAGATTAAAGGCGTGTGCCACCAGCACCTGGTTTGCTTTTATTTATTTTTCTTAAAGATCAGCATAGAAGACTGGGCAGTAACACCAACAGCACTATTTAATTGGTGATTTAAAGAAATTATACAGACCTGTGGGGTCAGCCAAGTATGGTGGTACACGCAGGTAATTCAGCACTCAGGAGTTTGAGGCTAACTCACGCTGCTTCATAAGATCCTGTGTCTTAACAGGTGACATAAACAAGTTCATCTCCTGGTGTCAGCGGCCAGAGTAGGTGCTTTACTGCATGGGTGCGTGGAGCACCCATGGTCACAAGGAGCAGGGTAGGGCAGCAGAGGGTTGGATGGCTTTCTTAATTACAGCTTCGCCAGGCTCAGCCCTATGACTGACCCTGTGGCACGTGAAAGCTGGTGGTGGTGCAGGAAAGACTGTGGCTTAGCTGTCTGCTATCTGGGGCAGTGGCCATGGTGAATAATTTTTTCATCATGGGAGGTGCCATATAGGTCAAGGGGAAATTCTGGGAGGAGGTCATAACATTCTGAAATGGTTTTAAGCATGTGTACCTTAGGGAGGAAAGAGCCTTGAGTGATGATTCTGCAGGCTCTTCCACGAAAAGCTGCAGGTCCCCCAGTCCTTGACCTTTGATGAGGTCACTAGAATCTCTCCATGCCTGCTTTAGACTGAGCCTGTCACATGTGCTGGCTGCTCACTGGCCTAAGATGGGCCACCTTCTGCTTCTTGCTCCATGGCTTTGCTTATTTTGTTTGTTTTGCTTTTTTTAGGTTTTTTTTTTTTAATTTATTTATACTTTCTGTATGAGTGCTCTGCAGACCAGAAGAGGCCGTTAGATTTCATTACAGATGGTTGTGAACTACCATGTGGTTGCTGGGAATTGAACTCAGGACCTCTGGAAGAGCAGCCAGTGCTCCGAACCACTGAGCCATCTCTCCAGTCCCCTGCTTTTTCTAGACAAGGTTTCTCTGTGTAGCCCTGGCTGTCCTGGAACTTTGTAGCTTTGTGGCTGCTTCTGCCTCTCGATTGCTGGGATTAAAGGAGTGTGCCACCACAGCTCAGCTGCAGTCTTTCTAAAATTTAATTGTATTACAAGTCTTTTTACATTATTTAATGTCTTGTGTGTGTGCATGCACAGGTAGAGGTCAGAGGACAGTTTTCAGTAATTGGTTCTCTCGTTTCATCATGAGGGGCCTCGGCTCGAACTCAGGTCAGTGTGCGTGGTAAGCTGTGTCTTTCCTTGCCAGACTGACTCACCTACCCTATATTCCTTCGTCCAAATAACAAATCGGAGCTTCCAGCTGTTGATTGGCAGTGGCAGGAGCAGAATCATTGTACAGGTTTGTGAGTTTATTCCCTGGGCATTGTACCAAACACAGCTCGATATTTTCCCTGAAGAACGCAACATGCCTTTAAATGCCAGCTTCCCGGGCATCCCAGCCAAGCATTTTCATCCTTTCTCTGGGCACTGATCTCCATTATTTCAGGTTTCCTGTGGCTTATCTCTACTACAAGAGCCTCCTAGGCGTAGGACACAGGCTTGGCCATTTCTGAATGTTCCAGGCTCAGTGCTCCAATGGGAACTAGGAGGTCAAAGAAAACAGTCAGCAGCAGGAATAGATGTGTGGGAAACTGAATCTTTAATTTCCAATTCATCAGCTCTCTGTTAGGAACAGAGCAGGATGGCATAGTCTCCTGTCCACTGTGGGAACTGTGTTTCTCTTGAGTACTGATCTCAAAAGCCTGGGGGCATGGCAACTGAATGAAACCTTCTCTGGTAGATTTCCACAGTGGTTGGAGGTAGGAGGTAAGGGAGTGTTGCAAATGGAGTAGCCGTGGCCCTTAAGCGCAGGATGGTGGCCATGATGTAAGGCTTCAACTTGGCGTGAACAGAACTTACAGTAGAGCTGATGAGGCCAAGCTGTCCCCTAGCTGTCCTGGTTCACAAGGCCCCCTCTCACCTCTGCAGCTCCCTGGCTTTGTGAGTTCTGGCCTTTAAGCCAGAGCAGTGCACCTGGGAGTACCGGAGGCACAATCTCCCTGTTGGAACTTCCCTAGCGTGTGGTCTCCCTTCTCTAGCAAGGAGTACCACTAGGATCTCAGCCTCTCCGCACAGTTACATTCCTTTACTTTGGCCCTAGCTGAATCTTTTCATTCAGGCAGGTTACTGTCCAACCTCTGCAGGAGTTTCTCTAGCTTGCCCTTGTGTGGTCTCATTTGTCACTGCTCATTGGTTATGAAGTCTGGTGTTTTTCTTTGTTCCTTTAATCTCTAAGTTCGTCCTTCCTTCCTTCCTTCCTTCCTTCCTTCCTTCCTTCCTTCCTTCCTTCCTTCCTTCCTTCCTTCCTTCCTTCCTTCCAATTCATTCATTTTATGTGTATGCTGCTCTGTCTGCATGTACACCTGCATGCCAGAAGAGGGCATCAGATTCTATTGTAGATGGCTGAGTCACCATGTGGTTGTTGCAAATTGAACTGGGAACTCTGGAAGAGCTGCCAATGCTCTTAACTGTTGAGCCACCTCCCCAGCCCTAATCTCTAGGTTCTTATTGTAAATTGCTGGAAGGGAAAGACACTAGGGTGATCTCTAAATATTGCTATCATGCCGTCTGCCCCCATCCCCACCTTACAGGGTTTCTCTGTGTAGTTCAGGCTGCCCTGGAACTTGCTATATAGGGCAGGCTGACCTCAAAACTCACAGAGATCCACCTGCCTCTGCCTCCCAAGTGCTGGGATTAAAGGAGTTGCCACCATGCCTGGCTCCTGCAGGTTCTTATAGCTGATGCTCTGGTTGCCTTTTCAAATAGAACAGAAGTTGTTTTAAGTAGCAGCTCTGCTTACTCACTTGGTGCCTTCTGGACCTCACCCATCTGGCTTTCTAGATGACAACACTTTTCTCTACAGCATCCAGCCAGATGTTGGGTGTCTCCTAGGGCAGAGACTATCTTATTTGATTGTTTTGTGTTGGCCATGGGAGCTTGCCTTTATATTTTTCACTCCAGGGAGGAAGGTTTGCTCCCAAATGAAATGTAAAATCTTCTCTGTGCTTCTCAAGGGTTCTCTGGAGTCTTGTTCTGCCCCTCGAAATCCTACTTTGTCCCAGGCCCATTTCTTATCTGATTTAACTAGCAGTTAGAGAAGAACCCTCATCAGCTGCTGGTGGATAGAAAACTAAGATGCTTGGCTTTCTCTGTAGTGTTGGTGCCTAGAAACTACCTGGCTTGTTATCCTGTAGGGTCGCTAGCAGCTGGAAACTACCTGGCTTGTAGCAGTCTCCCAGATGTTATCCTATAGGGTCGTTAGCAGCTGGAAACTACCTGGCTTGTAGCAGTCTCCCAGATGTTATCCTGTAGGGTCGCTAGCAGCTGGAAACTACCTGGCTTGTAGCAGTCTCCCAGATGTTATCCTATAGGGTCGTTAGCAGCTGGAAACAGACCTCTGCCACTCTTCCACATTCCCAAGGCTGCTTCTCCTGTCAGTGAGGTTTGGTTGAACTTGGTCACAGGTACAAGTTTGAGAAAGAGATTGGGAAATGTGTGGCTGTTGCTTCTGCCTCAGAGGCTGGCACCCACTCAGGTAGGTTCTGGCAGATGTCTTTGGCTGATAAGGATGACCTACCAAAGTTAGCTTATCAGCAGCGTAGCTCTGATCAGTTCCGCCTCTGTTTGTAAGCATCCCCTCCCACCTCCTCCAGTCTTGCTGTAGTTTCAGCACTGGGGATTGTGCACTGCTGGCAGGTAATCTAGCAAGAACACATCCCCCCCACCCCCTGAGCCCTAGTTTTTTTTGTTAATGTTAAAAGCATTTTTTAATGACCACAATAGTTTATTTACAATCGAACTCTTTATATTTACAAGACAGCCAACTTTACACATCAGAAATGGTATCAAAAGTATGAATTAAAGCACAGACAATGATATGAAATGGGCATAAAGCAATGCTGAGGTGGAGAGACAAGAATTTCTCTTTTAATTTATTAACACTGGCTTACACTTTGTCAAAGAAAAAAATAAGGAACTATCTTTTAGGAGAACTGCAGGGTCTGTCTTTCTGCTGAAGACTGAATATCACAGTGCTGGATCCCATGTAGGGAAAATAAGACTCATTTTCCCCACACTTAACATGCTATAATCTCATTCCTGGAACTCTGCTTCAACCTCCTTCTCAACAAACCTCAACATACCCAAACCAAAGGAAATCGAGGAGAGGACATCAAAAATAGTAGGCCCTCAGGGAAAGGAGAACCAAAGCAATAGAATCCACCTATGTCCTGCCAGATAGCTCCTCATGGATTCCTATCAGTCTAGCAAAAACAGGTCTGAGGAGTCCTCTGTGAGAGGCAAGGTCCATTCACCTAGACCCAAAGTCGGATGCTGAGAGGACCAGAAACAAAAGAGGCCCCCGGCTGAGGTCACTCCTTAGGGAGAAGCACATGATAAGGAAACATGACACAGGTCAGGGTAGGAGCACTAACCAGTTTGCCTCATTAATAAAAACAAAACCACAAAAATCTGGCCCAATTTTTCTAGATCTGTCCTCATTCTTAAGGTGTGAGATGAAAGCCTCTGTAGAACAAGTAAGTCCTCTTTCTCTCCACATCCTTGCTGCAATGAAGTTTACGGCAGCTTCTGTTACAGAGAGACCACACTCCTAAGCAGATGGAGTCACAGAGCGACCACACTCCTAAGTAGATGGGGTTACAGGTGAAAACCCACAAACACACAGAATTGAGAGCAGCAGGGTCATCCAAGAATGCTATCTGCACTGCTGGAATAACCCAGGGAGCACAGATAACATCTCAGAAAGGAGCTTTAGCAGTGGGAGGCCCTGAGGAACTTGTCTTCTCTTCCCACAATCCCATTCTCACGCTCAGCTGATAGGCCAGCCACACACCTTGGCTTCTCCGCTAAAGCTGCGAATGATCCAGGGACGACATTACTCTCTTCAAGGATAAACCCCTACCTCCTAGATTAGGCCCCTACTTGTTTGTTAAAAACGTTTTATTGTGTGTGTATATGAATGTGGGCAGGTACATGCCACATGTGAGGTCAGAGGACAACTGGACAAGTTGGTCCTCTCGGGTCACCAGACGGTACAGCAAGCACTTTTACCCACCCAGCGATCTCACCAGTCCTGTTTTGGAGATACTCTTTTTTTTTTTTTTTTTTTTTTTTTTTTTTGGTTTTTTGAGACAGGGTTTCTCTGTGGCTTTGGAGCCTGTCCTGGAACTAGCTCTGTAGACCAGGCTGGTCTCGAACTCACAGAGATCCGCCTGCCTCTGCCTCCCGAGTGCTGGGATTAAAGGCGTGCGCCACCATCGCCCGGCTGGAGATACTCTTTTTGTTTGGTCTTATATAGCCCAGGCTGGCTTCAAATGTGCCAAAGATTACCTTGAATTCCTGATCCTCTTGCCTTTACTTCCCAAGTGCTGGGATTATAGATGTGTGTTGCCATACTCAGACTGCAGCCTACTTTCTAAAAAAGATTTATTTATGTACTTTATGTATATGGGTGTTTCATTGGCATGTATGTCCATACACCAGAAGATGGCATCAGATTCCTTGGGATTACAGTTAGACTTGTGGAAACTGGGAACTGAACTCAGGACTTCCGGAAGAGCAGCCAATGCTCTTAACCTGAGCCGTCTCTCCAGCCCCATGACCTCTAATTCTTAAACATTTCCCCCCTTTTTGCCTTTTGCAGTTCAAGTGGTAGCTAAACAGAGGGATCTTATATTTGACTCTGACCAGCACACATCCCCTAACTGACTGGATACTCCTTTTTTCTTTGATCATTCCCTAGCTAATAGTTCAAGCTTTCTCTTGAAGACTGGTTTCTGCCTTTATGTGAGAAACAATCTGGCTCAGTGGACAGCAGTGCTGTATGGTCCCTCATCTGACTAAACAATCCCCTTGCTTACCTGTCTCTCATTCCTCTGCCAGCTACACAACAGCCAATGCCGAGTCTGACTACGAGCGGGACTCCGACAGGGAGAGCGAGGATGGCGAGGACGAAGTGAGCTGCGAGACTGTGCAGATGGGGAGGAAGGATTCTCTGGACCTTGATGCGGAGGTGGCTTTAGGCCCAGCATCTGCTGCTGCGGAGGCCGCTGGCTCCTCGGTCCCTGAGGATATGCTGCTGCTCCTGCAGCAGGCAGACGAGCTGCACCGGGGCACTGAGCTGAACAAGCGCGAGGGCTTCCAGCTGCTGCTCAACAATAAGCTGGCGGTGAGGCTCCAAGTGCCTGCTCCCTGCCTCCTTTGCCCCTCTCTCAGGGAATGAGACAAACCAACCAACCAACCCCAAACCAAAGAAACCCAGCAAAGCCACATGGGAAAGGAGATAGGGTCCTAGCCTACCCAACAGCTCCCTGCCCCTGAGAAAGGGCCATGGCTGTCTTCCTCACGTAGAACTCTGAGGAGCCCTACCTCTCTGCAAAGGACCCGATGCTTGTACCTCCCCTGACCCTGTTTCTCGTCTTCCTTGAGGCAGAGCCTAAATCTGCCTGCCCTACTTAAAATTCCTATTATAATTGACATTGTGTAGGTCATTCAACATTTCCCTCAGGTTCACAAACCAAATTTACTTTGTAAATTCCTCCCTGAAATTAGAAACCACCCTTCACCCCTTGAGGCAGGTCTCACTGAGTAGCCCTGGCTACCTCAAACTAATACAGACCCACCCTCCTCAGTCTCCTGAGTGCTGGCATTGATGATGCAGAAGTCGCCCTTCTCACGAGCAGTTTCCTATGTCAGCCAAAGACTTCTGCATGTCTTGTTGGAGTTGACCTTCCACCCTGACAATATTAGGAGGCCAAAATGTTCTTATCCAGAGATAATGCAAGCTATCAACTGGAGATAATGTCTCTAGTTAACTGTGCATAGCCAGCTGTGGAGTGGGAAGGCTGTGCACAGGGACTGCCAGATGCCAGTGATCGGACCGCTGCCGTGGAACAAACACACAGTGTGGGGAAAGACCAGGGCCCCCATTCCTCACGGATGAGGAGACCCATTTATTCTTTTTTGGTCTATAGTATGGAAGCCGACAAGACTTTCTGTGGCGTCTCGCCCGGGCCTACAGTGACATGTCTGAACTTACTGAGGAGGAGAGTGAGAAGAAGTCCTATGCCCTAAATGGTAAATGCTGATAGGTCCCTGATGGCAATGTAACCAACTGTGCAGGTACAGCTGGCCCAGATGATGTCAGGGCAGGAACAGCATAGTTACTCAGTGGAGACAAACTGGCTTCCAAGGCCTCTTGCACCCTTATGACCCAATAGCATGGGTGTTGGTTGTTTTTAATGTCTGTGTTGTGGTCATACTGTTCTTTGCTTTGACTTTCCAACCAGAAAGAAGGGGCGGCCTATCTTAAGCAGAGAGGTTTTATCTCCTACGTAAGAATCTGGAGCCAGTAGCCCAGAGGTTCTGAGACTAGGTGTAGTATGTGTGTGTGCCTAGGAGAAAGTTTGAGAGGTTGTTGCTGGCTTGTTTGTCTGTCTGCTAAGTTTCCACTTTGGAAGGCAGAACGCAACTGCACCGTGCTGCTCTTAGGACTTGGCAGTCCTGAAGTAAGAGAATCTGGGAACTTTCAAAATGAGAATGAACTGGGGTGATGGATCACACCTGTAATCTCAATACTTGGGGGCTGAGGCAGGAAGACTGCAGACTCAGGCCAGACGAGGTTACATTGTGAGATTCCGGTTCAATTATTATTTTGTTTTTCTCTTCAAAGGTTTCTAATTTCAGGTAGACGGTGGTGGCATATACTGAGCATTTAGGAAGATTGAATTTGAGGTCACAATGAGACCTCTGAAGTATCTAATGAGACCCTATCTTAAAAACAAATAACTGCTGGGCAGTGGTGGTGCACACCTTTAATCCCAGCACTCAGGAGGCAAGGCAGGCAGATCCTCTTAAGTTTGAGTCCAGCCTGGTCTACAGAACAAGTTCTAGAACATCCAGGGTTACATGGAGAAACTGTCTGAAAAAACAAAAAACAAAATAAATAAGTAAAAAAAAAATAAGCAAATTCTTGGAGACAGGGTTTTACTACATAGCGTTGTGCTATACTGGAACTGGCTACATAGACTGGGCCTAGGCTGTCTCCAACTTTCAGCAATCCTCTTTTTCCAAACAGGGTTTCTCTGTAGTTTTGGAGCCTGTCCTGGAACTAGCTCTTGTAGACCTGGCTGGCCTCAAACTCACAGAGATCCGCCTGCCTCTCCCTAGTGTTGGGATTAAAGGCATAAAATTCTTGGAAGTCAGTTGTGGCAGCAAAAGCATCGGACCATATAGTCCGACATTCAGAGGCTGAGGCAGGAAAGAGTGTTGAGTTTGAGGTTATCCTGGGTTACACAATGAGACTGACTTTAAAAAAAGTCTGGAAGATCTGCAGGGGGCAGGACTGGTTGACTCAGTGGAGAAAGTGCTTGCTGTGCAAGTGTGAGGACCATAGCTTGTGTCCCCAGCATCCATGTCCTGGGTGGATCCCTGGGCCAGCCAGATCTTTGTGAGTTCAAGGCCACCCTGGTCAACAGAGTGAGTTCCAGGATAGCCAAGACTATGCAGAGAAACCCTGCCTCGAAAAACAAACAAAAAACGATTTTTAAAAATAAGATCATGAACACTTTCCAAATAAAATACAAACATAACTAAATTAATATACAATCCTAGTGATATATGAGCATCCTTAAGCGTACAGACCTTTCAGAGTAAGGTCTGTTGCAAACAGTTTCTGATGGTTCCTTTCTCATATTGAATTCCTAAAATTTACTTCAGGAACATCAGGCAGGCATAAAGAGATGGTGGGATTGAGCCAGGCACAGCACTGCTTGTACTCTCAGTACTTGAGAGGTGCAGGCAGGATCTCAAGCTCAGAGCTAGTCTGAGCTACATGGGGAGCCCGTATGTATCTCCAAACAATCAAGCCACTGCTGCTGGAGGTGGGGAAGCTGTGTTGCAGAGCGAGGGGTCATTCTTCCCGCTCTGCTTCTCGCTGGAGTGTGCCCCGGGGCCTGTGCTAACGCTGGGTCTACCTCTGTCTTTCAGGAAAAGAAGAAGCAGAGGCTGCTCTGGAGAAGGGAGACGAGAGTGCTGAAAGTCACCAGTGGTAATAATACCCTGCCGGCCTTTAAGACCAGAGCAGACCCTTTCCATTACCCTGGACAGAGGCATTTGCTTGAGGAACTAGGGGGCACAAGTCTGAGATCCCTACATGTCTCACCATACCCCAGTCGGGCAGGAAAGTGTGCTTTGGAGGGTAAGGCCAGGGAAAACACAAGCTTAGCTCAGCTGGGGCTAAGAGGACTGAGCATCTTTCCCAGAGTCACTCTGGCCACACACTTGGTTTGGAGTTCTTCAGGGAAGCTGGGAGAACCTGTAGTTTCTGTCCTGCAAAAAGCTCTTTTCCCCAGCTGTGATCCCTGGCTGGTAGTAGACCTTGGCTTCTTTGGTTGGTTTGCATGAGATGTGAGCTTACATCCAGGAAACTCAATGATCATCTTAGTAGAACTTGATAGCTTCCTGGGCTGAGGGTACAGTACAGTGGTAGAGTGCTTACCTGGTACACACAGGTAGAGCCTTGGTGCCACACTCAGCACCGCACAAAAGTCAGGCCTTTGTGGTCTTTTGGGAGAAAAGTTTTGCCAGCTGGCTTGTGCCAAGGCCAGTTCATGTCCTGGGCCCTGATTCCACCATCTGTTTAGTTAAAAAAACAAACAAACAAAAAAACTTCTTCTTCTACTGTCCTTTGCTTTTCAAATCTCTACCCTCAGATTGTAAGCTGAGAGGCTGTGTTTTTCCATCTATGGCTGAAAGTTTCCGTGCAAAGGTTCTACCCAGAAGCCAGGTAACTTTCTAGGTGTCATTGCTCTCCCTGGGCTCTCAAGGATGAAAACAGCAGTTTTTTTTTGTTTTTAAATTACTCCTAAGGAACAACTGTTTGGATTGTACATGGAAATGAGCCAAGTGACCAATACAAGCCTACCCCCCACACCCTTGCAAGCTGTTTAACAAATCTGTGAAAACTTGGGCATGGGAAGACATCGTTGTCAACTTTGCTTCGAGTGTGGGTGTTTGGGGCAGAGGACAGGTGGTTCCGTCTTCTCCTGGTTTCTGTGTGTGGTGCTGGGAATTGAAGTCACTCTACCACTGAACTAAATTGCCCACACGGCCCTAAGTTTGGGTTGAGGGTGGGTGGAGTGATAGATGGCTCAAGTAGGCAGGGCAAGTCTGGAGACCTGAGTTTGAGCCCCAGAATACACGTGAAGGTGTATGGAGAGATCTGACTCCACAGTTGTCCTCAGACCTTCACATTGTGTGGCATGGAATGTCTTTGTAAACACATTAAGTTTACATTTTTTATAGTTCAGAAGACTCAAGTTCAGTTTCCAGCTCCCAAGTCAAGTGGCTCACGATTGCCACTGACTGCAGCGCAGGCACTCTGATGCCCTCTTCTGATCTCAGCTCTTATGTTAGACACAGACATAATATATATAGCTTTTAAAAAGTTTGGATTCTCCTGGCTTCCCAAAAGCACTAAACAAAGACCTTACATATGCTAGGCAAGTACTTTACCCCTGTGGTACTGGGCCCCTGGCTACATTTCCCAGCCCCTAGAAGACAAAGGTTAATTTGTTCCACTGGCAGTGAGGATGTGAGGGGGGAGGGCTAAAATAGATCTTTCTTCCTCTGTTCCATTAGTTCCCAAGTTAACAAAATCATTTGACCATGTCAAAAACGATTCCTCCTGCCTAATGATACATTACCTGTATGTTCATCTAGAGAGACCTAATATACAGTCAGAAAGTAGTAATAAGAACTTAGACATCTCTTGTAGTTTGATGCTGATTTTTCAGATGGTTTGCAGTATTGAAGCCAAACCCAGTCACATGATAGATCACTAAACTACAATCTAACTACTCTAAGTGTCTATGATATTGTGACTGTACTCTAGGATCAAAGGGACATCTAAAGATCTGGGCTAAACCAGGCAGTGGTGGCGCACACCTTTAATCCCAGCACTCGGGAGGCAGAGGCAGGCAGATCTCTGTGAGTTCGAGGCCAGCCTGGTCTACAGAGTGAGTCCAGGACAGGCTCCAAAGCTACAGAGAAACCCTGTCTCAGAAAACAGAAAACAATGAATCCAGAATCTGGGTTGAGATCTTGCCTGTTTTTGTTTCACACAGGGTTTTGTTATATAGCTCAAGCTGGCTTCAAACTCGAGACAAACCGCCTACCTCAGCTTTGTGAGTGATGCAATTACTGAAATGTGCCATCACACCTGACTAAATGATCTAAAGTATAAGGAGAGATTTACTCTTTGTGTCTGTGTGTGGGGCATGTCCAGCAGGGAGAGAAAGGGCTTAAACATGAACCAAACCTAGCATTACTCTGGAGAATTACTGTTGTAGGCCTTCTACTAAGTATTAACTGGGACCATGATGAGTCTAGGAGGAGAGTACTGTGTACAGATGAAAAGCACCTTTTCAGTTCTATAGGAGAGGGGAATGTAACCACACAAGGGTGATGCTCACATTCCCTGCGCTCACAGTCTGGTCCTCGTCCCTGAGCTTGCTGCTTCCCCCCTTAGGTATGCAGTGCTTTGTGGTCAGCTGGCTGAGCATGAGGGCATCTCGAAGCGTATCCAGAGTGGCTTTAGCTTCAAGGTGAGGACAGGCTTCTCTTTGCCTTGTGCTGCCCCCAGTCCAGGTTCCTTGCTCCCTTAGACCGGCTTCCCTGCAGACCTGGTGCTTTGCGGCTCTTTTCGGATCAACTCTGGGCTTGATGTTAGTTTGTATTCTCTCCTCAGGAACATGTGGACAAAGCCATTGCACTTCAGCCAGAAGACCCCAGGAGTCACTTTCTTCTTGGCAGGTGGTGCTACCAGGTGAGTTCCTGTCACACCAGTCTCCAGTAAGGTCCTCAGTGTTCGTCCTACTCTTATTTCCTCAGAATCACTCATGCTATTGGTAGATGACCCTGTCGTTGAAGCCCAGGCTGGCCTCAGCCTCCTACATGCTAGGTGTAACGTTGTGTGGTGTCTAACACCATGTCTGGATGCAGACATGTCTTTAATGCAGAACATGTGTATTTACCATTCCCATGGAAGCTTTGACAGTGCTGGTGACTGACTACAGGAATCACACTCGGCTACAAAAGCTGTGTCCCAACCCAAGAAACTTCAAAAGTCTGTGTGCCGAGCGATGGTGGTGCACGCCTTTAATCCCAGCATTTGGGAGGCAAAGATAAGCAAATCTCAGTGAGTTCTAGGACAGCCAGAGCTGCTACACAGAGAAACCCCTCTGTGCTTGTATATATGTGGGCACACACATGGGAATGTGTGGGGGTCAGAAGACAACCTGAGGAAGTTGGTTCTTTCCTTCAGTCATTTAAGTAAGTGCTGCTTAGGTCTAGAGTTGGCATCCAGTGACCTTACATTGCTGAGCCTGAAACTTTTTTTGGACATGGGATTTCATGTAGCCCCAGACTGCCTTTGAACTGATTCTCTTGTATCTATAGTGTTGGGATTACAGGTACATGTTTGGCCCAAAAAAGCTTTGTTTTTTGTTTGTTTGTTTTTTTTTTTTCTTTCAAGACAGGGTTTCTCTGTGTAGCCCTGGCTGTGTCCTGCAACTCAGAGACCCGGCTGTCTCTGCCTCCCAAGTGCTGGGGATTAAAGGCGTGCGCCATTACACCTGGCTTAAAAAAATGACTTAAAACCTATTTCACACCTTAATTTTTTTGGTGGCAGGTCTCTCACTTGAGCTGGTTGGAAAAAAAAACAGCTACAGCCTTGTTTGAAAGCCCACTTACTGCCACTGTGCAGGACGCGCTTCAGAGCTTCCTAAAGGTATCAAGAAGGGAACGGTGGGCGGAAGCCACAATGCTGTTCTTGGGACCTTTGCTGTTGAAGGTGTTTCCTAGTTGGGGATCATTTTGTATTTCCTACCTTAAGGGAAAATGAGAACTACTTGGAGTTTATAAAAATGGTAATCACCAGACCCAATGAATAGATTTTGTGATTACTTATAACTTTCTAGTACAGCTTGAATTGAATTTATGAACCCCTTAATAAAGTGATTTTCTTTTTTCTCCAGGCTGAAGAACTACAGCCAGGATTTTCAAAAGCTGGACGGGTGTATATTTCTAAGGTAAATTTACCTTCAACATAGGTGGAAATACTTAAATTGTATTTCTGGGATCTTTTAGTGCTGGGATTAAACATGTCTGCTCTGCCACTGAACCATCTATACTGTTAGGCCCCTATTTTTTGAGAGCTATACTGGAGGGTGTATTAGCAACAAGATTATTAGTAGGTAATGTGAGCTACTGTATCTCTCCCCCTACCCCATGGTTTTTCAAGACAGGGTTTCTTTGTGTAACAGCCCAGGCTGGCCTCGAACTCAGAGAACAGCCTACCTCTGCCTCCTGAGTGCTGGGATTACAGGTGTGCACTGTCACTCTCAGCTTCTGTGTACATGAGTCTTTCTGATCTCTTTATGTTTTTAAGTTTTCATTGTTCTTTTTTCTCAGTGCTATAGAGAATTAGGAAAAAACTCTGAAGCTAGAAGGTGGATGAAGTTGGCTCAGGAGCTGCCAGATGTCACTAATGAGGTAAACTAGTAATTTTCGTAAAGACAGCATGTCAAAATGTAACTTTCGGCTGGCCTCCATCTGACTGTTTTGTCTGAGCTTCCCAAGTACTTAGGATCACAGCAATATACCACAACTTAGCTTGGCAATGCTCTGTGTATGCCATGACTCTCATACATGGTCAGGACAACACTCAGGCGGCAGTCCTTGTCTTCCACCTCAGGTTGGGACAGGGTCTCTTTGTTATTCGCCACTGTGCATGCTGAGCTAGCTGGCCAGAGAGCTTCAGGGTCTTGATTCTCCATCTTCTTCTCTCATCCCCCTTAAGAACACTGGCTACACCAGCTGTGTTACTGCCCTTGGCTTTGATGTGAGTTCTGAGGTCTGCATTCACACACTAATACTAAAATGGCAAATGCTTTACTTATTGCCCACCTTCCCCTCAGGCCCAAGTAAAATTTTTCAAAAGAGCCTTTAAATACTGATATCCGCCACAGAGTTACCTTTTACTATTTTATGTGGAGTCACCTACATGTATGTGAGGTGCATAGACTCAAACTGTCATGGGGAAAGTTAGGAAGACTGGTAACAGCTCAGTATAGAAGCAAAGAGCCCGTCAGGTTCTAGCAATTAGGGAAAAGCTTAATTCTGATTCTGTACTGGATTTGTTTTGTCTCTTAGGATTCAGCTTTCCAAAAAGACTTGGAAGAACTGGAAGTAATTTTAGGAAAATAATCACATTTCAATGACTTGGGGGCTACTACTTAAATGGAGAAAAGAAAATCAAGTTGCATTTCCCCCCCTGTGACACCACTGAGTTCAGGAAACGAGGCAAGACTGGTTTAGGGTATGTCCCTCAACTTTCTATGTTATCAATTTATTATAATCTTTTAATCTAAAACTGGGGAAGGACTTGCAGCTTAGGTTCCTGCTTTCTTCCTCTTAAGTGAATTCTGGAAAATCAAGACAGTATAGCCATAGGGGTAAGTGTGGAGACAGCCCAGGAGGCCAAGAGCTGAGGATGAAGTAGCAGAACCACAGAACAAAGAGCCATGGCAACAAAGCATAGGACTCGCTGTCTTTGCTAATATTCAGCACATATTTATTGTCCTAAAGTAACACCCTCCCTATGAGACAGGAGCACCAGCACAGCCTCATCCTGCCCTGCGACCACCCATCATGTAGACTACCTGTATTCTTGGGGTGAGGGGCTGGACCACGTGAGTTCTGGCAGTTTTTGGGATGACAGCACTGACAAGAGGTTTAAAAACATATTTTGAAAATGATTTGAAGAGAAGCCTGGAATATTTTTTTTTGGTACAAATTTGAAATAAACTAAATTTGATTAGAAGGATATGTTGTATGTTTCCATTATTTGACAACTTCATCTGGAAACTGGATCATGAAGTTTTTTTCCTTCCACAGAGGAAACTGAAGACAAAAATAGTGCAAACACTTTTGAGTTATCTTTTTAGCAAAAAAGTTTTAGACTTAGTTATGTGTGTGTCACGTGTTTGCCTGAGGAAAGCTTTTTCTGACTCACCTGACATGGGAGAGCAGCAAGTGTTCTTAACCACTGAGCTATCTCTTTAGCAGTAAGAGACAGGAGTCTTCTCTATCAAATACTATTAAAATGTGTGTTTAGAACAAGAAATTCTAATATTTATCTCACCACTTTTTAAGTTTCTTATGCAAATATTTTAATCCCTCCCCACACACACCTAGGAAAACCTTTGTTTACAGAGGTCCCCCACTGCATTGCAGAAATCCCTTTCCTCTTTCTGGACTAGGCTGCCCTGAAACTCTAGGAGTGTTGAACCCCCCTTCCCCCCAAAAAACCATGAACTAGCATCTGGAGAGATGGCTCAATGGTTATAGGCAGTTGTTGCTTACAGGACCCAGGCCCAGTTCCCAGCACCCATAGGGTGCCTCAAAGCAATCTGTAACTCCAGTTCCAGGACATTTGATGACTTCCGATTTCTGTGGACACCAGTTGGGCATACATGTGATGTACATACACACATGCAGGAAAACACACATAAAATTTATGTGTGATGTGCATGCTCCCAGAGGCTAGGTAGTGTTAGATTCCTCTGGAGCAGAAGTTAAAGTTGTTTGTGAGCTACCTGATATGGTTGCTGGGAACTGAACTTCAGTCCTTGACAGAGCAAGCAAGTACTTTTAGTTAAAAGTGCTGAGCCAGGTCCCTGGAGTTCACCATGCTCTTCCTTTCTTGGTAAGCTGTTTAGTTCTAGCCTTGTGTCACTGGTGTCCTGGGTGCCCTCTAAACTCAGATCAGAGGCTTGGGTTGGTTCTTCCTAGATGTAATTTTTCCCTTGGATATCAGCCAAAAACTTGAGCATGCTTTCCCTGACTTTCTGGGCCTCCTTACTGTTTCTCTTATCTCCATGCCTAACTTTTTTTTTTGAACAGGGTTTCTCTGTGTAAGCTGTCCCAGAACTCACTTTGTAGACCAGGTTGGCCTCAAACTCAGAGATCTGCTTGCTTCTGCCTTCCAAGTGCTGGGATTAAAGGTGTGCACCAATGTCAGCCCTCTGCAACACAAGGCTTAGAGAATAAAAACGAAGACCACAGGAAAGAAGACGTAGAAGTAAATCAGCCTGGCAATCTCATTCCTATGCCAAAGGATTAATCTAAATGTAGGCTTTCTTTAGTTTTCAAATTTTACAACTATAGCAACTGACTGTCACTACTCGGTACCCAATGATATAACATCTCCTGTAAATAGCATACTTACCACACATCACCACTTTATTAGCAGCTACAGAACAAACATGCTTAAGAGAAATCTTAAAAGAACATATTGTGGAATATATGATTGCACTAAATTAATCCTGAACCAGAGGGTGAAGTCAGTGACTAGCTGATCAAATTAGCCATGGAGAGTTTGGAGGACCCAGGAATTGACAGAGAGGCACAGAAAGTAGTAGGGAGGAGCTTAAAAAGATTCATGGGCTTTTTTGATCTGGGAAGTGTGGTCAACTGGTTATTACTCTGCCACTTTCTTTTTTGAGACAGGGTTTCTCTGTGTTCTAGAACTCACTCTGTAGACCAGGCTAGCCTCGAACTCAGAGATCACCCAGCCTTTGCCTCCCGAGTGCTAATTTTAAAGGCATCTGTGCCTGGCCTCTGCTTCTTTCTTGATCTAACAGGTTTTACCCCAATATTTGACTCCTGAGTTTTTAATAGAACAATTTAGATAAATGCTTCAAGAACAAGATGCACCACTGGGCTGATAGTCTAGCATGTTTCATGCAAGACTCCTTAACCAAAACAATTTTCTTTCTTTTTTTTTTTTTTTTTGGTTTTTCAAGACAGGGTTTCTCTGTGGTTTTTTGGAGCCTGTCCTGGAACTAGCTCTGTAGACCAGGCTGGTCTCGAACTCACAGAGATCCGCCTGCCTCTGCCTCCCGAGTGCTGGGATTAAAGGCGTGCGCCACCACCGCCCAGCCCAAAACAATTTTCAAATCACGTGAGAGTTCAAGCATATAATTTTAAAGCTTGCATCTTACACATACAGAAAAAGAATGTAGAAAGCACCCATTCCCACTGTTACACATCTCAGGCATTTTATTTTATCATTACTGAGAAGTGAGAGGAGACTCAGGTCTTTCCAGTTTTACTTCTCTTGAAACCTAAGATTGAAACTGTTATTTTCTATCTCCTCCAAACACCAAAGAAACCAGACATTAATATACTCTATAAGAAATGAGCGTTCAGGTCAGTTTGAATACTGACCCAGCTGTTTCTGCCTCCAGAAAGCTGATACAATAATTGTTTTTCTGGAAGCCATGCTTTGGCAGTCATACCAGGAAGAGCCTGAAGAAGCCCCAGGGAGCTGTCCTCTTCATTAGCTTTACTGCATTTAAAAGTCTAACCAGGAAAAAAGGCCCCAGTCATTTCATTCAGTCCTTGGCGTCCCCCACTCCATCTGCATTAATGGCAAACATGGCTTCAGCTTCCGGAAGACAGGGAGAGTCATAGACTTTGCAGATTCTGGTCTCCCCTCTTCCTTTCCTCAGGTACAGCCTGACCCAAAGACAGAAAAACACCAAGTTATAAACAATTCTGTTCCTATGCCAGAACTGTTTCAGACAAGCGTTAACTTCCTAAGAGGATTTTTTAGGATCTTTTTTAGTGTATTTGGTTACTTCTAACTTGGAGGAATTCATTTCTGCCATGACTCCCTTATTGAAAAGCTCGAGAAGCAAACATTATTTTATAATTAGGGAGGCATATCAAATATTCATGCATTTTTTCACAACTGAGAGATTTTAATTATACGTAGGTGTTGGATATCCTGCAGCTGGAGTTACAAGAGGTTGTGAGCCACCTGATGGAGGTGCTGGGAACTGAACTCAGGTTGTCTACAAGATCAGAATATGCTCATAATCACTGAGTCATCTCTCCATCCGCAAAGCAAACAGTTGTATCAACCAAAACACAACAAATTCAGTGAGGCTTCCTAAATGTCTATACTTTAACAATTTTAAAAGGGTTTAAGTGGAAAATTTTTTTTCTTTTTTTTGAGACTGGGTTTCTCTACTTAACAGTCCTGGCTGTCCTGCAACTCACTGTGTAGACCAGGATGGCCTCAAACTCAAAAGAGATCCTCCTGGCTCTGCCTCTCAAATCCTGAGATTAAAGGTATGCACCATTACCGCCTGGCCATGAAGTCTGTATCACAGTTTATGACATCCATTCCAGAAAGCCTCTGTCATCACCTTACCTGGTTGTTGATGCGTGGGCAATGATGTTTCCTCCAATGGGTTTTTTGGGATCTGCGGCAAACATGGCTGCTCCATCCACTTGGGCTACTACCTGGTTGGTGATTACCACTGCTACACCAAACTGATGAGGGAAAGAATGTCAGTTTTGTTATCAGAGACATACCAAAACATTAACGCTCACAACAAATCAATGGCTAACTAATGCTTATCTTTGCTAATACAAGGTACTAATGTCCTCAGAAGGCTAATGCAATTTGTAGCCACTGAAATCTTGGTTTCTTTACTATAGCTTACCTCATCAGCAAGCCGTAGTAGCATCCTCAGAAATCTGGCCAGATGCATTTGCCTTGCTGAAAGCTCTCCTCGCCCCGAGTAGTCTGTTCTGTAGAGGGCGGTAGCACTGTCTACAATAAGCAGTGCATACCTACAAGAAAAAATAGTTCTTTGTTAAAATCTTCTCTTCCCCATCACCCTAAAATTTTACTAGTATTGCATATTTTCCACTTTTCTTCTTTTTGTTATTTATGTAGCCCAGCTGTTTTGGAATTTATGATACTTGTCTCAGTCTCCCAAGTGCAAGCTCATATATAATATATATGAGCTATTGACACCGACTTCCTAGTTCAAACACACGTTTTATTAAAATGTTTATAAAATGTCCAATCTGAGACACCCTTTGGTGGGTAGCTCATAATGGCCTATAACTCCAGTTCCAGGGGATTCTAGTCCTCTTCTGACCTCTACCCCCACACACGAGGCAAACACAGGAACACACAAAAGCAAAAAAAAAAAAAAAAAAAAAAAAATCTTAATAATAAAACCAAAAGCCGGGCGGTGGTAGCACACGCCTTTAATCCCAGCACCTGGAAGGCAGAGGCAGGCGGATCTCTGTGAGTCTATAAGAGCTAGTTCCAGGACAGGCTCCAAAACCACAGAGAAACCCTGTCTCGAAAAACCAAACAAACAAAAAAAATAAAACCAAAAAATATATCACTATATTGAAAACAAACAAAAAAACAAAGCTGGGCAGTACTGGTGTATACCTTTAATTCCAGCACTTGGGAAGTAGAAGGAAGGTGGATCTCTTAGTTCAAGGCCAGCCTGGTTTATAGAGTGAGTCCAGGACAGCTTGGAATTCACAGAGAAACCCTGTCTTGTGGAGGGGAAAAAAAAGCAATATATATATACACCCTCTCCATAAATAAATAAATACATACATACATACTTAAAAACAAAACAAAACCCACTCCCAGGCATGGCAGCGCACACCTTTTTTAGTCCCAGCACCTGGGAGGCAGAGGCAAGTGGATCTTTGAGTTCAAGGCCAGCCTGGTCTACAGATCAAATTCCAAGACAACCAGAGCTACAGAGAAACATTGTCTTGAAAAAAACAAAAACAAAACCCCAAAACAACGAAAAACAAAACCAAATCAAACACACACACACACACAAAAGAGAGAGAGAAAGAAATATAAAAACAATCCCTAAAATTTAAATCTCTGTCCCTATTTATATTCAAATGCCTAGATTCAGGGAAAAGGCTGTGGTGACACATTTAATGTCTTTATTGAAAGCATACCTGGATTCCACCATCATGGCTGATGCTTGATAAAGGAGCTGGGTTTGGTGGTCTGTGTTGAACCCTCGAGCATATGCTACATTATCTAGGACATCACTGCCAGAGAGACCGTATCTAGAAAAGAGATTTTTAGGCTTCAGACAGAACTCAGGCAGATGAGAAGTTAATACCCAATACTTCTATTACCCAAATAGATAAGAAGTAGCGTTCCCGATGGTTTCAAGACCCACAAATATGACTTCCTTCCTATTAGAGGTACAGGCAAACCAGTTATAGAGATGACAGCAACAACTATTTTAGACTAGAAGACCTAAAAATAAATTTATTCTTTTGACCTCCTAATTACAACGAGAAATTTTCAAGTATGAGGAAACAATATTCTCCTGGAAAAGCCAAGAACTACAGAGAATTAGGACAAACAAAAATAACAATCCATTCAAAGATTAGTTATGTTAAATGAACGACACTTTCATATTTATGCCTCAAAGATTGTTTTCTTTTGCATCTGGAAACAGCAAAGTATGTATCTCTTTTCATAGAATGATCTATATTTTCTCAGTTTTGTGATTGTCACCTAAGATATAAATGCTCAAGTAAGAATCAATCTCTTTCTATCTCTCTCCTCACTATGTTGTCACCCTGGCTGGCCTTGAAATCAGACACCTGCCTGTCTATGTCTGGAGTGGGAGAATTAAAGAAAGGCATGCCTCACAATGTCAAAACAAACAATTTCACTCTTATTAAATATATCTTTGAAAGTAGTAAGTTTGATTATTCATCTATGAGACTCAGCCAAATGCCTGCTATAAATGTTTTCTGAGATTTTTTTTTTTTTTTTTTTTTTGGTTTTTCGAGACAGGGTTTCTCTGTGGTTTTGGAGCCTGTCCTGGAACTAGCTCTTGTAGACCAGGCTGGTCTCGAACTCACAGAGATCCGCCTGCCTCTGCCTCCGAGTGCTGGGATTAAAGGCGTTCGCCACCACCGCCCGGCTTTTCTGAGAATTTTTGAGGGTATATGACTATGTTTCCTTGACTAGCCCCAAATTCCTGGGCTCTGGGGATCCTCAAGGCCCAGTCTCCAGAGCAGCTGAATAACAAGTAGAGACCATACTTTGCCAGCTTCCCCTCACCTCTAAAATAGATGTAATTCTCTTCCTTTTGCACTTCTAAAATCTGGCTTGATTCTTAACACTGGAGAAGAAAAAGTGTAAATAAAAACTTGTTTTGCCACCCCCCCCCATTTTTGAGACAGGGTCTCACTATGTGTAAGGCTAGCATGGAACTCAGAGTCACCTGCCTGTTTCCCAATTGCTGGAATTAAAGACTTGTACCAACATGCTCAGCCCTTGGTTGTTATTGAGACAGGTCTAGCTCTGGCTTGCTTAGAACTCTTATGTAGCTCAGGGTATCCTGAAACTCAATAATTTTTTCTCTGCCTCTGGTGTGCTTAGATTATGAGTGCATTATCATAATTACCTTGTTTGAGACATTCTCTTAGCACAATATGGCCTTAGCTGAGGATGGCCTAGAACTCCTGATCTTCCTGCCTTCATTTTCTCTTATTGGACAATGTAGGTTTCTACCACCATGCTAGATCCATTTTTTGGTTTTCTTTCTTTTTTTGAGACAAGGTTTCTCTATGTAGTCTGGCTGTCTTGAAACTTGCTCTGTAGACCAGGCTGGCCTCGAACTCACAGAGATGCCTGCCTTTTGCTTCCTGAGTTAAAGGTGTGCGCCACTAGGATCAGCCCTCGGTTTCCTTTTTTGAGACAATCTTACTATATAGCTCCACCTGATCTTGAACTCAAGATTCCCCTGCCTAGGCCTCCCTAGTACTGGATTACAGGTATACATTATCATACTCAACAGAATTCATATGTATTTCCTCCTTTATTGCCATGATCTAAATGCAGAAAATATCTTCTAATTACTATATTATTTGACCCATAGCCCAAAGATAATACTCTACTACTTTTTACCCTTGATAGAACCATAAACCAAGCTCCCAAAGAATTAGAGCCCATTAGATTTCATTTAAATACCATTTAAATTTAAAAATTAAAAAAATTCTACACGTTGTTGTACACACTGCATGACATGTGTGGAGGTCAGAGAACAGCCACAGGAGTCTGCTTTCTCATTCTATCATGTAGGTCCTGGGGACTGAGCTGAGGTAGTCTAGTCAGGCTTAGCAGAAAATACATTACCTACTAAACCATTTTGTCACTCCTAACATTATGTTTTAAATTATAAGACAAAAAATGAGAACAAATAGAACATTGCTTGGTTTGCTCTTATGTCCGTCCCTTGACCGCTGTGCCTCAGGGTCCTCATTTCAAGTAAGAACTTGTAAAAAAGTGTAGAATCCAGAAGTATAAGAAACTTCTGGAGACCCTTTGCTCTCAGGGATGAAACCCCTTTGCTCCAGCAAGATGTGTAACACTTTCATAGTATTTTACAGAATTACCTGGGAGACTTTAGAGGCTTTTTCCTTCCTTCCTTCCTTCCTTCCTTCCTTCCTTCCTTCCTTCCTTCCTTCCTTCCTTCCTTCCTTCCTTCCTTCCTTTCCTCCCTCCCTCCCTCCCTCCCTCCCTCCCTCCCTCCCTCTTTAAAATTAAAATCATCCTCATAAACTGGGTGTGGTGGTATAAACCTTTAATCCCAGCGCTTAGGAGGCAGGAAAACAAAAGGATCTTTGAGTCTACATACAGTTTCCAGGACAGCCAGGCCTAACAGGTCTCAAAATAAAACTCAACAATGACAACAAAAAACCCCAAAGACACCCCCCCCAAAAAAAAACCCTGAATATGTAAGTAAAAGAAAAATCCAGTGACTACGAAGTTTTACTTTGAACTTTATATTCAGTTCCATTGATCTGATCTATCTATCTGTCTGTCTGTCTATCTACAGACTAGCCTTCAGACTAGGCTGGCCTGCCAATATGCCTGTTTAGTAACTCTCCCTACAATACCTTTTCTTTTCAGTAATGAGACTCAAACCTAGGGTCTCATGTAAGCTAGACAAATACTTTACCTCTGAGCTATATCCCTAGCTGCATATCTATTTTTAAGTCATAATCATTTTTAATGACTATTGTAGTTTTTTTTTTTTTGGTTTTTCGAGACAAGGTTTCCCTGTGGTTTTGGAACCTGTCCTGGAACTAGCTCTTGTAGACCAGGCTGGTCTCGAACTCCCAGAGATCCGCCTGCCTCTGCCTCCTGAGTGCTGGGATTAAAGGCGTGCGCCACCACCGCCCGGCGACTATTGTAGTTTTATAATGAGTTTTAAGTTGAAGACTCAGGCTGGAGATGGCTCAGTAGTTAAGAATGATGGCTGCTCTTCCAGAGGTTCTAGGTTCAATTCCCAACACTCATACAATGACTCACAACCATAATGTACACCAAAATTCCAATTTTGGATATCCAGTGCCTTCTTCTGGCTTCTGAAGTCACCAGGCACTATGGTGCACAGACACCCATGCAGACAAAACTCCTTCCTCCCAGACACAAATAATAAATAAATGAAACTATTTTCTATATAAATCTTATGAGTTTGTCAATTTGCAAAAAAGCTTGCTAGAATTTTGACATGATTTACAGATTTCAATTTGATGATGTAGTCTTGGATATTAACAGATATCGTGCCAGGTGGTGGTGGAGCACACCTTTACTCCTAGCACTCAGGAGGCAGAGGCAGGTGTACCACATGAGTTCAATGCCAGCCCGATACATAGAGCAAGCTTCAGGACAGCCAAAGGCTACACAGAGAAATCCTGTCTCGAAAAAAAACAAAAACCCCCAAACAAAAAGTGATTACTGTCTGAGTTTAGTTTCCAACACTGGGGGCTCGCTCACAAGCATTTACTGTTTTGTTTTTTAACTCAAAGAGATTCACTTGCCTCTGCCTCCAAATGCTATGATTAAAGGCTTGCACCACCTCCCCCACTCCCAGCTCACAACCATTTATAATTCCAGTTCCAGGGTATCTGATACACTCTTCTGGCCTCCATATGTAATCCCTGCACACAGTACACAGACATACATGCAGGCAACACTCACATTTAAAATAAAGGGGGGCTGGAGAGATGGCTCAGTGGTTAAGAGCATTGCCTGCTCTTCCAAAGGTCCTGAGTTCAATTCCCAGCAACCACATGGTGGCTCACAACCATCTGTAAAGAGGTCTGGCGCCCTCTTCTGGCCTTCAGGCATACACACAGACAGAATATTGTATACATAATAAATAAATAAATAAAAATCTTATATAATAAGTATAAATAATCATGCCTTCCTGATGAACTGATCTTTTAATTATAAATGTTCTTCCTGGGCAAATGAGGTGGCTCAGAAGACTGGCACCAAACTTGAGCTCAATTCCTGGAACCCACATGGTGAATGAAGGAACTGACTCCTGGAAGCTGTCCTCCACGTGTGTACCATGCACGGGCATGTCCATGCCTATACAAATACACATGTTAAAAAAAAGTTTTTCTCATCTTTAGTAGTTTTTTTGGGGGAGGGGAGGGAGCTGCTGCAGTCTTTAAATTTCTCTTTTGGTTTCTGATTATGTTTATCTTTTTAAAGCTTTTTATTTCCAACCCGTCTTTAAAGCTTTTCTCTGGAAGACAATATATATTTGGATCTTGTTTTTTATTCAGCCTGTGAGACTTCAGAGCATTACAACTGGGATGTAGAGCAAAGAGACACTTTCTAGACACATTAACATCCTAAATATTCCAGTAACAGGTTAAACACAGCCTTCTAACTTAGTGACCTACCGTTCAGCCACTGCTAGCAACCGTTCTGGTCTAAATGTACCCTCGGTGTCAATGTACATGGCCTTTCCTTCACCTCCACCACGATCAATGGGAAGCTAGAGGGAAAAAAGAAACAGTGGGAACCATCACTCTTCTGATACAGTGTGCCAAGTTCCCCATGATAAATCTAATCCACTCCACATAAGGGTTAAACACTTTGGGCCGGGATGGGACAAGCCTTTAATTCCATCACCAGGGAAGCAGGATCTCTGTGAGTTCAAGGGCAGGCTGGTCTACAGAGCAGGTCCAGGACAACCAGGGCTACAGAGAGACCCTGTCTCAAAAAAACTAGCCAACCAAGCAAGCAAGCAAGCAAGCAAGCAAGCAAGCAAGCAAGCAACCAACCAACCAACCAACCAACCAACCAACCAACCACACAACCAAGAAAACCAACAATTCAATCCTGAAAACATATACACACTATATTATTATCTCAAAAAATAAAAAATTATAACAATTATAAAAAAAGAAACAAATAAACAAACAACTTTAAAATAATGAACTGGGAATGGTGGGTCACACCTACCTGAACTCCCATCCAGGAGGCAGAGGCAAGAGTATGTTTGAAGCCAGGAGTTCGAAGCCAGCTTGAAACACTAAGTTCCAAGACAGGCTGGGTTACAGTACGAGACCTTGCGCCAGGAAATAAAAGAGCATGGGGCTGGAGAAGTGGACCAGTGACTGCCTGTTCTTCAAAGAGGACCTAGTTTCAATTCCCAGCACCCACGTGGTAGCTCACAGCTGTCTGTAACTTCAATTCCAGGGGATCAGACACCCTCATACAGACATTCATGCAGGCAAAATACCAATATATACTTAAGAAAGCAAGGTCTCTATAGATGGCTCCACAGTTAAGAGGATCCAGCTTTTATTTCCAGAACCCACCTGGTGACTCACAACCCTGTAACTAATTCTAGGGGATCCAAAATGCTATTCTGGCCTTCATGGGCACCAGACATACACAGACATGCATGCACAGGCAAAACACCCATATGCACTAAAAAAGAAAGAAACAAAAATGACAATCAGAGGCAGTAGGACATAACACAAGTTAATAACAGACATGAAGCACATAAAGCTAGTGTTCTATCAGAGTTGTACTGCTTTGAAACAGTACAAAGTACGTGATAAAACTACGCGTCGAGACTCATCAGTCCACCAGATGATTGGTGGTGGCGCACACCTTTAATCCTAGGGCTTGGGAAGCAGAGGCAGGTGGATTTCTTTGAGTTCAAGGCCAGTCTGGTCTACAGAATGAGTTTCAGGACGAAACAGAAAAACTGTCTTAAAACACAAACAAATAATAAAAGGACTTATCAGTTCAAATGTCAAATATTTGATAACAGGTAATGACAGCACTTCTTTCATTCAAGGTCAATGAATTAGTAAATTTGAGGTCAGCCTTGGCAACATTTGACACTTCCCCAAAACAAACCAACAAACCCAACCTTCCTGAGTCTGGTGGCTTAACCAGTGCTGTGAGAAGCAGAGGCAGAACTTGAGCTTTCTGTCAGTTCAGAAAAAACAAAAAAAACAAACAAAAAAAAAACAAACAACAACAACAACAACAAAAAACCAAAACCAAACAAAAAAACCCGTGAGTTCCAGGTTCAGGGAGAGACTCTGCCTCAAAGGAATAAGGAGGACTTTGAACATCATTTATTTATTTATTTTTGGTTTTTCAAGACAGGGGTTCTCTGTGTAATAGCCCTGGCTGACCTGGAACTGCTCTGTAGATCAGGCTGGCCTTGAACTCACAGAGACCCACCTGCCTCTGCCTTCTGAGTTTAGGTGGTGGTTGTTTTTAATGGTGCATTGATACAGAGTTCACTGCAGAGCCTCACACTCACGATCTCCTGGGTGTATATGACAGTGTGCACCATCGTGCTTGGCTAGGTTAGAAGTGTTCCCATAAATATTTAGTACCGTAATTTATCTCTATTTTATAGAAATGACTGTTATTTATCACTTTTACTATTTTAATAATGCTGTGGTACAAATTCTTCACACATTTATTCTTGGACAAATGTGAAATGTTCTAGAATTTTATCAGAGATCTAATACAGGGGATTTCATTTTATTAAGTCAAGAAAATATGAGTTATAATAACAGATAATTTTTTTTTTTTGATTTTTCGAGACAGGGTTCCTCCGTAGCTTTTTGGTTCCTGTCCTGGAACTAGCTCTTGTAGACCAGGCTGGCCTGAACTCACAGAGATCCGCTGCCTCTGCCTCCTGAGTGCTGGGATTAAAGGCGTGCGCCACCCACCGCCCGGCTAATAACAGATAATTTTTGAATTTAATTAGTGAGCTCTCTCATATTTCTGGTTCCAGCTACGAGACTATTATCATGCAACTGTTCCAACTATTAATGATTTAGCATTCTGTGAAAGAAAATAACAAAGATCTATAGCTATTGAGCCCCTTAGAATATTTATAAAAAGGCTGTTATTGCCAGTAGGTGGTGATGCATACCTTTAATCCCAGCACTTGGGAGACAGAGGCAGGTGAATCTCTGAGTTCGAGGCCAGCCTGGTCTACAGAGGGAGTTTCAGGACAGGATCCAAAACTACAGAGAAACCCTGTCTCAAAATGGAAAGAAAAAGAGTGTACATTATATAATCTTGAAGACTTCAGTTTAGATCTCATGACCAATTTAACAAGTCAGGTGTAGTCTCAATGGAACCTGCAATCCCAGTGCTATGAAAAACAGAGAATAACCTAGGCTTGCTGACTGCCAGTCTAGCCAAACAAACCATGAGCTTTAAGTCCAGGGAGAGAACCTATCTTAAAGGAATTGAGGTGGAGAGTAATAGAGGAAGACATCTGGCACCCTGTCCCTGCGGGTGCTTAGTTAGGCATTTGGCCCTTCAGAAACACACGTGTAGTACATAAAAAACTACAGAAAAGGCATTTCTATTAAAAAAAAAAGACAAGATACTGAGTTTAATGAATCATGTCAGGTTATTATTGCTACACATATTTTTTTGAGACATGAAGTGTAGACTGCAGGGCTAGGGAGGCGGCTTATCTGTTAAGTGCAGTGACTATTTTTCCAGAGGATCAGGGTTTGATTCCCAGCACCCACATGGCAGCTCACAACTGCTATTTCTAGTTTGGGGTGGTGGTTTGGTGCCTTTTCTGTTCTCTGAAGGCACCGGGCATGAACACAGTACACAGATATGCATGCAAGCAAAACATCCATACATATAAAAATAAATAGATGATAAACAAACAAACAAACAAACAAAGTTTAGAGGGCTGGAGAGATGGCTCAGTGGTTAAGAGCATTGCCTGCTCTTCCAAAGGTCCTGAGTTCAATTCCCAGTAACCACATGGTGGCTCTCAACCATCTGTAATGAGGTCTGGTGCCCTCTTCTGGCCTGCAGGCATACACACAGACAGAATATTGCATACATAATAAATAAAATATTAAAAAAAAAAAGTTTAGACCAATGAAGAAAGGCAGGTAAATCCAGGAGAAGAAACGGTAGGAAAATATTTTGAGTCAGTCATCTGGAAATTTCTACGGTGTGGAATGATTTTCAGTAGGAATTATCTTCTAACTGGTTATGGGGTTCCAGAGAAAGAACCTTTTACATCCTAACAGATGCATGCAGATATAATAAGTCAAGCAATGCCTGCTGATCTGATTAGCCTGAACCCCAGTAACTCACCTGGCATGTTACAGCCAATGTATGACAGATCTGTGTCTTCCCAGTTCGGAATTCTCCAAACATCTCTGTGATAGATCCAGTCTCAATTCCGCCTATGAGAGTAAAAGGTACCCCACATAAAATAACTGTTTAGAAGCTATGTTCCTGGAGGACATGGATGTTCTGAAAAGACTCCCATTTTCTTTTTCTTTTTCTTTTTTTAAGACAGGGTTTCTCTGTGTAGCAGCCCTGGCTGTCCTGGAACACATAAGAGATCTACCAGCCTCTGCCTCCCAAGTACTAGGAATAAAGATATGCACCACCACTGCCTGGCTAAAACCCCCCATTTTCAATAACTGGTAATTTGTTCATTTTCGGGGGGGGGGGGAGCGGGCTAGGCTCACTAGCACATACCTATAGGCCAGCTATGTGGGAAGATGAAGCAGGAGAATAAAAAAGTTCAAAGCCTGTCTGAGAAATACAGGAAATTCAAGACCAGCCTGCACAATACATTAAGACCTTGTAGCTTGATGGTAGAATGCTTACTTAGCATAAAAGGCCCTGAATTCAATTCCTAATTACCACAAAAAATAAAATAAAAACAATAAACAAAAATCCCACTTGCTTTAAAATAATTACAGCTTATTTTATATATAAGAGGTTCTGGGTATTCATCACCTTGTCTCCTCAGGGTTAACTCCTAACAAAAGCTGACATTCATGAAATCCTCAGCATGTTTAAGTCTCCATTTATACATGTATTCTTTTGTGTTGCTATAGTTTTTAGGCAATTTTATTCCATGTATAGCTTCATATAATTGTTACCATAATCAAGTTATAAAACTCAATCATGGGGGCTGGAGAGATGACTCAGTGGTTAAGAGCACTGACTGCTCTTCCAGAGGACCCGGGTTCAACTCCCAGCACCCACATGGAAGCTCACAACTGTCTGAAGATCCAGTTCCAGGGAATCGGACACCTTTATACCAATGCACATAAAATAAACTTAAAAAACTATAAGAAATATTAAAAAAAAACTCAATCATGAAAAGCCCACAAGCAGCTTCTGCAGTTTTAAAACAATCTAGTATTTATCATTTCATGTGAATCTCCTCATCCAATGTACTTAAGATGTATCACTCATGTAACTAAATGCCTAAGGGGGCCTGGCGGTGGTGGCGCACGCCTTTAATCCCAGCACTCGGGAGGCAGAGACAGGCGGATCTCTGTGAGTTCGAGGCCAGCCTGGTCTACAAGAGCTCGTTCCAGACAGGAACCAAAAAGCTATGGAGAAACCCTGTCTCGAAAATCCAAAAAAAAAAAAAAAAAAAGCCTAAGGGATACGAAGTCTTACCATTCTCATTTTGAAAAAAACAGGCACAAGGACATTAAATAATTGTCCCAAGAAATATTATTTCCACCATTAATCGAGTCAATAAATACTAGGAATAAGAATCTTTCATTTTTTGTGAGACAGGGCTTTATGTAGTTCAGGCTTGCCATAACTGCTTCTGTGGCTGAGGATGATTTAATCATCTAATCCCCTTCCTTTCATATTCTAAGTGGTAGGATTACAGGCATGAGCCACGAGATCCAGTGGGAAGGGAAGGGGTCATCATCTGGTTTGGTTTTTTTGTTTTGTTTTGAGATGGGTCTCAGCCCTGGCTGCTCTGGAGGGAAGGGGATCTTAAGAGTTCAAAACCAGACAGACAATGGGGTACTTGCCTTTAATCCTAGTGCTCAGTGAACAGAGGCAGAGGGATTTCTGTGAGTTCCAGGCCAGCCTCTGCAATGGACAAATATTAACAAGTAGTAGCTAAACAAAGTATGTTTTGTATCGAGAAGTACAGCTCAGTGAAAGAGGAGTCTCCAGGCTCAATCTTTCCTATGGGTTTTTTGTTTTTAAATTTTTCTTTCCTTCCTTCCTATTTTTGGCTTTTCGAGACAGTGTTTCTCTTTGTAGGCCTAGCTGTCCTGGAACTCACTATAGACCAAGTTGGCCTTGAGCTCACAGAGATCTGACTCCCTCTGCCTCCTGAGTGCTGGGATTAAAGATACTTGCTACCACTGCCGTTGTTTTTAAATTTTTGCTATTATCAGTACTGTGTGTTATGATGTGTGTGAGTCTAGGCGGGCATATGCCACAGCTCTGGGGAATCATGGAAAGTTCTCTCCTGTGGATTAAAGGGACCTAACTCGGGTCATCGGAGTTGTGAGGCAACCACCACTTGCAGAACTATTGGTCTGTCTTCCTTCATTATATTTAACAAGTCATCAAATTTCAATTTTGTATTAGAATAAATAAATATATAAACATATGCACAATCATACTTATTTCCTTAAGCAGAGGGAACTTATTCTCTAAGTACAGTAACAAAGATTAAATTACTAAATTTGTAGCCAGAGCTACAGAGTGAGACAGTGTTTCAAAACTAAACCAAATGTTATTTAATTTACAGGCAATTTTAGTATTTTATAAGACAGAGCTAGTATGACTAACTAATTCCTATAATCTCAAATTTTAGTACTTGGGGAATAGGGGCAAGAAGACCAAGAATTTAAGGACATCCTTGGCTCCTGATTCAACTCCTAAAGCCACCAAAAATAAGAAAAAATATTTAAATCACCATGTATTTTTAAAATAATATTAGATTTTTGGAAGGTGACAAAGAAGTCTACAGGTGCTCTTCACCTAGCCTCCTCCAGTATCTCCATCTTTCTCAACTATAATACAGCATCAGTGAGAAAGCTGGCCTTCCTATAACCCACAATATGTTCAAATGAGCCCGGAACATGAGACGTCAACACAAGCCAGCAAACCAACAAACAAAACCCTAAACTAAGAAAATCTTACAAAAGCAAACCTGCAGAATCAGCCAGTCACGGTGGTGAAGAAATCTGTTCACCCTTCTCTATGTCATACCCCATCCAACAGGTTCCACACCAACATTCAGGTTTGCACAGCTGTGTTTATCAGGGTTTATAAAATAGGAAAGGGATTACTATACCTTGAAGCAGTTTGTCAAGCTCTTTGGAGCCAGTAGTAATCTGTATGATTTCTGATCGCCTTTGGTGAAATTCAGTTGCAGTAGTGAATCCCATTGGAACTAATTTAGCTGCTTCAGTCTAGAACACATTAAGAAAAATTAAACCAATAATGTTTAACACAGGTAAAGAAACCAATATCTGGAAAACTTGGGACCAAAAATGCTTTGAACTGTGGCTTTAGAAGATATGGAGTATTTGGATAGACTTTACCAGCTGAAAATCCACATAATAGTCCAAAATCTGAAACTTCTCGAGTGTGAGGTTTTTGATAAAAAATTTGAGACTTCCGCACATTTCACCTCTTGTTTTTGCATTGGAGACGATCAACCCACATGTACAGTAAGACAAGTCCAGGCAGGACAGGACAACATTGGTGTGCTAGGATGACAGGAGTGAAATGCCTCAGGAGCTTAAAAAAAAATCTACATATGTGACTTATCTATTTTGTGACAAGGTAATGTGTCTCTTTTTTAAAAGATTTAGTTTCATTTACTATATATACAGTGTTCTTCCTGCATGTATGCTGCAGGTCAGTAGAGAGCACCAGATCTCATGACAGATGGTTGTGAGACACCATGTGGGTGCTGGGAATTGAACTCAGGACCTCTGGAAGAGCAGTCAGTGCTCTTAACCTGTGAGTCTTTTCTCCAGCCCCAGTGTAGTATGTCATTATATTTTATTTCCTGTTCAGTCATCCCTAAACATTCTGCCTTGCAAAACAAGGACATATGCCATTTCAGACTTTTCTCACTTTATATTAATTCTTCATCCCTATCAGGTATACATTTTCTGTTTTGGTTTTTCGAGACAGGGTTTCTCTGTGTAGTCTTGGCTGTCTTGGAACCTACTCTATAGACCAAGCTGGCCTCAAACTCAGAGATTCACTGCCTGTGCCTCCTGAGTGCTGGGATTAAAGGTGTGAGCCACCATCATCTGGTCTGTTCTTAATTATTTATTTTTATTTTATGTGTGTTGGTCTTTTGCCTGCCTGTATGTCTGTTTGAGGTTGTCAGATCCTGGGAGTTACAGTTGTGAGTTGCCATGTGGATCCTGGGAAGTGAACCTGGGACCTCTGAAAGAGCAGTAGGTGCTCCTTTGAGCCATCTCTCCAGTCCCATATTTTTTACTTTTTTTTTTAATTATTTATTTTTATTTTACTTGCATTGGTGTTTTCTCCACATGTATGACTGTGTCAGATCTTGGAGTCAGAGGCAGTTGTGAGCTGCCATATGGGTCCTGGGAATTGAACCCGGGTCCTCTGGAAGAGCAGTCAGTGCTCTTAACCACTGAGCCATCTCTCCAGCCACATCACATTTTCCAATTTTAAACACTTGATTATTTAATGTTATGGCTTAGCATATAAACATTTACAAAGTTTATTATTTATGTGACTAACCAAATAATCTAGTAATAGCAGAGCAAAACTGACCAATTATCTATTTTCTAAGTATATACAAATAACATTTATACCTCACCTTAGTAACAAAAACTGTACTATAGGTAGAAAAATCAGTCTTAATATAATGGGCCAATAAAACTAAACATCTAGGTGTCTAGATAGATGGTTCGGTGGTAAAAAGCACTTGCTGCTCTTGCAGAAGACCCACATGGAGGCTCACAACTGTCCATAACTCTCATTCTAAGGGACCCAGCACCAACTTCTGGCCTCCATGGGCACCAGGCAAGCACGCACTGTACTTAAGTACATGAACGCAAATCACTCAAACATATGAAAGTAAATAAATCTTTACAATAATAACGACAACTAACTATCCATTTACAGGATAAAGAGCTGGCTCAGTAGTTAGGAGTACTTGCTCTTGTGGAAGACCAGGTTCAGTTCCCAGCACTCACCTGGTGACTCACAACCACCTAAAACCAGTGTCAGGAGATTATCTGCCCTCTTCTGACCTCTGCAGGAACCAAGTATGGGCATGTTGTACATACATGCAAGCAAGAAAAACACTAATATACATAAAATGTATCTTTAAAAAATTTAAGAAAAAAATCATACATATATATAGTATTTGAATGTTAAACATGACCTTGAGTGGGGGCAATCACACATGTGTGTATCACCATGCTAGCCTTCCATTGCCTCTATTTCCTTCTTTTGTTTTCTTCTTTTTTCAAGAGAGACAGGAGCTCACTAGTAGTGCTGGCTGTCGTAGAACTGTGTAGACCAGGCTGGCTGGCCTTGAACTCTACCTGTCTCTGCCTCCTGAGTACTGGGATTAAAGGGACCACCACATCCAGCTTCAATTTCCTCTTTTTCCATTTCTCTTCCAATACCTCTGCATTATTTCGTAGTGTATTATAAAGGCAAAATAAGGATATGAGAGATGGGATGAGTTTGTGGCTCAGTAGTATAGTGCTCACTTAGCATGCATAAGGCTCACTCCAGCGCTGCATAAAAAAGACAGGGTGTACCCTTGTACTCCCAGAACCAGGGAGGTAGAAACAAGACCAGCTCAAAGTTGTTTTTAGTTACCTTGAATTTGAGGCCAGCCTGAACAATTACCTAAACAATTAACAGCAGCAGCAACGAAAACCTTTAAAAAAGCATCTGACAGTGTTTGAAAGCATTAAATACTATTTTAAAACAGGGTTATTGAATTTCTACCCTATATACAGCTGTATATACAGTAATAACATCAGTGGTTTTTATTTTTATGTACTTTTGGAGCAGGATCTTGTATATTACAAGCTTCCTCCAACTCACAACTCTCCTGCCACACCCTCCTGAGTGCTGAGGTTATTGGTGTGTATCACCATACCAAGTTGTTATTTTCTATTGTTTTTTTAAGATAAAGTTTCCTGTAGCCTAAGCTTGCCTGGAACTACATGGTCTAGAATGAATCTGAACTCCAGGGAATCCTCCTGCCTCAGCCTATCAAGTGTTCCACAATTCCCAGCTCAATAAAATCACTTGTTATATAAAGTCGTTTGTTATAGTAAAAAACAAAAACAAATAGGCGCATGGAGGTGGCAGCAAGTGCCTGTAATGCCAACACCCTAGAGGCAGAGGCAGGCAGATCTCTGTGAGTTCAAGGCCACACTGGTGGCCAGAGAAGATCCAGGTCAGCCAATGCTACAGAGAGAAACCAAGTCTCGAAAAACCAAAAACCAACCAAACAAAAATACCCTAAGCAAATGATAGGAAGATACCGTCTATGATAAATTTAGTTATGGGGTATATACACTGGACTTAATACAAGACTTTGATATTCATGCAATAAAATAGCTTTAGGGCTTGAAAGTAAAACCTATTTACTGTGAAAAATGTAGCAATGTCAGAAAATTGTAAAAAAAACAAAACCCCCCAAAAAAACTTGGGCTGGAGATGGCTCAGCAGTTATGAGTACTTTCTGTTCTTGCAGACGTCTAGGTTTGGTTCCCAGAACCCACATGATGGCTCACAAATGTCTGTAACTCCAGTTCCAGAGGGATCAAACATGCTCTTCTGGCTGCTGCAGACACAAAATATACATTTGGTGCACATATACATATAAATGGATTTTTCTTTGGGCCACCAGCTCACAAAAAATGGCAGAGACTTACTAATTATGAAAGCTCAGTCAATAGCTGAGACTTATTTCTAACTAATTCTTTTTTAACACATTTCAATTCATCTATGTGTTGTCACATGAATTGTGGATTTACCTCTCCTTCATGTCTGTTCCCTCTCAGTCGGCTGGCGACTCCCAGCGTCTCCGCCCTTCTTCCCAGCATCCTCTGTGCCTAGAAATCTTGCCTATCAGCCATTCAGCTTTTTATTAAACCAGTATTAATGACATATCTTCAGTGTACTTGTAGGAAAAATATACACATAAAATAAAATGAATAAAATATAAAAATAAAAGAAAATAAATGCTGGAGCCCAGATCAGTAGCAGAGCATGTACTTAAAGTATACATGAAGTCCTGGGTTCAATTCCCAGCCCAGGGACAAAAATCAAACCAAAACAATAACTAATTCATATTCTTACTATGTGGGAATAATGACACTAATATTTTAGTGCATCTATCCCTAGTGCATATTCTGTAAATACATAGAAAATACACACATTTTAATGGGGCCCTATCCCTGCTCTGGGATTTATATACTATTAATGCACTAATTATTCTCATTATAATGTCTGCCTTCCCCACCATTAAAAAGCTAGACTTACCAGAATTTTGTCAGCTTTGGCTTCACTAATTCCCTTAATATTTATAAGTTCCTTCTTTGGTGCGTAAGCAACAGCCTCCACTGTATGGAAACCAGCCTCTTCCAATTTCTTCACATCATTGGCATTTATGCCACATTGCTGTAAGAAAACAATGGATGAACTTAGGCCTCTTGTCTAACACAGATAGTACACGTTAGAGAGGTATTCGAAGATCACTAAATTATGTAAAACCTCTAAAAATCTTGTCTATATATGAATCATTAAATAACAAGCTATCAACTTTTTCATACTTTTGGGCTGGGGAGACAGTGAAATAGGGATATGTGGTAGCTATTACCCCAAGGAGGTTGAGACTGGTGGATTCCTGACTCACTGGCCAGTCAGCCTAGCCTAGCCAGTAAACTCTAGGCTAAAAAGTATGTGTGTGGCCGGGCGGTGGTGGCGCACGCCTTTAATCCCAGCACTTGGGAGGCAGAGGCAGGTGGATCTCTGTGAGTTCGAGACCAGCCTGGTCTACAAGAGCTAGTTCCAGGACAGGCTCCAAAACCACAGAGAAACCCTGTCTCGAAAAACCAAAAAAAAAAAAAAGTATGTGTGTGTGTCCCCCCTCCAAAAAAGGGAGGTAAGATGGCTCCTGAGGAGCAATAAAGGTGACCTCTGGCTCCCATATGCACATATACTACTACACACATAAGAATTTTAAACTAGCACTATATTCATGCATGTTAAAATGAAATTGAGATCAAACTAGTAGCAGAACATGGTGGTGCACGGTTTTAATCCCAGCACATAGGAGGTAGAGGCAAGAAGATCTCTGAGTTCCAGGCCAGCCTGGTCTACACAGCGAGTTCCAGATAAGCCACGGCTATGCAGAGAAGCCCCATCTCAAAAAACCAAAACCAAACCAAAGCAAAAAATACCTAATAATTCCTAACCTTTCATACTATGACTTGAAATGACCTTTGGTATCCTGATCCTTCAAACAACTTTGAAGCAGCGTTTTTTAATGCTTTCCACATCAGGCATACAGAAATTGTTATTTCACTCAGTGCTAGGACAAACAGATAGGACTGCCCCAGAGTCAGAGTGACCTTGGCATAGCAATATCCTTTTGGAAGAACAATGACTGGAAAGCTCTGCTCAACATTAGGATGGAGAAAATGGAACGCTAGAGAGATGGCTCAGCAGGTAAAAGCACTGGCTGCTCAGGCGGATCTCTGTAAGTTCGAGACCAGCCTAGTCTACAGAGCAAGTTCCAGATCAGGCACCAAAGCTACAGAGAAACCCTGTTTCGAAAAACCTAAAAATCCCAGCACTTGGGAGGCAGAGGCAGGCGGATCTCTGTGAGTTCGAGATCAGCCTGGTCTACAAGAGCTAGTTCCAGGACAGGCTCCAAAACCACAGAGAAACCCTGTCTCGAAAAACCAAAAAAAAAAAAAAAAAAATAGTAATTCACAGCAACCACATGATAGTTCACAACTATCAGAAATGAGATCTGGCGCCCTCTTATGGCCGGTGGGCATACATGCAGACAGAGCACTGCATACATAAGAAATAAATCTTAAAAAAAAATCACCCTCCCATGGGGGCCTATGGGAAATAGGCACAATAACGTATATCTCAGCCACATAATGACTTTGGGACCAGCCTGGGTTCCCAGCACCTACATGGTGGCTCACACTACCTGGCAACTCTTCTGATCTAAACAAATACTGGGCATTCACGTGATAGATATACATACAAGCAGGAAAATATTTATACATAGTATCTTAGGGTTATTAATGTTGTAATAAGCACAATACCAAAGCAACATGGGGAGGAAAGGGTTTATTTGGTTTACACCTCTCCATATCACTGTTCATCATGGAAGAAAGCCAGGACAGGAACTCAAATAGCAACAGGAACCTGGAGCAAGGAACTGATTCAGAGGCCATGGAGGAGCCTGATCTAGAGAGAAGCAGTGCCACAAAGTTTGAGAGAGGGTCTCATGAAGCCAAAGCCTGATAAGGAGCAAAGTACTCTGAACTCCTGAATCTCTTTTGCTCCACTAGTAGGAAGCCGCTTGTCTGTTTCCAGGTCACACAGACTCCTGAAATAACCACACAGAAACTGTATTAATTAAATCACTGCTTGGCCTATTAGCTCTAATTTCTTAGTGGCTAGCTTTTACATCTTAATTTAGCCCGTTTCCATTATTTTATACTTTACCATGAGGTTTGTGGCATACAGGCAAGGTTCCAGCTTATCTATCCCTGGCTGCAGCTCCATGGCTTCTCCCTAACTCTGCCTTTCTTCCAGCATTCAGTTTAGTTCATCTGTCTCCACCCCCCAGCTCTACTCTACCCTATCACAGGCCTAAGACAGTTTCTTTGTTAACCAATGGTAATCACAGCATACAGAGGGGAATCCCACATCACAGAAGCAAGTAACACCAAGCTCAGCTCATTTAAGTAGTTTCTAAAGTCTTTATTTATATATTTATTTTCCCTTTTTTTGGTTTTTAAGACAGGGTTTCTCTCTGTAGCTTTGAACTGGAACTCACTCTGTAGATCAGGCTGGCCTTGAACTCACAGAGATCTGCCAGCCTCTGCTCCCCAGTGCTGGGATTAAAGGCAGGTGCCACCACTGCCCAGCGTTTCCAAAGTCTTTAAGTGTGGGTAGATTGGAAAATTTATATAAATAAAAACAGAAGATCAAGGTGTACCTTCTCACTGGGGCCTTTGCAAACTCACAGAAATACTGTATAGATTTAGTGCCCAATATTCTTCCTGCTGCTTTTTGTGTGTTTGTGTGTGTATGGTGTATGTGCATGTGCATGTTCACGTGTGTGCATTCCTGGGTTACACCACTAATTCCCCCATCAGCATTTTAACACTTAGTATAATTAGCACTGAGATTCCACCATGGGATACTAGACCTTCGTTTCTAAAGTTAAGCTCTTAGGGAGAAAACAGTGCAGGAAGAAAACTGTCAAAAGACTTGACCAGACAAGTCATAATATGTCTGTAACAATCCTGTTATTACAAGTCTTAATAACAATTCTGTGCTTTTCTGTAGAAATTGACAAGCTCCTGAAACCCCAACCTAATTTCTGTAAAGGTTAATTTGTTCTATTACATAGAAGACTGTATGACAGCATCGTAAGTAAATACTTAGCAACTAAGAACATACCTCTAATCGTGAAATAGGTTGTGGACCAAAGCTTTCTTCTTCCACTGAAGTATCTGCATTTGCGTCAAGCTGCATCTGCATAGCCATTACTAAAAAATACAGATAGGCACCAGTATGAATGAACACTAGAGAAATACTCTTGGGTCATAGCGAACTGCAAGTTTAGTTTTCCAACAAGCCTTTGAAGAATTACAGCTGGCCCTCTCTATCCACAGGTTAAGAGCAACTGCTTTTCTTGAACAGTATCCAGGTTCAGGTCTTAGCACCACATGAAAATTCCTAACTATCACTCCAGGAGACCCAACACCCTCTTGTGACCATGCATGCACAGGATAGGAGCGCTACGCTTACATAGACATAGAGGTAAAACATTCATACACAGAAAAACAAGCTATAAAAAGGTGTGTCTAACCTACAGCTGCATGCTGCGTGCAGCTAACGATAGTTTATTCAAACAGATCTTTCAAAAAAAAAAGAAAAAAAGGTAAGGCAGCAAGTTTCAAGACTTCCCATATTACAGCCGGGCGGTGGTGGCGCACACCTTTAATCCCAGCACTTGGGAGGCAGAGGCAGGCGGATCTCTGTGAGTTCGAGACCAGCCTGGTCTACAAGACAGGCTCCAAAACCACAGAGAAACCCTGTCTCGAAAAACAAAACAAAAAAACAAAAAAACAAAAAAAAAAAGACTTCCCATATTACATAGTGAGTAAAATTTCAAAACACAGAATTTTTTCTTTTTTATTATTATTTATTTTCATGTGCACTGCTGTTTTGTCTATCTGTATGTCTGAGTGAGGGTGTCAGATCCAAGATCTGGAGTTACAGACAGCTGTGAACTGGGAACTGAACCTGGGTCGTTTGGAAAAGCAGCCAGTGCTTTTAAAAACTGAGTCATCTCCCCAGTCCAGAATATTTTTATGTTCTTAGAATACACAAAACCACAATAATCTAATAGGAAAACACAGGCTGGAAACAGGGCACGTCTTTGTCTAGGAGAAAGAGACACGGAGTTGAATCCTCAGCACCACAGAACAAATAAAATCTGACTAAATTATTTTATTTTCAGCACTAAAGATGGAATTCAGGTCCTAAACAGGTTAAATAACTACTGAAATAAGCCCTTAGATCTGACTACATTTAAATTTATAACTTTTAAGCCTTGGGATGTAGATCAATTGGTAGTCTTGGCCTGTCATACACGAAGCTTTGGGTTTGATGTCAGGCACTGCATAAAACCAGGCACAGTAGGCACGTCTGTAACCCCAGCATTTAGGAAATAGGCAGGGAGATTAGAAATTCAAGGTCATTGAAGGTTAGCCTGGACTACCTAAAACCCTGTCTCAATCAATCAATCAACAAAACTTCAAACCACCACAGACATTAAGAACATGAAGAATCAAATCATAATACTAGAAAAAATATTTGCCACATACAATCAGAGGTAATCAAAATACAAACATAAAGAACTCGTTCAAATAAGAAATAGAAAGACAACAAAAATTAGATAATTAAAGAGGAAGGTGTCTCCACAACAAAAACATGAGCAAACATGAAATCTTATCAGTAACCAAGAAAATTAGAACCACAAGAGGAGAAAAAAAAAAGCCTGGTATGGTGGCTCATGCCTGCCCTAGCACTTAGGAGGCTGAGGCAGGAAGACTGGCCCAAGTTCAGGGACAGGCTGGGCTGCATAAGGCTGTCTCAAACAGAAGCCTTCACACCCACTCCAAAGTTCGTAAAATATTACTAAATACCCATCATAAAACAGCAAGTGTTGGCAAGCACTTGTGGGAACAATCAAACATTCACTACTACTGGTATATTTACATGAAGCTTAAAAACAGACTAGGGAAGTACTAGGGAAACAAAATCAGGAACCTTAGCCTGGGCTAGGATCCAAAAACAAAAAGAAAAGGGCTGGAGAGCTGTCTCAGCAGTTAAGAGCACTGGCATCTCTGCGAGAGGTCCTGAGTTCAATTCCCAGCAACTACATGGTGGCTCACAGTTGTCTATGTGATCTGATGCCTTTTTCTGGCATACGTATACATAAAATGAATCTTAAAAAACAAAAAAGTATTTAAAAAAATAAATAAGCCGGGCGGTGGTGGCGCACGCCTTTAATCCCAGCACTCGGGAGGCAGAGGCAGGCAGATCTCTGTGAGTTCGAGGCCAGCCTGGTCTACAAGAGCTAGTTCCAGGACAGGCACCAAAAACTACAGAGAAACCCTGTCTCGAAAATCAAAAAAATAAAAAATAAATAAAAGCAAAAAATGGCCGGCACGGTGGCACTCTGCTGTAGTCCAGCACCTAGGAAGCAGAGACAGTAAGCAGTAGGATCCTAAGTTCAGACTGGTTTACAAAGTCAGACTCTGCCTAAACAATGTCTTGTGAAAAGGGGCCCTGTTAGTGAGCAGTATTAGAAATCACTGTTAAGCAATTAGGGTGAGGGGAAAATATTAGACAAGGAAGGATAACAGAGGTCTTTAGGTTGGTGACAACATTGGTGATTACACAGATGCATTCATTTCGTAATAATTCATGTATGCACTCACTTGTGGTTTTTGTATTTTATACTTCACTTTATTGCTATTTTTGAAAGTTCCTTTTAGACTTATTTTTTGTGCATGAGTCTTTTGCCTACATATATGTATGGGTATCAAAGCATGCCTGGTGTCTGTGGAGGTCATTAGACAACTGGACCCCCGGAAACTGGACATGGGTGGTTCGTGTGGGTGTGGGGAACTGAACTCGGGTCCTTTGCAACAAGAGCGCTTATCGGCTGCGTCATTTCTCCAGTCCCCCTACTTCACTTTCTTCCTGAGACAAGCTCTTCCATAGTAGTTCAGGTTGGCCTTGAAACTGCCAACTTCCTGCCTAGCCCCTCAAACGCTAGGAATCTAGGAGAGGTGGGTCAGCAAGGCAGGATTCTCTTTAGAAATCTGTGTTGCACTTTACAGTTTTTTACTTTGTTGTTTACACAATCTCTGAACTCCTACTTCAGTCTCCAAAAATCAACGGCACCAACCACCATGCTCCACTTTAAAAGAAAACAAAAACAAAACCCAGCAACCAAGAACCTGTTGGCCTTGACCCTATTATTTAACAGCTGTGCGCACTTCTCTCTGGCTCTCGGCTTCCTGCCACGGGCCCACAGAAATGAACGTGAAAGTCTGTAATTCCAGCATTTGGAAGACTGAGGCAGGAGTTCGAGCCCCGACAGAAGGAGGGCACGAGCCCGGGTCTCAAAACGAAAGCGTCAAGTAGGGTTCGGTTTTCCCGACAACGAACTCAGTGGGTCGGTTAGTGTCGGCCGGTTGGTCCCAAGTAGGGGCCCAGCGCAGCCAAGCTCGCGTTTCTCGGGGCAGAGGGGACCCCAAAGCTAGCTGGGGGAGTACTGGCCATGGGCTGACGAACCAGAGCGGCCGAGGGGGCGTCCACCCGCGCTCACACTCACCCGTCCCGCAGGCTTGGGCCGCGCGCTCCTTCGGGCGGCCGGCTCTGCAAACGCCCCAAGAACCCCCGTCCCCGGCTCGAACCCCGTCGCAGTTCCTCTGTCGGTCTTCTGTGAAGAACAGAAGCAAATTTCAGCCTTCCCCGCCGCGCTCCTGGAGACACCACAGCTCTGCCTCGGACCCCGTCAGCGCGCACTCCGCCCAGCGCCGCGCGACTTTCAGAAATCCCGCCAAAGCCTCACGGGCCGTCACGCCCGCATCCTGCGACGTCATCACGCCTTTCTCAGACCCGCCTATAGCCTCTTCCGCTGAGAGCCTGACAGACGGCCCGACGACTTTGAAGCTGAGTGATACCGAGGGTCACTTTTGCCTTCCTCTAGGACTGTTCTGTCTCAACCTTTCTCGTTACCTGACTGAAGACTACGCGTCCCCATGGGCGATGTGGTCGACCTAGGACTACATCACCCAGCATGCACTGCTGCGGACGCTGCTGAGTAAAAATTCCTGCTCAGCGCGTGTTGGCCTAAGTCAGAAAAGGTCTTGGCGGTGTACAGTGTTGTCGGAATGCCGACTTTTGGTAGTCGGGGTGCCTTTGGGAACTACATGCTTTACAAGTCCCTGTGGGTGAAGAGGTGAATAAGCCGGAATAAAAGAATAAAAGCAGCGAACAAAACCAGCGACTAGCAAATCAGTGTGGCACTCAGCGTGTTATTAAAAAAGAAAGTATTTGGGGCTGGAGAGGTGGCTCAGAATTTAAGAGCACTGGCTGCTCTTCCAGAGGTCTTGAGTTCAATTCCCAGCAACCACATGGTGGCTCACAACCATCTATGATGAGATCTGGTGCCCTCTTCTGGCATGCAAGGCAGAACGCTGTAATTCATAATAATTTTTTTAAAAAAAGTATTTGGTTGGCGGTTGGATATAATTTAAATAAGTTAAATACATTTATAAAACTACCAAAAAAGCCGGGCGGTGGTGGCGCACGCCTTTAATCCCAGCACTTGGGAGGCAGAGGCAGGTGGATCTCTGTGAGTTCGAGACCAGCCTGGTCTACAAGAGCTAGTTCCAGGAAAGGCTCCAAAACCACAGAGAAACCCTGTCTCGAAAAACCAAAAAGAAAAAAAAAAAACTACCAAAAATAAAATGAAAAAAAAAAAACTCACTCTGTAGTGATTTTTGGTTTTGTTGTGTTTACTAGAACTCCAGAAAAGGCTAAGAATTGAAAGTAAACGTTTGTGCAGTTTGTCAGGAGCTGTAACTTCAGCGTTTGGTCTGTGTGTTTTATCTGTGTGCTTTGAGACAGGATTTGATATACCCCAGCCTGACCTCATACTCTTTGTACTCGAGAATGACCTTAATCCTTCCCCTGTATTGGTTTTCTGTGCTGGGATTGCAGGAGTGATCCACCACTGTATTCTGTACTAGGACTGAACCCAGAGCTGCAGGCATGTTAGACATGCACTTCAACATAGCTGCATGCTAAATATGCCGTTGCCCTCAGACAATAGGAAGCAGTCTAGAGAAAACAACAGTCGCATTCCCAAAAGTTGGGTTATGCATGTTTGTCATCATTTAAAAGGGGTTGGTTACAAGTTATTATTGGTCATAGTCAGGAAAAAAGCTAGACAAAAGAGCTAAATTCAAAGATCTCTTTCTAACGGAAGAGGAGGATATGATCTAGAAATGATGAGATACAAGGGTAGATTATTTAATACAAAATCTATTAATCTCAAAATATTTTAGATTGGATTTATTGTTACAAATTTAAGGTCAATTGTGTTATGCTGTATGTATGTTTTACTGGGTATTGTACAGTTCATTTAAAATGTAATGTATAATTAAAAAAATACAATGGCCGGGCGGTGATGACGCATGCCTTTAATCCCAGCATTCGGGAGGCAGAAGCAGGGGGATCTCTGTGAGTTCGAGGCCAGCCTGGACTACAAGAGCTAGTTCCAGGACAGGCTCCAAATCCACAAAGAAACCCTGTCTTGGAAAAAAAAATACAGGTTAGAAGTTAGTCATCTATAAACTTGTAGTCATATTAGGTATATTTTCAAGGTTAAACAGATATATTTACATAGCCTGATGGTCTTCAGACACTTCAGAGACCTACATAATTTGACATTTAGTATGTTTAATAACCTAAGATTTTCATGACAGTGACACACATCTGCTTCTGACAGCACCAATTTACTTCAAAAGAAGATAATGGGGACGGGACAGTGGTGGCGGACACCTTTAATCCCAGTGCTCAGGAGGCGGAGGCAGGCAGATCTCTGTGAATTTGAGGTCAGCCTGGTCTACAGAGGGAGTTCCAGGACACCCAAGACTAAGCAGAGAAGCTTTGTCTCAAAAAACTCAAAACAAGCAAACAAAAATGATGATGGGCACTGGAGAACTTCCATGGGGAGTTTGCTTTCTGTATGGCAAAAAGCTAGCCATTTGAGCAAAAATGGCCCTTGCCTCAATTGCTCACAGGACACACAAAATAGCAACTGCCAATCAAGACAAGGTAGGGCAATCCTTCAAAGTTCTTTACTTCTCAAAAATGTCTGGCAGATATACTAGGCCTGTAGGCCAAAGTTGGAAGCCCCAATTTTGCAGAACTTGAGGGTGACTATCCAGACAGCCAGAAATCCCTGTAAGGTAACATTATAACCTTCTGGAGTCATTGATGGGGTTAAAGACTAAATAGTTAAAATTATAGTTTTTCTTAGTTTTGATAAAAGGTAAATTAAGTATAAAACTTTAGACTCGGCCGGGCGGTGGTGGCGCACGCCTTTAATCCCAGCACTTGGGAGGCAGAGGCAGGCGGATTTCTGTGAGTTTGAGACCAGCCTGGTCTACAAGAGCTAGTTCCAGGACAGGCTCCAAAACCACAGAGAAACCCTGTCTCGAAAAACCAAAAAAAAAAAAAAAAAACTTTAGACTCACAAAGATAGAGTATTTTCTCTAATTTTGCCAGATACAAATGGATTGGATATTGTAAATCTTACTTGATAACTGTTTTGTTATAGTTTTACTATGTTAAAGTTAAAAATCTTCCTTTTTGATTAGACAAAAAGGGAGAAATGCTGTAGAATAATCCTTCTGTACATTCTGAAAATCTGTTGATCTTATTGTTAGTAAAAAGCTGATGGCCGATAGCTAGGCAGGTTTTTGGAAGAGAGAATTCTGGGTAAGAGACCAGAGTCGAAAGAGCCAGATGCAGAAGAAGCTGTAGGGGAATTTGTTACAGCTATAGAGTTGCAGAGATATCCTGATTTATCAGGAAGCCAGATTATATTTAGAGCCACAATAAGACAGCTCTGGAGGGGTAGAGTCACAACAGGACAGCTCAGCCCTGGAGGAAGGTATCCTGACTATTGGGAAGTTAAGGCTACCAGAAGCTGGGGTGCAGTCGGGGATTGTCTCCCCGCAGGATATAGCAATCCTGCTCTTCTGGAGAGCCAATACAGCTGAGCTCTGCTCTATTCCCTTAAGGGAACATCTTAGCAAAGTTACCTGCTGCTTCTCTGGTTCAAGAAGTTATTCTTTGCTAACACTCTGCTGAAGGGGAAGCCCCTGAAGAAATGTAGCAGCCTCCTCCAGCTCCATAGAAAAGTTGTTACTTTTTCTGCTTAGCCTTGCTCAGACCCCTCTAAGGAGCGTCCCATCACGGTTCTTCTGTTCTACTCTGCCTTACTCAGGTTGTCTCAGCAAGGTTTTTCAGCTCAGTCCCCTAAGGGACATCCCAGCCTGGTTCTTCTATTCTTCACTGGCCAATGAAGATCTTTACCTAAGACTCTTTTGAGAGATTTTTTTTGGGGGAGGAGGAGTCCAGGAGAGTAGCCACCTCTGCCAGAGAGGGATAAATAGCAGCCCTTAACTGAATGGGCAGAGAGGCTTATATGGGGCGGGGGTGGGGGGTGGGGGTGGAGGGGAGTGGGGGAGGGTTCCCAGGAAGAAGAGGGATTAGTTTTTCCTTGCTCAGGGATTGATTGGTCAGCAGCAGAGATGGCTCTGACTTCATGGCCAAATTGTGTTTCTTTCACTGGCCCTTTTTAGCTTTTTGATTCTAATCTTAGGACGGGCATATTTCTTTCACTGGTTCTGATTCTAGAGACAAAGTGTGTTTTTTTGATACTAGTTAACAGAGCCAGGGCACTTACCTTTAGTCCTGGGTCAGGGATAAAGATGTTTCTTTCCCTGGCCCAGGTCTCAGATCCAGGGTGTGTTTCTTTCACTGGCTCTGTGTTCAGAGTCAGGGTGCTCAGGGATTGGCTGGTTTCCAGCTCCAGTTGTCCCTTTCACACTACAGAAGCAACATGGGAAGTTGATAGATGTGGTAAACGAGCCTCTGGGCAGCACACGGATTAATAGAATAGTTTGATTTAAGTTATAAAAGCTGCCTGGAGACAAGCCTAAACTATTGGCCAAGAATTTATAATTGGAAAAGCAAAAAACCCAGGATAGCCAAAACAATCCTGTACAATAAAAGAACTTCTGGAGGCATCACAATCCCTGATTTCAAACTCTACTACAGAGCTACAGTATTGAAAACAGCCTAGTACTGGCATAAGAACAGACAGGACCACCAATGGAACCGAATAGAAGACCTGGATATCAATCCACACATCTTCAAACACCTGATATTTGATAAAGAAGCAAAAAATAACAAATGGAAAAAAGAAAGCATATTTAACAAGTGGTGCTGGCATAACTGGATATCAACATGTAGAAGAAAGAAAATAGACACATATCTATCACCATGCACAAAACTCAAGTCCAAATGAATCAAAGACCTCAACATAAAGCCAGCCACACTGAACCTTATAGAAGAGAAAGTGGGAAGTACAGTTGAACACATTGGCACAGGGAACCACTTCCTAAATAGAACCCCAGCAGCACAGACACTGAGAGAAACAATTAATAAATGGGACCTCTTGAAACTGAAAAGCTTCTGTAAAGCAAAGGACACAGTCATCAAGACAAAACGACAGCTTACAGAATGGGAAAAGATCTTCACTAACCCCACATCAGACAGCGGTCTGATCTCCAAAATATACAAAGAACTCAAGAAATTGGACACCAAAAGATCACATAATCCAATAAAAAAAATGGAGTACAGACCCAAACAGAGAACTCTAAACAGAGGAATCTAAAATGGCTGAAAGACACTTAAGGAAATGTTCAACATCCTTAGTCATCAAAAAAATGCAAGTCAAGCCGGGTGGTGGTGGCGCATGCCTTTAATCTCAGCACTCGGGAGGCAGAGGCAGGTGGATCTCTGGGAGTTCGAGGCCAGCCTGGTCTACAAGAGCTAGTTTCGGGACAGGCACCAAAGCTACGGAGAAACCCTGTTTCGAAAAAAAAAAAAAAAAAAAAGAAAAATGCAAGTCAAAACAACTCAGATTCCATCTTACACATGAAAGAATGGCCAAGATCAAAAACACTGATGACAACTTATACTGGAGAGGTTGTGGGGAAAAGGGAACACTTCTGCATTGCTGGTGGGAATGCAAGCTGGGTACAACCCCTTTGGATGTCAGTGTGGTGATTTCTCAGAAAATTAGGAAACAACCTTCCTCAAGACCCAGTAATACCACTTTTGAGTATATATCCAAAGGATGTTCAATTGTGCCACAAAGACATGTGCTCAACTATGTTCATAGCAGCTTTGTTTGTCATAGCCAGAACCTGGAAACAACCTAAATGCCCCTTGATCAAAGAATGGATAAGAAAAATATGGTACATTTACAAAATGGAGTACTACACAACAGTAAAAAATAATGAGTTTGAATTTTGCAGGAAAATTGATGGAGCTAGAAAACATTATTTTGAGTGAGATAACCCAGACACAGAAAGACAATTATCACATGTACTCAATCATAGGTGGTTTTTAAATACAAAGCAAAGAAAGCCAGCCTACAAACCACAATCCCAGAGAACTTAGACAACAATGAGGACATTAAGAGAGACTCACATAGATCATGGGAAGTAAAAAGTAGAAAAAGACAAGATCTCCTGAGTACATTAGGAGTATGGGTACCTTGGGGGAGGGCCGAAAGGGGGAAGGGAGAGGCAGGGAGTGGATCAGAGAAAGATGTAGAGCTCGAAATATCAAAAAAAGAATTTATAATTAAGTCTTTGTGTAGTTATTTGGGAACTGACTGGTGGGACAGAAAAGTCCACCTACAAACACCCGCAAACAAAAGCAAAGACCTACGCCATCAAAGTCCACAGTTCTAGGAAAGTCCCTAAATCTTTGCTTTTTGGTACTAACCTTCCTTTTGGTACAGAAATGCACTGTTCTTGATAACTGAGGTGTGCCAACCCAGGATGGGGTTTTTGTGCTTAAAAGCCCACCCTGGGAGAGGTTCAGGGCTGCACTTGGGTCCTGAACAGCCAGTGTAGTCACTTTCTAATGGCTTGAACCCATGTTGAATAATGTTCATCAGATACCTCACAACACTAAATTTAGTGCACACATCTTGGTGCATTTGTGTGGGTTAGAGTAAAACTTTCCAGAGTTGGTTCCCTCCTTTATCCTGTGGGTCCCAAAGATTGAACTCAGGTCATCAGGAGGCAAGTACCTTTACCTGCTAAGCTGGCTTGCTGGCTTTCATAGCTGGCCATTTTGATATTGGAGTTTTGAGAGTCAGAACCTGGACCTGGGAAGTCCTTACAAGTTTAGCCATGGCCTCAGTAGGCCAATTAAAGATGTGATTGTGGGGCTGGGTGGTGATGGCGCATGTCTTTAATCCCATCACTCGGAAGACAGAGGCAGGTGTATATCTGTGAGTTCAAGGCCAGCCTGGGCTACAAGACCTAGTTCTAGGACAGGCTCCAAAGCTACAGAAAAACCTTGTCTCAAAAAAACAAACAAACAAAAAAAAGATGTGGTTGTGAAAAACAGAAAAGGGAGCTTCATGTAATATGATCACATAGAAAACAAACAAACAAAAAAGACATCTACTGAGCCCCCAAGTCTATCTTTGGGGTGCTGACATGAGGTTTTGTTTAATTAGAAGGCAAAAGGTATGCATAGTTAAGGAGTCCCGATCAGGTGTGGTCCCACCTATCACTGACCCATTTTGTCTAGACTTCAGTCTTTCTTTCCCAAAAGGTGGTCTAACAAGTTATCAAAATTGGGTAAAATCTCCTCCCCCAACCCCAAACCAGCCTCTAGTCAGGTGTTTTCCTTCTACCAGCATGAGACTCCTAGGGAAGTTTCAATTTTGGTGGGCTCATTGACTCAACAGTCTGATAGCAAATGGAAGGGGCACAAGTCGTTTTGTTTTTGTCAAGACAGTTACAAGACAGAAAAAATAATTTAGGATCTAGTTAATTATACTTTATATATAATATAAAGTAATACACACACACACACACACACACACACACACACACACACACACACACACACACACTTTGGCCATGTAAGAGAATGGGATTCATGGTATGGCACAGCAGGAGGCAACCCCTTGATGGCTAATTCTCATTCAGGCAAGGACCCTGAGACCACAGACCCCGGAATGTCTTTTGCTTTGCTGGGCTTTTATATGTTTGCTGTTGCTAACATTCTCTGATATCTGGCATGACTGAACTGGCTGTGGGGAGATTCTCCACTGCCTGTTATGTAATGTGTTTATCTCATGGAAACATCCCGTTTTACTGGGCGTTTTTACCTTAGATTACTAAGAAGATGATTCCTCCCTTACCTGTGCTGTCTAATTGATAATGATGTCATCTTATACACAATTTTGATGAAAGAAAGTAACTACAAGCAAATGTTACACAGGTCGAAGCCTATAGTTTCATCTAAGGAGCTACACAGGTCGTAGCTCAAGTTAACAATTAAAACAACTGAAACAGGCCGGCTCGAATTCCTTTAATCTTAATGCTGAAAGACAAAGCCACAGGTTTCACTATGCATCTTTAGTTGAAACAAAGCATTTTTACCTGTACTCTGTAATAATTTAGTAGAATCACCGTAGGGAATAGAAAATAGAATGAACAGATGATTTTTAGAAGTACTCTGAAGAATCCTTGTGGAAAACAATGATTATTTTGCTGAAGGAGCCTGAGGCCATTCCACGGCTTTGGTCACAAGACACTTCAGGCACACTTGAGGCTCTTGTATTATTGTTAATTGCACACAATGCATAGTGAATGACTAGAATCATGGAGGCATGTGATGGTCACCTTCAGTAAGACATGCAAATTAAGGTTAGGGACCTGGGTATGAGGAAATATTCTGTGTAACAATAAATACACCTTTGTACAGCTATCTGGGGTCCAGTCCAAGCCCAGACTGTTCCAGGTCAGTCCATTAGGAGAGCCTGAACCTTTCTGCTGTCACCTAGGCCTTAAAATTTCATCTTGGAGTGCCTTTATTTATTGAACCAACAATGAAAGAACATGGAAAGAACACAAAGGAATAGAGAATAAAAAAGGAAACCATCAAGGGAGTATGTATCTTTTTCTCTAATCCCCTCAGATTATAAAAGTCTGGTTCTCACCGACACTGTGGATTTCCCCTCGAGCCCTATGCTGCCTGGTGGCTGGCCCTCCAGGCAGTGAAAATTACAAGAAAATTTTCCAGCCAGGTGGCGCACACCTTTAATCCCAGCACTCAGGAGGCAGAGGTAGGCGGATCTTTGTGAGTTCAAGGCCAGCCTGGTCTACAAGAGCTAGTTTCCAGGACAGGCTCCAAAGCTAGAGAAACCTTGTCTCGAAAAAAACCAAAAAAAAAAAAAAAAAAAAAAAAAAAAAAAAAGCCCCAAAAACCCAAAATACTTTTCATTTATTTGTTTTGTTTCTGGAGACAGGGTTTCTCTGTATGTGTATCCCTGGCTCCCTGGCTATCCTGAAACTTGGCTCTGTAGAGTAGGCTGGCCTCTCAAATTCAGAGATTCATCTACCTTGGCCCACGGAGTGCTAAGAATTAAAGGAGTGTACCACTATACACAGTAAAAATATCCTTTTTTAAAAAAGATTTATTTATTTATTATTCATACAATGTGCTGTTGGCATGTATGCCTACATGTCGGAAGAGGGCACCAGATCTCATTATAGATGGTTGTGAGTCACCATGTGGTTGCTGGGAATTGAACTCAGGTCCTCTAGAAGAATAGCCAGTGCTTTTAACCTCTAAGCCATCTCTCCAGTCCTAAAAAATCCTTTTTTAAAAGACTTATTTTTACTTTACGTGTATGAGTATATGTGCCTTCTGCATGCCTAGTGCTCATGGAGGCCGGAAGAGGGCATTGGATGTCCTAGAACTGGAGTAATGAACAGTTGTGAGCCACAAGTGGGTGCTGGGAACTAACTCTGCAAAACAGCAAGCATTCTTACTCTTGAGCCACCTCTCAAGCCCCACCACAAAAATACTCTTAATAGATATACTAATTATAAAGGAGTTCAAGTAATCAATGCACTTTAATAATGAAAGGAAATCCTCTAAAATGAATAAAAGAGAAACCTAGAAAATACAAAAATTGTCAAAATTCTAAGTAGAGGAAAATACAAATAACTATATAAATACAATTACATACTCCAAAGCTAGATACCACCATTATAATCCAAATCATTCTTTGAGCGAGTTTTCAAGTTTAGAAAATATGTAAGAAAACCTGCTAAACATATAGGGAAAAAATAATTCCAATTCAGAAGGATAAATTAAATTTTATAGGAAGTAAATAATACTGATAACTTTACAAGTTTTATTATGGATCTCTAACACTTAATTTTATAGTCAAAAGAGTTTTGTGTTGACTTTTGAAACTTAAAAGACTGTCATCTTTTGATGTATATATAGCTCAGAAATAAAAACAAAAAAAGTAAGATAACATTTGAGAAACTAAAAGGACTTTACCCTGATATAAAAAGATAAAATTTAAGACAAATTAACTTTAAAATGTAAACATAGTTTAGAATTAAATATAAAAGAAACAAAAGTTAGCATGATTAGGATTTGACTAGTACTTGGGGGAAAGTCCTTTCACATTTGTCCACCTCAGAAATAATACTATGCATTTACCAAACAACTGATATATTGCTTTTGTACATGGAAAAAATGTAGCTTCAGGAAGCAATAGTTTTTATGATTGTGAGAAGCCAGTATTGCAATATGATACTGCTTCAAATGTCACTCATAAAAAATGATTAAAATTCTAGTTATAAGGCATTCTTTATAAAGAAGAAACTAGAATACACCAAAGGCATATTATCTGTTTACTACATAGATCATAGATCACAATACAAAAACATTCAAATATTTACATAATATAGCAAGATGAATGAATTTTTCCTAGAAAAAGTACACTTAAGAATACATTAATAGACACGAAGGCTGTCAAGAGAAGATGGCAACCATTTCAAGAGCTGAGTGCTTCTGCTTTCTCTCAACAGCATTTCTAAAATGGGAAAGAGGCTGAGTAGTTTGTGGATAAAGACATTTTTTAGTTCTTACTGGGAAAATTTCACTCTGTTGACCATACTAGTCTGGAAGTCATGAGATCAGTTGTCCTCCTGTTACCGTGTTCTGTGAGAGATGTTTCTACTCTAGACATACCTGCTAGGCGAAGGCCATGAATGCACAGAAGCTCTAAATAGGGGGCAGTGGTTAATCTTTGCATTGGTCATCCTACTTGTAAAAGCTACTCCTTAGAGCTTATAGTAAGGGAAAGAGTACTATGTTTAAAAAGAATTATTTCTGTGGTATTAACCCTAGGACTTTATTACACAAGGTAAGTGCTCCATCGATGCGTTAGATTAGGGCAAATTTCCCACATGTCCAGTTACTTAACCTTGGGTATAAGGATAAGAAAGTTGATATATGCTATTTGAGACCTCACCATTTTTGACTAGGTGTTTCACAAATAATGATACAAATTAACTATGACATCATCAAGAGGCACTTTGTTAGTTTTATATGTTAGGATAAACAGCAACGGTGACCCTGATGTATTCGTTAAGTTTTCTGTTTGTCTATTTAGACCATGTCTCATAGATAGCCCATGCTACCCTGACCTTGTGATTTTATCTCACTCAAATCCTGCAATTACGAGAATGCACCTCCAGGCCTGGGTAAATGTATTTTTCCTTAGTTGTTATAGCTGTGATCCCGCGAGTCTTATGGTAAAAATTTCAGTCCTTAAGTAGATGTTGGTAAATTTGCTTGACCACATTCTTCAGGTAGTTGTCCTCTAAAGGCACTTTAGATATAATTGCAGCAATTTCATCATGGCTACAAAAGACAAAAAGGAATTGATTACTTTTCCTGAAAACTTACACCTGTCTCCACTTCAGAGCTATTCGTTTCCTTGAATATTACCTCTTAAGTTCCTAGGAAACACAAAGGGATATTTCTGGAAACAAGTAGAAGTTTAATATAAACTGTACTCTAAAATTAAGCTGAATAACCAATTCTGAATATAATTATAAAGAGTCTTGACCTGAAAAAAAAAAAAAAAAAACAAAAAAACAAAAAAAAGAATCTTGACCTGGTTGCTTTTTTGTTGTTTACCTATAGTGCTAGAGATTAAACACAGGCCCTTATACATGTGAAGCAAGCATTCTACTACTAGGTTTTGTCTCCAAACTCCCCAATTGCTTTTAAAATAAGATTTATTTTTAATTATGTGTACCTATGTGTGTAGGAATATGTGAGGGCACATGTGAGGGGAGGTGATAGAGCAGGCCAGAATAGGGCACTGGGAGTTAGAGTTACAGGTGGTTGTATGCTGTTCTCTGTGGGTGCTGGAAACTAAACCCAGGACGTCTGGAAGAACAGCAAGCATTCATAACTACTGAGCCATCTCTCTAGCTCCTGTTTCCCCTACCCCCACCATGTTTTTGTGTTTGTGCATGCATGCACAAAGTGTTCCTGTAGATGTGGGGGGTACAGACCAGAGGTAGACACAATGTGCCTTCCTTAGTTGCTCTCCAACTTAATTTTTGAGACAGGTCTTTTACTGATTGGCTAGACTGACTGGCTAGTTACTCTTGGGTTCCTGTTGCTTCTACCCTTCCAAGAAATGGATATATGAATATGTGCCACTGCACCATGCTTTGACGTGTGTGGCAGACTATTTATCAACTGAGCTATCTCCCTGGTCTCCAGGTGAATTTCTCTTTATTTTTAAAGATTTATTTATTTATTCATTCATTCATTCATTCATTATGTGTACAACATTTTGCCTCCATGTATGCCCACATGCTACCAGACCTCATTACAGATGGTTGTGAGCCACCATGTGGTTGCTGGGAATTGAACTCAAGACCTCTAGAAGAGGCCAGGTGGTGGTGGCGCACGCCTTTAATCCCAGCACTCGGAAGGCAGAGGCAGGCGGATCTCTGGGAGTTTGAGGCTAGCCTGGTCTACAAGAGCTAGTTCCGGGACAGGCACCAAAGCTACAGAGAAACCCTGCCTCGAAAAACCAAAAAAAAAAAAAAAAAAAAAAAAAAAGACCTCTAGAAGAGCAGCCAGTGCTTTTAACCACTGAGTTATCTCTCCAGCTCCCAAGTGAATTTTTATTTTTTTAAAGATTTATTTATTTAAAAAAAAAAAAAAGATTTATTTATTTATTGTGTACAGTGTTCAGCCTCCTTGTATGTCTGAATGCCAGAAGAGGGCACCAGATCTCACTACAGATGGTTGTGAGCCACCATGTGGCTGCTGAAAATTGAACTCAGGACCTCCAGAAGATCAGCCAGTGCTCTTAACCTCTGAGCCATCTCTCCAGCCCGCAAGTGAATTTCTTTAGCTATAAACTCTAAACTGTTGTTATTTGCTGATTAATCTAAGGAGCACAGATTCTAATATGCCATAGTGTTGTCGAAAAAGTTATACAGTAGATCATGGTCTAATGGAGATGATCTTAAACTTCTGATCCTGCTACCTCTTCCTCTAAGGAGAGTGGGATTACAGGTATGCAGCACCACTATGTTCAATTTATATGGTGCTGAGAATGTAAGCCAGACCTCTGTGCAAGCTACTAAACTGATTTCCAAAATTTTAACTTTTTCATTCGTGTCTTAAGGAGAAGCCATCATAAAAGACTGGACTGGATCCAGCATCCACCTGCGACAATGATAAGATCACCGACTTTAGAAGGACAATACTAGAAAAGGAAGTCAGAAAGAAGCAACACTCATCTCTCAGTATACTTACTGACACTTTCAAGGACCTTTGGGATGAAATAAAAGGGGTACAAAAACAAGCTGGAACTTCTGTCGGACTGGATATTTACTTACGTCGTGTTCCCAAGGTGATTTTGAAGGGTGAATGGCAGTGGGACAAAGGGATACTGGGCTGAGAGAGACAAAGTTATCTCAAATTTTGCAAATGCTGCAGTGCTGGAGAATAAAAGTCTTAATCTATAAAAGACAAGATACACAATTAAAAATATAAAACTAAAATAGGTTAAAACATTAACACATTTTTCTTTTATACTTGCATATGAAACAGGTGGCTGTTACTCCTTGTCTTATCAAATAGAAAAGAATGTAAAACATCTGGAGCAAGATGTTATAATAGTTACTTCCTAATCGACAGCAATATAATACATTAAGAGTATGAAGCCGGGCGGTGGTGGCGCACACCTTTAATCCCAGCACTTGGGAGGCAGAGGCAGGCGGATCTCTGGGAGTTCGAGGCCAGCCTGGTCTACAAAAGCTAGTTCCGGACAGGTACCAAAGCTACAGAGAAACCCTGTCTCGAAAAACCAAAAAAAAAAAAAAAAAAAACCGAAAAAAAAAAGAGTATGAGTGGGGGGTGATTGTACAATTATGCACATGCACAGTATGTGTGGACGTCAGCATCTTGGGTACTGATCCTCAAGCACCTTCCACCTTTGTGTGAGCTAGGGTCTCTCAATGGTCTGGAATGTCATCACAAAGTCCAAGGACAGCTGACTCTCAATTCCAAGGGCCCATTTCTCTATGCTTACACTCTTGCCACTGCTAGGATTACAAGTGCAGGCTATGACACTAGGCCTTTCCCCTTTCCTTTTTTTCCCCTGAGAAAGGATCTCTTTATGTAACCCTAGCAGTCCTGGAACTTGCTATATAGACAAGCCCAGCTTCAATTCAGAGATCCTCCTGATTCTGTCTCCATAATTCTGGGATTATAGACACACACCACTATGCCTGGTTCAAAGTGGACCTTTTTTTTTTTTTTTTCTATTATGTATACAATATTCTGTCTGTGTGTATGCCTGAAGGCCAGAAGAGGGCACCAGACCCCATTACAGATGGTTGTGAGCCACCATGTGGTTGCTGGGAATTGAACTCAGGACCTTTGGAAGAGTGGGCAATGTTGCTCTTAACCTCTGAGTCATCTCTCCAGCCCCCACAGTGGAATTTTTAAAGCAAGGGTTCAGAGAATCTGAACTCAGGTCTTCACACTTGCAAGTCAAGTGCATTGCTGACTGAACTCAGAGTTCATTTTTTGGTAATTCTTGGCACACTCTGGAGGTTAAGGCAGGAAGATGACAATATTTTGAGGTCAGTTTGGCTTACAATATGAGTTGTTCCAGGGAGAACAGAGTGATGGCTCAGTGATTAAGTTTTCTGCTCTTCCAAAGGAATGGAGTTCAGTTCTCAGCATTTGTATCAGGTGGCTCACAACTACCTTTAACTCCAGCTCCAGGGTATTCAATGCCTTCTGCTAGCCTCTCATACATGTGACACACACACACACACACACACACACACACACACATTTAAAATAGGAAAACAAAAGAGCCAAGTGGAATGGTATATAATCCCACTACAATTCCAGCACTTGAAAGGCAGAGGTAGACTGGTCAATTGCTGGACAATGTGGACAACATCTCAAAAAATTATGTTCTTGACAAGTTATCTAAATCCTAACATTGATTATCTCAGATGTGACCTTACTTAGAAATCAGGTCATGGTGCTGTCGAGAGGGCTGAGCAGTTAAGAACGCTGGCTGCTCTTCCACAGGACCAGCACCCATGTGACAATTCTCAACTGTCTGTAATTCCAGTTCCAAGGAATCTAACACCCTTATATAGATACACATGTAGGCAAACACCAACGCAGATGAATAAATTGTTTAAAAGAAAGAAATAGGGTCACTATTCATTTAATTAGATAAGATGAGGTCCTTTGTCTGGTATGACTGATACCCTTATTAAAAAGAAATTTTAGATATAGGGCTGGAGAGATGGCTCAGCAGGTAAGAACACTGGCTGTTCTTCCAGAGGTCCTGAGTTCAATTCCCAGCAACCATATGGTGGCCGACAACCATCCATAATGAGATCTGTTGCACGCTTCTGGCCTGCAGGCAGACATGTATATATACTATATACAAAAAAGAAAAAAAAATTTAGATATAGACATAATCAAAGAATACCATGTGAGTCGGGCGGTGGTGGCGCACGCCTTTAATCCCAGCACTTGGGAGGCAGAGGCAGGCGGATCTCAGTGAGTTCGAGACCAGCCTGGTCTACAAGAACTAGTTCCAGGACAGGCTCCAAAACCACAGAGAAACGCTGTCTCGAAAAACAAAAACAAAAAACAAAACAAAACAAAAAAAACCACACACACAAAAAAAACAATACCATGTGAGAATGAAGATAGATATCAAAGTTATGCATTTAGAGCATTTAGATTCCCCAAACTGCCAGTAAACTATCAGAAGTTAGGAAAAAGGCATGGAAGAGTTGTTCACAGCCCTTAGACTACCATCCCTATCAACAATGACCCCAGTCGGGCGGTGGTGGCGCACGCCTTTAATCCCAGCACTCGGGAGGCAGAGGCAGGCGGATCTCTGTGAGTTCGAGACCAGCCTGGTCTACAGAGGTAGTTCCAGGACAGGCTCCAAAACCACAGAGAAACCCTGTCTCGAAAAAGAAAAAAAAAAAAGAAAAAACTAAAAAAACAAAACAAAACAAAAAAATGACCCCAAACTTCTAGCCTGCAGAACATTAAATCAGTTAACATTCTACTAAATAAACCACTCAACTTATAATACATTATTATAACAGCTACAGGGAACTGAATATACTCACTCAATATTATTCACATTTATATCCATTAGGCTATAATTTGGCCCCCATCTCTTTAAAAATTCAATCTCTTCTCCAAGAAGCCTGCAATGGTTTACTACTAGTGAGAGTTCTTGAAGCATCTAGGAAAAAAACAAAAAAAAATGACTTTGTGTGGGTGTGTATGCAAATATACTAAACACATTATTTTGAGGTTTAGAGATACAGCTCAGTTAGGAGTTAAGGCCTAGCAGCTGGAAAGGTGGCTCAGTAGTTAAGATTTTTAGAGGACCTAGCATCCACAAGATGGCCAATAATCATCTGTAACTCCAGTTTGAAGAGAATCTGATGCCTTCTTCTGGCCTCGTCATGCAATGCACACATGTACTCACAGATATTTATGTAGGCAAAATATCTATGTAACTGAAATATAAAATAAATCTAACCAGGTGGTGGTGGCACATGCCTTTAATCCCAGCACTGGGGAGACAGAGGCAGGCGAATCTCTGAGTTTGAGGCTAACCTGGGCTACAGAGTGAGTTCCAAGATAGGCAAGTCTACAAAAAGAAACCCTGTCTGGAATGAATGAATGAATAAATAAATAAATACATAAATAAGAAGAGAGAATCTGGGCTAGCATGCACAATGCCTTGGGTTTGATTCCCAGAACTCTATTAATGATGCATGGTAGTCATGTCCATAATCCCAGCACTCTGGGCAGTGAAGACAGGTAGGTAGGTAGGTAGGTAGATCAAAAATTCATGGTCTCGAGACCAGCCTGGACTACAAGAGCTAGTTCCAGGACAGGCTCCAAAGCTACAGAGAAACCCTGACTCAAAAAAAACAAATCATGGTCATTCTTGGCTATATACGTCAGAATAAGCGACTAAGAGCCTGTCTCAAAACAAAAACAACTAGCCGGGCGGTGGTGGCGCACACCTTTAATCCCAGCACTTGGGAGGCAGAGGCAGGAGGATCTCTGTGAGTTTGAGACCAGCCTGGTCTACAAGAGCTAGTTCCAGGACAGGCTCCAAAACCACAGAGAAACCCTGTCTCGAAAAACAAAAAAACAAAAAAAAAAAAAAACAAAAAAACCCAAAACAAACAAACAAAAAAAACTAACAACACCACCCACACTATTTTGAATGTGAACTAAAAGTCTTAATTACAAAAAGAAAAAAGAAAACTGCCAGGGCATGATGGCACATGACTTTATTTTCAGTAGAGGCAGACAGATCTTTGAATTTGAGGCCAGCCTGGTCTACACAACAAGTTCTAGGACACACAGCAAAACCCTACCTCAAACAAACAAACAAAAAGAAAAAAGAAAACAACTTCTCAGTGTTTAATAATCCCCAAAACAACCAAATATAATTTTCAGGATGCTATAATAATTTCAGTTCTGCTGTTTGGGATAAATAGTATAAGATTGCTTCATCAGACTTTACCTGGGGTACCTGATGTTGTGTTGGGCATTTCTTCTTCCAGGACTCCTGTTCCTCAATGTACTGAAAAATTAGCTTATGAACTAAAAGGGAGGAAGGAGGAGCTTTATGTTCTGAAGAAGGAAAAGAATAAAAAATGAGTGTATTATTTATGCATTTTAATAAGGTATATTATATAAACTAGAAATATTTTCAAACTACTAAGTGAACAAGTATTTTGTTTTTTCCTTCCTTCTTTTTCTTTTCTTTTTTAAAGTCAAGACAGGGTCTCTCTGTGTAGCGCTGGTTATCCTGAAGCTTGCTTTGTAGGTCAGGCTGTCCTTAAATTCAGAGATCTGTCTATCTGTGCATTCCATGTGCTGGGATTAAAGGAATGAGCCACCACCACTTAGTTATTTTTTATTTTCAAACAAGTGAATAAAATAATCAGGTACATAAGAGAGTTTATAAAGCTTTAAGCTTAAACTTATAGGCCAGTGCTTGGTGAAAAGCATGAATTTAAATGGAACATATTTCTGTGTTCAAATCCAGGTTTTCTTTACTATCTAAGTAATTGTAAGCACAACACTTAATTTTTCTGATCTGTAGTTTCCTAATTGGTAAACAGAAAATAATATCTACTTATAGCTCTGATACAAGTAATACATGTGCTTGGTATAGATTAAATACTCATAGTGCTAATTTCAAATATAGAAATACCTATTATTGATTTCTTTTAAAATATACTGAATATTTAGCATACTATACAAGCAATTTTATGTCTAAAACACACTTTAAGAACAAATTATTATACCTGTAAGTTACTAACAAAATTTGGAGGCTTAAATGTTTTGAACTTACCATCTAACATAGACTGAAAATTGAGCTCATCAATCTTCCTGTAAGGCTTGTCCAAGAAAGGGAGACCAACTAAGGAGAATCAGAAAAAGATTTTTCTTTCTTCTATAATTTCATAGGGATCTAACATAGCCTAAGTTGTCTTCAAAGCCTATGTAAGTTGAGGATAGCCCTGGATTATCGGTTTTCTTTTTCTTTCTTCATTTCTAACTATAGGCACTTAGTATCATTCCTTATATGCAGTGCTGGAGACTGAACCCAAGGTTTACATGAATGCTAGGCACTGAGCTATGTCCCCAATTACAAATATTTCTTTTTTTCTACTTTAGAAACCGATTCTTCTGAGGTAGCAGGATTCTTACAGGCAGTTGAAAGCTTATCCTTCAGTCATATTTTCTATATGGTAAAGGCTCCCCTGTTCAAAGACATCAATTAGTAGGTCTTTGAAAGAAATTAAACTGCAGAACTTAGCTATATTTATACTTTAAAAGATTTTTTCCTTTATAAAGAAACTAGACTAGAGTATATCTTCATTTTGTTTGTTTGCTTCCTCATTTTTTGGGGACAGGTTCTCTCTATGTACCTCTGGCTCTCCTGGAAATGCCTTCAAACTTGGGTATATCAAAACCAATTTATAAGCTAGGCATGGTGCCACATGTCTTTAATCCCAGCACTCAGGAGGCAGAGTCAAGTGAATTTCTAAGTTTAAGGTCGCCTGGTCTACATGGTGAGTTCCAGCACAGCCAGGGCTACACGGAGAGTCTGCCTCAATATTTTCTTTTCTTCTTCTTCTTTTTTTTTTTTTTTGGTTTTTCGAGACAGGGTTTCTCTGTGGTTTTGGAGCCTGTCCTGGAACTAGCTCTTGTAGACCAGGCTGGTCTCGAACTCACAGAGATCCGCCTGCCTCTGCCTCCCAAATGCTGGGATTAAAGGCGTGCGCCACCACCGCCCGGCCTCAACATTTTCAAAACAAACAGACAAAAAACCACAACCCCTAGAGACAAAAAACTCTTATTGGTTTATCTGTCTACAGAGAACTTTTTATTCTTTTCTTTTTCTTTCTTTCTGTTTTTTTTTTTTTTTAGATCACGTTTTTCTGTTGTAGCCTTGGCTGTCAGACCAGGCTGGCCTCAAACTCACAGAAATCCACCTGTCTCTGCCTCTCAAGTACTGGGACTGAAAGCATGTGCCACTACTGCCTTGCTTATACAGAGAACTTTTAAGAGGATTACTTTTTTTTTTTTTTTTTTTTTTGGTTTTTCAAGACAGGGTTTCTCTGTGGTTTTGGAGCCTGTCCTGGAACTAGCTCTTGTAGACCAGGCTGGTCTTGAACTCACAGAGATCCGCCTGCCTCTGCCTCCGGAGTGCTGGGATTAAAGGCGTGCGCCACCACCGCACGGCGAGGATTACTTTTTTAACTCCTCCTCCCCACAATGCTCAAGATGTAAACCAAGGCCTTGAGTATACCAGGGCAAGTGCTTTACCACTGAGCTATATCCCTAGGCAAGGACTTCACTATTAAACACAAATATCAAATCATTTAAGAACAACAGTCATTTTTAACACATACACACAAAGTAGGGAGAAGAAGAACATGAGTTGGATACGGAGAATTTTATCATCTAAAAGAACTCAACACCAGCTGTATTTTTATTCTTTTTTTTTTTTTTCTTCTGAGATAGGGTCTTCCCACATAGCAGATGATCCTGCCTCAGTCATCCCACCATGTTCAGCTCTTTTGTCCTGGGATAGCAGTAGAGCATAAATTTGGCAAGTAGTCCCTGTCTAGTAAACTTCCCCAAACTATTATCACTAAAGTAACTGACTTTCCTAGGATTCTCAGCAGTATCACCATTTTGTTAGTTATCATTATAATTAAATATAAGTTATTTATTTTTTATTTTTTATTTATTTTTTTGGTTTCTCGAGACAGGGTTTCTCTGTGGTTTTGGAGCCTGTCCTGGAACTAGCTCTTGTAGACCAGGCTGGTCTCAAATTCACAGAGATCCGCCTGCCTCTGCCTCCCGAGTGCTGGGATTAGGCGTGCGCCACCACCGCCCGGCCACAAGTTTTTTTTTTAATTTATCATGTATAAAGTATTCTGCCTGCATGTCCCAGAAAGCTAGAATATGGCACCAGATCTCACTGTATATGCTTGTGAGCCACCATGTCGTTGCTGAGAATTGAACTTAGGACCTCTGGAAGAACAGTCAGTGCTTTTAACCACTGGACCTTCTTTCCAGCCCCAAATACACATTTTTATCTTTAGTGAGTGCAGCCATTCATTTCTCTAAAGAGGATAACTTTAGTTTTGCTACTTACCTACTGGTTCTCCAAAGGTGATGGTAAGTTCTATTGTGTCATAAACAAAGGTAAATACAGCTTGATCATCACTCCACTCAATGACATCCCACTCAGACAAACTAAAGAAGGTTAAACAAGATAAAACAAGTGAGTGTATCCTTTGCTTTTTCCTTTCCAGTGCTGGATATCAATCCAGGAAATTACTAGCCCAGATGAAGAATTTCTGATACAATTCAAATAGTACCGATGGCAGCTACTGTTTTTGTTCCTCACTGGATTGGGAAATAATATTTCAATTTAAATAATCTGAATGGCCAGGTGGGGGTGGTTTGCACATTTTCAATTCTAGCCCTAGGGAGACTGATACAATGAGATGTCTCAAGATACAAAAGAAGTAATTACTTTGGCAACACACATACTAAAACAAGAAGAATATAGAGAAGATTGGTGTGACCCTTGTGCAAAGACAATACAAAAATTTGTGTAACATTCCATATATACATATGGAGACTGATCACCAATGAAGAACTTTTAAGGAAAAATAACATAAAACAAAATCCTCAAAAAAATATGATTGCTGGGCGGTGATGGTACACACCTTTAATCCAAGCACTCGGGAGGCAGAGGCACACAGATTCTGTGAGTTTGAGGCCAGCCTGGTCTACAAGAGCTAGATCAAAGACAGGCCCCAAAGCTACAAAGAAACCCTGTCTTGGAAAAAAAAGAAAGAAGGAAAAGAAAGAAATATGATTATACAATCTTTTTGGTTGGTTGGTTTTGGTTTTTTCAAGACAGGGTTTCTCAGTAGCTATGGAGCCAGTTCTGGAATTTCCGCTGTAGACAAGGCTGGCCTGGAACTCATAGATACCTGCCTCTGCCTCCGGAGTGCTGAGATTAAAGGTGTGTGTCATCACCGTGCGGCTGATTGTATAATCTTATACTTTGTTGGTCTAGTACATGCTATGTACATGTGGCTGATCAAGAACATATAGCAATATTCCTGCCTTTGCCTCCCAAGAGCTGGGATTACAGGTATATTCAATCATACTTGACTCAATCTGATGTATTTGAAAGAAATCAGAACTTGAGTCTGATTTGATAAATGAATTAAAGTTTTGGGTTTTTTTTTTTTTTTTTTTTTTCTGATTTTTTTGACACAGGGTTTCTCTATATAACAGCCTTGGCTGTCCTGAAACTAACTTTGTAAACCAGGCTAGCTTTGACTTCATAGATAATTCTATGGATTTGCCTACCTCTGTCTGCCAGTGCTGGGATTAAACGCATGTGCCACCATTGCCTGGATCTAAAGATGTAGTTTTTAAAATATTCCTGTTTTGTGTGTGTGTGTGTGTCTGAGTGTATGTATGAATACCACAAGCATGCAGGAGACTGCTGAAGTCAGAGGACATCGGATACCCTGGGACTGGAGTTTAGATAGTTGTAAGCTATCACGTGGGTGCTGGAAATGAACTAGGTCTTAGACAAAACCAGTGCTCTTGACAACCGAACTAGCTCTCCAGTCTCAAAAAGTATTTAAAGACTTTGTTTTGATTTTGGTTTTTCAAGACAAGGTTTCTTTGCAGCTTTTGGAGCCTGTCCTGGAACTAGCTCTTGTAGACCAGGCTGGCCTCAAACTCACAGAGATCCGCCTGCCTCTGTTTCCCGAGTGCTGGGATTAAAGGCGTGCGCCACCACCGCCCGGCAAGATATTTTAAACTCAACACATGGCCCTAAATGTTTTTACTCCAGTTCTCAAGTACACTGACTTTTTTTTTTTAAAGGCTGCAACACTTTAGGTCCATGGTTCTCAACCTATGGGTCTCAACCCCTTTAAGGTTAACGACCCTTTCACAGGGGTTACCTAAGACCATCAGAAAACACAGATATTTACATTTTGATTCATAACAGTAGCAAAATTATAGTTATAAAGTAAATAATAATAAAATAACTTTATGGTTGGGGGTCACCACAACATGAGGAACTGTATTAAAGGGTCACAGCATTAGGAAGGTTTGAGAACCACTGTGATAGGTTTTTAAAGTCCACAGCAATTTTTGGGTGTTGTTATGTTGGAGTGTGTGTGTTCTTGAGAAGCTGAGGCACAATGATTGCTCAGACCCAGAAATTCTAGGCCAGCCTGGACAATATAAGGAAAACCCAACTCAAAACATGAAAAACCCTCCAAAAATCTGTAGCAGCATATAAAGCACAGAATAGAACAGAAATTGAATGACACCTGGTTTTTCTTACCTCGGTTGATCTAGTAATTCTTCAGTTTTCTTTGTTTGTTCTTTTATAAACTCTATCTGAGCAAGAGTCTGTGTTTTCTGTGTCTCTACTTCTAAGAACTTTCTGGAAATAAAATCAGGTGTTCACAGAAAAACAAAGCATTTGTTAGTGAGTTTAGAATAGTAACAAAACATTATGGGGATGGGAGATGACTCAATCGTAAAAGTTTCCTTGTGTAAGCATAAAGACCCAAGTTTGCAGAGGCAGGTGGATCTCTGTGAGTTCGAGACCAGCCTGGTCTACAAGAGCTAGTTCCAGGACAGGCTCCAAAACCACAGAGAAACCCTGTCTCGAAAAAAACCAAAAAAAAAAAAAAAAAAAAAAAGACCCAAGTTTGGACCCCTGGCACCCAATGAAGGCCAAGCAAGATTGTGTATGTCTGTATCCTTAGTGTTGGGGGCTCAGAGAATGGCCAATCCTGGTGCTTGCTAGCTATAACCAATTGCTGAGTTCTGGGCTCAATGAGAGACTTTGTCTTAAAGGCTTAGGTAGAGAGAGGCTGATTAAGGTGGTGCACACCTTTGATCAGAGGCAGGCAAATCTTTATCGGTTGAGAAGCCTGTCTCATCTAGTAAGTTCCAAGTCGGCCAGGGGCTACATAGTGAGACCCAGTCTTAAAAAACAAAATTAAGATGGAGAGAGATAGAGAGATATCCAATGTTATCCTTTGACTTCCACATGCATGTAGGTACACATGCACACACACACAATACATATATATAAACTATATACTATATGATTTATGAAGAGAGGTTTTAAGTTAGGTAGTTGTCAAAAAGAATTTTTTAAAAAATATAGGTCTTTTCAGAAAAAGTATATATCATTATTTCTAGATTTTAAATGCAAGAAGGTATCTTTGGGATTCTATGTTCTTAAAACATAATTATTAAAATTTTATTTTATTTTTGGTTTTTTGAGACAGAATTTTTCTGTAGCTTTGGAGCCTGTCCTGGAACTAGATTTTGTAGAGCAGTTTGGCCTCAAACTCTAAAATTTTACTTTTATTATAAAAATAAATGCTATATGTAGATAAGAATGTTCATCTTAAAACACAGGAAACTATTCTGCAAATATTTGATTTTGTTAGAACTAAATGTATTTGACAATTTTGAAAGTCTTTTTTATTTTTTTAAAAAGATTTTTATTTAATTTTTTATGTATTTTGGGGTTTTGCCTGTAGTTGTCAACTGCCATGTGAATCCTGAGAATTGAATCCAGGTCCTTTAGAAGGGTAGGCAGAGCTCTTAGCTGTTGAGACATCTCTCCAGTCAGAAAGCCTTTTTCTTCAACATTTTTAAAAGATTTATTATTTTTTAAGTGTACATGTATGTACCTGCGTGAGTTTATATGTACCATTACATGTGTGCAGGAGCCCAAGGAGACCAGAAGAAGACATCAGAACCCCTGGAACTGGAGTTACAGTTGTCAGATGCCATGTGGGCGATGAGAATCCAACCAGGGTCCTCTGGAAGAGCAGCCATCTTCCCATCCTCTTAAATGTATTTTTAATTTACTTTCATTACACTTTTGTGTGTGTGTGTGTGAGAGAGAGAGAGAGAGAGAGAGAGAGAGAGAGAGAGAGAGAGAGAGGGAGAGAGAGAGAGAGAGAAAGAGAGAGGGAAAGAGAGAGAGATAGGATCACTATGTAGCCTTGGCTAGGGCTAGCCTGAAGCTCCTCATGTAGACCAGGCAGGCCTAAAGTGCACAGAGATTAAATCATGATTCACCACATCTGGGAATTACATAATTTTTTAACATTGAATTGTCAGCTGACCTTTGGAGCTCCTCCTCTTCAGTTTTCAACTGTTCCAGTTCTGTGAAACAAAACAAAACAAGCATAAAAAGGACACCAAAAGAAAGTCTCCACAAAAACCATTTAGTTTACAGGAAATTCTGACCTAATCTCATTTACATATAAATGAACACAAAATTGTTTTCCTTGTTGAACTTATCTTTCTTTGTTGAGACAGTCTCCTGGACTGCTGGGATAAAAGTATGCACAAGCAAACCCTGCTGGACTGACCTCCTTATCTAAATCAGTTACCTTTTTCTGCATATTTCATTTCAGAATCCCATTCTTCCATAGGGTCATCTTTCTCTTCATTCTCCAATTTCCTAGTTTCTAAGGTAAACATCAAACATTAGAGAAACTCAAGTCAAAAGTAATTCATTAAATATTGGAGAAAAAAAAGAACAGCTCGCTCAAAATGAAGTATTGGAAATATTTACAAATACTCATCATCCTCTGCCAATAAAGCCCTGAATTATACTTTTTTTTTCGTGTTTTAATTCTTTATTGTTTAAACATACACTGATCAATTCAATCAATTCTTTTAAGCAAACCAGGAAATCAAGACACAATTGTGATCATCAGTTTGTTTGTTTTTTTTTTTTTTTTTTTTTTGAGACAGGGTCTCTCTGTGTAGCTCTGGCTGTCCTGGAACTAGCCATTTAGACCAGGCTGGCCCTTGAGCTCACCAATCTACCGGTGAATTATACTTTTGTAGACTTCTGGTAGCTGATAAGTGAACTCTGAGCTAATGACAGTGATTTGTATCCAAAAAAAAAAAAAAAATTCTCTTATTATTAAGTATGTGTGTAAGCACAAGCACTTGGAGGTGAGAAGACAACTTTGGGAGTCAGTTCTTTCCTCCCATCATGAGTTCCACAGCTTATGCAGCAGATATTTCTGGCTCTTTTCTAATACTTTTGAGAATGGTTTTGCAGATATTTCTTAGGCCAGCCATAAACTTGTAATCTTCCTGCCAAAGTCTCCCAAGTAGCTAGGAAAACAGTTGCGTTACCATGCTTAGTTTGTCTGAAGTAGCATTTTAAAAAAAATTTTTTTAAACAGGTTTCCTGTTTCCAGGCTGGTCTCACTGAGTAAGATGATGATGATTATCCTTGATCCTCCTGTACCTTCTAAATCCTGGGATTAAATGCATGTGTCTGTGCCTATTCCAAGCTTAAATTCTACCTCCTCCTCTAACAATTACCCTCCTCCCCATTTTTTCTTGAGATAGGGTTTCACTATTTAGCTCAGACTGGCTTGGATGTCATTATTAGTGCTTGAGATTACAGACAACCAGCCTGCATTTATTTTTCATTTATTCAAACTCCTATAACACCTTAAGTGCTTAATATACACTAGACTGATTGACTGTTCATGAAAATGTTTAGAACTCCTTATGTGGTTGTCCTATGTCTAGCCCAAATAACAAATCTAGCTTTGTTTTAGATCACATTCCCTTTTGTTCTCTATTCCAATCTGGCTCTATCTTCAAACCCATGTAGTTGGTTTATTTTTCACATAAAGAGTTTTCTGCATATATTAATTCTGAATAGTCTGCTGTGTTCTCTCTCTCTTTCTGCTTAGTTTTAGTCTTTTTGGTTTTTTGAGGTAGGGTTTCTCTGTGTAGCTCTGGCTGTCCTCGCTCTGTAGACCAGGCTGACCTATAACTCACAGAGATCTATAACTCACAGTCTGCCTCTGACTCCTTAGTACTGGGATTACAGGTACGCACCATGCCTGGCATGAGTATGTGTTTTAAAGAAAGGGTTTCACTCTGTAGCTTAGGCTGGACTCACAGCAATCCTTCTGTCTTTTCAAGTAAGGGATTAGAGGTGTGATCCATGCCTGGCTCCTCTTCTTTTTTACTTTTTATATTACTATTCATTTTTCAGATTTTAACTGAAAAGTTAATTCTGTACAGGGAAGGCTGCTTTGACCTCTTAATTTTAGGTCAGATTTTTATTGAAGTATCACAACACCTTTATTTAATATAAAATTAATTTTGGGGGAGTGTTTTATTTTCTTAAGCAAAGGTCTTATTTAACATAGTTAGCCTCGGACTCCTAACCCTCCTGACTCCATCTCCTACAGGCTGAGATGCCAAGTATGTAATACAACACCCAGTTTATTTGTTTAGTGTCTATAATTGCTTCTAAATTAAAAATTCCATAAGGAGTTGAGCATGGTAGTACATGTACTCAGTCCCTTTACTGGAGAGGTGAAAGAGGATCAAGAGTTTAATGCCATACTCAACTACTTATTTAGAAGTTATTCTGTACTCCATGATATCCTGTCTGAGAAAAAAAAAATTCCACAAGGACACAAATCATGTTTCTATTACTTGCACGCCACACAATCAGAACATAAAAGGTACAATTAAGCAAATTTGCTAAAGAGTAAGGAAAGCAGAAAAGAGAAGACATTTAGTGCTACCTAACAACCACACTGTTGGGTTTATCTTCTATTTGTTTGTTTGTTTTTGTGATTTTCAAGACGGAGGTTTCTCTGTGTAGCTGTGGCTGTCTTAGAACTCTGTAGATCAGGCTGGCCTTGAACTCATAGAAATCCACCTGCCTCTCAAGTGCTGGGGTTAAAGGCTTCACTGCCAGGGCTCCTAACTCTTTTTTTTTTTTTTTTTTGGTTTTTTGAGACAGGGTTTCTCTGTGGTTTTGGAGCCTGTCCTGGAACTAGCTCTTGTAGACCAGGCTGGTCTCGAACTCACAGAGATCCGCCTGCCTCTGCCTCCCGAGTGCTGGGATTAAAGGCGTGTGTCACCACCGCCCGGCAGGGCTCCTAACTCTTGAGTTATCTCTCTAGCCCCCCTCTCCCCTTTTTTGAAGGATCTCATACTATTGGGGCTAGCCTGAAACTCAATAATGTAAACCATGCCAGCCTTGAATCAGTCAAGACAATCTTCCTCCTGCCTTGACCTCTCAAATGCTGGGATTACAGGTGTTGAGTGACCCATACCCAATCACTTTTTTTCCTTTTCTTTCCTTTTGAGACAGGGTCTCAAATACCTCAGGGTGGCCTTGAACTTAGTATATAACTGAGAATGACCTTGAACTTCTGTTATGTCTGCCTCAACCTTCAGAGTGCTGGGATCATAGGCATGCATGTACATTTATACCTGAATACATGGAATGGTGTTGAGGATAGAACACAGGGTTCTGTGTACCAACAAAACTACACTCATAGCCCTGTATGAAGGATGACAGTTATGTAAACAAATTCAATGGAAATTGAGACATTAAATATATGATAAAAGAAGAAATCAGTAATAACATACGATTCCTGAAAAGACATAATAGAAATCAAGTTTATTTAAAGTTTTTTTGTTTTTTTTTTTTTGGTTTTTCGAGACAGGGTTTCTCTGTGGTTTTGGAGCCTGTCCTGGAACTAGCTCTTGTAGACCAGGCTGGTCTCAAACTCACAGAGATCCGCCTGCCTCTGCCTCCTGAGTGCTGGGATTAAAGGCGTGCGCCACCACCGCCCGACTGGGGTCATTGTTGATAGGGATGGTAGTCTAAGGGCTGTGAACAACTCTTCCATGCCTTTTTCCTAACTTCTGATAGTTTACTGGCAGTTTGGGGAATCTAAATGCTCTAAATGCATAACTTTGATATCTATCTTCATTCTCACATGGTATTGTTTTTTTTTTGTTTTGTTTTGTTTTTTTTTTTTTGAGACAGGGTTTCTCTGTGGTTTTGGAGCCTGTCCTGGAACTAGCTCTTGTAGACCAGGCTGGTCTCGAACTCACAGAGATCCGCCTGCCACTGCCTCCCAAGTACTGGGATTAAAGGCGTGTGCTACCACCGCCCGGCTATTTAAAGTTTTTTTTAAGAGACAGAATCTTGCTATCTATTGCTGGCTAACCTAGTACAAACTATGTAGCTCAGGCTGATCTGTCTCAGTCTCTTGAGTGCTGGCATTACAGGGTATGCACTATCACACCTGGCAAAATCAGCTTAGATGGAAAGATTGGCCTTAGGGAATAGAAGGATGAAAGAACGAACGAATGAATAAACAGACTAAAGGTCTTTTTCTTTGATATTAGAAAGTTTGGAAGTTCTAGTCTGAAGGCCTCTATCTTTTATTGTGAAGTAAAGAGTAAAGTAACTAAACAGAGGTAAGTTATTTTAAAACTATGATATTCATATACTCATTTTCACCTAAATACAGGTCACATGTATTAGAAACTTTTACTGTGTAATCCATAAAGCTAGGGACTTAAAGTAGATGGAGAAAAACATGCTAATTTTGTCTCCATGGAACTTACAAGTTTTTTTTTTTTTTTTAAGATTTATTCTTCTTTTGTGTGTATGTCTGTGTATGTGTGTGTAGAAACAGGTGTGCACATTTGTGCAACTGCCTATGTGGATATGCATGTGCCTGTGGATGCCATATATAGCTTTAATTCCAGTTTCTTTGTTTGACATTGCTAATTTTTTTTTCCTAAAACATTTATCTTACTCAGGTAGTGGCGCACACCTTTAATCCCAGCACTCGGGAGGCAGAGGCAGGCAGATCTTTGTGAGTTCAAGGCCAGACTGGTCTACAAGAGCTAGTTCCAGGACGGGCTCCAAGGCTACAGAGAAATCCTGTCTCAAAAAAATCAAAAAACAAACGAACAAAAAACATTTATCTTACTTAACCTCTGAGACATTACACCACCTGACTCTAATTCTATTCTTCATTCCCAGGTTTTCCTTTTAGCTCCTGTGTTGTCCTCTCTTAGTCAAACTAACCCATTGGCACCTAGGGCAGCTGGTTCATGACTGCCTATAGCTCTAGTTCAGGGAATCTAACACCCTTTCATGGCATCACATGTCTTCCACAGTACACACATCCTTCAGACCTCCACATGTTTTCTACGGCACATGCACCCGCTAACACACATCAAAGTGTGATGAGGGCTGGAAAAGTGGCTCAGCAGTTAAGAACAATGACCTCTCTTCCAGAGGACCAGGTTGGTGGTAGGACTTGTGATTCCTAACACCAACACTATAGCTCACAACCACCTCTAACTCCAGTTCCAGAGGATCTAACACCCTCTTCTGGCCTCCATGGGCACTGTATGCACACCATACATAAGCAGGCAAAACACCCATACACTTAAAATAAAATAATATATAAATCTCAAAAAAATTAAGAATCTGAAAATTATACACACTAAGAAACAAACAAACGAGTGTGATTAGAAAACAAATCCCCCTGAATACTAGGCACAGAGGCACTCACTTGTAACACTAGCACTCAGGAGGCAAGAAAGGAGGATCACAAGTTAAGAGTAGCTTAGGCAAATTCTAGGCCAACCTGGGCAACACAGAAAGACTCTGTCTCAAAAATAAGCCAAAACAGACAAGATTATCGCATGTTATGAAGAGTTTTGAAAAACGACTTAATTTCTTGGGCATCTCTTCTTTACTGTGTTACAGATGATTAATTATACTATGTGAGGTTTTATTATTATTTTGTATCACCTTTATTTTGGGTGTGTGGGGGTGCACTACAGCATGCCTATGGAGGTCAGAGGAAAACTTGTGAGAATCGATTCTCTTCTTCTACCACATGGGTCCCCGGAGACCAAACTCAGGTCAACAGGCTTGGTGGCAAGCACATTTATGTATCGAGCCATCTCATTAGCCCAAAAATGGGTTTTAATTTGCTTCTATTTAAGAACTGAAGCTGCTAAACTATCATAGTAATACCAAATTTTATACCTTATAGAAGCATTTACAGAAAATTATCCTTTAACTTTATGTAGTTTCAGGGTTACACTAGGGCCTTCTGCACGATAGGCAAGTATTCTACCACTAAGTTCTATCCCCAGGCCTAGGAAAACATTACTTACCTATTTCTACTTCAGTGAGACAGTTATTGAGTTTCTTAAGTATGTTGTCAATCTCATTCATTTTTATCTGAAGTTTCTTCTTTTCATTCTAAATACAAAACATTAAAGATTATAGAGTTTAACTTCCAAAGTTTATAATAGTTCAATTATTGTCATGATTATGAATGGCAAAGTTTATTTTTATTTTTTTGACAATACAGGAACAGAACATGCTGTCACATGATCCTACTGATGCTCTTTATTCCTATACATTTTTTCACTTTTTACATATATACAGGGTCTTGCTAAGTTGCCCAAGCTGGCCTTGGACTTGGATTATCCCTGCCTTAGACTTTCAAGTAGATGGGATTACAGGTCTGTTTTTCACACTAGCATGAACAGGCAAATCTTAAAATTAAAGTCAAGACATTTAGTCTGGACTTAAATTTTTTTAGTTTAATTTTAATAGATAAATAAATTAATTCTATATTTCTCTTCATTGTAACATTTTTCTATATGTGTCTCATTATTCCTGTCTCAACTTCCTGTAGGTGTGTGCACCAGGGACAATTATTTTTAAATCTTTATTTCTGTAAAAGAAGATAGTGGGGGCTGGAGACATGGCTCAGTGGTTAAGGGTACTGACTGCTCTCCAAAGGACCCAGGTTCAATTCCCAGCACCCACATGGCAGTTCACAAATGTCTATAATTACAGTTCCAGGGGACACAATACCCACGGCAAAACTCCTATTTACATAAAAATAAAAAAGAAAATACTGTATGCGACATTTCTACACTAATTTGCTAATGAGGTATTTTATTAAGTAGAGCTACCTTGCTGGCTTGCTCTTGTGTACATGTTTAAGTACAGTGCTTCTGTTTCTCAAACAGGAAATTGAAAAATGCTAAGCAAACGTTCTACCACTGAACTACATTCTCAGTCCTAGGAAGAGCCTTTTTAAAAGGAAAAGAATGAACACGTGTACATACACATGCAACTGACTAGAGTATAGGAAGATAACACTGTTGTATGTATTAGAGGAGAGACAGAATGACAAATAGTTTATTTCAAAATGTAATATGGAAGACAACAATATGAGACATAGCCCATATTAGTAACTATATTTCATTTGACTTACAATGCCAAGGTTGAAGATTTTGATTTCACTTTTTATAAACAAGATTTCACTTTTTATAAACAAGATTTCACTTTTTATAAACAAAATTTCACTTTTTATAAACAAGATTTTATCCAACTCTCATTTATATGTCTCCTAATAAGCATTCTTCATATTTTTATTTCTTTTTTACCGATACAGAGTTTCTCTGTAGCTTTAGAGCCTGTCCTGGAACTAGCTCTTTGTAGACCATGCTATACTCGAACTCACAGAGATCCGCCTGCCTCTGCCTCCCATGTGCTGCGATTAAAGGCGTGTGCCACCACCGCCCAGCTCATTCTTCATGTTTTACAGCTACTAATAAATTGTTATATATTAACTATCACAAATTACCTCAGCTGAATGCACCAATTTGTTATACAGAGCCACTTTTCCTTGGTGAGTGAAGACTTTTGTCATCTTGGTATAACGTGACTTTATTTTGTTAAGGTAAATCCCATAGGTCTTCAGCTGTAGGAGAGAGTTATAGAGCACATTATACTAAAAAAAGAAAAAGAAAAGAAAAGAAAGAAAAAAAACACCCCACAAGTCAGATAAGGTAAGTAAGGTCTGGGAAGGTACATTAGATTGCCTGTCCTAGGTTCTGATTCCTAAAGCAAAAACTTTTCATTTGCAAACTGATTTTCTGGCTGATCTGAAACTCACTATAAAGACCAGGTTGGTCTTAAATATGTGTTCTTCCAGCCTTTGCCTCTAGTGTGCTGGCATTACAGGTTAGGCCACCACAGGTAACTTTTGCATATCTATTTAAGAATATAATTAAAGACTTCAGTTTTGATTGTTGCCTTTAATTCACTTGTTTTGAAAGCTAGAATATAACTGGCTCTTAATTTTTTTGGTTGTTTGCTTTTCAACACAGGGTTTCTCTGTGTAGGTTTGGAGCCTGTCCTATAACTCGTTCTGCAGATCAGGCTGACCTCGAACTCAGAGAGATCCAGCTGCCAATGCCTCCCTAGTGCTGGGAATAAAGGCATGCACCACAACCTGGTGACCGGCTCTTAATTAAAACAGTATTATATATTAGTGTACATGTAAAATAGACTAATAAATACCTAATCAATTAAGAATATCTTAAATCTATGAGAAATGCCAATAAAAAGGAGGGAACATCATATATATTTTAAATATTAAATTAGTCATTACACATAGGAAAAAGGTTGTATCTAACAGTTACTTAGCAATAATTAGATAAGACTACAGCAGCACATCACATCTGAAACTAAATGAAAGAACTCCATCCCATCAAATAACGGTTCTTTTTTTCTTTCTTCCTTTTAAAGACAGGGATTCTCAAAAAAAAAAAAAAAGACAGGATTTCTCTGTATAACTGACCTTGAACTCAGATCCACCTGCCTCTGCCTCCCAAGTACTGGGATTAAAGGTGTCTCAAGTAAAGTAACAGTTTTTCATTTTAACGTGTGTCAATTCTTAATCAGAAAACGACATAAAAATACCTCTTCATTAGAGCAGTCTTTCATTTTTTCCCACAAGTTCCTATTTACATCAGTCAATAGCTTATCTTGGGTCAATGCAGATACCTGTAATCTAAAATAAAGAAAAATGTGAATATAGGATGTAGAATTCTGCTTTAACCAGCTGACTTAACATACAGCCAAATTTAATTCTTTTCATTTTTTCCTACATAAATGGGAGAATTCTCTCAGGAAACATTATTCAACATTTAAAGAACAGCAGGTAATAGTGTCACAATGAACCTGGGGTGTGGAAAGACGCAGAAAGGTCAAGAAGGAGTGAGGGTGGGTGGGGAGATGGACAGGCAGGAAGAAAGACTCCAGAAACCATGGTACCTTTAGGGAACCGAGGAGGCAGTGTTGGCGGAAGTACTGAATTCCTGAATGGGCAAAGACTGGATTTTGAGTATTAGGCCAAGACTAGGCAGTCCCTTGGACAAGAGACCTGCAGCATTCCTGAGTCTGACAGATCAGGCCAGGGGTTCCGAACGCTAGACCTCCCACTGTGGGAAAAAGTATCAGTTTCCAAACTTTCATCAATGACTTACTTGAAACCCCAACAGGGTTTTTCCCTCTGCCTGCTATCTTTACAGCTTCTAGATCTACCACTTCCTTTCATGACTACTAAAGCTTAGGTTCTAAACTCATAGTTAAGCATCTCAGAGAGAGTGCAGCAGCTTCCTAAGGTGGCTCAGGCTCACTCCCCCCACCCCCCAAGCATCAATTTTCTTTCAAGCAGCAGCTAGCCGGGATCCTTTAGAAAGACCTTGCCAACTAGCATCACGACTCACATCCCTGCCTAGAGCCTCCTGTCCTCTCTGAAAATTAAAGCTTCGTAAGCTTGCCCCGTCCCTACCCCTATGTTGGAAAATGGATTAATTTAAATGTAAGAACTAGTTTAGTAATAAGCCTGAGCCACTGGTCAAACTTTTATAATTAATAAAAGCCTCTGAGTGATTCTTATTTTTTTAAATATTTATTTATTATGTGTACAATATTCTGTCTGTGTGTATGCCTGCAGGCCACCAGAGGGTACCAGACCCCATTACAGATTGTTGTGAACCACCATGTGGTTGCTGGGAATTGAACTCAGGACCTTTGGAAGAGCAGGCACTGCTCTTAACCTCTGAGCCATCTCTCCAGCCCCTCTGAGTGATTATTTTAAAAGCAGATGTGGAACCAGGCAGGACAAAAAAGCCTCCCACTACAGTCATGTACAACAACACCCAATTTAGAAAACCCAAAAGAGTACATCGGGGTTTGCGAGTTCACACTTTTAAACCCAGCACTTGGGAGGCAGAGACGGAGATCTCCAAGTTATAGACCAGCCTGGTCTACATAGCAAGTTCTAGCATAAGCAGGGCTATACAGAGAAACCCTGTATTTTAAAAAAAAGTACACTATATCCTTTTGAAATGTTGTTTTAAACAATTTATATCATAATTCAATAATTTCTAAGATACATAATATATAAATTATATCATAATTTAATAATTCTAAGGTGGCACACACCTTTAATCCTAGGGAGGCAGAGGTAGGCAAATCTGTGTTCATGACCAGCCTAGGAGTGAGTTCCAGGACAGCCACAGCTACACAGAAAAACCCTGCCTTGGAAAAATAAATTCTGCTTATCTTTTTGTTCATCATGTTATGAAACTATTTTTTGTTTGATTTTTTTTTTTTTATTTGTTATGTATACAATATTCTGGCTGTGTGTATGACTGCAGGTCAGAAGAGGGCACCAGACCTCATTACAGATGGTTGTGAGCCACCATGTGGTTGCCAGGAATTGAACTCAGGACCTTTGGAAGAGCAGGCAAAGCTCTTAACCACTGAGCCATCTCTCCAGCCCCCTTTTTGTTTGATTTTTAAGACAGGGTTTCCCTCTAGTTTTGGAGCTGTTCCTGGAACTCATTCTGTAGACCAGGCTGGCCCCGAACTCACAGAGATGCCTCTGTCTCTGACTCCTGAGTGCTGGGATTAAAGGTTTGTGCTGCCACCACCCGGCAATCTAAAACATTTTATATAAATAATTTCTACTGTTCATTGTATTTGCAGTGTATAGATATTACTACCACTTTATAAGGTGGTAAATGACTTATGCAATGCTATACAATATTGTAGGCTGAACTGGGTTTTCATTCATGTCATACTGCCAATTAATTCTCTCTCTCTTTTTTTTTTTTTTTTTTTTTGGTTTTTCGAGACAGGGTTTCTCTGTGGCTTTGGAGCCTGTCCTGGAACTAGCTCTTGTAGACCAGGCTGGTCTCGAACTCACAGAGATCCGCCTGCCTCTGCCTCCCGAGTGCTGGATTAAAGGCGTGCACTACTATCGCTTGGCTGCCAATTAATTCTACTTTTCCCATGCTGATGTTATTCTAATTAAAATGATTAAAATACCACATAGACCATTTGTTTATTATAACCCTCCAAAACCAATCACAGGAAAAAAATTAAAACGTTCTTACTCTTCAATCTTTTGGCGAAGAAGCTCACAATCTTCTCTGTAAATCTGTATCTTGGGTCCATAAACATACTGCCTCAACATCAGATCTTCAGGGGTAGGTGATGAGTTTATAGCAAACTTTGGGGAAAAAACGAAAGAAAAGAAAGAAAGTGTTCCATTAATAAGAACTGGTTCATTTTTCTTTGAAAATAGACTTTAGAGCCTTACAGTGTGGTTTAGGGCGGCCTGAAGTTGTAATCCTCTGGCCTTTGTCTCTTGAATCTGGATTACTTGCTTATGATACCATGTCTGGCAGAACCAGATGTTGTTTTTGTTCTTTTCCATTTTTTTTTTGCCGGGGGTGGAGGGAGAGATGGGGTGAAGGGTCTCATATAGCCTAGGCTGGACTAGAACTCATTATGTAGCTGAGGATTACATTGAATTCCTGATCCTCCCAAATTTTACCATTTTGAGGACAAAACCACATAAACAAATTCAAGTTTGAGAATGACTTTGTCTCTTTTGATTTTTCTTTTTTTTTAAGACAGGGTTCCTCTGTGTAGCCCTAGCTCTCCTGAAACTTGCTCTGTAGACCAGGCTGGCCTCAAACTCACAGAGATCCACCTACCTCTGCCTCCCAAGTGCTGGGATTAAAGGCGTGCGTTATTACCATCCACTACAGTGCCTATTTTTAAAAGTTATACAAATAGGGCTGGGGGGGTAGTTCAGTTAGGGTGTCTGAGGTTCTGGGTTCAAACCCCAGTACTATGGAGGAAAAATTATACAAAGAAACTTAAAGTGCTATATGATATTTATTTACACAGTAAGTTACAAGTTCAAACATGAATTCAAGTCTCTAACTTCAAAGTCCACTCTTTCCTAGGTGTTCAGGTGAGCTAAGGATACTGACTTATAGGACTGAAAGTGTTTTAAAAATAATTATGAATTATTTTCAGAAAGTTGACGTGGCAAAGTGGCTTCAATAAATTGTCCTCTGACCTCTACAGATTCACATGTATGTACACACATACACATATATATATATATATACACACACACAATAAATCAACATAATTTAAAAAAAGAAAAAAAATCAATATGTAAAAATTAAGCTTACCACAATACACCCAATCCTGTTGGTGGAAGTGTAGGTGAGCAGCCCCAAAGTTGTGAGCATGGGAGAGCTCTCCTCATTACTTACTGTCATGTGATGGCATGGGGCCCCAAGCTTTAGACTTGGCTATCAAAGATTGGGGAAGTGGGTGGAACCAGCCAGCAAAGCCTAGACAGAGGCCTAGCCACACGACTTAGTTTAAAGGGTCATGATAAAGAGGCTAAGAAATATGCAGTAAAGACAGATCTAGATGGAAAAAAACAGGTTACAGTGTGCTTAAAATTAAAATATGTGTAGGCTTAAGAAGAAAAAGAGAAAGGCATATACATAAAAAGTAAATAGTTTAAAATAATAAAGTCTTTAAAGAAAGAAGCAATAAAAAAAGAATAAGCCACATAACGAGGAAAAATAAACACAGAGTATGGATCCTGTATGTTGTGGTAATTTTGAATTTTTAAAATGCTGATGAGCAAATGACAGCTGCTGATAGACATGGGATTGTGAACAGGACTACTAAGTTGAGCCTACCTGGGTACTTTAGGGAGATCTTAATTTTAAAAGAGAAGTAAAAAAAAAAAAATATATATATATATATATATATATATATATATATATATATATATATATATCACATTAGGAAAGAGGTTATGCTTTTGTTTTCCCAGGAAACAAAAGGCCATGAACTTGTTCCAGGTTAATATGATCAGGTTTGATTGGGACAGACCTCCTGAATCTTGACAGGTGATATATATCAACAAGGTTATAGGATTTGGTAATTATTTCCATTTTCTCAGGTAGCCCTAAAGATATATTCACCCACAGAAAACAGGAAGCAGTCCAGAGAAGGTAATGCCTACATTCCCAAAGGTGAAGGGGGTAGTTGTTGGTGATTTGGGGGTTATGGATGTTATCATTTAGGGGAATATAGGAGTACAGGATAAAAAGAAAACTACTGATTTCAGATATTTTGTACTGGCATGAATTTTGGTATATTGATACAAATTTAAAAGTTTTTATTTTTTTTTTAAACAGTGTATATATGTTTCTACTCTTGTTTGGGAAACTGTGCTTATGAAGCTCATTTAAAAATCCAATGACTAATTAAGAAATGAGGTTAGGGGCTGGAGAGATGGCTCAGTGGTTAAGAGCTTTGCTTGTTCTTCCAAAGGTCCTGAGTTCAATTCCCAGCAACCACATGTGCTCACAACCATCTGTAATGAGACTTGGTGCCCTCTTCTGGCCTGCAGGGATACATGCAGGCAGAACACCATATACATAATAAATAAATTAAATTATTTTTTAAAAAAATAAAAAAAAGAAATGAGGTTAGGGGGTTGGAGAGATAGCTTTGGCTGCTCTTCCAGAGGGCTTGAGTTCATTTCTAACAACCACATGGTGGCCCACAACCATCTATAATAAGATCTGGGGCCATCTTCTGGCATGTAGGCATAAATAACACTGCATGTATAATAAATAAATAAATCTTAAAAAAAGAAACTCCATATAGAATTTGCTTTCAATGTTGCAAGGGTAGGCATCTGGACAAGAAACTGCTCTTCCTTCACTGCTGACAGTATGCTAAACAAACTGAACAAGTGAGACACAGGAAAAAGACTGTTGAACATTGCCAAAACAAATCAAGACAGTCCTTCAAGATTCTGCTTCACAGAAGAGTCTTCCAGATATTCTAGGCCTATAAGCCAAAGATGGATGGCCCAACATTGCAGAGAATTGTCTAGGCAGCTAGATGTGTCTGTTGTTAGGTAATATTACATCCTTCTGAGCTCTTTGATGGAGGTGAAGACTAGTTAGACTTACAGTTTAGAACAGGTTCCTCAATGTGAGGAAAGGAAGCATCACCAGGGTATACAAAGTCAAGTTGTTAGACTTGGCAGTCAGGGAATCAAGCAGGTAGGCAGGCCTCTACCAAATGAACTACATCCCCAACTCATAGTTTTGTTTTTTAATAAATGCTTTCTCTTGTGTAATTTAAATTTTTTAAGTAGGATATATTTTAACTGAGATGAATATTTTGCCAAGAAATGCACTTACTTTGGCTGGAAGATGGCTCTGCCTGGGTTTCTGTATTAAGATGTGGACCTGAAGAAGTATGAAGAACTCCTTTATTGTAATTTGTCCATTCTTGAGTTTCTTAAAAAAAAAAAAACCAAAAAAACCTTTATATGATATATGAATACTCAAAGTAAACTCTAATTATACCACTCATTTCTAAAGAGCTTAATCTACTAAGTTAAGGAAATAGCCAAACATAAACATTAGTAAACTTTTCTTAATTTTTATATAAGATTACTACTGCTATTATTATTAAACAAGGTGTCCCATTGTAGCTCAAATTTGCTATACAGCCCAGTATGGCATGGAATCCTAGTCTCTCTAGTGCTAGAATAAGAAATGTGGAATGTGGACCACCATAGCCAATCTAACATTTTTAAGGTTACGTAATTTTCAAAACTCAATTTGTCTCTTAATATTAATTTCTACTTACTAAGGTTAAGGTGAATGATGCCTCTAAAACTCACATTAATTCCCAAGATCATATGTTAATAGTATGTGGTGATAGATAATTGGATGGGGTCATAATGTTGGGGCCAGAAGGATTACATAAATGGCTTCAAAAGAGGAAAATGGACTCAACTTGGTAAGCTTGCTCTATTGCCACTGAATCAACTGGAGATTCTGCAGAATTCCTCCAGCCTGGAAGCATCATCACATACTGAGCTTGTGGCAGTGCAATGCTTTGCAAAGCATAAAGAACTGCAATCTGGTCTGTATAACCAACCCAATTTGTGGTTTTCAATCTTAGCAAAAGAGAACAGGCTAATACTTCATATAATTACTATGATGAATCCTTAACAACGAAAACCAGCCTTGGGGCTGGAGATATGGCTCAAGGTTTAAGAGCACTGGCTGCTATTCTAGAGGGCCAGAGTTAAATTCCCAGTAATCACACGGCAGCTCATGACTGTAAATCCTATTCCAGGGGATCCGACAGCCTCACACAGAAATACATGTTGGCAAAACAACAAAGCATATATAATACAAATAAACAAATTGTTTTTTAAAATAAGAAAGAAAACTAGCGTTTTCTATATTTGAAATACATAAAAATTACAAAAAACAAATTCTAGGACTGGGGATGAACAAGGTTAGCAGAACATTTATTTGCCAAGCGCTCTGGACCGGATTCCCAGTACCACAAAAAATTGAGCATGTGGCCCATATCTGTAAAACTTACTAATACTCTGGAGGTAGAGACAAGAGTATCAAAAATTTAAGGTCACTTTTGGATACCTATCAAGTTTGAGCCCAGCTAAGATGCATAAGCACTACCACAAAAACAAAACAAGGGGGCTGGAGAGATGGCTCAGTGGTTAAGAGCACTGGCTGCTTTTCTAGAGGTCCTGCATTCAATTCCCAGCAACCATATGGTGGCTCACAACCATCCTTACTAAGATTTGGTGCCCTCTTCTGGCATGCAGGCAGACAGACAGAATATTGTATACATAATGAATAAATAAAATCTTTAAAAAAAACACAACTAAGCCAGGTGTGGTGGCACTCATCTGTAATTCTAGCACTTGAGTTGGTGCAAACGTGCAGATCAGGAGTTCAAGGCCAGCACTGGTTACCTAGAGAGTTTAAGGGTGGCTTGAATGCCTTACATTCATTCTCAAAAAAACAATAAACTTAGTCAGGAAGTGGTAACAAACACCTTTAGTCCCAGCAATGGATCCCCCAGAGACTGGAGGATCTCTGTGAGTTCAAGGACAGGCTCTAAAGCTACCGAGAAACCCTGTCTTGAAAAAACAAAACAAACAAACAAAAAAACCCAAATAACCAGAAAACATCAAGAAACTCTTTAAAAAAAAAAGTATTAGAAGTGAGAAATAGCTGGGAGGTGGTGCATGTCTTTCAGGTAGATCTCTGAGAGTTAAAGAGATCTCTGGTCTACAAAGCTAATTCTCGGACAGCCAAGGCCAAGCAGAGAAACCCTACTTTAAAAAACAAAACCAAAACAAACAAAAAAGCAAAATGTGAAAAATAAGCCATGTGTAGTGGCTCATGCCTTTAATCCCAGCTCTTTGGAGGCAGACACCAATCTCAGGGAGTTTGATGCCAGCCTGGTCTATATAGTAAGTTCCAAGTCAGCAAGGGCTATATAATAAGATCCTGTTTAAACATAAAGAAACAAACAAAACAAAAACCACAGTGAGAAGCAGTGGCCTATGGGATGGCTCAGTAGGTAAGCTCAGCACTAAGCCTAACAACTTGAGTTCAATGCATAAGATCCACATGATAGAGAAAGAAATTTCTACAAGTTGTCCTCAGGCTGTGACATGTGTACTGTGGCATACATACACTCATACACACACACTTAATTAAAATAATTAAAGTGAGAAATGCTTTAACATACCTCCCTCAAACTATCTTCACAGATACTGTCACCAAGGAACTGTGATTCCATTTGGCTATTGCGTTGTGCTAGAAGCAAAGCAAAATTTACATAATAAATAAGTCAAAATGAAACTATAAGGCTTATAATAGTGGTATACACCTTCAATCCCAACACTAGATAGGCAGAAGCAGGTAGATCTCTGTGAGTTTAAGACCAGCCTGGTCTACATAGCCAATGGTAGGCAGTCAAAGCTACATAGTGAGACCTTATTCCAAAAATAAACCAGAACTAAAATGTAAAGTTAATTTTAGTTATTGTGGTAGATTGAACAGGTATGGCTCCCATAGACGCATGTGTTTGAATGCTTGGCCCATAGGAAGTGGCACTATTAGCAGGAAGTGTGTCATTGTGGAGTGGGCTTTGAGGTCTCCTATAGCCACATCCATCATGACAACTCACTTTCTGTTGCCTGCGGAGCAAGATGTAGGACTTTTTTTTTAAAAAAAAAAAAAATTTATTTATTTAGCCTACATACCTGCACACGCACCAGAAGAGGGCACCAGATCTCATTATAGATGGTTATGAGCTACCATGTGGTTGCTGAGAATTAAACTCAGGACCTCTGTAAGTACAGCCAGTGCTCTTAACCTCTGAGCCATCTCTCGAGCACCCCCTTCCCCCCTTTTTTTGATTTTTTGAGACAGGGTTTCTCTGTGTAGCTTTGAAGAAATAGCTGTCCTGGAACTAGCTCTTGTAGACCAGGCTGACCTCAAACTCACACAGATACGCCTCCCTTTGCCACCCGAGTACTGACGTGCACCACTACCATCCAGTGATGTGGGACTCTTAGCTCCTTCTCCAGCACCAAGTTGGCCTACAATACCACCATGTTCTGCCATGATGATAATTGTTGTAATAAGAGCGGCAGGGCTGCGTCCCCGGCACCCAGCCGCCCGCATGGCTAGTTTATGCCCCGAAATAATTACACGGAAACTGTATTCTTTTAAACACTGCCTCCATCAGATAATGGACTAAACCGCTGAAACTGTAAGACACCCTAATTTAATATTAACCTTTATAAGAATGAATGGTCATGAACTCTTTTCACAGCAATAGAAACCCTAAGATTTCAGATTTATGTGCTGCTCATAATCCTGATGCTTCTATCTACTAGGATGTTTCTAGGAAGCTATCACTTAGTAAGACAAAGTATCTGTAATATAGTTTTACAGCTTCCTTCAGTGTTTCTCCATTAATAAGAAGCTTTTGGAGGAAATGAACTATTCCTCTGTAGTATAATACTTGTCATTTCATTAAATCTTTAAAAATCAAATGTAAGTGAAATATTACTTTACTTATCAACTCTATACCCAAGAGGGTTTATATAGCATTAAAATATTTCCTATACTGAAATGTACTTATTAATCAAGGATTCAACAAACTGTTATTATTTAGCCTTCATAAAGATTTTACTGCTAGCCAGGTGCTGGTGGCAAATGCCTTTAATACCAGCACGCAGGAGAGAAAGGCAGAAGGATCTAAGTTCAAGGCCATCCTGGTTTACATAGTGAGAACCAGAACAGCCAGAGTTACACATGGAAAACCTTTCTTGAAAAAAAAAAAAAAAAAATTGGGGCTGGAGAGATGGCTCAGTGGTTAAGAGCAGCGGATGCTCTTCCAGAGGTCCTGAGTTCAATTTCCAGTAACCATATGGTGGCTCACAACCACCCATCTGGTGCCCTCTTCTGGCCTGCAGGCAGACATACAGACAGACCACTGTATACATAATGAATAAATATTTAAATAAATAAATAGGCCGGGCGGTGGTGGCGCACGCCTTTAATCTCAGCACCTGGGAGGCAGAGGCAGGTGGATCTCTGTGAGTTCGAGACCAGCCTGGTCTACAAGAGCTAGTTCCAGGACAGGCTCCAAAAGCACAGAGAAACCCTGTCTCGAAACAAAACAAAACAAACAAACAAATAAATAAATAGAGGTCTTACTACTGATGTCCAGAGAGATTCCGTCAGCCTTGATTGAATCCTGATCACTGCTGCAACTAGACGGGGTCCTGCTCAGGCTTTTTATCAATACACTGTTGACATTTTTATTGATATCCCCTTCAGTATGATGATCAAAAATCTGAAATTATCAAAGAAACATCAGCATAGGGGCAAGTAAAATAGCTTAGTTAGTAAAGGCACTTGCTATATAAGCCTAGTAACCCTAGTTCTACTCCCAGAAACAATGTAAAAGAAGGTAACTGATTCCATAAATTGTCCCATGATAGCCACATGCATGCTGTTGCAGGTTTCTCCTTCTACATTATGCATCTGCACAAGTGTATGTTCATGTGTACGCTACATTGTATTTACATACTTCAAAACATCAGCATAATGTTATGAGCTTGGTATTTACAGAGACTAAATGTTGAACACCAACAAAAATACTATTTATAAAAAAATTATCTATATAATAACTTATTAAACTTATCAGACAATTTAGGTCTTTAATGTTAAAATTTTCAATTATTTAGCTGCAAGCCACCAATATGTAAGCTACATCAGAAAAGGAAAATAGAACCTGGATAAAGGTGCTTGTTGTGCAAGCATGAGGTTTGCAGTTCAGATCCCCAGTGCCCAATAAAAAGCTGGACATAGGCATGCATGCGCCTGTTCCCCCAGGACGAGAGAGCAAAGAAGGGAGGGAGGTGGAGAACAGCAGAGCCCTTGGGCTCACTGGCCAACACAAATGATTGTGGTAAGCTCCAGGTTCAGTGTGAGACTTGGTCTCAGAATAAGATGGAGAATGTTAGAGGAAAACACTAGATATCAACTTCTTGCCTATATACACATGCATACACACTCACAGGTACAGACAACCATACACAAAAAAATGCAGACTAGAGTATTTAGTGTATATGTTACCCCTGAGAGTAAACAGAAGAAATGCATTTCTGTCCGGGTGGTGGTGGTACATACCTTTAATCCCAGCACTCTGGAAGCAGAGGCAGGCAGATCTCTTATGAGTTTGAGGTCAGCCTGGTCTATTCTTATAGTTCTAGGACAATTAGGGCTATAACACAGAGAAAACCTGTCTTGAAAAATCAAAAATAGAAAAGAAAAAAAGAAAGAAAGAAAAGAAATGCATGTCTGGTCTATAGCCCAGTCAGTGAAAATTCATTTGGTTAAAAGCAAACCATGTAGCCCTGCTTTTATTATTTAGATCATTTAAGTTAAAAGCATGGTTGTTTTAATCTCAGCACTCAAAATGCAGATAGTTCTAACTTTGATTTCAAAGTGAGTCTATTCTATATAGGAAGTTTAGGCCAGCCAGTACTATATAATGAGACTGTCTTATAAAAAAAACTGAACAAACAAAAAACCCTAAAAACCAAAAAAAACCCAAAATATTTGATTTAACTTCAAATATCATTTTTATATGCCCTCCCTTTTTTCTTTTTAATGTAGGATCTTGCTGTGTTACCTAGCCTATCCTCAAATTTGTAATACGTAGTCTCTCCAGGAGCTGAGATTACAGGCACAACCACTGTCTCCATCAATACATGTTTTCTGATGGAAAAAATACTTGCCTAAATGCTAGAATAAAAGTTTTAGTTTTAAAGACTTTTGTTGGTACATGCTCTCAGATGTAATCCTAGCATTTCCAACAGTGTCTAAAGCAGGGTTAGGAATGTAGTTTAGGCTTTAACTGGGCGTGGTGGTGCACATATATAATCCCATCATTCCAGAGGTAAGGTCAGAAGATCAAAAGTTCAAGACCATAATAAGTTGAGTTCCAGGCCAGTATGGGTTATATGAGAATCTCTCTTAAAATCAAAGTATCTAGAGGCTCAGAGGTTAAAAGTTCTCACTGCTCTAGCCGGGCGGTGGTGGCGCACGCCTTTAATCCCAGCACTCAAGAGGCAGAGGCAGGCGGATCTCTGTGAGTTCGAGACCAGCCTGGTCTACAAGAGCTAGTTCCAGGACAGGCTCCAAAACCACAGAGAAACCCTGTCTCGAAAAACCAAAAAAAAAAAAAAAAAAAAGTTCTCACTGCTCTTGCTGAGGACCTGAGTTCAGTTAGCAGCTCCTACTTGGAGGTTCACAACCATCTGTAACTCTAGTTCCAGGATCTGATGCCTTCTTCTGGCTTCTGCAAATATCAGGCATACATGTGATATACATATATGCATACAGGCAAAAACATAAAATAAATAGATCTTTAAAAAAAGAACTAACTGCTGGGTGGTGGTGGTATACGCCTTTAATCCCAGCACTCAGGATGCAGAGGTAGGTGGATGCAGAGGTAGGTGGATCTGAGTTCCAGGACAGTCAAGGCTACACAGAGAAACCCTGTCTCAAAAAACAAACAAAACAATTAGTACTGTATAGCAGATATTCAACATTTGAACAAAATACCAATTTTCATAAAATCTAGTCAGACTTAAGTGTTATATTATTAGTTTCTTATACCTTTGGCTATTTCTCATTACCTAACCTCAGAGTCACTGAAATTATCTTCTATGCTTACTAGCTTATTAATTTCCTTTTTGTTTGTTGGTTTTTCTCGAGACAGGGTTTCTTGTTGTAGCTTTGGAGCCTGTCCTGGAACTAGCTCTTGTAGCCCAGGCTGGCCTCGAACTCAGAGATCCACCTGCCTCTGCCTCCCAAGTGCTGGGATTAAAGGTGTGCGCCACCACCACCAGGCTTAACTTTCTAAAAATTATCATCAATCATCATCATGTGTATGATGGGAGTGCTGGGATTAAAGGCATGTGCCACCATGCCCGGGTCCTAATACTGGTTTTGTTTAGACCATGTATCTCCCAAAAAGTTTGACTTGAACTCAGCCTAGGTTGGCTTCAAACTCATGACCCTTCCACTTCAGTCTCCTGAGTGCTGGAATATTAGGTAAGTACTATCACACCTAGCTACTTATATGGTTCTTTTCCTAAAGATTTATTTTCATTTTTAATTATGTATATGTGTTTATGTCTGTGTAGGCATATACACTTACAAATACCTGGGGAGTCCAGAAGAGGGTGTTAGAGCCTCTGGCATAACAAGCAGTTATGAAGCACCTGATGTGGGTGCTAAAATTGAAACTGAGTACTTTGAAAAAAAGTATGGGCTCCTAACCACTAAGCCAATTCTCTAGTCCCCTTATGTTTTTTTTGTTGTTGTTGTTTTCCTAGGGTTTTTTTATTTTTTTTATTTTTATGTGCATTGGTGTCTTGCCTGCACTTGTCTTGAGGGCATCAGATGCCCTGGAATAAGTCACAGACACCTGTGAGCTGCCACGTGGGTGCTAGAACTGAACCCTGGTCTTTTGGAGGAGTAGCCAGTACTCTTAACTCCCAAGCAATTTTTTTGCTCTCTCCACCTTATCTGGTTCTTAATAAAAAAGAAATAGACTCTTGGACACATCTTGACACACTTGTCTTGTCAAGCTTTTCCTTTTACAGTTTGTGCTGGTGGCCATGTCAGAAGAGAGGTGGGCAGCAACTGAAGTTCAGGTGTCAGCCCCCAGGAGGCAAATCCCTGATGGGTGAATCTCAACTAGGCAAAACCCTGAGACCACAGACTCCTGGATGTCTTTTGCTCTTGCTGTGCTTTTACATGTTTGCTGCTATCATATTTCTCAAGTATCTAGCATGGTGTGAATGGGAGTGGGGAGATCACCACTGCCTGTAATGTAGTGTTTACCCTGTGGAAACATCCCATCCTACTGTAGATTTTTAGGGGTGGATTATTATTAGGATGATTTCTTCCTAAGCTGTACTGTTAGATTGATAATAATAATAATGTTAGTTTAAATAGAATTTTGATACTTAAAAATGTAAATAAGGAAGTGTCACACAGAACACAAGAGTTTCCCTTGAGAAGCCATATAGACTGTGACTTAGGTTAATGATTAAGAAAAACAACTGAGTCCCAGTAGTAGCCCAGCTAGTTTAAACTCTTTTAATCTTCATTTTGGGAGATGTGTTCACAGGTTTCAGAGTGCATCATAGCTGAAACAAAGCTTTAAAAATAACTTAAAAGTTAGACTAAGATATTTTATCAAATAGCACAGAGCTGAAAAACCCAAGAAGAATCTAAAGTTTTAGAAAGGCACATAGTTGAGTGTGAAACTCTTTAAGGTCAGGGAACAAGAACAAAGCAGCACAATTTTCATTAGTTGGCATGCCTTTCTTGCTAGGATGACCAAAGGTGATGATTAATTTCTTATACCCATTTCTGCCATCAGTCTTCTGATATAAAAAAAAAAATCTATTAATGAGTGGATATGCACCCTAAAGATTTAAAGTAGAGTCGACTAATTCCTTTTTATATATGAAAATTTAGATTTATGATTCCTTTAAGATTCTTTATAAGTTTATCTTTCACTGGGCGGTGATGGCACATGCCTTTAATTCCAGTATTTGAAACAGGTGGATCTCTGTAAATTCAAGGCCAACCTGATCTACAAAGAGAGCTCCAGGACAGCCTTCAAAGCTAGAGAAACCCTGTTTCAAAAAACAAAACAAATACACACACACATACAAAAAGATTACCTTTCAAGATAAGTAATAAAGTGATTGTTCCTTTCTTTGTAATCTAAAATACAGCCTGCCAATAAAAGAATATCTTGTTTACTTACATACTGTTACTATATAACAAGTTGCTGGGGGCATGAATGTACATGTGTTCTTGGGATAATTTAATTATGTAAGGGCTATGGAAAACATGTTGCTTTTTACTTGTATTCATTTTAACTATTCACTTGAAAATCAGAATGTAATCACATTGTAATTCTTATACTGCCTGAAAGATTTTGTTGGGGTATATAAGCTGAAAAGGACAGAACAAAAATAGTTAAAATTAGTTAGAAGGAAAATATCAAGTCTGAGAGAGTTAGAAAGAATTAGAAGAAAAACATCAAGAAAGAGAGACTAGTGATGATGCACACATTTGATTCCAGCACTTGGGAGAGAGGTGCAGGTGGATCTCTGTGAGTTCAAGGCCAGCCCAGTCTACAGTGCTAGTTCCAAGACAGCTAGGATTGTTGCACAGAAAACAACCCTGTCTTTAAAACAACCCCCCCCCTCCAAAACAAAACAAAAACAAGAATGCTGAGTGCATGTGTGGAGGGTTGTTTTTTTATTTTATTTTATTTTTTTTTTTTGGACTTCCCTAGAACCCTAACAAAGTCAGCATGGACTTGATAGTTAGACACTATCTTAAAAAGTAAACATGTAGCCGGGCAGTGGTGGCGCACGCCTTTAATCCCAGCACTCAAGAGGCAGAGGCAGGCGGATCTCTGTGAGTTCGAGACCAGCCTGGTCTACAAGAGCTAGTTCCAGGACAGGCTCCAAAACCACAGAGAAACCCTGTCTCGAAAAACCAAAAAAAAAAAAAAAAAAAAAAAGTAAACATGTATAGCCAGGCAGATCATGTATAAACATGTATAATCCCAGCACTCGGGAGGCAGAGGCAGGCGGATCTTTTGTGAGTTCGAGGCCAGCCTGGTCTAAGAGTTAGTTCCAGGACAGGCTCCAAAGAGAAACCTTGTCTTGAAAAAACAACAACAACAAAAAAGTAAACGTGCATGAGGAGCCTGGAATGGTGGGTGGGTGGCGCATGCCTTTAATACCAGCACTCAGGAGATAGAGACAGGTGAATCTCTGTGAAATCAAGACCAACCTGGTCTACAGAGTAACTGAGTTCCAAGTATGCCAGTGCTGTTAACACAGAGAAACCCTGTCTTGAAAAACCAAAATGGGAGGGAGGGAAAATGTGTTAGATAACTCAGTAAGTAATGAAAGCACTTACCATGCAAGTCGGATGACTTGAACTTGATCCCTAGAACTTGATCCCAAAGTAGGAGAGAACCAACTGTGCCCCATCACATTGAGTGCACATGTAAACAGACAGACACACACACACACACACACACACACAGAATGTTCCAATTATATATAACCCCGCAAGAGATTCTTATGCACAAAACAAAACTGAGGAATCACCAGCAAAAGTGACTGAATAATTAGAGTTGTACAAGTTCAATGCAGTATTATAGAGCACAAACTTGAACATCTATAATTTCAGGACTTGAGAGGTAGAAGCAAGAGGACTGGGACTCTGAGGCTATTCTAGGAAATAACGTAAGATGTCTCAAAAAGTCAAGACACAGTTCTAATCCTGGATAATATTTGTACAACTTTTTTTTTTCTTTTTGAGACTGTGTTTCTCTGTGTTTTGGATCCACCTGCCTCTGTCCCATGAACGATTAAAGGCGTGCACTACCAATGCCGGGTTTATTTATAAAATTTTTAATTGCATTTTTGTGGGTATTTGCCACAGCAATTCTCTGCCTCAGCCTTCAGAGTGATGGGATTACAGAGATAGGCTACTACTTCATTATCTTAAAAGTCTCTTACCAATTGACCCCTGAAAATTCTATACAGAAATATTTCTCTAATCTATAGTAAGTAGAAATAGTTTCCACTTGCTTAGAAACTTAAAATTCAAGAGCATCTTAAGTTTTAAAATACAAATACAGCTGAGTATAGTAGTATATACCTGTAATCCTAACACTTAGGAAGTTACAGCAGCAGGGTTCTAGAACATCTATCTCAAAAGCAAAACTACAAGATTCAAAAACACTTTTGATTTCGGACAACTTACCTCCTGATTTTGTATACTATAATGTGTTTTGATCTTTTTCTCATTTATAACATTATCATCTTCTTGTACCCAGGTTCTTTTTGGGGCATTGCAAATTTCTATTTTGCATTCAGATGGTAAAATCTCTTTATAGTATGTGTCAATCAGAGCCTTTTCTTCGGTGTCTGTGCTGACAGAGTCTGAGGAAAGAATCTCATCAGAATATATAGGAAGATTTTCCTCATTTATATACTGAGATGGACTCAAGTTCAGTTTGACTGCATCAGCTCCAATGTCTGAATCTTTACTAGAGACTAGCTGAGTTTCTAAGTGATTTAAGTCAGTTCCACCTGCTGGAATCTGCTCCAGGTCATCAACAACAGTGATACTACAATTTTTCTTGTTTGGAAATTTGGGCAAAAAGATTCCCAATGAACATCTTCTTGTTTTGTCTTTGACAACGGCCGTTAGTGGTAGAGAAGTAGTTTCAGCTCCAATACGAAGATTTTCATTTTCTTCATCTCTACCACCACTGGAACCTGGGTTATACATTTCTGTAGTTTGCGCTATACTCATGTTATTATGTGCCTGGTTTCCTATTTCAAGTGACTGTTCTGCAGGAGGTAATATATGAACAGTCTGAAAGTCTAAAACATCCTCAGTTTTTCCATTCAAATTACTCAGACTTGGCTTAACACTACTAAAGCATGAAACATTAGATGAAACTATAGAGTTTGATGCTTCTTGAATACAGGTATCACTTTCAGGACCACTACAGTTTTCTGTTCTTGCCATTCCAAGCTTAGTATATTCATGAAGTACTTTCTCTTTGACTTGACAATCGATGAAAACAGTGTGGGACTTGGTGACATCCAGATCACCAAAATTATCTAGAAACATTACAGTGTTATCCACAGGTATGGTAGTTATTTCATCTGCTGGGTCAGTTTTATTTTCTAAAGCAGTGGTTTGACTTCTAGAGATTTCCATGTCCTCTGGCGTGTGTGCAGACAAAACTGGTTTAAAAGTTCCTGTCAATGGCACAAAACTGAAGTCCTCTCCATCTTCCAGGTTAATTTTATTATTTATTTCAACCACAGAACTCTGAATGGTATCTCTATTATTTTTAGCATTCTCTGCAAACGTCTTGTTGTTTTGGAGCCTAAGGCTTTTTCTTCTCTGAGTTTTGTTTGGCAGAAGTTCATTCAGAAATCCAGGTTTTTGTATATCTTTGGCATTTTTCCAAGTGGCTAATTTCGATGTCTCAGAATCATCATTAGTGTCTTTTCTAGGCCCACTATTAGACCCTTCCTCCAGTATTGTTAGCTGGCTACCTTTTGACGCTAGATGGTTGCTTTCATTTTTTTTTGAAATGGACACAGTCTCTTCAGCAGTAGTAGACATCCCTTTTGGCTTTTGTAGGCATTTTTTCTTGGATAACTCAAAGTCAAATCTGTCTGGAAGGGCACTGTTCGCCTCTGCTTGATAGTCAATGAAAACAGTATGGGACTTTGTCATTTCTAGTTCCTCGTGACCTTCAATAGACATCACAGCATTATCTGGGTGGCTAGGAGTTATTTCATCTGGTGAAATAATTTTACATTCTAAAGCAGTTGTGTGACTCCTAGTAATTTCCATTTCATCCTGTCCACATGCATACAAAATGGTTTTAGAAGTTCCTGTCATAGGTAAAGGAGAATCATGTTTATCTAATAAAGATCTATGGTTTGTTTTCACCGTGTAACTCTTGGTGACATCCATATCATTCTCATTACCCTCTGAAAATAAAATGGTTTTATCAATTTGCAGTCCATGAGCACTTTTTCTTTCACAAATTTCAATATTTCGCTTTTCCTTCAGAAATTCAGGCTTCTGTATACTTCTGTCCTTTAACATGTCCACCTCATTAGTTGTTACTACAGTTTTTTCTATAGGAATGCTCACATCTATTTGTCTATTTACAGTTGTGAGATGGTTGTTTCTATGTTCTAAGTTAGTCTTACTTTGTTCTTGTATTTCAGAATGCCCAAACCCGATTACAATAGTGTGGCTCTTGGTTAGATCCATAGTTTGTTCCTCCTCTGAAATTATCATCTTATGAGAACACTCAGGTGTGGGATCATCTAAGTTTTTCCTCTGTGGCTCAAGAAGTTTAGAATTCTGGTTCTGTATTGTATGTCCTACTGTTACTTGTTCATCCAAAACTGTACCAGAAGAGGATACATTATGGCTTCTTGCTATGTCCTGATTATAATCAACTGACAAAGGAGACTTTTTACCAAGACAAGATGAAATCTTCAAACCTGGATGTTTTTCTTTGCTTTCAAAGTCAGTTAGGATGTTTTTGAGTATAATGCTTGCTTTCTGGAATGGTTGGGTAAGACTTTTAGTCACTTTTCCCCTGTCATCTGAAGAGTTTTTGCTCTGAGAATAAGATTCAGTGAAATTCTTTGAGGCTAAGTCAAAAGTTGTAGGAATAACTTGACTTCTTAACTGACTTGTAAAACGTTCAGACAAATCCATATCTTCACCTGCTAAGAGTTCAATCCTTCTGTCAGATAATCTATTTGTTAGGCTCTCTTGTAATCCTTCCTTAAATACTTGAGGAACTGTAATATAATTTACATTTATTTTCTCATCTTCTGATGTAGTTATATGATTTTGGAGAATTATTTCTTTTTCAAATACTGGTATATCTGTAATTTCTTTTTTAATGTTTTCTTGACCTTGTGTGAACATCTCATTATCTATTACAACTGTGTGACTCTTGGTAATTTCCATGTTATCCTCTTCTGAATAAGTAGTTTTCTCTATGAGTGGGACAGCAACTGGACTGGCACATACTTTAGAATAATTACCACCAGGCTTCAGCAAACTTTTTTCCTCCTTCGTACTTGATAGACACTTCGTCAGTTCCATTGCATCATTGCTACTAGAATAAAAAATTGTCTTATAACCTTGAATAGTTGGACTAGAACATATAGATTTTGAAGTTTTATCGAATGTGCTGGCACCTTGATTGGTCTGTGAGACTGTATGAGTTTCTGGCTCCATATTATGACTTTTGGTAATATGGATTTTATTTTCAGGGTTTAGAAAAGAGACTTGAAAAGCAGCATTTAGCTTATCCTTAAAAACTGTTTTCTTCTCTGTGGCTTTAGTTTCATCAACTGTTGTAAAATTCATCATGACATTTTGAGTTTTCATTTCTGTTTCAGATAAATTATTTTCTGATTGCAAAATCCATGTTGTATAGTTAGCTGTCAACTCCATACACTCATTGCCATAAATTACAGTATCACGTTTAAATCCTCCTAAGTTGTCCTGCCCGGATGGAGGAATCGAAGTCTGAATATAGGCTGTATGACACTGGGTCAAATCCATCCCATCATCTTGTTCGCTAAAGATTCTAGTCCTATTACTACTGTTTTTATCAACATTAAGAGATACATGCATTTGATGTGTAGAAGAGACACTGTTTGATTCTTCGGAATAAATAGGTATCTCAGAATTTTCCTTGTCAAGAGAGGTACTATATTTTCCTGTTTTTAATCTTTTTATGAAGTTGTCAGAATTTATTTTTTCTGGGAAAGTATTTTGACTTATGGAAATTATAGGGCATTCTAATTTCTTTTTAATTCTTGATTCCTCAGCATGATTCTTTAAATTTTCCAGAAAGGAGGTGGTATCTATCTTTGTGGAGTTGTCACTTTGGGTATAATTTGAAAGGCCTTTGGTAATCATCACAGTGTGACTTGCTGTCAGGTCCATTTGGTTTTCATCTGAAAAAATGACTGTCTGGTCATTTGCATGTTTCTTTTCATGGTTGTAGTCTATAACTGAAAGCTATAATAAAAGAAAAATAGAAAAATGAGATGAAATATAAGGTCTTTTGTATTTTATTATTACTTTCAGTTTTGTTAGTTTAAAGGGACAACCTCACCAAACAAATTAAATTTTATCCTTCTCAAAGATCTCTAGGGCCGGAGAGATAGCTCAGTGGTTAAGAGCATTGCCTGCTCTTCCAAAGGTCCTGAGTTCAATTCCCGGCAACCACATGGTGGCTCACAACCATCTGTAATGAGGTCTGGTGCCCTCTTGTGGCCTGCAGACACACGGACAGACAGAATATTGTATAAATAATAAATATTAAAAAAAAAAAAGATCTCTAATGCAGTTTGACAGCTGAGAGGTTTTGTCAATTTAAAAGGACAACCTCACCAAACAAATTTCAGATCAAATTTCTCTCTCATGATGCCTTTCATAGTCTTTTTTTTTTTTTCCTTTTGGTTTTTGAGACAGGGTTTCTCTGTGGTTTTGGAGCCTGTCCTAGAACTAGCTCTTGTAGACCAGGCTGGTCTCGAACTCACAGAGATCTGCCTTTCATAGTCTTAAAAATACTTTTTCATTATGCAAAAATAGCTGTCACAGTCATTCTGACATGTCTAAAACTTCTGTTTTCACAAGCCCAAAGAATTCTTGTGAGTTCCAAGGAGCCAAACTGAAGAAGGATCCACCTTAAACAGGTCAGATATATCCGCCTCAATTCTCTGGTCCTAAATTTTTTTTTTCCCCTTAATTTAACTTTGTCCTCCGTTCTGCAAATACCTTAACCAGGTGTAAAATATACGAGACATTTCTATGCCACAAACACCGAACAGGAGCAAAGAGACAAGCTATGCCAGGATATGGCCAGCACCACAGATTTGGGCATAACACCAGCACCTGCAACAGTAGCTAGCAACTGTCTCTAACTCCAGTTCCAGAGGACCTGGTGCCCTCTTCTGGATTCTCTGGGCATCAGGTGTGCACATGGTACACAAAAAACATGAAACAAAACATTCACAGACATTGTAACAAAATAAATATTTAAGAAAGGAGAAATAAAATCTCTGAAGAGTTTACTCTTTTCAACCTTAAACAAATTCGTCTGTCTACTTGCACACAATACACACACACATACACACACATTTTCTCTCTCTTTTTTTAATATTTATTTATTTATTATGTATACAATATTCTGTCTGTGTGTATGCCTGCAGGCCAGAAGAGGGCACCAGACCTCATTACAGATAGTTGTGAGCCACCATGTGGTTGCCAGGAATTGAACTCAGGACCTTTGGAAGAGCAGGCACTGCTCTTAACCACTGAGTCATCTCTCCAGCCCCATGCACACATTTTCTATGTGTATGATGTTAGACAAGTTACCACTGAGCTACAACTTCAATTTAAAAAAATATATATTTTAATAGAATTCTGAGATGTTTTATGTGCTCATTAAAGTTTGAGAAGACTTGGTATTATTCAAATTGGATCTAATTGTTATCAATTAGCTGAAAATATAGAAAGTTTTGATAGGCTATGATTTTACTTTAGTAAATTATCTCAAAATTATAGATTAACTGTTATCAATTAGTTGAAAATACAGAAAGTTTTTTTTTCACAGAGATCCGCCTGCCTCTGCCTCCCGAGTGCTGGGATTAAAGGCGTGCGCCACCACCGCCCAACTACAGAAAGTTTTGATAGGCTATAATTTACTTTAGTAAATTATCTCAAAATTAGAGATTACCATAAAATTTTCTGTTATTTAACTTTGAGAGATTAAATTATGAAGACATTTGCATGATCTCATACCTCCTTTTGTTGCACCTGGGTCTGAATAGGAGCACAAAGTAATGTGTTCATACCTACGGAGCAAACAGAAAAAAATTATAGCAAGAGAAACATAATGCCAGGAGTCTGATTTTCTTTTTTAGGACCTTCATCAGTTAGATGTATTTATTAGTGGCCTGGTTACTTGGTTGTCAACTTGACACAAGTTAGAGTTATCTGTGAAGAGGAATCTCATTTGAAAAAATGCAAGGCATTCTCTTACTAATAATTCCTGGGGGGGAAGGCCCAGCTCACTGTGGGAGCTAGCATTCCTGACCAGGTGCTCCTGCTTTGTATAAGCAAGCAGGCTGAGCAAGCCAAGAGCAAACAAGTAAGCAACAGTCATCCATGATCCCTGCTTCAGTTCCTGTGTCCCTATTCTTCCTGTCTTGAGTTCCTGCCCTGACTTCCTATCATAATGGACTATAACTGTAAACAAAAATAAACCCATTCCTTGCCAAATTGGTTTTGGTCATGGTGCTTAAAACAGCAATAGAGACCTTATTAAGAAAACTAGTTACTAAGCTCTTCATAAGGACCTATGAATTAAACATCTTTAAGATTCTGAACTCGTATTTTCTTCCCCAAATCCTCTTTTTCCAATGTGGGATATCAAACCCAGGAACACACAGCAAGCAAGCAATCCATTCCTGAGTTACACTGTAGTCTTATAAAGCCTTTTTCTAATGACAGAAAACAGTGATTATTATATTCATTTTGGAAATAAAATATTTTACCTGTGTTAGTAATTTTATTTTTTATACCATTTTGGTTTTTTAAAAGCGTCTTTATACCCTTGACTGGCCTGGAACTCACTCTGTAGACCAGACTGGCTTCAAACTCATAGAGATCCAACTACCTCTGCCTCTCAAATTCTAGAATTAAAGGTGTGTGCCACCACACTTGGCATTTTTTTTTTTCTATTTTGACTCATCTTCCCAAGCTGGACTTGAATTTGCTAGGTAACCATGGATGACCTTGAAGTTCTGACCCTCCAGCCTCCACCTCCAGGGTGCTAGGATTACAAGTGTACACCATAACTGCTTATTAGTTCTTTTAAGATTAATTTATGTGTATGGATGCTTTACCTACATCAAAGAATCTAAATGAAACAAAAGGCATATGATTAAGAGAAGTATTTTGGTTATACTCACCAGTAATTGCACAATAATTATCATCTGAATTCTTATTCCTAAAAAATAAAATTATGAATTATATCCCAAGAAATTATGAAGAATCACACAGTTGAAGGAGTAAGGAAAATAGCTAGGAATAGTGGCGTATGCTTTTAATCACAGCACTTGGGAGTAAGAGACAAGCAGGCTCAAGGCCCAGACTAGTCTATGTAGTGAGTTCCAGGACAGAGCTATACACAGTGAGATCCTGTCTTAAAACAAAAACCAAAACCAAACCAAACCAAACCAAACCAAACAAAGAGACTAAGGAAGATAAAAAGGTTTTCATTGGTTAACTAGCAGAAAATTACACACACTTACTTGAATGGTCTTAATAATGTGTTAAACTAAGAACACCGTAAAAACATGCTTTGATCCATGCTGTTCTTTCTCTCTCTCACTCTTTCTTTTAAGACAGGGTCTATATAGTCGTGGTTGTCCTGGAACTTACAATGTAGACCATGTTGGTCTTAAACTCAGAGATCCACCTGCTCTGCCTCTTGGGTGCTAAGAGTAAAGGCATGCTTTCTTTTCTTTATACATTTTTAATTTTGTTTATTTATGTTTTAGGTATGAATGCTTTGCATGCATGTACACCTGCATACCAGAAGAGGGCATCAGATCCTATTATAGATGGCTGTCAGCCCCATGTCGTTGCTGGGAATTGAACTCAGGTCCTCTGGAAGAGCAGCCAGTGCTCTTAACAGCTGAGCCATCTCTCCAGCCCCCAAAAGCATGTTGTCTTTTCTTTATTTGAAAGACCCATAAATCAATTCATTTTCTAAAACCTTTACATTTAAAAAAAATTAAAGAAAAAAGAACACAAGTATCTACAGTAAAAAGCTGACCATATACTATTAAATAATCTAATTTATGCTGTTTTTCATAAAAGCTAAAGATCAGCATGTAAAACTCATTTCTGCAAGAACACTCAAAATAACTCACTGTGGGATCATCCAAAGGGGGAAAAAACTGCTTTTCACTTTTTTTCTTCTTCACTATTTCAAAACCATGGCTATTACTAATTCAATTTACTTCAAACAATTTTAATTTTAGAATCTTAATAGGTGGGGTAGAGAGACAGCTTAGTAGTTAAAAGAACCTTCCAGAGGACCTGAGTGCGATTCCCTGTACCCACATGGCAGATTACAATTGTCTACAACTCCAGTTCCAGGGGATCTGATGTCCTCTTCTGGCCTCTGTGAGCACTGCATCCACATGGTACACATACATGCAGGCAAAACTCTCATATACATAAAATAAAAACAAAGAAACAAACAAGAAAAATCAAAGATAATAAAATACAAATATGCATCTTCTGTGAAGGATCTCATCTTTGTTCACAAAGTTATTTTCAGAGGTACTTCATGATGTATGTATAAACATATGCATCGAATGTATACATACACAAGTAAATACAAACACATATGTACCTGTTCTAGCTGAGCAATTACATGTAAAATGTGTAATTTATTTAATCATATCCTTTTTGCCATCATAAAGGATCTTTATGCCATCTTCATGGTCTTTCACATCTTTTGCTATTATAATAAAAGTTTTGGTGACTAATCTTACATAGTCATCATTTAAAACATTTACAAGTAGATTGATGAAATAAGCCCCCACACACGAAAGTTATACTAAGTGATGAATTCAAGAATTTATATGTAAAAATGGAGTTTGTCATCACTACTAAAACTATACTGTACACTTATTTTTCACATATAGCAGTACATATACTAAATTCTAGTTTGTATTTTGAATTAAAGCTAAGTGGCAGGATGCTAAAATAAAAGTATTTAATGTTTTTCATTTAATAGAAATAAACAACCACTTAAACATAATTAGTGTGTGCTCCTTTACTTACTTTAGATTCAGGACAATTTTTTTGGTTTCTGTCTCTAAAAATAAAAAAAAAAAAAAGTAAAGTTCAGAAATGCTTGATTAAGTATTAGAAAAGTTATATAGAGATGTTAACAGCAAAATTTTAAAAAGGACTTACTAGCCAGGTGGTGGTGGCACATGTCTTTAATCCTAGCATTTGGAAGGCAGAGGAAGGTGGATCTCTGTGAGTTCGAGGCCAGCCTAGTCTACAGAGTGAGTTTCAGAACAGCCAGGGATACACAGAGAAATCATGTCTCAAGGGGGAAAAAAAAGGACGAAAAAAAAGAAAGTACTATTTAACCTTTCTGTCTCCCTGAATAAAGGTATACTTCATTTCTTTTTTTGTTTTTGTGAGGGGTCCGTTCAGTGAGGGGTCAACTTGCTATATAGCTCAGGATGGTATTGAACTTGTTATCCTGCCTCAGCTTAGGAATGCTGGGATTACAGATGTGAGTCCCCACATTTGGTTGAGAATATACTTTGTCTACGTGTTTATATATATGTTCATTTGGGTGTGTACAAATATACATGCACATGTGTGAGCATCTAAGTCTAAGCCAGAAGTCCTTATGCAGGTATGGCAATCATCTTTACCAACAAAGCTATTCCCCTATCCCTTAGGGATACATTATTTAAATAGTAACATAAGGCTGACAAAATGACTCAGTAGGTGAAGTCATTTGCTGCCAAGTAGGACCCAAATTAAACCCCAGGAGACCACGTGGTAGAAAAAGAACAGACTCTCGACTGGTTTTTGACCTCCACCCATCTTATGATGCATGCATGTGACACACACACACACACACACACACACACACAAACACGAGTGTGTGCGCACAGATAGAAGAGAAGCTATGAGTACATAACCACAGAAAAATTGTAAAGAAAACAGATTACCAAAGACTGCAATTACATATTTACCTGTAATTTCTGAATTTCTCTCTGTTTTTATTTGAGACTCTGTCTGGAATACTCTAGAAGAGAAAAAAAAATAAAGAATACTAAAAAACTTCTTTTTTAAATTTTACTATAGATTTATTATTGACCTGTGAAGTACTTTTTTGATAGTGTGCAAATTTGCTTTTCACTTTAAGAAATGGTAAAATTCTACACACACACACACACGTGCGCGCGCGCCAAAGAATTGCTTCGTTTATTTATTCATTATTTTTGTTTGTTTGTTTTTTTTGAGACATGGTTTCTCTATAGCTTTGGAGCCTGTCCTGGAACTAGCTCTTGTAGACCAGGCTGGCCTCGAACTTACAAAGATCTGCCTGCCACTACTTCCGAGTGCTGGGATCAAAGGTGTGTGCCACCACCGTTGGGCCCTTATTCATTATTTTTATGGGTTTTTTTATTGTTTGTTTGTTTTTGGAGATAGGCTTACACTCTAACTAGCCTAACTTATAACTCCCTATATAGAACAGGCCAAGTTGAGGTGTGGAGGCGCATACCTTTAATTTCAGGCCTAAGGAGACTGAGGCAGGGGATCTCTGAGTTCAAGGCAGGCTGATCTATAGAGTTCTAAGATAGCCAGAACTACACAGAGAAACTTTGTCTTGAAAAATGGAAAACAAAAAACAAACAAACAAAATTAAAAACAGGCTAGCTAGGCTGGGCGGTGGTGGCGCACGCCTTTAATCCCAGCACTTGGGAGGCAGAGGCAGGTGGATCTCTGTGAGTTCGAGACCAGCCTGGTCTACAAGAGCTAGTTCCAGGACAGGCTCCAAAACCACAGAGAAACCCTGTCTCGAAAAACTTAAAAAAAAAAAAAAAAACAGGCTAGCTTTTTTTTTTTTTTTTTTAAAACAGGCTAGCTTTGAACATAAAGAGATTTACCTCCCTCTGCCTCCAAACTACATACCTTTCATTCCAGACTTGGTGGAGTTGTTTTCAAGCAGGTGGCTCTCTATTAGTTTAAGGCCAGCCTGGTCTACATAATGAGTTCCAGGATGAGAAGTTACATGATGAGACACTGTCCCAAAAAAAACCCAAAATTTAAAAAAGGCATATGTCTACCAAGTCTGAAAATCAAAGAATAAAAACATTATAAAACCAACTGGATACATCTAAAAGTAATCTACAATTCTACAAGCAATAAATAATGTACTCCAGATTCAGGGGATCCAGCACCCTCTTCTGGCCTCTGGAAGTGAAACAAACATTTATTGGGGAATAGCAGAGTTTTATAATGGGAACATGCAAGCCAAAGTGAAGCAAATGTGTTTAAAGGAAGTTGAGGCATTGAGAATTTTTTTTAATTAGTAAAAACGGAACAATTCCAGCTATTTGGCACACAGAGATAAAAAGACTTACTTGTGACTAAGCGTTTAAGATTAATATAGACAACACAACAAGATCCCATTTCAAAAAAGTAAAAACCCCCAGAAGTTTTGAAAATGGGGATAGAGTCAGGGTGGCTGTGGGAAATTCACAAAAGTCTACTTAGATGCAAACTTTCATTGTTAGTAGAGACCAAAGAGTTGGTGTCTGCTCATTGGTGAAGGTACTATAATGATGGAGTATCATTTAAATAAAGAGTTTGAACAGCTGCATTCTAGAGTTTGTTTTGGCTATGGTTTGAGGGAATACAGTCTGTTATGGCTGCTGCTATTCCCCAATAAATGTTTGTTTCACTTCATTTTTTTCTTAAAAACAGAATCTTAGGCTAGCTTTGAACTCCTGATCCTACTGTCTCCACCTCCTAAGAAAGTAGGTATTTATCTAGTGGGTTCCTGAGAAAGTGGATATTTATTTAGTGGGTTATGGAGGGGAAAGGAAAAGGGGGGAAGGAAAAAAGGAGGAAGAGCAGAGAGAGAGAGAAAGAGAAAAGAGAGAGAAGAGGGGGGAGAGGAGAGGAGAAGAGACCTCTTCGGGAGAGATGGAAAAGAGGTTTTTTCAAGACAGGATTTCTCTGTGTAATAGCTCTGGCTGTCTTGGAACTCACTTTGTAGACCATGCTGGCCTTGAAGTCACAGAGATCTGCCTGTCTCTTCCTCCTGGGTGCTGGGATTAAAGGCAATATAAATAATCTTTTAAAAAAATGTTAACAATCTTAATAATTTGAAAATCTCCATTTGATAACTAGGTTATTTATATCTGTTACATATCCAATAAAATGATGCATATAATTTACATAATATCTGTCACACTAAATATTTAGTAGTGCCTTATTTATTTATTTATTTATTTGAGGCAGAGCCTCACTATGTAGTCCTTGAACTCACTATGCAGCCAAGACTGGCCCTAAAGTTGGAGTGACCCTGGTTTCAGTTTCCTAAGGGCTGGAATAACAGATATATGCCACCATACCTGACTTAGTAGTGGCAATTGATAATAAATCAAACGATACATTTTTTTTTGTTGTTTTTTGTTTTTTGGAGACAGGGTTTCTCTGTGGTTTTGGAGCCTGTCTTGGAACTAGCTCTTGTAGACCAGGCTGGTCTCGAACTCACAGAGATCCGCCCGCCTCTGCCTCCCAAGTGCTGGGATTAAAGGTGTGCGCCACCACCACCCGGCTCAAACAATATATTTAAACCCACTTCTTTTAATTATGTTTTTCACATTTACTTATTTTATGTGTATGTAACATGTGTACATGCACAAATGTTAGTAAGCATATGCCACAGCATCCATGGGAAAGTCATATAGATAGCAGGTATTCAAGGTCTGCTAAGGATATAAAGTAAGTTCAAAATAAGCCAGGCCAACTTAGTAAGACTCCACCTTGAAACACAAAACAAAAACAACAACAACAACAAAACCCAATAAAAAAAACCCATGAATAACAACAAAAAATATGGACATTAAAAAGTTTGGAGAAATATAAATGATGAATGAGAAAAGAAAGCAGATCAAACTCCAGAGCTTTGCTAAGAGTTCTAAACATAAAACAATATGGCCTCTTCCTAAAATGTTTAATCTAGTTACCTCACACAAAAGGTAAGTGAGGTAGTCTAAGGTAAACAGAAAATAAAATTTTGATAATTCAGCATTTACAGAAAAGAGCTATCTTGAAATAACCTCTACTCCACAGGAATATCTCAGAAATAACTAGATTCAGAACATTTCAATCCATTCAATGTTGAAGAAAAAAAAAAAACAGCATCTAGAGTTATGCATCATATCTCACACTAGAAAGGTGGACTTAGGGCCAGGTAGTGTAGTGGGTATTCGCACTGCCCAGGACCTTGGTTATCTGACCCAATGAGTAGTGCTTCTGATCTGCCAACCGACTTCTTTAAAGGTAAGAGGCAGGCAGTCACTCTCTCTGCTCTTGTGCTGGTTTGTATTTGGTAGAAGTGAATCGGGTGCCTTGCTGTTTGTGCTCTTTCCCCTTGGGCAGAACAACTGCTGTGGTGTCCAACCTGTCCTGTATCAGTGAGTATTCACCCCTATTATATATATCTAAATCAATTCTTCTGAACCTCTCCCAGACTACTGTGGATTCTCGTTACAAGGTAGTGGTGGAGCACGCCTTGATCTCAGTACTCGGAGTCAGAGGCAGGCAGATCTCTTTGAGTTCAAGGTTAGCATGGTCTAAAGAGTGAGTTCCAGGACAGCCAGGGCTACACAAAAATGGAGTATAGGAGTTCAAGGTCAGCTTAGTTTACCTACCTCAAAAAACAACATCAACAAAGCAGAACCACAGTCTACAAAAGGAACCCTAAGATTGAAAGAAGCATAATTCATTAACAAAAAGATAAATATTCCCAATGGGCAGCCTTTAATTCCAGCACTCTGGTGGCAGTGGTAGGGGGATGTTTGTGAGTTGAGGTCAGCCTGGTCTAGAGAAGGAGTTCCAGAGACATGATCCAAAGCTACACTGAGAAACCATGCCCTGAAAAAACAAAAAGGAAAAAAAAAAAAGAATAGGGGCTGGAGAGATGGCTCAGTGGTTAAGAGCACTGGCTGCTCTTCCAGAGGTCTTGAGTTGAATTCCCAGCAATCACATGGTGGCTCACAACCATCTGTAATGAGATCTGGTACCCTCCTCTGGCATGTGGGCATACATGGAAGCAGAATGTTGTATACATAATAAATAAATAAATTATTTAAAAAAGAATATATTACCCAAAACTATGTACCAAAGGTGTTGAAAACTGTATTATTTCCAGATTTCAAAACATAAAGCAATTACATCTATGAAAGAATACAAAGGAGAAATATACTAGAAACAAAGAAAGAGTTAAGATAGCAAAAATAAAACTCATGAAACAAAAGAAAAATAAAATCACACAATTAAGACACAACTGGGAAATAGTGTAATTAATCTTCAAAGGTAATAATAAGTTTATCCTATATTTCTAATTTTTAAACTTACTTTTTTTTATGTTATATGAATGTTGTTCCTGCAGGTATGTTCATCTACCAAATGTGTGCCTGATACCCATGGAGGCAAAAAGAAAATCAGAGCACCTAGAGCAGTTGTGAGAACTGGACGATTGGGAGCAGCCATATGAGTGCTAGACATGGGATCTGAATCTTCTGGAAAGACAATCAGCTATTGCTCTTAAATCTAAAGCTATCACTCCAACTTTGCTATTTCTAATTTTTTGTTGTTTGTTTTCTGTTTTTAGAAACAAGGTTTCTCTGTGTAACAGTCCTAGCTGTCCCAGTACTCTGTAGACCAGGCTGGCTTTAAACTAACAGAGATCTACCTGCCTCTGCCTCCCGAGAGTTGGTATTAAAGGCATGTGCTACCACGGCCTTTTTTTTGTGTGTGTGTGTGTGTGTACATTGGTATTTTGCCTGCATGTACGTCTGTGTGAGGGTATAGATCCTCTGGAACTGAAGTTGCAGACAGTTGTGAGCTGCCATGTGGGTGCTGGGAATTAAACCCAGGTCCTCTATAAAAGCAATGAGTGTTGTTAACCACTGAACCATCTCTCCAGTCCCAATATTCCTAATTTTTAATAGCCAAATTTCTTCCTCTATTTTTGTTGGCTGGAACCTCTTACACAATGTTAAATAGCAACAGTCATAGTAGTTATCATTGTTTTGTTCTTGATTTTAAGGAATTATTTTGCTTCTCTTATAAAAATAATGCTGAAAAAAACCCTTAAAATAAAAATTTTGGCTGGGCGGTGTACAGAGTGAGCCTGGTCTACAGAGTGACTTCCAAGACAGCCAGGGCTACACAGAGAAAAAAAAAAAATTGTATCCACACATTCACTCTCATCATATGTACACAATACTCCCACTAATAACAAGAAATACATTTTAAAATTTTTATTTTATGTTTGGGTATTTGTGCAACATATAAATGCCATGACACAAAGACAAGGAAAGAGAGCTCAGTCCCCTGGAACTGGAGATACAGAAAGTTGTGAGCAGCCATGTGGGTACTAGGAATCAAACATAGGTCCTCTGGAAGAGCAGTCAGTGCTCTTAACTGTTGAACCCCTTCTTCAGTCACATAAATACATTTTTTTAAAGTTTATTTTTATTTGCATTGATGTTTTGCCTGCATGTATGTTTGTATGAGGGTGTCAGATCTTGGAGTTACAGACAGTTGTTAGCTGCCATGTGGGTACTGGGAATTGAACCCTGGTACTCTAGAAAAGTACTCATTGTGCTCTTAACCACTGGGCCATCCTTCCATTCCCATTTTTTTTAAAGAATAAAAAAAATGTGCCAGCAAGATGTCTCAGTAGATAAAAGTACTTGAGATGCAAGCTAACAACCTGAGTTCAATCCCCAGAACCCACAGCAGAAGGAGAGAACTTACTGCCAAAAGTTATCCCCTGACATCTGTACACAAGTCAAGGCATGCACTCATTTGCACTCACACATACATATGATATATGTACACACTAATAAAAGTTTTTAAGTAAAAGGTATTTTTCAAAATAAAATAATTCTCTTGTGTTGAGAAGATAACTCAGCCAGTAAAGTGTTTGCTGTGTAAACATAAGGACCTACGTTTGGATTCCCAGCATACACATAATAAATTTCCTATTGGCCGGGCGGTGGTGGTGCACGCCTTTAATCCCAGCACTTGGGAGGCAGAGGCAGGCGGATCTCTGTGAGTTCGAGACCAGCCTGGTCTACAGAGCTAGTTCCAGGACAGGCTCCAAAGCCACAGAGAAACCCTGTCTCAATAAATAAATAAATAAATAAATAAATAAATAAATAAATAAATAAATAAATAAATAAATAAATTTCCTATTGCTCTTGAGCTAGAGAGATAAGGACCTCTGGGACTCACTATTCAGTCTATTAAAGAGTTCTGTGTTTAAGCCGGGCGATGGTAGCGCACGCCTTTAATCCCAGCACTCGGGAGGCAGAGGCAGGTGGATCTCTGTGAGTTCCAGACCAGCCTGGTCTACAGAGCTAGTTCCAGGACAGGGTGAAGAGGAAGATACCTTCACTTCTGGCTCCCCAAAGTGCTTGCACGTGCGCACACACACACACACACACACATGCATGTATGCACACAAAATAACTATTCTTTAAAGTTTATTTAAGCAAAAGATTACCCAAATAAATTACCACCAACATATTTGATCTGACACAAAAACAGTATTACCTATAACATTTTACTTAATTTTCCTTTCAACTTACTTTATGGTATCTGCAAAGCTGACTCGACGAGAGCTTTTTCTAGTTCTTGGAGCATTAAATTCCTAGGAGAAAAGAATATAGGATATAATTCTTAATAAAAAAAATCACTGTGAATTAAGTCTCCATACTATTAGAAGCAGGACTCAAGTCTTATTTTGAATTAATGATATAAAATTCCTCCAAACAACCCAACATAGAAGCACTAAACAAACAAATACAATTTTCCATATACTTTTTTGAGGGAGGGCAGGTCTAAGGATTAAACCTGTGGACTCATGTAAATTTTTGTTTGTTAGTTTTGTTTTTTTTTTTGTTTTTTTTTTTAAATTTATTTATTTATTATGTATACAATATTCTGTCTGTGTGTATGCCTGCAGGCCAGAAGAGGGCACCAAACCTCATTACAGATGGTTGTGAGCCACCATGTGGTTGCTGGGAATTGAACTCAGGACCTTTGGAAGAGCAGGCAATGCTCTTAACCTCTGAGCCATCTCTCCAGTCCCTTTTTTTTTGGTTTTTCGAGACAGGGTTTCTCTGTGGTTTTGGAGCCTGTCCTGGAACTAACCTTATAGACCAGGCTGGTCTCGAACTCACAGAGATCCGCCTGCCTCTGCCTCCCGAGTGCTGGGATTAAAGGTGTGTGCCACCACCGCCTGGCTCTGTTTTGGTTTTTAAGACAAGGTTTTTCTGTAGCTTTGGAGCCTGTCCTGGAACTCACTCTGTAGACCAGGCTAGTCTTGAACTCACAGAGATTTGCCTATCTTTGCTTCCAAGTGCTGGAACTAAAGGCGTCTGCCACCACTGCCTAGCTAAATATCTTCTTTTGTTGTTGCTTTGCTTGCTTTGAGACAAGGTCTCAATATATAAAATCCATGTTGATCTCAAATTTATGACCCTTGAGCTTCAATGTTCTAACTGCTAGGATTATAGGTGTTTACCACTACTCTTAGCTTGAGTATGATTTTCAGTAAGAGTTAAAATGAGCATATTATTATTGCTTTTCGGCCTTTTGGCTTAAATCAAGTATAAAATTAGTATACTGACACAAACAACATATAACTAGGCACAAAACAGAAGCTATGGGGCCAACCCTTATTACAATGTTCTTTTAAAACTAAAAACAAACAATCAGCTTTTTCTTTGTTTTTCACACAAGGTCTTACTATGTAGCTATGACCAGTCTGTAACTATATAGACCAGGCTGCCCTAGAACTCAGAAATCAGTCTGCCTCTGCTGCCAGAGTTCTGGGATTAAAGGCATGAAAAACCATGCCCATCTAAAAAACCATTTTCATTGTAGTAAAAATACACGTAAGTTACTATCTTTTGTGATTATTATAGTATTTTAGATAAGGTCTCCCGTAGAGCAGATTACATTCAAATTTGCTATGTAGCCCATCCAAGAATGAAACCAAAATTTTATTTTCCCAGTGCTAAAATTACAGACCTGTGCCAGGCGGTGGTGGCGCACGCCTTTAATCCCAGCACTTGGGAGGTAGAGGCAGGCGGATCTCTGTGATTTCGAGACCAGCCTGGTCTACCAGAACTGGCTCCAAAACCACAGAGAAACCCTGTCTCGAAAAAGCAAAAAAAAAAAAAAAAAAAAATTACAGACCTGTGCCATCATTCCAAACTACAACATAATTTATCATCTTAAACATTCTTCCTTGACAAGTACTTACATTGTTTTTGTTAGTGATAAAAACCAAATTAAATTTTTGTTTTGCTTTATCGAGACAGAGTTTCTATATGTAGTCTTGGGTGTCCTGGAACTCATTCTGTAGACCAGGCTGACCTTGAACTCAGAGATTCACCTGTCCCTGCTTCTTGAGTGCTAGGATAAAGGCATGCATCACCACCTTGTCCTTTACCATTTTTCAAAAAATTGATGAGTATATGTATGCCCACGTGCCATATACATACAGGTGCCATGGAAGACAGAAGGTGTCAGATCCTCTGGAACTAAAGTTACAGGTAGCATCAGTCACCCAATAGGAACTGAATTTGGGTCCTCTGCAAGAGCAGAAAGTGCTCTTAACCACTGAGTCATCTCACCACTCTCAATACTTTTTAAGTGTACAGTTCAATAGTGTTAAAAACATCTTGCTGTGTAACCACTCTCTACGTCTTTTTCTTACAAAATTAAAGCTGTACTTATTGGGACTGGAAAGATGGCTTAGTGGTTAGAGAACATAAAGCTCTTGCAGAGAACTAAAGTTCATTTTCCATTTTTAGGAGGTTAGCAACTCTAGCTGAGGTTTGGGGGGGATCTGATGCCTCTGTGACCTCCATAGATGATGTGGGATTTCCCTCTGTATGCTGTGAATACCACTGGTTAATAAAGAAGCTGTTTCGGCCAGTGACTTAGCAGAATAGAGCTAGGCAGGGAAAACTAAACTGAATGCTGGGAGACAGAAGGCAGAGTCAGTGAGAAGACATGTAGCCCCGCTAGAGACAGATGCTGGAACTTTACCCGGTTAGCCACAGCCATGAAACGATACAGAGATTAATGGAGATGGGTTAATTTAAGATATGAGTTAGCCAGAAATACACTTAAGCTATTGGCCAAACAGTATTGTAAATAATATGGTCTCTTTGTGATTATTTCGGGGCTGAGGAGCCAGGAACAAACAACCAGGCTCTTACAACATATGGTCACTTACATTCATGGGTGCATAAGACTAAGACACACACACACACACACACACACACACGCACACGGACACAGACACATTCATGGGAACATAAGACATATAGACACAGACATACACACAAAATTAAAACAAACGAACGAACAAAAATACACATTTAGATCCTCCCTCCAAATCCTTGACTATATTTCATATAAGTGGTAATAAGTAGAATTTGTCTTTTTTTTTTTTGTTTTTTTGTTTTTTTGTTTATTAAGACAGGGTTTCTCTGTAGCTTTGGAGCCTGTCCTGGAACTAGCTCCTGTAGCCTAGGCTGGCCTCAAACTCACAGAGATCTGCCTGCCTCTGCCTCCTGAGTGCTGGGATTAAAGGTGTGTGCCACCACCCGCCAGGCGAATTTGTCTTTTTGAGTTTTTTTTCCATTTAAGTCTTCAAGATTCTTTCATGTTGTAGTGTATGTCAGACGTTTAATACTGAATTTCATTGTATATAAATACCATATTTTGTTTATTTAAACAAAATGATGGACACGTAGATTTTCCTTACTTTTTGACTACTGTGAATAATGTTGCCATGACTATGTATTATCTCTCTCTCCTTTTTTCTTTTTCTTCATGTTTCTTTGCGTAGTCCTGGATGTCCTGAATGGAACTTGCTCTGTAGACCAGGTTGGTCTCAAAGTCAGATATCCGCCTGCCTCTGCTTCTGGAATGCTGAGATTAAAGGCTTGTGCTACCCAGCTGACTACATATTTCTTTTTTTTTTTTTTTTTTTTTTTTTTTGGTTTTTCGAGACAGGGTTTCTCTGTGGTTTTGGAGCCTGTCCTGGAACTAGCTCTTGTAGACCAGGCTGGTCTCGAACTCACAGAGATCCGCCTGCCTCTGCCTCCCAAGTGCTGGGATTAAAGGCGTGCGCCACCACCGCCCGGCGACTACATATTTCTTTAAGGGAGCTGGAGAGATGGCTCAGTAGTTAAGAATATGTACAGCTCTTGCACAGAATTCAAGTTTGTTCCCAGCACCCAACTACCTGAAATTCTGGCTCTAGGGGATCTGTCTCTTCTAGCGTCTGTGGGCTCCAGACACTCACAAGAAATACATACTGATCTACAGGCATTCACATATTATGATGTGGGATTCCCCTCTATATGCTATGAATATGTTTTATTACCATTGGTTATTAAAGAAGTTGTTTTGACCAATGGCTTAGTAGAGTAAAACCAGGTGGGAAATTCGAACAGAGATATAGAAAGTAGGAAGAGTCAAGGAGATGCTATGTAGTTGCCAGAGAAGAACGAGGCCAGCCACTAGCCAGAACCTTACCAGTAGGCCACAGCCTTGTGGTGATTAATAGAAATAGGTTAATTTAAGATGTAAGAGTTAGCCAGAAATATGCTTAAGCTATTGGCCAAGCAGTGTTGTAATTAATGTGGTTTCTATGTGATTATTTGGGTCTGAGCGGCCAGGAACAAACAAGCAGTCTCTACCTACACATATAAACATAAATTAAGAACAAATCTTAAAAAAAAAACAAAAATAGTATGCCACCTATACTAAGCAGTCTATATGGCTAAAGGTCAAACCAGACATAGCACACATGACAGACAGGAGACAATTGTCAAGGGCCATGAGAGGTACAGCAGGATTACTAGGATTCAACAGGCCCACCTACCAGATGAGTGATAGGGAGCCAAGGCCATGGAGTTACTGGCAGTAGAAATCAGTTGCTCCTATCTGGGATGTCTCATAAAGTCACTTCATCTCTTCCCTAAGAATAGCTTTAGGTGTTTCCCACTGCTTGTGTGTTTATGTCATCTACTAGACACACATATCTGTGGGTAGTCTGGAAGAGGATTTTTCATTTTGCCATATAATTTTGCCATATAGAATATATACTGGGTGCCTTGAATTCTTCGACAGCAGACTTGAGAGAGGGCTACCTCAGTTTACCCCTGTTCTATTATTGACCTCTAGAGATACAAGAAAAAGCTGTGGATCACTTAAGCAGCCCTGGAGAAAGAAAGTCCTTCATACTTGGCTGTCAGTGGGAGGCTGAAGTGTCACTACAGAGCCATAGTTTTCCCGCTTTGATTTAGTCACTGTAGATGTAATCTTTGGAGCTGAGATATCCTTTAATCAGCTAACATGTGGTGACTATGCTAACTCAGACCAAATGCCACAGGATTCCCCTGCTTGTTTACTTAAGTTGCCCAGCTACTTGACATGGTCTCTGCCCGCTGGAAAAAAGTGATGTACTAAGTACAAGACAATTCTTGCCTTCCTCATGGTTTCTACTGATTATAAACTTTTTGCTCTCCACTTAGCCATTTAAGAATATAGCAAGTGCACAAATTCTCCTTTAAACCCCCCTAAACGGCTTAATCTCTCTCTCTTAATTAACCTCCTTCCCTCCTATGAGTTCAAGGAGGCTTTCACAAACCGCCCCCACTTTGAGTCATGAAGAAAGCTAACAGTCACAGGATTTTGTGAAAATCCTTATCTGCCTTTTATGACCCTGAAGGATTTCCAGCCCTGTATCATGTATTGCCAGAGAATTGCTAGTAGTGTCTATATAAGCTAGAAACTTTTGCAGCAGGGCAGAAGAATAAATGGGACATGATGAGAAGACTTGTGTGAGCTGATTCATTTCTTTTACCCTCAGATCCCATTAGCCAGTTCCAGTGCTTGCTGCAGCATTCCTTCTGGATCCTGAGAAGTTTAGGAGGCTGTTCCCCAATAAACCTTGATATGTCAGATAAGTGAGAAGACTGGATTTCCAATCCCTAACTCCATGTAAAAAGCTAGACAGATAGGCTAGAGAGATGTCTCAACATACAAAGGCATATACTAGTTTGTGTCAGGGTAAGGAATCAAAATACCATTCCCTACTTTAATCCCAGCAGAGGTTAAATTATTAGCAACAAATAGAGTTTTAAAAATATAAATGCCAAACTATTCAAGAATTTGGATTTTGGTTGGGCGATGGTGTACACCTTTAATTCCGGGAGGCAGAGGCAGGCAGATCTCTGTGAGTTCGAGGCCAGTCTGGTCTACAAGAGCTAGTTCCAGGACAGGCACCAAGAGAAACCTTGTCTTGAAAAAACAAACAAACAAACAAACAAACCAAAAAAAAAAAAAAAACAAAACCCAGAATTTGAATTTTTTTTAAACACGGTGTCACAGGGTCTCATACACAGCATGTAAACATTCCACCATTGAGTTATGGCTCTAGCCCAAAAGTGCTGTGGAATATTTTGATCACACTCTGACATTCCCAAAACTGACCAATATAGCTATACCTTGAATTAGGGGTAGGACCAGTTTGGAATTGGCCATCGATAAGTCAGCAGTTTGATAGAGAAGACACACAGGAAGAAAGGGGTGGGGACTAGAGTATGAACTCTCTTGGCTCTGGGACAAGGGAAGAGGCATGTCTCTTGTGTCTCTAGTCAAAAAGCAAGTTGGCTAGTAGCTACTCAGTCTCTTTGAGCTAGCAGGCTTTCACCTCATCCTTTGACTTCTGAATCTAATTGATAAGTAGAATGATAAAAGTCTTAATAAAACCTATATCGCAGCCTGAGTGGCCAGGGGGTCACTGACTGAGGGGCTGTGGGATGGTAGATAATAATTAAAATATCAGCAGATTCATGTGCAGCTGCTAAACCAACAGAAAAACATCACAAAAGTATTTGAACAATAACACGGAAGCGATGAGATACTTGTACACATTTATCATTTATGGTATCATCTCTTCACATAGCTAATAAAATTCATGATAATCACTGAAGCCAGACAGGATGATAGATTATAATCCTAACACTTGGAAAGCTCAAGAAGAAGAATTGCCACAAGTTCAGCGTCACTCTGAGCTATGTAAGTAAAACTTAATCTCAACAAACCAAGTCCCTCAACAAAACACAATCACTAAAATTGCAAAGCATCTGCACTAGAGACTTACCTGAACTGTTTCATTTCCACATTTGAGGTCCTGAAGAGGACTCCTTGGGGGTTTCAAAATCTAGACACAATAATTAGAATTAGACAAGAAAATCTAACAAAGTTATATGAGTAGAAAGCTAAATTTTCCACTAAAATCCCTGAAATTCCTCAAAGTTATATTGTTCAGTGTTATGTGGCAGATTTAATGTCTTCTCCTGGCCCACTCTCCCAAATTCTTTTGCACAAAGGTACTGAGACCATCTAACAGTCTGAAATTGTTCATAATGTTGAGCTTAGGAATGAGGGCATGCTCTAATAGGATAATCATGCTAACACAAATCAGTTCTAAGTCTTAGTCTCCTATCTCGAGGAAACACATAAAACTTTTCACACAGAACTTAAACATGAAAATAAAGAGAGTTAGGTATATCATAGCAATCAAGAGATAATAAAAAAAAAAGAAAAAAAATCCTAGCAGGATTATGCTAAAATTTCTTATGGGTAAGTTTTGCATATAGGTACCCTATATTGTTGCACTTTTTTAGTTTTATAATAATATAAATTTAATATGTAAATCAACTTGGATGAACTTGTGGCTTACAATAGTTTGAATGCCAGGTTAAATATATTTTTAAAGAGAAAAAAATATATTTTAAATATTTATAATAATGAAGTATAATTTATATAGGAAAAGTTTATTAAATAAACACATTTGAAAATATAATGATGTAGAAATATGCTACTAAAAGTTTATTAAATTATTTAAACAGTACAAAAAACGTGAATTTTGGCATATTTACTGAATAGTTATAACCAGACTAACTATTTGATTCTTTATCTAGAAAGCAATAAGAAGCTAGTTGAGATGCCAAGGTAAAGCCAAAATCAAAATAAGTATAGTTGTGTTCAATAAAAAGTAACAGCTATTAATTTAAATCAAAATATTTCTTACTGAGGAACGCCGTCTTCTAACAGGCTTCTGTACATTATCACTAAAAAAGAAAAGGAAAAATTATGTGTATATAGATTAATAACTTAATTTCTAAAGCTATCATTACCTCATCCCTCATGTGTTATAGTATAAATACTTCAATGTTTTAGTTCTGTGAGTTTGAAGCCAGCCTAGTTTACCAAGGAGATCCAGTGCTAGTACACTGAGAAATCCTGGAAGATGAGGGGAGTGGAGAGCTTCTTTGGCTGAGTGCTTTAATCCCAGCACTCCGAAAACAGAGGCAGGCAGATCTCTGTGAGTTTGAAGCCAACCTGGTCTACAAAGGGAATTCCAGATAGCCAGGACTACATAGAAAAACCTTGTTGAGATAGAAAGGAAAGGAAAGGAAAGGAAAGGAAAGGAAAGGAAAGGAAAGGAAAGGAAAGGAAAGGAAAGGAAAGGAAAGGAAAGGAAAGGAAAGGAAAAAGGAAAGGAAAGGAAAGGAAAGGAAAGGGGAAGGGGAAGGGGAAGGGGAAGGGGAAGGGGAAGGGGAAGGGGAAGGGGAAGGGGAAGGGGAAGGGGAGGGGAAGGGGAAGGGGAAGGGGAGGGGAAGGGGAGGGGAAGGGGAGGGGTAGGGGAGGGGAAGGGGAGGGGAAGGGGAGGGGAAGGGAGGGGAGGGGAGGGGAGGGGAGGGGAGGGGAGGGGAGGGGAGGGGAGGGGAGGGGAGGGGAGGGGAGGGGAGGGGAGGGGAGGGAAGGGAAAAAAATTCAATGCTTTAATTCAATGTTTTCTGTTGTCAGACGACCAGGGTGTGTGTGTGTGTGTGTGTGTGTGTGTGTGTGTGTGTGTGTGTGTGTGTGTAAGGGGTGAGTGTGTAAAGTAAGCCTGTAATCATGGCTTTCAAAAGGCTGAAACAGAAGGATCACAAATTTGGGGCCTGCCTTGGATACTAAGTAAGTTCAAGGCCAGCCTAAGCAATTTAATGAGACACTGTTTCAAAGCAAAATGTAAAAGTATGGAGCTAGAGCTTGGTGGTAGAGCACTTGCCTAGCATGCATGAAATCCTAAATTCAGTTTCTAGTACCAAAGGGGTAGGGTGAGAGAAAAAGGCTAGGAGTGTAGTTTAGTGGTAAAGCATGTTTAGCCTGCTGAACATATAATAGCTTCTTATGCCCAGAGTAAATATCTTTAAAAAGGTGGCTGAAAATGGTAGTACACACCTATAATTTCAGAGCTCTTGGGAGGCAGAAATAGGTGCATCTCTGTGAGTTCGAGGCCAGCTTGGTCTACAAAGCAAGTTTCAAAACAGCCAGGTCTAGTACACAGAGAAACCCTGTCTCAAAAAACAAAACAGCAAAACAATCATGTCCTATAAGACTATCTCTTAGTCAGGTTGTAGTGGCCCACACCTTTAATCCTAGCACTCTGGAGACAGAGGCAGAGACAGAGGCAGGCAGGATCTCTGTTAGTTTGAGGCTAACCTGGTCTACAGAGTGAGTTACTGGATAGCCAGGGCTACACAGAAAAACTCTGTCTCGAAAAATAAAACAAGAAAACAAACAAAGTTCTCGTAAATAATAATCAGTACCACATAATTTACCATATCTACAGAGGCGAAATTATTAAATAAACAATCTCTAAGTCACCAGATATTAACTGTGGTTACTATGGTGTGATTTTTTTTTGACTGGGTTTTGAAACTCCCAAATGCCTCTTGGCCAAATAGATAATTGTGAGGTGTAAGAAAAATAAAGACAGTATAGAGACTCAAATGATCATAGGCATTATGTTCTACTAACTAGCTGTTCCAAGGAAGAAAGTGAGTTTTGTTACCTTACTTGATTTTTAAAGAAAAACTAAAAATCTAATTACTGTATGAAATCATGAGATTTTTTTTTTTGCAATTTGGTCAATTAATTGAAAAATTAAGTATCGTGTTGTAAGTTAAAAATTAGAGCCAGGTGGTTGTGGCACATGCCTTTATTATCAATACTTTGGAGGCAGAGGCAGATGGATCTCTGAGTTTCAGGCCAGTCAGGAACTTCATAGTGAAACTGTCTCAAAAAACATTATTTTTAAGCTGCAAACAGATCACTAGTTTATGATTCTATTTTTTTGTTTTGTTTCTTGAGACAGGGTTTCTCTGCATAACAGTCCTAACTGACCTGAAACTAGCTCTTGTAGACCAGGCTGGCTTTGAACTCACAGAGACCCACCTGACTCTGCCTCCCAAGGGCTGGGATTAAAGGTGTGCACCACCACTGCTTAGCTATGATGCTAATTTTAGAGAAACCATTTCATCTCCTAAGGTCTTAATGAGACGAAAGGTGGTATCTATTAAAGTCCTTCAAGTCTTCAGTTCTAACACTAAGGGAACTTTTACAAAGATACGGCAGAAGGGCTATCACTTTTTAACACTGACTTTTACTTGAAACAAAATAGAAAACAATTTCAAATGTCACCGATAGTGCTTAACTAGTCTGAAAAGAATCTTTCTGCAATAAAAAACACTTTAGCAGTACCAAATGAACTTACTTCTCTTCGTTAGCCTCTGAAGACATCCCATCCATTTTTGAAAACTTTTTTTCTGTAAAAAAAGATAGTATTAACAAGTAAGAAAGATAAGAAAAATTATAATCTATGGGAGATTGAGAACATGGGTGAGACTTTAGAGTTATTTTGTAAATACCAAAAATAAGAAGCAAAAACCATATTGTGAGTTCTAAAACACAAGGGATTTTTAGGCTAGTTTAAGTACCATGTTATACTTTTTTCTCTTCTCTCTTTTTTTTAATTTGTTGTCCGTGGCATAGAGGAGAAAGCAGGGACTCTCCCTCCACCTTGCATTTGGTGACTCTGACCTAGCATGACTTTCTGGCTCTCTGGAAGAAACCTGGGACTACTAACTAAAACTGTGGGTCGTGACTCTTTCGCAGGGGTGGCATACCAGGTATTTATTTTATGATTTACACTACGATTTTTTACATTATGATTCATAACAGTAGCAAAATTACAGTTATAAGTAGCAATGAAAACAATTTTTTTGATTTTTGAGACAGGGTTTCCCTATGTAACCCTGGCTATCCTAGAATTAGCTCTGTAGTCCAGGCTGGCCCAAACCTGCCTCTGCTGGAATTAAAGATATATGCCACCTTGCTCAGTTGCAACAAAAATAATTTTATGGTTGGGAGTCACCACAACATGAGGAACTGTATTAAAAGGTCACAGCATTAGAAAGGTTGAGACCCACTGTTCTATAGGAATAGTTTCAAGTTCTGTACTCAAAACAGATAAAAATATTTGGCGATATTAACCTAAGGTAACCTAAACACTGTTGTTTGAAAGTCTTTTGAGACTCATTCTTCTCCAACGTGTGGACTAATTGGCATTTAACTGATGAGAGTCAAACTTACCGGAACTTGAAAAACCAAAGGTGTGGGGGGTGGGGAATACTGGATGTCTCTAATTCTATTAAATGTGTATTATATGATATAACCTATATGCTACAACCTTAACAGAAATAGGCCAAGCCTATTGCAATAAGGTTTACATATAAAACGCTTTTTGATCACATTCATACCGATTGGTGATTGGGTCCAAAACTGCATTTGGCATTTAGGGGTTTACTTACAGAGGGGTTTGGATACTGTTTGTTTTTTTAAACAGCCATTCTTGAAATCTATCAGGCACTGTGTGAACTACTCATTCAAAATAGTACCTGTGGGAGCCCATGTGTGATTCAGTTTCCATGTGGAGTCTATTCTGACTTTATAAGTCATCTGAGTTCAAGTTTGCTTGCTCTGCTTTTTCCAATAACTTTGAGGGCTGTGAGAAACTTCTGATTCAAGCCCATGAGAAAAGAACACTCTATCTAGTAGTAGACAGTATACTGCTGATGCCAAACCCCAGGAACATCAAGATAGAAAGCAAGGCCGCTTCGATGAGCAAGCGCCTGTTGGAGAGGAGGCTGCTCACTCAAGGACAGGAATGGTCTTGTGGTTAGAGACTGACCAACCGTCTGTGCTGTGCTTTGTTCTGCTTTTGTATATAAGCAAGTTCTGAAATAAATTCTGGGCTGTTTGGTTTGACCAACCGGCTGCCAAACAGACCTCCCGATTCTATCCTGTCTTCTGTCTCAGCTTCTTTCATCTGACCTTCCTTTGGCCTTAAGGATCCCCTCTCCAGACACCCTAGCTGACTCCCAGGAGCGAGCTCCTACAAGGACCTAGCTACATCACTGTAATTATAATAACATATCATTGTGAAGTTTCAGCAACTGGTATGAATAAAAGCTAGGGTTTTTGTTTGTTTTAATCAAAGTGGTACGATGTTCAAGAGGCAAACTTATATAATTAGCAATTTGACTAATTAAGAAAAAAATTCTTTTTTTTAATTTTTTTTTGGATTTTCAAGACAGGGTTTCTCCATAGCTTTTGGTTCCTGTCCTGGAACTAGCTCTTGTAGACCAGGTTGGCCTCGAACTCACAGAGATCCGCCTGCCTCTGCCTCCCAAGTGCGGGGATTAAAGGCGTGCACCACCACCGCCCGGCAAGAAAAAATTCTTTAACTTCAATTTATAATTCTTTAACTTCAATTTATATTTATCAAATGGCTACTAAGTTGTTAAGATATACTCATTAAGTTTATTGAACCTAGCTATATAATAAATGGAACTGTTTGGTATTTCTTTTGGACTGTTTGAACGAAAATGTTTGAGAATCACTAGTCTAAATAATTCAGGAATCTGCAAACACATTCAAAACAGTCTTGAAGGAATTTTTTTTAATTGAAGAAAATAAACAACAACAAAACATTATGTGGCAGAGAATATCACAGTAACCTACAGCCAGCAAAGCCTAAAATACTATCTGGCTCCTTGTTCTCTCCTAAATTGATACAACCAAAATCTACAGTAAATATTTTCCACAATCTTCATTGATCGATCCTAGATCTATGCTGTCAAATAGTTATCTATACTGAAATTAAAATGAAGCATTTTTGGTAACCATAGCTACACTTCTTTGTAAACATAACTACACTTTAAGTGCTCAAAAAATGGTTGCTACTGGATAGCATGTTGGACAGTGTGTATATAAAACATTACCATTATCACAGGAAATTCTATTGGAAAGGCTCATCCCAACCAGTATCTAGAGTACCTTTTCTTGTTCTCTCGACATCAAACACATCATGTATATCTCCATTGCTACATTTTTACTCCTTTTACACGTCTTTATCATCTTATAAAGCTTTCCGGCCATTCACATAGGCAAGAAGTACATTGCTTGAACCTAACCTTTAATGACCAAAATCTTACAACCTATTTCCCTTTCATATCTCTAACATTCATTCCAACAATTTGACCAAACAGAGCCGGGCGGTGGTGGCGCACGCCTTTAATCCCAGCACTTGGGAGGCAGAGGCAGGCGGATCTCTGTGAGTTCGAGACCAGCCTGGTCTACAAGAGCTAGTTCCAGGACAGGCTCCAAAACCACAGAGAAACCCTGTCTCGAAAAACCAAAAAAAAAAAAAAAAAAAAAAAACAATTTGACCAAACAATGAAATGCCATCTCCATGAAGTCTACTTTAGTCATTGAACACAGAAGAAACCAAACTAAACCATTCAACTGAAGTGAAAACTAACTTCAACCTTTAGTGTCTAGAATAAACGCTGCTTCGGGTTTTTAGCCACAACCTTTACTTCTGTTAACTTCTGTCTTGGCCACTGTTCTATTGCTGTGAAGACACCATGACCACAGCAACTCTTTTAAAAGGAGGCATTTAATAGAGGGCTGGCTTACCGTTTCAGAGACTTACATAGTGGAACATGACAGCAGACACGGTGCTGGAAAAGGAGCTGAGAGCCTAGGCTAGGCATGAGCTTTTGAAAGCTCAAAGCTCATCCCCAATGGCACACCTCCTCCAAGAAAGCCACATCTCCTCATTTTTCCAATCCTTTCCAACAGCGCCACTCTCTAGTGACTAGACATTTGAATATATGATCCTATGGTGGCCATTCTTATTGAAAACGCAATGTTAATACTTTTTTTTTTTTTTTTGGTTTTTCGAGACAGGGTTTCTCTGTAGCTTTGGAGCCTGTCCTGGAACTAGCACTTGTAGACCAGGCTGGCTTCGAACTCGTCAATACATTTTTAAAAGTCCAGTCAGCAATATTTTTTCCACACCCAAGGGGTTTAAATCCAGAGCCTGAGGATGGAAAAGCAGTGTTATAATCTAATTTGTGCCACACGAATATTGGCTTTATTAATGTTGGACCCGCAGAAACCCGGAACTCTATTATTGTACTCAGACAAGCTTACAACTTAAAATTCACTCAACTGCCTTCAAAGCACTGCAGCCGGGAACGTGGGGGAATTTCGGTAGAAACACACAGCACAGGAAGACCGCGGAGGAGGAGAGGCAGGGGTACGAGAAGAGGGAATCCTGACAAACACGGCGGGTAGGGCGGGCCCGGACTAGGCACCCGCGGGAGGCGGCGGCGTTAGGGCGGGGGACCGGGAACGCGGCGGGGCGGTCCCGGCGATGGAGGGGCCGGCCGTTGGGGCTCGCGCGTTCCCCGCGGGGCACGGGCTGACGGAGCGACCCTCAGCGGCCGCGTCGGCCCGTCAGCGCTCAGACACAACCCAAGCCCGCTCAGGAAGGAGCCCGGACGCAGCCACGGCGCCATCTTACCTGCCGCAGTCCGTCTGCTCGCCTCGACCGGCTCCGCGCGCTCCTTCAGGACCAGACGTCACCGCTCCAGGAAGTATTCAAATCTAACCGCCAGAGCGACGCGCAGGCGCACTGCCGCGCACCAGGACGGCCCCGCCCCTAACACGTCTCGCAATGTTTCTGCCATCCTCAGCGCCGACATAAGTTTCCTCAAGTTTTTCTCATTTCCTACAGAATTGTCTTCGCCTCTATCAAGCATAGATCTCTTATTCTGAGAACGGCACCTTCTTTCGATTGTCTGCTCTGCAAACAGTCGGACCGTTGGCTTCGTACGAAATGGTGGCTTCCATAGTGCGTCACAGCCAGCTGATACTACTCCCTATAGCTGCCAGGAAGACCTAAGCTTCTGGGACGAGGTGGCCGAGTGGTTAAGGCGATGGACTGCTAATCCATTGTGCTCTGCACGCGTGGGTTCGAATCCCATCCTCGTCGGTTGTTCTTTTTCTTTTTTTATTCCCCCGTAGGGTTTCCACTAATTAACATAACGTGAAGTCATAATTTACAAGACGGAAACGATTGAATATTTCATCTGATTTCGATGGAATTTACTGATTCTTATCTAGCACCATTAGTCTCATCATGGAAGGGTGTTTCTTTATGGTATTGGAATTGAAAGGAAATATTTGAAAAGCACTTTCGAATCGTTATGACCTCACAGATGAAGAAAAGGCAGATAAAAGAGTTTTCTAGGACTCAGAAAATGTAGTGGATTTAATTTCTTACAAAGTAAAAAACAGCACAGAGACTATAACTACAGCTCACATGTTCGGGGTTGTCTGGAACATGAAGTGACCTAGCTCTGAGGTAAGTTTCGGTTATTTAAAGAGCTCTCATTTGGGGATTGGTGCTGTTGTTTTAAGTTTTTTAACCAGAACATTTATTTTACGACTGCTTGAAATCCTCAAGATGAACTGGATGCGACAGCAGCTGCCCTCTTGGGTTTAGGTGTTGTTCCATCACGAAATCCCGTCTGAATCTGTGATAATGTTGAGGTGCCTCATCCTGAAAGACCCAGAGATATTTTTCTTGATTAATTAATCTCAACCTTATGTTTTGAGGGAGAGACTCTCACTGAAAAAAAGAAAGGAGAGACAGAGAGAGAGAGAGAGATACAAAGAGAGAGAGAGACAGAGACAGAGACAGAGACAGAGAGAGAGAGAGAGGAGCAGTTTTCGGGACTGGAGAAGTGGTTCCTAGCATCCACATGTCAGCCCTGCTTTGTCTATAACTCCAGTTCCAGTTCCAGGGGATGCAGTACAATCTTCTGAACTCCTTCAGCATCAGGTGTGCACAGGGCACACTTACATACACATAGGCAAAACACTCAGACCCATAAAATAAATAAATTTAGTGATTTTTGGAAGAGCTCCTAAGCTTCACCAGGCTGTCAAAGGCATCGGAGTCACAGCAAAGGTTGGGGCCATGATGGAATTCGCTGAGGAGAGACATCTGTAATGGATCCCAACAGGAGGTTGTGAGCTTAAGGCTAGCCTGGGCTACATAGTCAGCCCTGTCTCAAAAACAAAAGCACATAAATAAAAAGCTTTTTATATGTATTTTATATGTAGGGGTGTTTTGCCTGTGCAGCACATGTGTTCAGTACCTACCAAGGCCAGAAGATGGTACTGAATCCCTTCCAATTGGAGTTACAGGTGGTTGTGATAAATCATATGGGTGCTGAAATCAAACCTGGGTCCTCTGGAAGAGCAGCCTGAAATTCTTAGCTGTTGAGCCATCTCTCAGCTCCAGGTGAGTTATTTCCAATAAAGGAAAAGCTTCAGGTGTTTTGAAAACTATAATACAATGGAAAAATCTAGGACTGGAGAGATAGCCCAGCAGTTAAGAACACTTACTTTCTCAGCAGAGAAGCAGGGTTCAGTTCTCAGCACCCAGATGGCACCTTACACCAGGTGGCTGTACCTCCAGTTCCAGGGGATCTGGACTCCCGGGGTACCAGGCATTCATGCAGTGCACATACATAAATTCAGGCCAAACACTCATATATAAAATATAAATGATTAATTAGTTTTCAAAAACATAAAAATCAAAAATGGAAAAAATAAATTGGAAGCTCATTTTAAAAAAATAGTTATTGGCCAGGCGGTGGTGGTGCACACCTTTAATCCCCAGAACTCAGGAGGCAGAGGCAGGCAGATCTCTGTGAGGTCGAGGCCAGCCTGGTCTACAAGAACTAGTTCCAAGACAAACTCCAAGCAACACAGAGAAACCCTGTCTCGAAAAACCCAATAATAATAATAATAATAATAAAATTTATCCTTGGATAGTTTCTTACATGTATTAAATAAATTTTAGCCATTGTCTCCCTCATTACCCTCTCTCATCCCCACTTCCTCTTCTACCAAAACCCTTCTTTCCAAGAAGTCTCTTCCTACTGTCACATATGTTTTTTGATGGCTGATGCACTGGGTTAAATTAGGGTTGCTTATAATGGCCATGGGGGTAAGGTTATTTTCTGGAGCAACTTTTCAATGGTTAGACCGCTGAAGCAAATGGCATTCCCTCCCCCAGCAAGCATTAACTGTCGGTAGCCCGCAGGGAGGGTGGCCCTTCATGAGGCCCTCCCTCACCCACGTTGAAATGCTGAAGGACTCAGTCCTGCGGAGGTACCACAGCTGCCCTGAGAACAATGGCCATGCATTCCTGGAAGACTTTTTTAAAGCACCTTCCTTATCCGCTGGCTCTTAAATTCTCCCCCTTTCCTCCAGAAGTTCTCTGAGCCTGGCGGGTGTGATGCGCTCATCCCGTATCAGGAGGCTCACTCTCCAGCGCCTCACTACCTTGCTTCGTTCCATGCCCGGCTGTTTAGTTCTTATTCTCATGTGAAACGACAGTAAGGCTCGCCATGAGAACGCCAGGGCTTCCTATCCTGTTGACCTCCTGCTCCACAACTACAAGTACTTCGGCTCCTTTTTCCTAAGGGAGTGAGAACAATTAACAATGCCACATTATTTTAAAGCCTGCGAGGGAAAAATTGCTTGAGTTAGTAACAAAAGAAACTGGAGTGATAAGCGAGTGTGAGGCGCCATCTACTGGATCATTTGCAACTTCCAGATTTGGGCGACAAAATGATGGCAACTTTTTACTTTTTAAATCCTATGAGCAGGCCTCTGCTCAACACTGAGGTTACTCCTCACGGTCCTGAACTATTACAGGGCACTCCAACCCCCAGTCTCTGAAAAACTATGAGGAAAGACTGATGCATTAATCCTTAAGGCATAACAGCACTGAGTGCCAAGACGTGGGTCATCCTCTGGATCCAGCTCCTGCCTCTGTTGACCATGAAGTTACCAGGGAGGAACTGTGTTTAGCTGGCGATGCTCCCCAGTGCTGGGTGATTACACAGCAACAGCTCTTATATGACTCAGTTCTGAAGAACATGCAGTAGATAATTGAGTGTGTGTGTGTGCGCACGCAAGCTTGCTTACAGACTATGTCTTACCATACATAAGAAATCTTCTGGAGTGGTGGTACCTGAGTTTAGTTCCAGCATTTGGGACTAAAAGAAATTATCGTCAAGCCAAACTTGTAGATTGTTGTCTGTAACTCAAGTAATAGGAAAGCTAAGGAGGAAGATTCTGGGTGTGAGGCCAACTGGAATATGAGTAATCTAGGGGTTATCCTGGGGCTATGTAACAAGAAACTCTCAAGAAAAACAAAGAGGAAGAAGGGAGAGAGAAGGAAAGGAAGGATGGAGGAAAGAAAGAGAGAGAAGGAAGGGAGAGAGAAAAACCCAGACTTCAAAACATTCAAAAATTGGTTTTGAGCCGGGCAGTGGTGGCACACACCTTTAATCGCAGCACTCGGGAGGCACAGGCAGGCAGATCTCTGTGAGTTCAAGGCTAGCCTGGTTTATAAAAGCTAGTTCCAGGACAGGCTCCAAAGCTACAGAGAAACCCTGGGGTGGGGAGGGGAGGTAAAATTTGGTTTCGTGTGTGTTTGTTATTTTCTTGTTTGTTTGTTTGAGACAGGGTCTCAGTATGTAGACCAGGCTGGACTACATCTCAGAAATCCTTTAATTCCAGTGCTGGGTCCAAAAGTGTTCTCTACTATACCCAGTAAAGATTGATTTTGAGAGGTAGGTAGATAGGAGTGAGCTTCGTCTCTTCCTTACCATCAGGAAGAGGTGTGGTCCTGCAGAAGAATGCCTCAGTGGTGAATTCAGGCATTCTCTGGAACTGTAACACTTGAAAGTCATTTTTCTTGGTCAAATGATGGAATGTTTGCAAGAAAAATTTAACCTGGGCCGGGAGGTGGTGGCACACGCCTTTAATCCTAGCACTCGGGAGGCAGAGGCAGGCGGATGGATCTCTGTGAGTTTGAGGCCAGCCTGGTCTACAAGAGCTAGTTCCAGGACAGGCTCCAAAGCTACAGAGAAACCCTGTCTCGAAAAAACAAAAACAAAAAAACAAAACAAAAAGAAGAAATAAAAGAAAAAGAAGAAAAATTTAACCAGATTATATCATTTGTATTTTAATCGAATTACTGAAGTGTTTTTAAGAAACTTGTCTCAAGATGTCTCATCAGGTAAAGGTGCCTGCCACTGAGCCTGAGAATTTGAGTTTCAGGCTTATATATGTGTATGGCAGTTTGTAAACACACACATGCTCTCTCTCTCTCTCTCTCTCTCTCTCTCTCTCTCTCTCTCTCTCTCACACACACACACACACACACACATACACACACACACACACGAAGCTCAAAAAATAGAAAGACGAGCTGGAGAAATGGCTCAGCAGTTAAGAGATTGGCTGTGCTTCCTGAGGTCCTGAGTACAATTCCCAGCAACCACATGGTGTCTCACAATAATGAGATCTGTTGCCCTCTTCTGGCTTGCAGTGCAGGCACACATGGAGACAAACACTGTATACATAATGAAAATGAATGAATGAATGAATGAATGAATGAATGAAAAAATAGAAAGACATTACCCAATTCTTTTGCTGTGACTAATAGCTGATAAAATGTGGTTTTGAAGACATGAACAAACTTCCCGTGAAAAGAGGAGAATTAATGAGTTTGGAGTGGAAGGGCACTGTCAAAATCACGTGTAATGCTTACTTTGTGGAAGGAAGGGGTTCTGAGCAGAGTAAGCGACATAGGGGAACAATCCTTACTCCAGTGAACATGCCATTCTAAACCCTGGTCAGTTTCCTCAAGCTGCACTGCTGATGTCTTTGTTGTTATTTTGAGACACAATCTCACTATGTAGCCCTGGCAGAGGCCAGAAGAGGGGATCAGACCCCCTGATGCTGGAAGTCCAGGAGGTTGTGAGCCACTCTCAGGCTTTTCTTATTTGGAATTAGGCTATTAATTCTTTTGTTGTGGAGAAAGATCTCATGTCAAAACTTAACTTCCACTGTGAGCTATTACATCACACTCACTAGGAGAGATACAATCAATAGAACATGTAGAAAAGTGTAAGTACCCGGGAAGTGGTGGCACATGCCTTTTTAATCCCAGCACCCAGGGGGCAGAGGCAGGTGGATCTTTGTGAGTTTGAAGCCAGCCTGGACTACAGAGTGAGTTCTGGGACAGTCAGAGTTACACAGGGAAATCCCCGTCTCAAAAACAAAACAAACAAAAAAAAGAAAGAAAAGAATATAAGTGTTGGTGCCGGGCGGTGGTGGCGCACGCCTTTAATCCCAGCACTCGGAAGGCAAAAGCGGGTGGATCTCCATGAGTTTGAGACCAGCCTGGTCTACAAGAGCTAGTTCCAGGACAGGCTCCAAAGCTACAGAGAAACCCTGTCTCGAAAAACAAAACAAAAATAAGTGTTGGCAAGAATGTGATAAAACGGATCTCTGTGAGTTCGAGGCCAGCCTGGTCTACAAGAGCTAGTTCCAGGACAGGCTCCAAAAACCACAGAGAAACCCTGTCTCAAAAAACCAAAAAAAAAAAAAAAAAAAAGAATGTGATAAAACTGGAACCCTCTGTACAGTGCTGGCAAGAACAGTTCAGTTGCCATGGAAAACAGTTTTGTGTTTTAACCAAAAAGTTAAAAGCAATTGCCATTCATTCAGCTGACTGCAAACAGGTACTTAAACATCTTGTACTGCACAGATGCTCACGGCAGCACTGTAAGTCGCAACTGATGAGTGACTATGCAGAATCCCTGTGCAATGGGATACTGTTCAGTCAAAAAAGAATGAACTACATATGCATACTATAAATTAGTTGAATCTCAGAAATATTATGCTAAGTTAATACACTAACTCCAGTTCCAGGGTATCTGAAATGGCAAAACACCAGTGCACATTAAATAAATAAATCTTAAAAAAAAAAAAAAGACACAGAGGTTATAGTCATTTATACGAAATGTCTAGAACACACAATTCATAAAGAAGAGACTAAGCTTACCAGAAGCTGAGGGAGAGAAAAAGGGAATGAGTGCTTAACAGGCATATTTGTTTTAGGGGTGAGAACAGGTTTTGAAATCATGAGATAAGGTTGCTCAAATTTGAGGATACAGTAAATGCCAATGAAGTGTGTATCTTAAATTGCTTACTCTTATGCCATATGAATTTTATCTCAATTAAAAAAAAAAAGCAAAGCACAGTGCTTCATGACTGTGACTTCATGATTTGGGAGGCAGAGGTAGCCTGAGCTACAAAGAGGAACTCAGAAGGACTAAGGGGCTAGGAATGGAGTTTAGCTGTAGAGCACTTGCCTTCCTGGTGATGGACCTAGCATTGGGGGAGACGGGAGGAGCTGTAAGATAACTAGTAAAAACAGATACACAAGGTGTTAGGAAAAAATGATATATTTACAGAGCTGAAAGTCTCCAGATGAGCTGGAAGGAAGGAGGTAGCAAGTACAAGCAGGTTCCTTTACAGTGAACCCTCACTCTTCCCCAAACCCTGAGTACTAACCAATGGGATCAGTCCCTGCCCCAAGGCCCATCCTTGTTCCAACCCAAGAAGTCATTCTTCCATTGGCCACATCCGTCAGTCTTCCTGCCAGTCATCTTGTGCCCAGGCTGGCATGGGTGAGACATATTCAAAGTCTGGCCCTTTATAGCGGAGGGCATGCAGGAACATCACAAGATCCTGGGGCAAGGGATCCTGTCGCAACAGCCGGCACTCTGCACAGAGTGGGTCTGTCTCTTGATTCATAACATCTGCTTTTGCTGCGTTAGCCTTCTCTGGTGTGTCCAGACCCTGAGAGGCTGCCTCAGCTATTCCATCTGTCTTCTGGGCTACTCTGGTCAACTCCTGCAGGCTGTTCTTGGCCAGCTCTGAAGAGGGGGTTGCAGAGTCCATGAGTCCTGGGACCAGGTCACCCTCACAGATATCTAGCATATTCAGGCTTTCTTTGGCCTGATGCTCTGCAACCAGGTCCCGGAGAAGTTCCTCATCCGTCTTTGGAATGTGGCCGCCCTGGCCTCGAGAAGGACCCCAGGCAGGCGAATTGTAGATGGGGTCATTGAGAATGGGGTGGCCCAGAAACTGGAGGTGGACTCGGATCTGATGAGTACGGCCTGTAAGCGGTCGGCACCGTACCACACTGGAGTGGCCATTGTAGCTCAGCCTCTGGAACACAGTCTCACAGGGCTTGCCCTGGGGATCCACCCGGCACACTCCTACCTTGTAAGACACCACTAAGATGGGTTCCTTGCAAATTACCTCCTTGTCAGGGAACTCCCCTTCAACCCGGCATACATACTCCTTCTCCAACTACAAAGGAGGAAGACGGGAAAAGTTAATCCAAAACCAAACCACCAAGCCCAACCCTCTACAGAGTGCACCAGTGTGATTCAAACCCTAATGCCAGCTTTGTCAGCTTCACCATCCTGAGTGAGCTAAGCTCTGTACATCCCCACACCTCATCTAGAAAATATGAAATCAGAGGAGATAGCTCTGCAGTTAAGATCACCTGCTGCTCTTGCAAGGACCTGGGTTCAGTTCCCAGCACCCACATGGTTGTTCACCACCATCCCTAACTCCAGTTCCAGGAGATCTGTTCCCCTTCTGACCTCTGCAGGCACCATGCATGAACATGGTGCACATATATGCATGCAGGCAAAATACCCACATAAAATAAAATGAATACATGAATTAAAAAAATATATAAAATCAGAAAACATTTACCACCAGGTGGTGGGAGTGCATGCCTTTAATCCCAGCACTCGGGAGGTGGAGGCAGGTGGATCTCTGTGAGTTCGAGACCACCCTGCCTTGAAAAATCAAATTTAAGAAAGAAAGAAAGAAAGAAAGAAAGAAAGAAAGAAAGAAAGAAAGAAAGAAAGAAAGAAAAATATTTACCTCACAGAGCTGCTATAAGCATTTAGTAAATTAGGCTCTAATGTGTTGGGATTAAGTCTGACATGTGTTCAATAAATGCATTATGATCCAGATGTAGAATTTCAAGTCTCAAGACCATAATAACTACCAGCCAATGATCTTACTCACACCTCTTCCAACTTCATCCAGACTTCCTACTATGTGAGCTCTCCTCAAAATCTTAAAAATGTTTTATGATTTCAGAACAGCAAACTACCAAGAAGCAGAACCTGCCATCTCCAGAGACCTGAAACGTACAGGATAGTCTGTCTTTGGCACTTGAAGTAGGAAGGCTGTAGATAGCCTCAATCTAGAACTCCACGACCCCTTTCCAACAAAAAGCACATGGGAGCCCAGGAAGCAGTCTCCGGCAGACGAAGCCTGGCTCACCTGCCGCTCCCGAACTTGCTCATGGATCTTCTCGGAGAAGGTGGCTGTCTTGGCAAACATGAGGACTCCGGAGGTGAGGCGGTCAAGCCGGTGAAGTGGGTGGAGCTCCTTCAGGTGATGCTCCTTGCCTAGGATGAAGATGACTGTGTTGTGTCGGAAACGGCCACAGGGGTGGACAGGAATGGAGGACGGCTTGTCTATAACGACCACATCTTCATTCTCAGCTAGCAGGCGGATGGGCTCTGCTGTGACTGGTGGCTCATGTCTATGCACTGTGTTCCGCAAGAAGTCATTGTCCTGTCAAACACAGGTAAGCAGTCAGCCTGGGACAGCAGCCTACAGACAGTGAACTTTCTATGTTCCTTACTGACATGGAGGAATGGTCACAGGAAAAAGTCTTAAGCAGAAAAAGAATTGGTTGTAGCATGATCTCATTTTATAAAAATACACAGAGGTAAACACCTACTGTTGAAAAATATACAACTGGTTAAATCTCTTGGTGGTGAGATTTTGGGTGTTTTCTAGTTTTGCTTTTGTATAATCCTTACAATAAAGTTTTATTTTAAAAAGTCTTTATTACACTTATTTATGTGCGTGTATGTATAAAGGCACATGCAGAGGCAAGAGGTTGTGAGTCTTAGTGGCAGGGTCCTTAACCTGCTGGGCCATCTAACCATCTTGATACAAATGTATTTTGAAAGCAAATGTCTTTTAAATGGAGGTGGGGGGAACCAGTTATAACCTTCAACAAACAACACCAAGCTGTAAGCCAGAGCTCTAGGCTCTACGTCAGATTTGACACAAGCTCACTACATGTTCTTGGGCAAGTCATTTTAACCTCTCTGGGCCTCAGTTTTCTTACCTATGAGTGTGAAGGTTATGACAGACCTGCGGTTTTCAAAATCAGTATGGGAAAGGTTAATGCCAAATACTGAAATTACCCTTTTTTCATTATCATCACAGTGAGTCGGTGTTAATGACAGGGGCCTGGGGGGGGGGGACCACCTGGCTAGTATCTATTCCCGAATTCCTACTTCTATAACATCAAGATTCATGACAACTACTTTAAGCATTAATATAAGCACACACTTTGTAAATTGCACCGTTGCCTGCCTTTGAGGTTCAGTTTCATCACAAGATAGAGTCGCTTATTCATACTCCATGATAGAGCACACAAAATGCTTAACTTTGTGCCTGATACAGTTAAGAACACATGAGTGAGGTACCTACTATTATTATTTGTGCCGAGATTTATCATGCAGGGTAGAAAGTAGGCAGTCTCCCCTTGCCACAAGGCAGATATAAAAGGAAAATGAGAATTTCCATTCCTGTTTCTTTAAAAAAAATAAAATAAAAAACCGCCTTGCTGGGGGGACGAACAGGTTGCGTTCTAGAGCATAGAAAGGCTGTCTGCTTGATGTAGGAAGCCGGAACTAAACGAGCCCCACGGGAAAACGAGATCGTTTCTGAATTACCATCATTTTACTCCGGCACTTTTATAAGTTGAATCTGGAAAACAACAACAACAAAACCTTTCCTCTTTTCCTCAAAGCCTGACTCTGGCCAGCCCCATCGGACATCACCTTGAGCACGATGCTGAGGTCCTGAACAGGTTCCTCGTTGAGATGCAGGCGTCCCGCCCGGATTGCAGCCTCGTAGTACTCCAGTGGCTGGGATCGGAACTCGGTGCTGAAGACGTGCAACAAGCTGCGGCCCACCCAGCGACCTTTACAGTAGGTCTGGAAGTCGAAGTAATAGGGCCGCACCTTGCGCAGGCCGCCCTCGAAGTAGTAGGTGGTCTCTGCAAAGTGCTCGTCGCCGAAGCTGACCCCGGTCCGCCGTTTCTTCGGGGGCGGCACGACCCGTTCCCCGGTGGCGCCTCGCCGCTTCTTTCTCTTGCCTGAGTCGGCGACTGGAGCCGGAGCCTGCTCCCCGTTCCCCGAGACCTGCGCTTCGCCTCCCTGGGCCCGTTCCCCGCTCCCCGGGACCTGCTCCCCCGCCTCCGCGGGCCCCAGGACCTCCTGGAGCAGCTCTCCGCTCCCGTCGCTACCAGAGTCTCCATTTTGTTGAACCTTCAAACCGCGCGCTGCCTCGGCCTGGGTAGACAGTGTCTCAGCCATCGCCTCCCTACAGCCACCACAAGTCCTGGCAAAGCTGTGAGACCAGAGCGCCACTCGCCACTGCACAAGGATCTGTAGGCAGCCGTGGACACCCCGCCGCATGACAGCGCGGCCAACAGCTCCGGGGTCGCAATCTGATGGCGTCATCGGGGAATCAACCAATCAGAGAGACCCAGTACCGAGGCGGGGTTTGCAAGAAGGGAGTCCTCAGAGTTATGGGTCTGCGGACCTCCCAGCCGGGTACCTTATGCAGAAAGTGGCTGTATACAGACTCCCTCATCGAAGAGATCAGAGAGAGATTATTTCCTAAAGGAAATCTTCGGGAGTGCGCTACGAAGACGATGGTGCACATTCCATACAGATAAGCTCTCCTTCCCCGGGTCTGTAAAACAGTTAAAAGTTTACTTAGAGCAGGCGGAGCGGGGAAGGCAGCGCGCGCCTTTCGTCTTGGCGTCAAGATCTAGAGGCAGAAGCATTAGTTTTAGTTCTAGGGTCACTCAAGAGCATGTCTCAAAATAAAAACAAACAAGCTAAATAATAATATTATTATTTTACAAACAATCCAGCCGGGTAGTGGTGACACAACTTTAATTTCAGCACTTGGGAGGCATAGGCAGCCGGATCTCTGTGAGTCTGAGGCCAACCTGGTCTACAAAACGAGTTTCAGGGCAGCGAGAGCTATTACACAAAGAAAGCCTGTCTTGAAATAAACAAATAAAAAGATTAAAAAATAATAAAAAAAAAAAACAAGTCGGGTAGTGGTGGTCCGTACCTTCAATACCAGCACTCGAGTCAGAAGCAGGTAAATTGCTGTGAGTTGGAGGCCAGCCTGGTCTACAAAGTGAGTTCTAGAATAGCCAGACTACATAAAGAGACCCTGTCAAAAAAAAAAAAAATTTAAAAACACCAAACAAACAAAAAGCAAACAAGTAGGAAAAAAGGACCAATCAACCAATCAGAATGAAGTTGCTACAAGAACTGTTTGTCTACTATACTCTTTTAATGGGCAGTGTTGGGGAATCCTAGTCTCAAGCACTCTACCATTTAGCTAAAGCCACTACTACAATAATTTAGAAGGGTGTACATTATAGCATGTTACATAATACTATGTGTATATATATAATATAAAACTATTATATGTGTTGTGCAATATTTTTCACACCTGCCTTCTTACTAACAGCACCAAGAGAATTAGAGATTTCTCATTTGGCTTCCAGAAACTCTTATCCAGAACCACTTGCACATTAAAACTGCAAATAGATCAAAAATGCATTGCTAGGGTATTCTGTGTGTATATGTGTGTGTACTGGGTACATGCAGTTGTACATGTGAGTATGTTTGAGGGTAAGAGGTGAACTTCAGGTGTCCTTCCTCTGGTCCTACCCATCTTGTTTTTGAGACAGTGTCTTAGTTAGGGTTTTCTATTGCTGTGAAGAGACACCATGACCACAACAACTCTTATAAAGAAAGCATTTAACTGGGGTGGCTCACTTACAGTGTCAGAGGTTCAGTCTGTTATCGTCATGACAGGGAGCATGGCGGTGTGCAGGAGATGTGGTGCTGGAGCTGAGAGTGCTCCATCTTGCAGGTTTCAGGAATTGACTAACTGTCAACTAAAGGAAGCTTGAGCGAAAGAGACCTCAAAGCTTACTCCCACAGTGACATACTTCCTCTACCAAGACCATACCTCCTAATGGTGGCACTCCCTTTGAGGACCATTTTCTTTAAAACCACCACAGTGTCTCACTGAAATTACAAACATGCACTACAATGCCCAGCTTTTTTACGTCAGTTCTGGAAATCAAGCTCAGGTCTGTATTGCATGGCAAGTACTCTACCAGCTAAGCTATCTCCCCAGCCTGCTACAGTTCTTAAATGCAAAATGCTGAAATCTGTGTTGGCTACCTTCATCAGAGAGGAAATAACGGAAAGGATATTGGTGCCTCTTAGGATTCATACCAGAGCTAAAGTTCAGATTCAGCAAAGAGACCAAATCAAGGGAAGCAGAGGCCTCTGGAAAGTAGCTGTTGCTGGAGAAGACCCAGTTGGGATGCTGTCACTGTGAAATGTGCAGTTGTGCCAAAAGACTTTCTGCCCCATGGCCCTTTTGTCCCTTGAAAAATCTCTAAGTATCTCAGCCTCCTTATGTTCCTATCTCAAGACCCAGAATCCTACAAGGGAGTCTTCCTTCTGCCAAAAAGAGACTAGGTCTGTCTTTATTTACAGAGTGCCGGTAAATAGACTATAACCCTGTTTAGTTTTCATAGTGAGATACCTCCAAACAGGTAGACATTTGGAAGCTGGCATCAACAAGTTGGATAACTGTCTGGTCCAATTCAAGAATGTGAGCATGAACTTTTTTTCATTAATGTTGGTTTAGGCTATACTTATCTTATGTATTAGCATTCGGGAGAGGATCAAGAGAAGGTTTTTAGGTAAATTCTTCTTTATATCAAAAATTAAAAGTTCCACAAAGCCAAGCATTGCAGTGAATGTCTGTAGTCTGAGCACTTGGGAGGTGAACGAGGGAGGATCAGAAGTTTTAGATCATCTTTGACTACATAGTGAATTCAAAGTTAACCAAAACAAAGGTCTCATTAATCCAAGTAAAGGATTGAAAATGTTAGTCTTACTCCACAGCAGACCGAAGTACCTAAAGCTACAGAAATCCTTATGCTGAAATGCCAGATTTCTAATCACCTGCTTTTAAAAAAGAGGTTGAATTTTCCACCAGGTGTGGGTACTTTAGAACAGAATTGTTTCAAAAAGAAAACACTATCTCTTGAATGAGTGGTCTTAGAAAGAAATTTACAGGCCGGAGAGAAGGCTCAGCAGTTAAAAGCACTGGCTGCTCCTAGAGGTCCTGAGTTCGATTCCCAGCAACCACACAGTAGCTCGCATGGGATCTGATGCCCTCTTCTGGCATGCAGGCAAACATGCAGAGCACTCATACATTAAACAGAAAGAAAGAGAAAGAAAGAAAGAAAGAAAGAAAGAAAGAAGAAGAAGAAGAAGAAGAAGAAGAAGAAGAAGAAGAAGAAGAAGAAGAAGAAGAAGAAGAAGAAAAAGATGAGAGCTGGGCATAGTGGTGCACGCCTTTCAGCCCAGCACTAAGGAGGCAGGTGGATCTGTTTGAGTTCAGCTTCATCTACATAGAGAGTTCCAGACAAGCCAGGCACACAGATGAAGAGAAGCAGAGCGAGACAGTAAGAGGAAAGGAAAAGAAACTTACAATGAGGATAACATTTTAGCCAAAGAAAATTATACACAAGCAGGCTTCCTGTTTCGTAGAGTTTGTCCAAACTCAGCTTGACCTGATCACAGTCATCTTGAGTCATAACCACGATAGCCTCTGAGCAGCTTCATTTGGCTTTCCCTGCATAGTTTCCCAGTACATTGTAAATAAACTATATCATATATGGAGTTTTATAACTCCAGTACAATCAATGCCTGATGTCCTTGATATTGGGTTAGATAAAGCAGTTATGTATCCAATTAAAACACTTAGTATAGTGCTTAGCAAAATTGTTGGGAGTAAAAAAAAAAAAAGGATCAAAATCTCACTCTCCCACTCTTCTTGACTTTTGAACAGAAATCTGCCCGTCAGCCTGATCGTCACATGGCTTATCTGGAAGGCTTGAAAAGGACTCATATAGAACATGCCAGCATTCTTTGTACTTTGTGGATATCTAGCATCTGCTGAATACATTTAAAATTTTAAATATAATTGACTTTTTGTGTATTGGAGATCAAACCAGGGTCTTGCACATACTGAACAAATGCTCTACCACTACATTATACCCCCAGACCCTCTCTACTTTTTTGGTTTTTCATGACAGGGTTTCTCTGCCTAACAGTCTTGGCTGTCCTGGAACTCCATAGAGCAGGCTGGCCTCGAATTCAGAGATCCCTGCTTCTGTGTCCCGAGTGCTGGGATTAAAGGCATGCCCCACCATGGCCTAGCCTGTCCTCTTCTTTTGAGGAGAGAAATTTCTGACATTGCATTATTGCTTCCAAGAGGGAGAAGCCACAAACTGGTGATGATGATTCCTTATGACTGCCAACGTTACTGGATGAAGACACGCCCGGGATTAGTCTTTACTAACCAGGGTCTTGTGAACTAATTTGCTGTACCAGTCTAGCAGACTTCCGAGTATGTCAGTGAGGGCATTTTGGAGAGGGGAGTGATATGTGGTGCAGAAACAGAGGGAAAGACACACCTGCTCAGGCTGGAATAAAAATAGAAAAAGAAGGAAGTCTGAATCATCAGCGTTGAACACTAGGCTCCAACACTTAAATCACATTTGGAGGACTTGAATGAGTTGGTAGTGTTCAAAATTGCTAATGTCTGATTGTAAATTTAAGAAAGTGTACTTTTCCAGAAACTGGGTTGTTCACAGCTACTATTTAAAGGCATCTCATCCTGGCATCCAGATATCTGAGAGACCAAATTAGAAAGCAAGAATGTGTTTGGAAGCCAGGAACACACCTTTAATTCCAGCACTTGGGAAGCCCAGGCAGGTGGACCTTTGAATTCAAGACTAGTCTGGTCTACAGAAGGAGTTATAGGACAGCCAGGACTACACAGAGAAGCTCTGTCTTGAAAAAATAAAAAAAAGAGTGTGCTTGGTGAGCATTTGATCAGTGTAAAGAGTGCATGTGGCTCATGAAGCCTTGGAGTATCTTAGTGCGCTGGGAACGCTATTCCTTTCTGTGAACCAGATAACACTAGATTTCTTTCTTCCTTCCTTCCTTCCTTCCTTCCTTCCTTCCTTCCTTCCTTCCTTCCTTCCTTCCTTCCTTTCTTTTTTCTGTAGCTTTGGGCATTGCAGATTTCTTTCTTTTATTCTGTGAGTAAACATTATCACAATCTTCCTATTACTTATTCTGTTGTTCTCTTGTCTCTTGGATTTTCCCTTCCTTCAGTTCATAGTCTAAGAATGCTTACAGATGTGAGCAGCAGAACAGTCTGTGGAGGCACGTGCACGCTTACAGATGTGAGCAGCGGAGTGGTCTGTGGAGGCACGTGCATGCTTACAGATGTGAGCAGCAGAACAGTCTGTGGAGGCACGTGCATGCTTACAGATGTGAGCGGTGGAACGGTCTGTGGGGGCCCGTGCACATGACTGTAGTTTGCTGTTACCTTTTCCATAGTGATGAGATTCGGACTCATCTCAAGACAGTATCTTCAGCCATGCTACTGTGCTGATGATTGGCTGACGTGCTTCATCACATCTTTTTTTGTCATCAGGTACCGGCTTTAAACTGGGAATAGTGGGCTCAGCTGTGAGGCGTGGCTTGCTGCTCTTTCAGGACCAGGTTCAATTCCCAGCATCCCCATTAGAAGTCTCACAACCATTTGTAACTCCAAGTCTGGGGCATCCAACACCCTTTTTTGACTTCTTCAGACACCAAATGGAAGATATACACATAAATAATTTTTTATTTTATTTTATTTATTATTATTATTATTATTATTATTATTATTATTATTATTATTATTTTGGTTTTTCGAGACAGGGTTTCTCTGTGGCTTTGGAGCCTGTCCTGGAACTAGCTCTGTAGACCAGGCTGGTCTCGAACTCACAGAGATCTGCCTGCCTCTGCCTCCCGAGTGCTGGGATTAAAGGCGTGCGCCACCATCGCCCGGCCATAAATAATTTTTTAAAAATTGTTGGGAATAAGAAGTAACTAAAGGAACATGTTATTAACTTTTGGAGGTTGTGTAAGATACTTTTACTTTTAAATAGGATCTTTTCTTGTAGTTCAGGTTGAACCTGGAACTAACTACATACCTCCTGCTGGCCTTGAATTCCACAGCCTCCTGCCTCAGCTCCAGAATGCTGGGGTTACAGGCATGCGCCAACACATCTGGCTATTGCAGGTGTTATAAAAGTTGTTTCTCTCCCCCCCCTCTCTCCCTCTTCTCCCTCCCCCCTCTCTCCCTCTCCCACTTCTCCCTCTCCCTCTCCATTCCTCACTTCCTCTCTCCTTCCCTACCCTACCTTATCTTCCATAACTCTTTCATGCCATTTGTGAATTTGCCTGTCTCGCTGGTGTATCACCTCCCACACTAAGCTGTAAGGATCTCTGGGGCTCATAGCCAGTCTTGTGTGTTCTGAATTCACACTTACAATACCTATAGCAGAGGAGCTTGATATTTTTTTCAGTTAAATGAATAAAGGAAAGTCTCAGAAGTCGGCAGTGAGGCCCTGATGTTATGAGTCACTGACATGCTCTAACATAGGGTAGCCAAAGAGTAAAGGCAGCACAAATATTCTCCCAGAATTGTCTGGGAGATAATTTATACACTATTTACTGCCCCCAAATCTGTTTTTTACCCAAGATTGGGAAATACATTGAAAACAGTCCAGACAAGAACAGGCAGAAAGGACTGCGCCCACAGTATCAGGGCTTAAAGAACCATCTAGGTATTTAAGACAGGTAGGCACCTTCTTTCAGTGGGGCTTTAGAAATTAAGACCTCTGAGGACCGAGAAAAAAAATCTAGAAAACTGGTTTCCCTATCCGAGTCGGGGATGGCTGGGTGGAAAGCTGGAACTCTGGGACCTGCTAAGAATCAATCCGGTCTTGGAGAAGAAACTCTGGATAAGTGATTCCACCGTTCCCTGGCAACTACTAGTTCCGCCCACCGACTGCCTGCCCTCTGGGCGTCACTAACTCTATTCTACCAATCAACTCACAGGATGCCAGAAATCCAGGCGTCAATTGGACAACTCCTGAGTTCCGTCATTCAGAGACGCCGCCCCTCACTGCTTCTTCCTGACTGCCAGCGACAGACCTGAGCGTTTGGAGACTGCTGGGCAGGTGATTGCGGTAGGTGGAGGGCCACGGTGTCCAATGTTTAGCATCCCCCTACTATGGCCTGACTCCGGAACACAACTGGGGGCATCAGGGACCAGACCATCAAGGCCAGTCAGTTCTTGAGGCCGGGATGACCGAGGCCTGGGATCTCTGGACCTACAGTTTCCTCCGGGATTCTTGACATTCGGGGGTGGTCAGGGACACGCGGGCTCCCGAGTGAGAGCAGACAAGGGGTTTGGGTGTGTTCCAAGGACGTCGATGGAGAGTCTAAGGACTGCATGACATATCTGTTCTCTTAATTTGGGCCCTCGCGCTGTCTGGACTGTCCGTTGAAATTTTTCAGACTTTGCCCTTGTCAGCTTTCCTGATCTTTAAAAGCCCTCTTACAGGAAGCTGTCGACCTATTCTATAAACTTAGATAGTTAATGGAAATCCCTCGACTCTGCGCACAGCCCTTCTCACCGATTTCAACGTGGGCGGTTTTCAATGTGTTTCCCAAGCAGGCGGAGTGTTTTTTTTTTTTTTTTTTTTTTTTTTTTTTTTTTTAAAAAAGGATTTTGGAAGCAAAACATTATATACCAGCTATGCAGCTTTGAACAAACCACGCATTTGATCTCGTTAGTTCTTCTTCCCGCTTCTTCCTCGTCTTTTCCTTGCTCCTCTTCCTTCTTCCTCAGCAGTTCCTGGAATTCACAATCTCTCTGCCTCAGACTTCTGAGTGCAGACGCCCCAGATGTGCACCATCACAGCTAAGGGTGTCTGGAAAATGAGGGAAATGCCTCTCTCTCGGTGTCTGTATTCAGTGCTAATTATCGGGGTGATGACATCTTGCATACATGTCTTGAGTTATCGCACTTTACCGCATAAATATGAGCAACTAAAATAGTAATAAAACATTAAGTGGTAAAAAGAATGAATGGGGGCGTGGAGGAACTTGAAGTCTAGAGCCCAGCTGCTGCTGTGGTGGGCGAATGCCCTTGCGTTATGGTAGGACTCTGACAGACAGCTTTTCACCAAGCGACCCTTTTGCTGTTTTCTTATGTATGGCTGTCAGCCTGTACCCCGCCGAGGACAGGCTTTTTAATTGACCAATGCTAGAACAGCTGTAGCTGGGGATCTGTAGCAGACAGTGTGTGCAGTGGCAACATCGCAGAGAGTCTTCTGTATACTGACTATATGAAATGCAGGTTCTCATCCTGTAGATGAAGGCCGTCTGGAGGAGCAGACTCTTCTGTCTAGCCAACTGTGAAGCCCTGGGGTTCTTTAATGCACTTTCTTTAATGTGTGTGTCTGTACTTTAATTTTTTTTGACACAGGGTCTCACTATGAAGTCCTGACCTGGAACTTGCCATGTAGGGCAGCCTAGCCTCAGACTCACAGAGATCCAACTACCTCTGCCTCTGGAGTGCTGGGATTAAAGGTGTTTGTACAACCACTCCTGGCTATACTGTATTTTTAATTAAGATTTATTTTATTGTATGTGTGTTTCTCCTGCATGTATGTATGTGCATCACATGCATGCCTGGTACCCGCAGAGCCAGAGGAGGGCATTGGATGCCCTGAAACTGAAGTTAAAGATGGTTGTGAGCTGCCATGTGGATACTGAAGACCAAACTCCAGTCGTCTACAGGAGCAAGTGCTCTGAATCTCTGAGTCATCTCTGACCCTATACTGTATTATTTCTCTCTCTCTCTCTCTCTCTCTCTCTCTCTCTCTCTCTCTCTCTCTCTTCCTTCCTTTCTCCCTCCCTCCCTCCCTCCCTCCCTCCCTCCCTCCCTCCCTCCTTCCCTCTTCCCTTCCCCTTTCTTTCTTTTGAGACAAAGTCTCACTGCGTGTTCCTGGCTGCCCTGGAACTCACGGAGATCTGCCTGCCTCTGCCTCCCAAGCCCTGAGTCTAAAGACCTGTGCCACCCCAGCATCCTACTGTCTTGGAGCTAGTCTTTACTCACTTGAGCTTCTGTTTTTCAGCTCAGACTCCAAATGAAAATGTTTGAGAGCCTCGACTCTTCAGCTACAAAATCTGGCCGGGATCTCTGGGCTGAGATCTGCTCTTGTCTGCCAAGTCCTGCCCAAGAGGATGTTGCCAACAACACCTTCTCGGACTCCTTTATGGATTCACAGCCTGCAGGTGAAGGCCACACGGAAGCGGCAGACTCTGCTGTCCAGCCAGCTGGAAAACCCTGGGCTCCCTTGCATGATTCAGAAGTGTATTTAGCGTCTCTAGGTAAGTTTTCTGTCTGTCTGTCTGTCTGTCTGTCTGTCTGTCTGTCTGTGTGTCTCTCCCTCCCTTCCTTCTCTTCTCCCCTCACCCCAGCAAGTTCTGTTACACTATCTTTAATTTTCTATTTTTTTTTTTTTTTGTCCTTGCCACATGTGGGCCAGATGTAATTCTATGGGATGTCTCAGGTTCTTTGCTGGAAAGGAGGCATCTGCCCTTTCTCTCTCTCCTTTCTTTTCTTTCCCTTTCTTTCTTTCTTTCTTTCTTTCTTTCTTTCTTTCTTTCTTTCTTTTCTTTCTTTCTTTTTTCTTTTTTCTTTTTTTTTGTTTTTTCCAGACAGGGTTTCACTATGTAGCCCTGGCTGTCCTGAAACTCACTCCGTACATCAAGCTGGCCTAAACTCTTAGAGATCCACTTGCCTCTGCCTTCTGAATGCTGGGATTAAAGGTGTGTACCTTCATTGCCTGGCTAAAAAATTATTTTATTAATTCACTGATTGTGGGAATGGGAGTGTCTTGCCAGAAGAGTCATTCTGTCTCTGTTAGTGATTTTTAAAAAATATTATTTATTTGTATGTTTATGTGTGTATATGCAGACATGGTCCTCAGAGGCCAGAAGAGGATGTCAAATGCCCTGAATCATGAGTTACAGGTAGTTTTGAGCTAGTTCCCGTGCTGGGAACCTAACTCCAGTTCTCTGAAAGAGCAGTAAGGGTTTTTAACCGTCTCTCCCAGCCCCTGCTGGACATTTAAAAAATATTTCCTGAATATATGTCCAGTGCCCTATATTGTGGCTATATATATATATATATATATATAGAGAGAGAGAGAGAGAGAGAGAGAGAAAGAGAGAGAGAGAGAGTTAGAGAGAGAGTTAATAAAATTAGAATTGTTTCATTTTAAAGTTAAAACAGTTTTTCCTTGCATGAGAAATTAAAATTGCTTCATGCAAGGGCAAGAAAGCTGTCAGTCTAGGTCAGTGTCTTAGTTACTTTTCTATTGCTGTGCCACTGACCAGAAAAGTAGGATTGACAGTTACAGTTACTGCCATGCCCGCTACTCTTTTTGCCGTGTATTAAGCAATCTTGCCCTTCTCCCCACCCCCCACCCTCACCCTCCAGACAAGCTTTCTCTGTGTAACAACTCTGGCTGTCCCTGAATTTACTTTGTAGGCTGTCCTTGAACTCACAGAGATCTGCCAGCCTCTGCCTCCTGAATGATGGGATTAAAGGTGTGCGCCACCACTTCCTGGCACCTTTTTTTTTTTTTTTTTTTTTTTTGTAAAAGACAGAAATTAGTTAAATGTTAGCTATTCATCACTCCTTTTACTTCCTTCAGGAAAAATGAAAATCCCTGAGCTATTAATCTGTATCACCTGCAGGGTCGTTTTTATTTTGTTTTATGGGTGAACGCTTGCTGGTAACTTAAAGGACCACAAGGTATTCATTGCTTTGATCAGTGGCATGTGATGTTTCAGTTCATCTATACATTGTGTACTGTTTAAATCAGGACAAATACATCTCCCTGAATATTTTTCATTTTGGTAAAGATCCATGTGTCCCAAAACCAAATCTGGAAATTACTATGAAGAAGTTCAAATCCATGCAGTGTTAAAATATTTTAGTATTAAATTTTGTTTGTTTTGTTTTTAATTTATATTTTATGCATGAGTGCTCTGCAGGCCAGAAGAGGGCATCAGATCCTATTATAGGTGGTTGGGAGCCACCATGTAGTTGCTGGGAATTGAACTCAGGACCACTGGAAGAGCAGCCAGTACTCTTAAGTGTTGAGCCATCTCTCGAGCCCCAATTTTTTAAAATTAAGTTAATAATTTAAATATTAAGTTAACAGTATAAATATTTTTACAGTGGCATGAGTCAAATCTAAGCCCTCTGTTAGGCAATCAGTGTGCTACTGAACACAGGGAGGACACCCTATGTAGAAGGACACAGAGAAGAGCCAGCTGAGAACTTAGGTGGTTGCTAACAAATATCTTGGGAGAACAAAGGGAGTTCCATTAGTGATGACTAGAGGAAAAGTTATGAGAAAAATGTAGTTGGGAAGATGGAAGACATGGTGTGGGGTCCGTGTGAAATTCGTCAGGGAGCCGGCAGAGAAAAGAGGTACCTGTTGTCATAGCAAAGGGCCTAAGAGTCCTGTTTGTGGCAGACAGAACGTCTGCTTCACAGTGCACAGAGGTCACAAGCTGGGAAAGAACCAGATCCTTTGACTTGTAGGGATCATGTGACCAGGGCTTTTGATCCCAGCACTCTGGAGGCAGGGGTGGGTGAATCTCGGAGCTCAAGGCCAATATGGTCTACAGAGCAAGTTCCAGGAGAGCCAGGGCTACACATAGAAACCCTGTTTCAAAATACAAACCAAAAGAAGAAGAAGAAGAAGAGGAGGAGGAGGAGGAGGAGGAGGAGGAGGAGGAGGAGGAGGAGGAGGAGGAGGAAATGACGATGATGATGATGAGATTGGTGAATATTGGCTGGAAAGTTAAAACCCTGCTGGCCTTTCCTAAAATCAGTAAGAAACTAACTGGTCGTTAAAATTTCCTTCTCAAGGAAGCCGATAGTCGTTTTACAGCCCAGGAAGGACTACGTAGTAATGGCAGGCAGGTTTGGAGTGTGCCACAGTCCCTGGGTCTGCCTGCCTGCTAAAACCACACCTGCTTGCGAACCTAGCACACGCAGAAGCTTATTCTAACCCCAAAGAGTACCTATCTCCATGACAACTAAGGCCAGACAATTTGAAGATTGTTTTTACTGCCAAATAAACTTGTATCAAAAAGAATCCATCAATAAGAGCAACAATAAAAAATTATGTCAAATAAATGTTAGGTATACATTATCCTTTTTATATCTTTTTAAAAAAAGATTTATTTATTTATTTATACAGTATCCTGCCTATAGGCCAGAAGAGGGCACCAGATCTCATTATAGGTAGTTGTGAGCCACCATGTGGTTGCGGGGAATTGAACTCAGAACCTCTGGAAGAGCAGTCAGTGCTCTTAACCGCTGAGCCATCTTATATCTTTAAGGGAAAAAAAAAAAACTTAAACATTGACGTTTATCAACTTTAGGTATTTTGTATGGGTGAGCCCTTGCTGGTGACTTACAAGGTGTTTATTGTTTTGGTCAGAGGGCTGTGAGCTGATATAACATTTTTAGAAATGGAAACAAGACTGCATATTATAAAATTTCCATTGGTTCTAAGATGAATGCCCATCCCTCAAACAGCAATCAACTACTTGTTGTTTTGAATATTCCTTTCCTGGGGAGACAATGTCTACCCCTTCTTATGGGATCCCAACCACAAAAACTAAGTACTATAACACCGAAGTTCACCCTGGGGAAGCAAACACTTTATCGGGCTTGTTTACAGAGCATAGGTGAGGGCTGCTTACAGGAGCATGGATGATTCAAAGCAGCGAAACCTGAAAGACATCACCTAACATGGATGACGGCTTCCCAATAGCTACACAGATGGAGTTCCCTCAGCCTACCTTCCCCACCCATGTAATGTAGCAGCTCTGGAGGATACCCACATGCAAGCAGGGCAGAATAGCTGGAAGTACAGGAAGGTGAAGACCCAACAACCTCCTCCTTCTAAGGAAGTGGTCTCAACCTGTGAGTCGTGATTTACATTACGATTCATAACAGTAGCAAAATTGCAGCTATGAAGTAACAACAAAAATGATTTTATGACTTGGGAGGCAGAGGCAGGCGGATCTCTGTGAGTTCGAGACCAGCCTGGTCTACAAGAGCTAGTTCCAGGACAGGCTCCAAAACCACAGAGAAACCCTGTCTCGAAAAACCAAAAAAAAAAAATAATAATAATAAAAAAAATAAAAAAAATGATTTTATGGTTGGGGGTCACCACAACATGAGGAACTGTGTTAAAGGGGCTCAGCGTTGGGAAGGTTGAGGACCGCTGGGTTAAGGGATGCCGACAGCGGGCAGTGAGGTTCTCCTGTGAGCAGGCACTGGGTTGAGGATGGCAGCTCTATTGATGTGACATCTGGGCAGACTCACACACTGCTTAGCAATCGGGATATTGTCTGAGAAATGGAATCATGTTATCAGTGAACATGGTAGAGCATGCTTCCTCAAAGCAAGACTTGTGTGACATCACTCACGTGATGAAGTCACTGTGACATATGGGGCTTGTCCTCGACCAAAGCATTACGTTGTACGTGGCTGAATTATACAGCTGCAGACTAAATTAAAGCAAAAAGTAATGGTGATGTCATTTCTTGCGTGCTTCAAAAGAGATCTCCTCAACAATTCAAATGCAAAGAAGAGTAATTAACCATCCATGGTCAGGAAGCCCTGTGAGCCTCTCTCTAGGGATAACAAGATATTTGCTTTTCTTAGGTTCCAGCGTCCAGGCCACAAATTGAGGAACTTTTTAAAATGTTGGAAGATATTTTTTTTAATCAAGAATTTAATCTCGGGGGCTGGAGAGATGGCTCAGTGGTTAAGAGCATTGCCTGCTCTTCCAAAGGTCCTGAGTTCAATTCCCAGCAACCACATGGTGGCTCACAACCATCTCTAATGAGGTCTGGTGCCCTCTTCTGGCCTGCAGGCATACACGCAGACAGAATATTGTATACATAATAAATAAATAAATATTTAAAAAAAAAAAAAAGAATTTAATCTCGTGCCGGGCGGTGGTGGCGCACGCCTTTAATCCCAGCACTCGGGAGGCAGAGGTAGGCGGATCTCTGTGAGTTCGAGACCAGCCTGGTCTACAAGAGCTAGTTCCAGGATAGGCTCCAAAACCATAGAGAAACCCTGTCTCGAAAAACCAAAAAAAAAAAAAAAAAAAAAAAGAATTTAATCTTGCATAGAGATTCTAAAGGTCTCCTGTTATTGCATTCCCATCAAGTCAATGTTAGCATCTAATGAAGCACCGGGTCTCTCATCATTTTCTCTAATTCTTTCTCATGAGAGTTGGAAACCACTTCATGTCCTTGTAACTAGAAAAAAAGCTGTTTACTCCTCAGAGACGTTCCTTCCAAGGAGTTGAAAGCAGGAGATGGAATATAAGAGTCAAGCCAGGGAAAACAAGCATTCCTTAGGGAGACACCTTATGGGTCTTCTGTGACTTCAAAACAACATGGCGTTGGTTCATTTCTGAGAGCCTGTGACACTTCCTTCTTCCAGGGTTAAACATTTACTGGATAGAGTGCAGGATTAGAAAAGAAGCGTATTCAGTCAACTGTCAGTTTTTCTAAAAGCGAGGTTTTGTTTGTTGGCTTGTTTACAGGGACTGTGGTTGTGTTCATCAGTAAAAGCGTTTTTTTTTGTTGTTGTTGTTTGTTTTGTTTTGTTTTTAATTTTGTTTTGTTTCTTTGGTTTTGTTTGGTCTATTTGGTTGATATTTGAGATCAGGTCTCCAGTAGCCTGGACGAGCCGTGAACTTCTATATAGCTGATGCTGGCTCATACTCTCTATGGTAAGATCCATTTTTTTTTCCTCTTCAGAGAAGAAACTAAGACGAATCAAGGGTTTAAATGAGGAAGTGACTTCCAAGGATATGCTTCGAACTCTGGCCCAAGCTAAGAAGGAGTGCTGGGATCGATTCCTCCAAGAGAAGTTAGCATCAGAGTTTTTTGTGGATGGACTTGATTCTGATGAGAGGTAACTGACTGACAGCTGGTTACGCTGGGGGTACTTTTCATTCAGTAAAGAACTCGGGTGCAATGACATCAGAGAACTGGTATCATCTGAGATTCTTATCTCTTTGAGCTGCAATCAGTCCTTGGAAGGCTGTCCAGTTTGCCCTTGGGTCAACAGTAGATTTTTCAGAATAACAAATACTCATAGCTACATCTTGGCTACAGATTTAGTAGAGTTGAGGATGAACCGTTATCTTCAGTATATGGTGCCCTGGAAAAGGAAGCAATGGACCAACAGGTAGAATCATGTTTTCTTTATTGCCGTAGAGCTTCTGTCCTATTAGAGCCACTCAATAAATGTGTGTGGACCAACCGGGCAGTGGTGGGGCACGGTTTTAATCCCAGCACGTGGGAAGTAGAAGCAGGTGACTCTCTGAGTTCGAGGTCATCCTGCTTTACACAGCGAGTTCCAGAACAACCAGAGCCGCACAAAGAAAACTTGTCTTGGAAAAAAAAAAAGTGGGTGGATCAAACAAGTATATATTTTAAGCATCTTTTATTTGATGACACTGCTTGGTACTTAGAGGATGGTGGGTTAGTCATTTTTCTATTGCTGTGATAAGACATAGTGACCAAGGCCACTTCTAGAAGGAAGAGTTTATTTGGGACTCACAGCTCCAGAAGGAGAAGGTCCATCATTGTGGGGAAGCATGGCAGAAGGCAGGCATGGTAACTGGAGATGGAAGCAGAAAGCTGAGGCTTCACAAACTAAGCCATAAACAAGAAGCAGAGAGAGTAAACAGGAACCTCAAAGCAGTTTATGTCCTCCATCAAGACCACACCTCCTAATCCTCCCCAAATAGCGCCAGCAGCTGGTGTTCAAATGCCTGAATATATGAGAGACGTTTCAGTCAAACCACATTTCACTCCCTGGCCCTCATGACTCTATCATAATGCAAAATGTATTTAGTCCAACTTTTAAAGTCCCTGTGGTCTTCTAATCTCAACTCTGTTTTAAAGACTAAAGTCTCTGACACCCAAGGTAGTAGCTTAACTGCAACCCTCTGTAATCACTGACCTTCTCTAGGGTCAGTGGGAGACCCTGTCTCAAAGGGAATGATGGGTAAGACATTAGATGTCTGCTCTTCACCTCTGAGTGTGTGCCCAAGGGCCTGTGCACCAACACACACATATCCCACACATGTGCATACATACATACACACAATTTAAAAAAATTGGTGAGAGGAACAACAACTATAATTTTTCAGTAAATTAGGGGAATATGACTTTAGCTCACAGTTAACGTTGATTCTGAGAGTCCCATTGGGCCACGTGATGATGCTACTGCCGGAATCAAGGCTGCTATCTGAATAAAACCTCACAGTCACACTTCGTGTAGTTTACAAAGCACTTTTACTTGCGTTCTCTCCCATTTGAGTCAGCATACCCTCAGGGTCCTTCAGAAATCAGTCTAATCATTTTTGAGGTCAACCCCACTACCCTCAGATGGATTAAAAGATAATATTTTTTTTCTGTCTATAAAGGCTCAATATATGTGAGTCTTAAACTTCCCTAAAGAGGAAATTTGGAGAGCTACATAGATTCCTGACCCATCCATAACTTGGCATAATGTTCTATCTTTCCAAACACCTCCCTCTACTCCAACTCTAAGAACATGAAACCGGGCGGTGGTGGCACCTGCCTTTAATTCCAGCACTTGGGGTGAGGGGGGCAGCCTGGACCACAGAGCAAGTTCCAGGGCACCCAGGGCTACACAGAGACCCTGGGCTACACAGAAACCCTGTCTTGAAAAACCAAAACACACAAAACAAGAAGCCGAAACTTTCTCTTGCGTAGTCGAGAAAGAATTCCCTCTTTCTGAAGTCAGACTACTCTGCCCATGTAATCACACATAGAACTCAGTGAGCTCCCCCTTTTGTTTTGACTTTTCCTTTCCTATATTATATTTTTTATATGAAAGGGGGGATAGATGAAGAGTCAAGGTCCCTTTCACCTGGTTCTCTTGAGCTGTAGGCATGAAGTCAACCTTCTGCTTATTCTGACCTCAGGCACTGGGCTGTGTTCCTCTTACCTACATTTGTGGGAGAGCTTCTGTCCTTTTGCAGAACAAAATGGAAAACAGTAGTTATAGGAAACTACTGCGAAACAGCAGTTATGCATTTGTTTTCAAACTCAGCGTTTGCTTTTTAAACAGGCGACTTTGTGTTCCATGCGGGCCAGGTAGGAGAGTCTCATGGGAGAGCTGCTGCTGTCCCCCGCGTAGTACTATGACTTTGTGCTTTTTGTTGGTTAGTTAGCGACCTGGTCTCATTCTTTATCCAGGCTGGCCTTGAATTTGTGACAGTCCTCCTGCCTCAGCCTCCTGAGTGCTGAGAACAGTGGGTGTGAGCCACGAATACCTAGATGCTGAGTGTCATTAAAGAACCTAGCATGGCGCTCATTTTATATCTATTTATAGTTTACTGTGAATGTGTAATAACTATAAGATATAGGGTCCTGGGTCCTTAAGGGAAGTGGGAGGAAGACATGAAGCTGACAATTAACTGCACTGCTCCCCGACACAGACAAATGAAAGCAGTCCTCCGGCGGAGAGGCCATTCCTTGGCGGGAACATTGGATGCTCAGATGTTTCTATCCAGGGGTCTTAATCCTCCTCCCCCAAATTACAGCTCTTACAAATAAGCTTTATTAGTGTAATTGAGCCTCATACTGTCTTAGGTAGGAAAGAATCTCAGTTTTTCTGTCCCACCCACGATTGGTATTTATTTGTTTCAAGCCCTCGACAATTTCTCTCCTTTTCAGTGTGAGGGGGCAAAAAGATAAAACTGAGGCAAGAGCTCTCCAGTTATTCTCCTCAAGCCTTCGGAGGCCCTGCCTTGAGGGCTCTGGTGCTGCTGAGAGCCAAAGTGCCCACTAGGGGGTAAATGACACCGCTGAGCGCCAGGATGTGCAGCTGTCAGAGCCGGAGCTCCGTCCCGTGTGCCCCCCCCCCCGCCCCCCGCTTTAGCAGGGGGAAGCAGAGGGAAGAAATTGGTGGTGGGCGGGAAGGCAGTATTTGAGTAACTGAGCTAATCATTAAGTAATTAATTGGCGAGGTCTGACCTAGCCGCTCCTGCCTTCTGCTCTCTTGCAGCACCTTGGAGCATTTCAAAAGGTGGCTTCAGCCGGATAAAGTCGCCATCAGCACCGAGGAGGTCCAGTTTCTCATCCCTCCAGAGTCGCAGGCTGAGAAACCAGAGGCCGAGTTCAAGCCAGCCGCAGGAGAACAATAAATTACACACACATCTACGCCAGGCAGCTGTGTGGGGCCCGGAGGGAACGGTGGAGAGCTTGACCGCGGCAGCAAGGAGAAACGTAGGGAGAGATAATGCCCAGGCTTCCAGTTCACAAAGCAAACAGCTGCTGGCCCCCAGGACCTGCTTGGGGCTGGCTTGTGTGACTGTCTTGGATGAAGTAACTGACCCTGAGTGTGCTGGATCAGAAAGCTTGACTGAACTCTGTTGCTGCAGGTCAAAGGTTTGCAAGGATCCAGTGAAGAGCAGGGCGGGGCTGTTCTTGGAGACATTGGCGCTCTTGTATAGAACGTATCAGTTAAGTGAGCCATATTTTTTTCCCCACTTCTAGGTCTTCACGTCTGTGTCTCAAGCATTCCATAGCTAAGTAGTAAGGAGCAAGTGTAGCCAAGGAGAGTGAAGTCAGCCTCCTTGACTCCAAGCCCTTGTGGGACTTTCTCACATACTCGTCGTAAACAAGACTCAAGAGAAACAGGCTTTTCCTTTTGATTTGTTCCTTGTGTCAAAAATGGGGAGGGGGAGGAAGTGTGAAAACGTGGGTGTTTATATCGGTGTCGATATATTTTCTTTCTCATGGCTTCTCCCCCAACTTCTTTTTGTACCAAGTTTCAAATTAGACTTGTAAATATGGTTTCGTGTTTGACACAACACTTGATTAGTTCCAAACTTGCTCCCTGCGGCAACTTTCCTGACTGAGCTTGCATTTGCTCTTCGTTTCTTGTGTTGTTGTTCCTGTGAAGTTTGAGTTGTCCGTATAAAACTGTCTCTTTGGAGCAACTGTGTCGTGTGGGTGGTGCTTTGACCCATTCCCTGTCATATGGACTCCCAGGAAAAAGGGAAGTAAAGACAGATATGACAAGGGGACTAGCAACCTTTGCTAGTCTCTTGTTTTATGTGTTTGCTAAGATTTAATGTTGGGCTGTGGTGGTGCAAGTCTTTAGTCCCAGCCCTCGAGAGGCAGAGGCAGGAAGATCTCAGTGAGTTCGAGGCCAGCCTGGTCTACAGAGTGAGTTCCAGGACAGGCTCTAAGGCTATACAGAGAAACTCTGTCTCACAAAACAAACAAAACAAAATGACTTAATTATTTGGCCAGGCATGGTGGCACAGGCTTTTAGATTTAGAAAGGCACAGGATTTAGAAAGGCAGAGGCAGGTCATTAACTCGAAATCCGTGAGTGTGAGGCCAGCCTGTCTACAGGGTAAGTTCGAGAATAGCCAGGGCTACATAGTGAGATCCTATCTCAAAAAAGAAAAAGAAAGTATTTTTCTTTTCTTTTTATTTTCTTTTTTTCTTTCTTTTTTTTTTTGCTGTTTTTCAAGAAATTTTGGAGCCTGTCCTGGAACTCACTCTGTAGACCAGGCTGGCCTCAACTCACAGAGATCCGCCTGCCTCTGCCTTCTGAGATAAAAGACCGGGATAAAACACATATGCCATCACTGCCCCGCAAGACTGTTTTACTTATTTGTTTTATTTATGTCTGTGTATATTTGCTTGTGTGAGCTTATATGCATCACATATGAGCAAGAGCCCTTGGTGACCGGAAGAGGATGTCAGATCCTTGGCAACCAATGTTACAAGTGGTTGTAGGATGCCATGTAGGTGCTGGGAACTGGACCCAGGTCCTCTGCAAGAGTCATAAATGCTCTGAACTGCTGACCCATCTCTCCAGCCCCGGTCTCTTGTTTTTAGTGCATGCCTCTGACAGTCTGAACTGGAAGGTTCTGTGGGACGGTTCTGGGTTGTGGCTCCCGGGGAAGAGGAACCCATAACAATGAGGCTGTGACTAAAAAACGCTCAGAGAACACTCTCTCTTTTTGTTGGTTTCTTTGTTTTGTTTTTTGTTTTTCGAGACAGGGTTTCTTTGTATAACAGCTCTGACTGATCTGGAACTCTCTTTGTAGATCAGGCTGGCCTTAAACTCGGAAAAATCTACCTACCTCTGCCTCCCGAGTACTGGGAGTAGTAAAGACGCGTGCCACCACCACCCAAACACACTCGCTCGTTTTTTTTTTTTTAAACATGAGCAATGGGGAGTCTTTTTTTTTATTATTTATTTATTTATTATGTATACAATATTCTGTCTGTGTGTATGCCTGAAGGCCAGAAGAGGGCGCCAGACCTCTTTACAGATGGTTGTGAGCCAGCATGTGGTTGCTGGGAATTGAACTCAGAACCTTTGGAAGAGCAGGCAATGCTCTTAACCACTGAGCCATCTTTCCAGCCCCCACACTCGCTCATTTTTAAATCAAATATTTGCCTTGTGGATAAAGATAGGTGCCAAATAGGTTATCCCATATACTTCCTTAATGCTAAAAATACCTTATTATTTTCAGATACACTCTTCGCGCCTCTTTTCTTCATCAGCTACTGGTTTTAGCTTTATTCTGACTGCTATTGGTCAGTAGGATATATTTGACATGTAAGGTGGCCTTTGGTGGCACCTGGGGGACACCTGAACAATGATGGAATCCGGCATTGAACCAAGCTGTCAGCTGCTGTCTCTGTCAGTAGGTCACATGGCAGACCTCACTATTCCTCCAGGGCCAGCTAATGGCTTCATCTAGAGGGAGAAGATTTAAAAAAAAAAAAAAAAAAAGGCTAAGATTTTTCTTCATCCTGTATTATAAAAGAAAATCATTCCTCCTCAGTAATAACAAGGAAGAAAAGTGGCAAGGCCCAGAGAAACTGCCGCAGAGCAGCTGGTCCTAGGAGGTCCTAGGATAGAAGACAGTGTTCTTTTATAGCAGAAAGCAGTGGTTCTGTAATTAAGGCAAAATCGTAGCCTTTTCTTACCTCTACCTCCTATTTTCTACCTCAAAAATAGATACTTTGGGGGCTGGAGAAATGGCTCGAGTTAAGAGCACTTACTCTTGCTCAATTCACCCACACCAGCTAACTCACCATGCCTTAATCCAACCCCAGGGGATCCAACATCCTCTCCTAGAGTCTAAGGGTACCTACACACACAAGTGCACATGCACGCACATATATGTGCGCACACACACACACACACGCACACGCGCGCACACACACGCACACACGCACGCGCGCACACACACGCACGCACACGCACACACACACACACACACACCAGACATTTTGGTATGAGGAGGAGGAAACCCTGACAGAAGTAGGAGAGGAAGGTTCCAGATCTCCAGTCACCTTAATTAATTCTGAGACAAATCTTCATAAAAGGGACTCCAGTAAGTTTTAGCCATGGGCTCTTAGCTGTAATTATTCTTTTAAAAAGGCAAAGCCCCATTAACCTATACCAAATTTCATATGAGTTCCCAAAGGCAACTCTATATTCATATAGATTTATCTAGGCTCTTGAAGTGGCACTCCATTTGAAACCAAGTGTTTGGGGTGCTATCTTTGTCCTGTGGCTTACTGTGTGGTCATGAATAAGTCAAATGACCTCTTTGTGTTCCAGTTCCCTTTCAGTAATTAGACTAACCATAGGAAAAATAAGATTGGCCTGAAATGCTGATCTGTTTCCTTTCACCCTGAAACCCTAGGGAGAGCTTCCTCAAATGGGTGAATTGTGTGAGCAGGAGAGCCTTATCACTCCAACTTCCTTCCTTGCCTCTGTCCTTACTGAAATAGATCAAAGGGTAATACAAACACAGTGGCTGTGCTCACCCTCACAGCCAGCGAATAGTAATTACCAACCAGGGACAAGGCAGTAATGACCCAGTATAGCCAGGGAAGGTTGGGTGGGAGCCGGGGAAGTAAGCTAAGTGACTGCCACCACTGTTTTGTTCTGGCACGTGCACTCATCACCCAGGCCCTGGCAAGGTCAGTGCTGGAATGGCATAGGCTTGCATCCAGTACCTTCTCCAGAAATAGGTTCCGGACATGTTTGCACAGCATAAACAAGTACTCTACCAACCGTTGCCAAGGTGTGTCCCTTCTAGGCAAGCCTACCTAACTGGGTGATTGCTAGCTGGGTGAGAGAAGATGCCCTGAACCACTTCTTAGATCCTTCCTCCGCAAGCCATATGAAACTGCTAACATTTCCTTGCGACTATCCCGTCTAGTATTGGCTCTACTTCAGCTACAAGTTCAAGGCAGGACCCTGTCATCGTAATCAGTTTATAAGAGCACTGTTTACTTGAGTCTAGCATTTAAGGCAGAGATTCATTCATCTAGCCAAGGTGTGCCGTGCCTCTGCTATGCTCCCGGCCCTGGGTCCCGGGGTGATAAATAAGACCCCAACAGAAGGAAGTGCTCATCTAGGGCACTTTGGGAGCACCTGCTAGGGAGAGAAGAGAGCCGCAGGCCAGCTGGTGGCAGGTGTGAGAGAGGCCACTTGGGGAGCTGGTCCAGAAGGACCAATAGGAGCACGGAGAAATAGAGGGCCAAGAGTATGGGGGCCTAAGTGTGTACAAAGACCTAAGGCACAAGGTGTTTGAAGGACTGTTAGAAAGTCCTTCAGTGGGGCTGAAGCATAGAGAACAAAGAAAACAACAATAACAGACAATGTTAATAAAGCAAGGCCATGTGTGAAGGCTTCAAAACCACGGCAAGGAAACAGAAATTTATGGTGGGGGAAGAGGTACTGATGGACCACTTAAAGAGGGCCAGTGACAAGATCAGTTTTGCATCTAGAAAGATAGCTATGCTACTCTGGCCATGACCCGGTTAAGTTGATAGGAAGTATACAAGTTGTTCCCTTTCGGCAGTGAGAAACGTATCTCCATGAGACAGAACAAGTACAGGGCTTTTGTTTTGTTTTCTAATTGGATTTATTTTAAGTTATTTCCCTCTGTTACACGACAAGTAGAACCGTATTTTTCAGTGACGACTGGTTCAGTAGATCACATCTCGCCTGTCCACGATACAGGGTGATGTGTACGTTCCTCCACTGAGATGTCGGGTCAGTATTCCTCCCTTCGAACTTGCTGACCTTTATGTCACTGCCTCGCTAATGGAATAATGGAAGTCTGAGGCTGTGACCAAAGCTCTCCATCGGCTTCTCCCTCCCTCCCTCCCTATTACCCTTCACTCCCCTCCCCACTCCTGGTCTTTAGTCAGGCCCACCTAACACTAAGTGATATTAAGATGCGTGGTCTCTGCCAAACCCTGAGAAGTTCATGGGCAAACCACATATTACAGCATAAATCACCAAGTTGGGGTTGGATTTGTTACTGGGCCATAGTTGATGGATGGCCATGATTTAGGCTTGAGATGTCATATAGCTAATTTTAACTATTTTATCTATAACATTTTCTAGCTTCCGATGATTACAAAATTCTAATGCACTGGCTACAGTATGGATGGAGGTGGGAGTCCAGTCTGAAACAGTCATATTTGTTACATGGCAATGGCTTGAGGACTTTTATTTCCACTTAGGGTGTACAACAGTGGAAGAAAAATGTCTTCTGTAGCCTAAGCCAGGGAGCCTGCATAATTAGGTCTTTTTTTTTTTTTGTATGCCACTCCAATTATAGCCTGCCTTTCTCCTCTCTCTCTCTCTTTCTCTCTCTCTCTCTCTCTCTCTCTCTCTCTCTCTCTCTCTCTCCTCTCTCTCTTTCTTTCTCTCTCTCTCTCCAGGGACTCTCTGTTATGTAGCTCTGGCTGTCCTGACACTCCATATGTAAATCAGGCTGGCCTCAAACTCACAGAGATCCTCCTGCCTCTCCCTTCCAAATGCTGGGATTAAAAGTGTGCACCACCTCGCCAGCAAAGGTTGCTTATGGGTTTTTGTGTGTGTGTTTGATGCTGGAGCTTGAACCAAGGGCCTTCCTCTTGTGAGTTAAGCAAGTCTCTCCCAAGGGGGTATATCCCCAGCTTCAATCTTAGGTTTTCTTAAACTGATCAGAAAGCTGAGATCACAAAGCCGTCAAGTAAAGCTGCTCTCAGGAGCCCTAGGCTCACTTACATGAACTACCACAACTGGCAAAGATGTAGCTGTCATGCAGTGGGTAAGAAGAAACCTGCAAACATGTTAACAAATGTGTGAAGGCTGTGGGTGGATGATCACATCCGTTCAGAGCAGTGTAGATTGGCTGGGGATGTACCTCAGCGGTGGAGAACCTGAGGCCCTGGGTTGAATACTCAGTAATGGAAAGAAGAAAGCTATGAGATACCATTTCAGACACAGGAAATCCACACTCACCAGCAGCCTTGTTTCAAGAGGCCCATCTCGGGCTAGAGAGATGGCTTAGAGGTTAAGAGCACTGACTGTTCTTCCAGAGGTCCTGAGTTCAATTCCCAGCAACCACATGGTGGCTCACAGCCATCTGTAATGAGATCTGGTTCCCTCTTCTGGCATACAAGCATACATGGAAAGAATGTTATATACATAATAAATAAATAAGTTTAAAAAAAAGAAAAAAGAAATGTTTTTTTTTTTTAAAAAAAAAAAGAGGCCCGCCGGGCGATGGTGGCGCATGCCTTTAATCCCAGCACTCGGGAGGCAGAGGCAGGCGGATCTCTGTGAGTTCGAGACCAGCCTGGTCTACAGAGCAAGTTCCAGGACAGGCTCCAAAACCACAGAGAAACCCTGTCTCAAAAAACCAAAAAAAAAAAAAAAAAAAAAAAAAGAGGCCCATCTCTTGAGACCCTGAGAGAAAGTAGGAATGGAGTAGGAGACAGGATAGAGCTTGCAAGTACAGTCCACAGGAATTGTCCAAGTGGTGGCTGTAGGGAAAATAGAAATTCCTCAACAGTTTTCACAATCATATCCTATAAATAAAAGCCATCCTATAAGTAAAAGCCTTAAAAGTCACAGGGGGAGGAGGCAGAGAGGCAGTAGCCTCTTGCTTCAGGAGTGGAAAAAAACCCATTTGTTTTTAGCAAATACAAACTCATTAAACATAGCCAAAGATTCAATGCTTTTAGGAAGAGAGTAGAAACCAAACACACACACACACACACATCAGTGATGAGCTGGGTATGGTGGCTCAGGTCTATAACCTCAGCACCCAGAAGACTAGGGTATAGAGTCTGAGCTACAGAGTGAGTTCTGGGTCTCAGACCCTGAGAGGAGGAAGACAATGAGGAGGTAGAGGAGGAGAAGGAGGAGGAGGAAAAGCAGTGGAAGAAAAGCTCTGCCCAAGGTCAGGAGCAAGAAATTATAGGCTGTAGAGTCAGCAAAGGCCTACTGTGTTGCAATGGGGACAACAGCCCTGGCCATCTATAATCAGGTACAGGTAAAAGACAGAGACTGGTCGCCGTGGGGAGGAGGAGCAGACACTGAGAAAGCCCTAACTCTTACTGTTTAATATTAAGATCTTTAAAAGAAACTTTTGTGTATGTGTGTGTGCCTGCTTGAGTTTACATGCACCATGTGCGTGCATATTCCTGCTAATGCCAAGAAGTTGGCAGTGGATCCCTTGGACCGCAGGGCCAGAGAGTTATAGCTGCCAGATGTGTCTGTGGGAAACTGAACCCAAGTCCTCTCTCGGGGCAGTAAAGTGCTCTTAACTACTGAGCCATTTCTCCAGCCCTAGGCTCTAACTCTTGAAGCTCAGCTTTATGGGATCTGCTCAAGACTGAAGCTGAGAGCAAGTGAGATGGGAAAAGGCAATTGCCACCGTGCCTGATCTATTAGTCAGGGTTCCCTAGAGGAACAGAGCTGATAGAATGAATCTATCTATGGAAAGGGGATTTATGAGAGTGGCCTACAGGCTGTGGTCCAGCTAGTCCAACAATGACTGTCTACCAACAGAAAGTCCGAGAATCCAGTAGCTACTCCGTCCACAAAGCTGGATGTCTCAGTTGATCTTCAGTATATGCCAGGACATGAAGAAGTGGGCTCTCATGCCAGTGAAGGACTAGACTTGTCGTGGGGGGAGGGGTAAGCAGACAGACAGACAGATGGACAGATAAGGAGGGAGGGAGGGAGGAGAGAGCTTTTTTCCTTCCACGTCCTTTGTATAGGCTGTCACCAGAAGGTGTGGTTCAGGTAAAGTGGAACTTCCCACTTCAAATGATTTAATTAAGAAAAAAATCCCTGGGCTGGAGAGATGGCTCAGAGGTTAAGAGCACTGACTGCTCTTCCAGAGGTCCTGAGTTCAATTCCCAGCAACCACATGGTGGCTCCCAACCATCTGTACTGAAATCTGGTGCCCTCCTCTGGCGTGCGGGAATGCATCGAGGTAGAATGTTGTATATATAATAAATAAATCTTTAAAAAAAAAAAAAGAAAAAGAAAAAAATCCCTCACAGGTGTACTCAACCCCTTGCGTTTTAGTTAATCCCAGGGGTAGTCAAGTTGACAACTAAGAATAGCCAGCACATCTGATAACCTGAGTCCAATCGCCAGGACCCACATGGTAGGAGAGAACCAACTCTTGCAAGTCTTTATTGTTGCTGTTGTTGTTTTCCAAGACAGGATTTCTTTGTGTACATCCTGGAACTCACTTTGTAGATCAGGTTGGCCTTGAACTCCTAGATCCACCTGCTTTTGCTTCCCCGGTGCTGGGATTAAAGGTGTGTGCCACCACTGCCCAGGCTGAAATTCACTTTTGTGTGCTGTGAAAGACCCCCACTTGTGTTCTGTGGTCACATGTGTTGAAGAACACACACAAATAAATGAGATTTTAAAAATTGTGAAGGCTGGGGCTGGAGAGGTGGCTCAGTGGGCAAGAGTACTTACTGCCCTTGCAGAAAACCCGTGCTTCAACTCCCAGCACCTCCATGGTAGCTGACAACTCACAACTATGGTTCTAGGGGACCCAATGCCCTTTTCTGACAGTCACAGCTCTTTCACACATGAATGCACATACACACACTCAAGCACATACATACATACAAACTGAATCACTTTTTTTTTAATTGTTCAGGCTGAAGCTAAGCTAGCATAGCAGGGACCCAGACTCCACCCTGCCTTCCTGAGGCTAAGAACCTAACATCATATAGGTAACACCTGACTCCAGCTGCCAGGAGGGCAGCGAATGGGGACAGCTAAACGGACTTGGAGGTTAGCGCAAGAACTCAAAATTCCCTGACATCTGCCTGTCTAAGTAGCCCCACAGAGAGGAATTTACAGCCTGGGGTGCATGAGAGCTAATGAGAACAGTAAAGCCTACACCTGCCTGACTTCTGACCCGCAGTCTGCAGGCAGGGACATGTACTAGTGACCTCAGTCTCTGTCATTCTACACACCATGGACAGTCGGTTAAAAAAAAGGCAAAACAGCTGGGTGGTGGTTGTGCACGCCTTAATCCCAGCACTTGGGAGACAGAGGCAGGCAGATCTCTGAGTTCGAGGCCAGCCTGGACGACAGAATGAGTTCCATGAATGGCTCCATAGCTACTGAGAAACACTGTCTTGAAAGACAAAAAACAAACAAACAAACAAAAGCAAAACAAAAAAACAAAAACACTCCCCCCAAAAAACCCACCCACAACACAAAAAGGCATGAAAGAAAAGAATCTTCACTTGGATTTGTTTAAACATAAGTCAATAGACCCTGACCCTCAGGTAACACAGATGTTGGCTTCCCAGACAGGGGCTTCATATAATTATGATTAATTTGTTAAAAGGTCTAGTGGAAAAATGTGAGCAACTTACATGAGCAGATGGGGAATCCTGCAGAGACACAGAGAGTGCAGTCAAATGGAAATGCTACAAATAAAAGCATGCTAAGACACAGTGCTCCAGCAGGGTTCTTAGTAGCCAGGCAGAGCGGAGGAAAGAGCCACTGATCTTGAACACAGGTAAATTAAAAAACATTTGGACCGGATGGTGGTAGCACACGTCTTTAATCCCAGCACTCGGGAGGCAGAGGCAGTCGGATCTCTCTGAGTTAGAGGCCAGCCTGGTCTACAGAGCGAGTTCCAGGACAGTCAGGGATACACGGAGAAACCCTGTCTCAAACAACAACAACAACAACAAAAACAAACAGGCACATCTGAACTGGAGCACAAAGAGAAACTGGGACGAAAATCAAACAACCAAGGTAGCAAGAACTGTTCCAAGGGACAATAGTGATAATATTTGTTTAATGTCAGCCCCAGAAGGTGAAGAAAGACCAGCTATTCTCTTCTTTAAAAAGACTTATTTGTGTGTGTGTGTGTGTGTGTGTGTGTGCATGGGCCTACAGGTACCTACAGAAGCCAAAAGAGGATCCCACGAAGCTGGAGTAACAAGTGCTTGTGAGCCACCTGACATGGGTGCTGGAAACCAACCTCCAGTCCAACGCAAGAACAAGTGGGTGTAGCCCCTGAGCCATCTGTCCAGCCCCTTCATTTCTCTTTCCTTTTCTTTTTTAATATTTGTTTATCTTAGTATTTTATGTGTGTGTGTGTATGTTGCTTGCATGTGAGTCTGTGTACCCCAGATGTGCCTGGGGCCCACAGAGGTCAGAAGATGGCATTAGATCATCTGGGTCTAGAGTTACAGGTGGTTGTGAGTTGCCCTGTGGTTCTGAGAATCAAACCCAGGTCGTCTGCATAAACAGGAAGTGTCCTTAACTGCTGAGCCAATTATCCAGCCGTTTTCTTTTCTTTACTGAGGCAGGCTCTCACTCTAATTCAGGCTGACCTGAGACTCACTCTGTAAATAAACCAGACTGGCCTTAAACTCTCGTTAGTCCTCCTGCCTCACCTCTCAAATGCTGGGACTCTAAGTGAGAACGACAGTCTTTCCTCTGTGCAACTCAACATCGAGGGGAATGAAAGCACTCCAGCAAAAGTCAAAGGATTAGCTACTAGATTAAGAACAGAATGCAACTTTTTTGCTGTAGTCAGGGTTCTGGGACGAGGGTGAAACCTAATAGAAATAAACATAAAGACCTTCATTTAGGATCAAAACTCTATGCAGAGGTCCAAGAAGAGCTTCCTATTTTGGTTCGTTTGAGATTATGTGTATGTGTGTGTGCCTGTGTGAGTATGTGACATGTGTGTGCAGGTGCCCATGGAGACCAGAAAGGGGAAAGGGGGAGGGGGATCTCCTGAGCTGGAGTTGCAGGTGATTATGAGGAAGTACTCTTTTTTTTTTTTAAATCATAAACTAGTTGGCCTATTAGCTAAGGCTTCTTATTAACTTTTTTTACATTTGTTTATTTATTTATGCACATTGGTGTTTTGCCTGCATTTATATCTGTGAAAGGGTGTGGGGTCCCCTGAAACTGGAGTTATAGACAGCTTTGAGCTGCCAAGTGGATGCTGAGAATTGAACCCGGGTCGTCTGGAAGAGCAGCCAGTGCTCCCAACTACTGAGCCATCTCTCTAGCACCTTCTTATTAAATCTTACAACCTACATTAACCCATAATTCTTGTCTGTGTCAGCCAGGTGGCTTGGTACCTTTTATCAGTGAGGCATTCTCATCTTGCTTCCTCTGCATCTGGGTTACAACTGCAGACTCAGCCTTTCCTCTTCCCAGAATTCTCCTGTTCTGGTTGCCCACCTATACTTCCTGCCTGGCTACTGGCCAATCAGCATTTTATTAAACCAGTACAACTTACAAAACTTTACAGGGTATAATAAGACCATTGTCCCACAGCACTCCCTGCCCCCCACACCACTCTTTTTTTCCAAAAGAAGAATTCTGAATTGAATCTCCTTTGTTTAGCTTTTCTCCTGACCATTATCCATAACAACTTGCAACCAACATTCTAAACAAAGACAAACACCCATAATCCATTTTTTTGGGGAATGTGGGTGTAGTTTTCTAGGCTACCTCTTGCTGATTGGGGGCACTGATAATCTTATGGAGACCTAAAGAAAATTGAGAATTATAATCAAGTCCTGACTGGAGTATTTCTGTGAGGCTTGATCATCTCAGCCATCAGTCTTGAGGTTGTTCTGGATGTGGAACTCAGACATCTGGACCATCTGCTCCTATCGAAGGTTTCCCGGGGGGGTCTTCCTTGATCAAAACTGATTTTTCTTAGCCCAGAATGAATCCACAGCCTCTCATTTTCTGTGGAAACAAAAGCAAAACCCTCTCTTCAAAGTAACATATCTTTTGACTTAAATTTTGAAGTCAAGGCATTTTCAAAATATATATGTGGGATTGATCCAGCAGCATTTATAATCAAATGTCTCTTAGCAGCTGTTGATCTTTATGAGGATGTACTCTTAACCACTGAGCCATCTCTCCAGCCCTGTGAGACCATTTCTTCAAAAAAAAGAAAAAAGAAAAAAAATACAGTTTTGGGGCTAGAGAGACAACACAGCAGGTACGAGTACTTGCTGCTCTTGCAAGGGGCCTGGGTTTGGTTCCTAGAACAAAAAAGTTTATAAGCAATCTGAACTCTGGTTCCAGGAGATCTAACACCCTCTTCTGGCCTCTGAGGGCACCAGGTTTGCACAGGGTACACTTATATACAGGCAGGCAAAACACTCATACACATAAAATAAATCTAAAAAAAATTTAATGGCAGTTCTAAGTGGATGTGGTGGCATCTGTTTGTCCCAGCACCCAGGCTGTAAGGCAGGTGTAGTCTGAGAGGGTTCACACACAGCCTGATGTACAAAACAAGTTCCAGTCCAGCAAGACTCTAGAGTGAAAAATCTATCTCAAAAACAAACAAAAGAAAAACCATAATAAAATAAGTTAATAGGTTATGGTTCTAGGAATCAATAATGGAAATATACCAAAGCCTGTTACAGTTCTAATGGAAAATGTCTCCAAAGGGTGTGCATAAAATAAAGGCTCTTTGTTTTTACATACGGGACTTGGTCTCCTTGTTGGTTTTTGGGGGACTTCATGGATCTGGACATAATGTTTGGGGACTTGTCCAGGAACCCCCAAGCCCACTGGGACTACCACCCCATAGAGCCTTCAACTGGTCGGTAAGTTTTCTGTGTTTTGTTTCCTGTCTCATATCTTTCTGTAAGTAGGCCCAGGAACCGTAAGAGCCTGTAGACAATCTAGGCAGACACAGACACAGATCACAGGCGGGGAGCCTGGAGGAGATGTCCCTAGGGTCCTTCTGCAGAGGGTGGTTCCCTCTGGTGAGACGTGTGGGTAGCGGTCTCAGTTTGATAGACAGGCGGGTCACCCCATAAAACAGCCTCAGGCTGTCCGTCTTTGGTTTGGTTTGGTGCCATTGTCCTGTGTGTCTGTGTGTTGTTGTGCTTTTGTCCTGACTTAGACTGATGCTGATGATATGGGACAGACTCAAATCATGACTTCTTTGACTTTGATATTTTGATCACTTACAAGACTTTAGAGACAGGGTCATAAGCATAGGGCTGTATTTTCCTAAAAGGGATGAGACAAATAACCTCTACCCGCCGTCTTAACATTTCATGAAGAGGAGTCAGCCTTGGCCCCAAGTATGAGGTTGTGGGGCAGTGTGCTTGTGTGGATGGGTGGCTGGGCTATGTAGCCTCGTTGTTGCAATGTACCAAGGGCTGTCAGGCACAGTTGTAGGGGGTGGATGTGCCCCAACAGAATTTCAAACACTGAACAGAGAATCTGGGGTTAATTGCTATGGCTTGGGGCTTGGAGAGGTTAACAATCTTTTCCCCCATGCTGCAAACCACCTTACCCCCTCCCATGCTGGTGGATGAGTTCTCTCTGCCCACGCTGGGGGCTTCCTGCCTCAACTTCTGGTCAAACCTGACAGGTGTTTCTGCAAAGGCCATGTTGTGACGCTGTAGCCAGACTTCCCCACCAGAGCTGCTTTGATCATTCAGACCCAATGTGCTGTAAGTATCTGTCATCATTATCAGGGCAGGTTACAAATTATTATTGGTTAATGTATAAAAAAAAAAACTACTGCCGGGCGATGGTGGCGCACGCCTTTAATCCCAGCACTTGGGAGGCAGAGGCAGGTGGATCTCTGTGAGTTCGAGACCAGCCTGGTCTACAGAGCTAGTTCCAGGACAGGCTCCAAAGCCACAGAGAAACCCTGTCTCGAAAAAAAAAAAAAAAAAAAAAAAAAAAAAAAAAAAACCTACTGTTGGTCTCAAATGTTTCACACTGGTACAGGATTTTATGTAATGTAAACTTAAGGATTTTTTTTTGTTAAAGTATATACATGTTTCTGTTCTTGTTTAAAATATTGTAGTCTAGCCGGGCGGTGGTGGCGCACGCCTTTAATCCCAGCACTTGGGAGGCAGAGGCAGGCGGATCTCTGTGAGTTCGAGACCAGCCTGGTCTACAGAGCTAGTTCCAGGACAGGCTCCAAAGCCACAGAGAAACCCTGTCTCGAAAAAAAAAAAAAAAAAAAAAAAAAAAAAAAAACAAAAAAAAAACCTACTGTTGGTCTCAAATGTTTCACACTGGTACAGGATTTTATGTAATGTAAACTTAAGGATTTTTTTTTGTTAAAGTATATACATGTTTCTGTTCTTGTTTAAAATATTGTAGTCTAGCCGGGCGGTGGTGGCGCACGCCTTTAATCCCAGCACTTGGGAGGCAGAGGCAGGCGGATCTCTGTGAGTTCGAGACCAGCCTGGTCTACAGAGCTAGTTCCAGGACAGGCTCCAAAGCCACAGAGAAACCCTGTCTCGAAAAACCAAAAAAAAAAAAAAATATTGTAGCCATACAATATATCATACACCACTGAGGGAAACCACAAGAAAGACTTCGGTAAGAGTTTTTATGTTGTCTTAAAAGCAAGAGAGATTTTGGAAGAGCAAGGGAGAAAGCAGGAGACTGAAAGAATAAAGGAAGAGAGGAAAATGGATTAAAGGTTTATAAAAAGTTATAAAAGTCGGGCTGGAGAGATGGCTCAGAGGTTAAGAGCATTGCCTGCTCTTCCAAAGTTCCTGAGTTCAATTCTCAGCAACCACATGGTGGCTCACAACCATCTGTAATGGGGTCTGGTGCTCTCTTCTGGCCTGCAGGTATACACACAGACAGAACATTGTATACATAATAAATAAATAAATATTTTTTAAAAAAGTTATAAAAGTCGAAAGGGGATGTAAACCTTGCTGTGGTTTCTCATACATGCAGATACTGAATATGCTTGTTTTGTTAAAGAGTTTGTCTGTGTAAGTTTCCTTGCAAGCGTGGAGCTGGGACAGAAACGGTCTGAATATTTTTGCTGTCTCTGCCGCCCATCGCTGCTGTGGCCACATTTATGGGACTGACTTCAAAATTTATCACTGAGCTCTGATTACTAAATTCAGGTTAGCAGAAATTCAGATGACTTTTTGGTATAGATAATATTAAAACTGCTATATGCTGTTTTTTTATTGAAAAGCTGGCTCTAGGCTGGGCAATGGTGGCACATGCCTTTAATCCCAGCACTCGGGAGGCAGAGGCAGGCGGATCTCTGGGAGTTCGAGGCCAGCCTGGTCTACAAGAGCTAGTTCCAGGACAGGCTCCAAAGCTACAGAGAAACCCTGTCTCAAAAAACCAAAAAAAAAAAAAAAAAAAAGAAAAAAAAAAGAAAAGCTGGTTCTAGAATTGGATTATGGCTCTTCCTTTGTTAGACCCATGTTTTATTTACTTAAAATCTATGCATGGATAATTTTAAAGGAACCAAAAGGCACATATATATATATATATATTAAATATTAAAGCTGCACCTCAATGTTTTTATACTCAAATGTACCTTGCTCTGCCAGCTAGACTTGTTTAAGAGTCACCCGGGTGATAATGGCTATAAAGACATAAAGGGATCATAGGAAACAACTGAGGTTTACAAATGTATGGCAGGACTAGAGTCCCAAAGAATGTGCAGTTGCAACAATGGACCTTAATAGTTTTAGAAATGCCAGTGCCAGGTGATAGTCACCAGAAGTATCAGCTACAGTGAAATGGAGCAAGCTGAGATCTAAAAGACAGGCTATGGATATGCTGTGGAGGGTGGGACCAAAGAAGTACTTTATTTTTGATATTCTTGATATTGCAGGAAGACATTTAAGAGATTTTAATTTTTTAGAAAAAAAATTTAAATAAATTTATAAGGCTGTGAGACATCTGTGCTATAAAATGTTTTATGTTTTATATTGTTAATATTTGAACTTAAAAGACTAAAAATTAGGATCAGAGCCATAAGCACCAAAAGCTAACCAAAAACGGAAATGTTCACTTCTTGTGATGCAGAAGACAATGACCTAAGCAGGCTGATAGAGGGCTTGGAACAGCGTCCAAGCCTTTGAATCTCAGTCTTTTGGAGGTTGTACAGGGGCAATCTGGGACCACCTGCATGTCAGATGCTTGAATTGAGATTCACAACACAGGCAAAACTGCAGTTGTAAAATACCAACGGGAAAAATTCTGAAATGGGAGGATCACTATAACATGGAAAACTGTATTAAAAGATTTGATAGCTTTTGTTCGAGAATGGGTCAATACTGTTTGGCTGATGGTTTTGAGGTTTCATTATCACTCCCTTGAGCCCCTGGATAGGCAGGACCCATGATTGAGTCCTGTCATCAGTACTTGTGAAGGGGGGGAAATGTAGGGCGCAGGGCAGCTTTCCCAGGGCAACTTGGTGCACACCTGCTAAGATGGTTCTATAGATCAGCAGGAAGGTAGACCTGAGTCTCAGTTTGCCCTAGGGCAACGCTAGCTGCTAGCTCTTCGACTCCCTCCTGTTCCCATTTCACCCTGGGACCTGTAACTTGCCTTTGCAGGAGACAGCATTAACAGCTAGGTACAAACTTGTTCTTTGTTTACCCTAGGAATGATTAATTCAGTTTCTTTATTAGCTTTAATTCAAAATCATTACAGAGTGTGGAGTTCTAGTCTTGTGAAAGCTGCTAACTTATTATAGACTGTTAGGAAATACAAGTTAGTCATCCTTAAAGTACTGATATAATTAGTTACAGGAATAAGCCTTATTTAGTTCCTGTATATGTTTTCAAAGTCAAACTTAAAACAAATAGTGAGAAACAAAGTTTGTCTAATCAGACATACCTAAGAAGCCCTCATACTTCAGAGATCTGCAGAACATGGCATTTAGAAAATGATTTAAAAGCTTATTATACAGCCTGGTCTACAAGAGCTAGTTCCAGGACAGGCTCCAAAACCACAGAGAAACCCTGTCTCGAAAAAAATCAAAAAAACAACAAAAAAAGCTTATTATATTAGACAGAGACTCCGAGATCCTAGCAGTAACCCAAGGTCTCCAAAGAAAATTATGGGACACCACGATGTCTCCACCTGGATTATGACAACGCTGACCACTGGGCGAGATGCCCCAGTGCAACACCTGCTGCCAGGACCTGGTCCAGACTGTGGACAAACAGCAGGACCGTGGAGAATGGATTGCACCACTTTTGCCTAGACAAAATAAGGTCAGTCTTTTCCATGTCCCTCTTCCACAGAAAAAGAAAAAAAAAAGCCGGGCGATGGTGGCGCATGCCTTTAATCCCAGCACTCGGGAGGCAGAGGCAGGCAGATCTCTGTGAGTTCAAGACCAGCCTGGTCTACAGAGCTAGTTCCAGGACAGGCTCCAATGCCACAGAGAAACCCTGTCTCAAAAAACAAAACAAAACAAAACAAAACAAAAATCACCTTATGGGCCTGGCTTAGACAGCAAGACTGTTGTTCTGGATATTTCTGCCTCCAATGGAGACCTGGGTATGACTAACTGTATATGAACTCTGGTCCCTGTCATTTTTAATAGATTCAGAAACTATTTGGTCTGTACTCAGATATACTTTATTTATCCTTCTGAGATCTCTGATAGTATTAAAGGCTAGGGCAATTATAATGTCAGTTTAACAACAAAAGGTATCAAGATTTTTCTACAAAGCTATAACCAACTTGATAGCTCATTCTAAAGCCACCATACATGGTTCTCTGGACAGCAGAAAAATAAACTTACTTCTGACCAAAATCTATAGTTTTTGTTAGGACTCAAAGGTATGAGTCTATACCCCCTCTTTACAGACATCTGTTATCTACTCTTTTTCTAAATTTTAACTCCTCTTTCTAATTTAAACTTGTCTCAGTAGGCTCCACTTGGCTGGCCGATGCATCTAAGCATCAGTTACTAACCTGCTCTGAATGGCGGAGAGCCCGGGACTTCCTGAAAGCTGATGTGGACCAGTCTGCCTGTCCCTTCAACAGAGTCTGGTGAGTGCCCTATTGCCTGAATTTCCTCCCTACCTTTGACTAGGCGTTCAACCTGCTTGGGCCTGGATAATAACACCCCAATGTCAGCTTGAAGTAGTCACAGAAAGGAACATGTCGTCCCATGTTCTCTGCCCAAAATAGGTTAAAAGGCTGAAATAAGGGGGAGCTCCCTGGCATGGGGGACAAGATAACTACCTATAGTGCCTGTTGATCTACTAAAAATAGGTCCAGAGTTGTCAATTAATGGATTTATTAATTTTAGTAGTTCCACACCTCCTTAAAACCAGGGGCAATCAGGACCCAAGATTGGGTCCTGTATCGGTGCTTGTGAAGGGGGAGATGTAGGGGCCAGCCATGATAAGCTAAATATGAACAGATCACCCAAAGGAAGTTCTTTACTTCCAATCATTATCACCTGCCAGTGTAGGACTCAGCCATCAATAAGTTTAATGAAGGCCAGAATCTGAGTAGTTTACCCTGAGGCAATACCTGGCTGCAGGAAGAACCACAAACTACACTTGATAACTGAGATTACCTGAGCACCACCCAAGAACAAACCATCCAAAGGAAATGCCTAACGTTCCAACTGCTGTAGATAGGATCACCTGCCGGGCCGGCACACTCACCAGGACACCCCTAGACAGATAGCCAGCCAGGAGTCCTACCTTAGAAAACCCTCACCCCCACCTTTAGTACTATAAAAAATCCCAACTCTAACTGAGCTTGGGGCTCTCCTTTTATTCCAATACATTGGAATATGCAGAGAGACCGAGTTTGCAAATTTGCATAAAATAAAGGCTCTTTGCTTTTACATACAGGACTTGGTCTACTTGTTGGTTTCTGGGGGGACTTCACGGATTTGGGCATAGCACAGTCAGTGCTCTTAACCATTGAGCCACCTCTCCAGCCCCATTTATGTATTTTTTTTGGTTGTTCAGTTTTGTTTTTGTTTTAAGTCTAGGTTTTACTGTGAAGCCTTGGCTGGCCTGAAACTCTATGTAGACCAGGCTGCCTCCAACTCACAGAGATCTGCTTGCCTTCACTTCTCGAGTGCTAGGAATAAAGACATATGCCACCACACTAGGCTACTTTGGGTATTTTAATCACAGCGATGCAAAGTGACTAACAATAGTCCCACCACTCTGAGAGCATTGACAAATGGAATGTCTTCCAGAGGAGAGGATCGTGGTAAGGCTCAAATGATCAGGTCATTCAAAAAAGGACAAAACAGTAAAGATTATTTTGTCTAAGGCTGGGAACGTAGCTCAGCTGAGAGAGAGATAGCCTAAGAAGAGTATGGCTCTTGGTTCAATCTCCCAACATTGTACCAACTGGAAGTGGTGGTTAAATATCTGTAATTCTACCACACAGCAGAGACAGGAGGATCAGAAGTTCAAGGTGGTCCTCCTTGGCTACATAACAAGTTCACAGCCAGCCTAGGATACATGAAACCCTTTCTCTCCTCTGTTAGATCTTTATTTATGTGTATGTATGCATGTGCCTGTGTGAGTATGTGTCATGTGTGTACGGGTGCCCATGGGGACCAGAAAGTGATAAAGGAGAGGTGGATTTCCCGAACTGGAGTTGCAGACTATGAGGAAGTACTCTTAACCACTGAGCCATCTCTCCAGCCCAGACTAGAGAGATGCCTCAGCATTTAAGACACTTGCTGGCCGGGCGGTGGTGGCGCACGCCTTTAATCCCAGCATTTGGGAGGCAGAGGCAGGTGGATCTCTGTGAGTTCGAGACCAGCCTGGTCTACAAGAGCTAGTTCCAGGACAGGCTCCAAAGTCACAGAGAAACCCTGTCTCGAAAAACAAAAACAAACAAACAAACAAACAAAAAGACACTTGCTGTTCTTCCAAAGGACCCGAGCAGTTCATGGCACACATATGGTGACTCACAACCATGTATAACTCCAGTTCTAGGGGATCAAAACTGTCCCGCTACCAAGGGCACCAGACATGCATGTGAGAAATACGAACACATAAGGAAGACACTCATACACATGAAATAAATCTGTTTTTAAAAGTTCTTTAAGGCCGGGCGGTGGTGGCGCACGCCTTTAATCCCAGCACTCGGGAGGCAGAGACAGGCGGATCTCTGTGAGTTCGAGACCAGCCTGGTCTACAAGAGCTAGTTCCAGGACAGGCTCCAAAACCACAGAGAAACCCTGTCTCAAAAAAAAAAAAAAAAAAAAAGTTCTTTAAAAGACTGTTTGGATGGGTGGTGATGGCACACGCCTTTAATCCCAGTACATGGGAGGCAGAGGCAGGAAAATCTCTGTGAGTTGAGTCCAGCCTGGTCTACAAGAGCTCGTTCCAGGACAGGCTCCAAAGCTACAGAGAAAACCAGAGAAACCCTGATCCTGTTTCAACTGGGTCCTGAGATCAATTCCTAGCAACCATGTACACAACTATCTATAGTGGGTTCTAATGCCCTCTTCTGGAATAAACGCATAAATGTAGATAGAATACTCATACACATAAAATAAATAAATACATCTTTTCTTAAAAAAGCTTTTGAGAAACATTTATTTTCCATTCATCTTATTATGATTTTGAATTTTACTTTATCACTCTGAATGTGTGTGTGTGTATGTGTGTGTGTGATCACACCCCTGTGGTAAGTGCTTTTACCCACTGAACCAGTGCGCTGGCTCCCTTTTCTTCTTATTCTTTTGTTTGTTTGTTTGTTTGTTTTTGTTTGTTTGCTTGTTTTTCAAGACAAGGTTTCTCTGTAGCTTTGGAACCTGTCCTGGAACTAGCTCTTGTAGACCAGGCTGGCCTTGAACTCACAGAGATCCGCCTACCTCTGCCTCCTGAGTGCTGGGATTAAAGGCGTTGCCACCACCGACCAGTTTCTTCTTTTTCTTACTATTCTTGCATAGCCTTCTGAAGTTTCATCTCCCGGGAAGAGAGACTGAGTAGATGCTTACGATGAATTGTCCATGAGTGACTCAAGGAGATGCGTGTGTTGGGATGGGCTTCAACTTTGCCATCGTTAGCTTAGAAGTTCCATCTTTTTTTTTTTTTTTAAATTTTATTTATTATGTATACAACATTCTGCCTCCTTGTATGCCCACATGCCAGAGAAGGGCACCAGATCTCATTACAGATGGTTGTGAGCCACCATGTGGTTGCTGGGAATTGAACTCAGATCCTCTGGAAGAGCAGCCAGTGCTCTTAACCACTGAGCCATCTCTCCAGCCCCCAGAAGTTCCATCTTAAGATACTAACTGTCCAACCCGAGAAAGAGCTGGGCCAGCAGACCATCACAGGTCCACATGAGACACCAGAGACAAGGAGACAAAGAGAACCTGGTGGACGAGATAAATTACTGGGTTAGGAATAAGGACTTTATTATTTATTATTTATATTTAACCATTCTTGCTAGGCTCATTTTTCCTTCTGGGAAAGGAGACGGTGAGAGTAGTTAGGATGAATTTAAGGAGAAATGGAATCCAGGGGCTTGCCTAGGGCATGTGTGTGTGTGTGTGTGTGTGTGTGTGTGAGAGAGAGAGAGAGAGAGAGAGAGAGAGAGAGAGAGAATGTGTGAGTGTGTGTTCCCTGACTCTTCTCACTTCCTCACAGTCTCTCCCCTCATTCTTGCAGTCTGTGACAGTCTCCCTCTCTGTACTGAGTTCCCTGTCCTCCCTTTGTTTCTTTTTCTTACTCCCCCTTTCTGGTTGAGTCGTGTCCTTTGTGCCTTTAACCATACCCATCTCTGCCTTTGCTGGTGAGTAGGTCTCTGACTGGATCTGGGCTTTGTCTGATGGAGGGCTTTCCTGAGAATGGTGCCTGGGAGAGCTACCCAGTGCGCTGGTAGAGATGGCTCAGGACATTTCCAATCCAGCAGTCGTCATGGTAACAGCCAGGGCGGGCCAGGCAGGGGATGTGCAACCATATGTGCTTGACCTTTCCGTGGATGTCAGGTTTGAGTGGGAGTTAGCTGGAGCAGAAATACCAACAAGGCTTCCCCGTGGCCTAGCCCTCAGAGCTTCTGGCTGGGATGAAGTGGTGGCTAGGACGGCTAGCGAGAGTGTAAAGAGACACAGAAGCGTTGCCATAGTCACCTAGGGAAACATGGGAAGGGGCACACACATACGCATGCTGGTGTGTTCATGCACCTCAGATCTCACCAGCGACTCCTATTGGGAACTTACCCTTGGAGGGCAGTGACTCATTGTTCCTGGAGGCTCAGCTCTCCCCTTACACACAGTGGCTCTTGTGGGTCGGTATTTAAGGTCAGTACTCCATACACAGAGCTTCCAAGACGTCTTCAGATCAAGGGTCACTTTTTTCTTTGTAAATTTATTTAACTTTATTTTATGTGCATTGGTGTGAGGTGTTAGATTCCCCTGGAACTGGAGTTACAGATAGTTGTGAGCTGTCATGTGGGTGCTGGGAATTGAACCCAGGTCCTTTGGAAGAGCAGTCAGTGCTCTTAACCACTGAGCCATCTCTCCAGCCAGCCCCAAGTGTCACCTTTTCCATACTGCAAAAACCTTTATGGCTCCAAGGGAAGCTATGTTAAAACTAAAAGACCCAAATGACCTATTAATTTATTTTATTATTATTTTGTTTGCTTGTTTTTTGAGACAGAGTTTCTCTGTGTAACCCTGGTTGTCCTGGAACTCACTTTGTAAACCAGACTAGCCTCAGACTCAGAGATCACCTGTCTTTGCTTTTCAATCACTGGGTTTAAAAGTGTACATCATCACCACTTGGAGAGATTTTTTAAAATAGATATATAAATGCAAAAGTCCAAAGTTTTTCAAAATGAAGAGCATGGCAACCCTCTCCCGGCTCCCCATCTCTCAGAGTTCTTTCCGGTTGTTTCTCATATCTGCTAGGTTAAGAGAGAGGGGCAAATGACGGCTTCTCTGACGAGAGACAGGAAGTCTAACTGGTTCTATGGTGAGTGTGAAGGGGCCTTGGACTCCCAGGCTTTCCCCCATCTCCAATAGTGAAGGAGTTTTCTTTCTCCTTGGGGCAGGCATTTAGGCCCCATAACAGGGTGCCTAAGATGCCCTGCAGTCCCTGAAGAGGGAGGCAAAAAGGATAAGGGCACATTTGGGTGAGCTCTGTGGAGAGCACGGGTCTCCTGGGGACCCAGGCTGTGAGGCCACATCCATAGAGAGATCTCAAGATCTCCTAAAGATGACAAAAAAGTGACCCCTGAGCCCAATGCTTGATTCTCTCCGTTCCCGATCTGCCTAATGTCCTTTCCCCACCTTTGTCTCTTTTGTCAGGCCCTTGACTGTGTCTACCCCTCCTCCCAGCACCCTGGGCTGGGCTAGTTTCTCAGAGAATACAACAGTGAGGCTGAGGGGTATCTGCTGGTTACCTGATGGGAGTAAGCAGGGACCATGGGTCATCCTCGCTATTGTTCCTGCCATCGGATGGCTTAGCTTGATTCTCCCTTTTCCTTTCCCGCGACTGCTTCAGACCAAGTCTGTGACACGTGCTTGCTGCTCACCGGCCTAAGACAGACCACTTTCTGCTTCTTGCTCTCTGTTTATTCTATTCCCTTCGCCCCAAACATCTCTCTTTAAGCCTCAACTCGATGACACTATCGAGTTGCCTTAGCAACTCTGTGACCCGGTGGAACTTTTCCTTTGTTGGGGCTGCCTTCACCCCTGCCCTTCTGTGGAGTGAGCGCTCTGTAGAAAACAGTGCATCAAGCGGACCTGCAGATCTCCAGAGCCCCGCTGAGAGTCACTCACTAATGTGTTCATGATGGTAGCCCAGACTGGAGCGACCTCAGGGTCTAAAGTGTGATCCAGAGTGACCCAGACTTCCAGAGACGACAGGCATGCCTGCCTGGCAGTGAGGATCCGGTGTCTGTGTCGTGCAACCTTGCCCTTCTCAGATCACAGCTCCTCCTACATTTTCATCCAGTGCCAGGCAGGTTGCAGGGCAGGCGACTCCCCACCGCCGAGAAAACCGGTGACACTCTGCCTGGGACAAGCGCTGGGACAGCAATGTCTGGCTTACACAGCCATGTCTGGCTGGCACAGACCTAGGCAGCTATCTTCTGAGTTGCGTTTTCGCCCCATGGCTTTACCACACCTACTAGATCGCTCTAGAGAGCAGACTTTAAGTAGAGAGAGAAGGCGGAGGGCACCCTTACTGTCCTCCCTCCCTCCCCTCCTCTCTACTGGCTGCAGCGGCTCCGCGTGATGTGGAACTGAGCGCAGTCTTAATTACCGCTCAGCCCTGCTCATTAGTACCTCTGGAAGCCAAAGAAGCTCCTAGTCAGGAAGCTTCCACCGTTGCAAAGACCAGGGCCTTCAGCCCCCTGAGCCCCAGTAGCCACAAGGAGAGACACAGTTCTATTTGATGCGGAGCCGGCATGGGGGAGGGGCCGGAGCTGGGGGGGGAGGGCAGGGAGGCTTTGGCTCCCCCCCCCCCCCCGCGGGCTCTCACTCAAGCGTGCTGAGCATTTCAGGGGCAGCATATGGTGAAACTCCACTGTGATCATAGAGAGATGAACAAATGATTAAATAAACCAAACGTACTCAGAGCCAGCGCACTGATGACTTACCTGCCTCAGAGGACACAGACCTGGAGCATGGTGTGTTCAACATGCCTCCCCCCCTTTTTTCTATTGTGAAAGGAAATGAACGAGCAGAAGGAAGCTAGGAGGAAGAGAGAAGGATGGACCCCAGAAATGATAAACTCATGGGTCTGATTTCAATATCTAGCAAACATCCTTCACAGAGAACAACTTGTAAACACCCTCGAAGATCAAATGAGATAACGCGTATGAAAAGCACCTTTTGAACTATAAAGGGCTCTAGAAATGTAAGATGTTATTCTGTAACATTTCTGCTCAGGGCCGAGGATGAGACAGATGCTGCGGGAAGCCTGAAGATTTATGATAATGGCTCATTACCCACAAGGTACTCACACAATTTGAGCTGTTTCATTTAATTAGTCATTGCCTCTCTCCTAGATGACTGCAGAAGCAGTCTACGCGGTCTCCCCACCTCTGCCTTCACCCCCCAGCCCCGCGGAGCCATTCATCTTGCATGGCACTGCCAGGTTAATCTTCCTGATGCATAGCTCTGCTCAGATATGATCCTGCAAGGTTTCTCTTGCTGACTGCACAGAGCCCAGAGTCGGGGAGCTTTGCCGTCCAGAGCCTTCATTGCGGCAGAGCGAGGATCAAACCGCTTACTCCAAGCACACGGATCCCACGGGGCAGATGATGAAGCCGAGCCCTCCCACCCAGTGCCTGATTCTGAGCCATTGTTCTGTCTAGAATATTGTCTTCTGACTTTGATACTGTATTTGTGTCTTACTAAAATTTATATGTTGGATGCTAATCCCATCATGATGCTGTTCCAAAGTAATTTACTTCAGGGAAGTGATTAGTGGTGAGTCTGGAGCCTTTTTGAATGGGATTAGTGAGTGCCCCTGTAAGAGCAGGCCTGAGGGCTAGCTCTATCTCTTCACCGTGAGAGGATACAACGAGAAAATGGCACTGAACCCAGGAGACAGCCCTCCCCAGAGTCAGCCTCTGCCTCCACACTCACCTCAGACTCCTAGCTTCCAGAACCATGAAGAATAAATGCAATTGCTTAAGCCTGCAGTTTATGGTGTTTTGTTATAACAGCCAAGACAGACTAAAACAAATGGACAGAGCTGCCAAAAGATCTTCCCATGCAGGCCTTTCCTTCTTTCTCGGAAAAGTCCTGAGGACCAGTTCCCGAGAATGTGATTACTTGATCTGAAGGCAGCAAAATTTTCTTTTTTCTTACCAAAATGGGAAGCAAACCCAGGACCTCAGACACGTTAGACAAGGGCATTGAGCTGTACCACAGCCCCAACATTGTTTTCAACAGCTAGATAAATTGGCATAATGCTTCACAAAAAGGTTGATTTCTTTTTAATCAGTAATATAAATACATGCAAACTTCATGAGACACTCCGCTCTGCTGTGAGACAGCTATGAAGGAATTGCTAATTGGATAAGGGTTTTTTTTTTTTTCATTTTTTTGACTGTTGAGGTGAGGCATTTTCTTTTTATTAATTTTTTTTCATTTTACACACCAACTCTTGTTCCCCCCTTCCCTTGCCCCACCACCCCACTTCCCCCCACTCATGCCCCGTCCACTCCTCAGAAGGAGGAAGGCCTCCCACGGGGAGTCAACCAAGTCTGTCACATCGCTTGAGGCAGGACCAAGACCCTCTCTCCTGAGCCTAGGATGAGCAAACTATCCCACCACAGGAAATGGGCTCTAAAGAGCCAGTTCATAAGTCCTGGTCCCACTGCCAGGGCTCCCCCAAATAGATCAGGCCACACAACTGTGACCCACATTCAGAGGACCTACTTTGGTCCTGTGCAGGCTCCCCAGCTGTCAGTCCAGAGACCATGAGATCCTACTAGTTCAGGTCAGCTGTCTCTGTGGTTTCTCCATCATGGTCTTGCTCTCTCTCTTCAGTTGAACTCCAGGAGCCAGGTGAGACATTTTCTATATATATAATGTATTTTCTATATATATAATATATATATATTATACAGTATTCTGCCTGCATGTGTGCCAGCACACCAGAAGAGGGCACCAGATCTCATTACAGATGGTTGTGAGGCATCATGTGGTTGCTGGGAATTGAACTCAGGACAGGACCTCTGGAAGAGCAGGCAATGCTCTTAACCTCTGAACCATCTCTTCAACCCCTTCTTTATTCTTTTTTGTTTTTGTTGTGGTGTTGGGAATTAAACCTAGGTCTTTGAGGATGATTTATATCTTTAAAAATCACTAAAGTCCTTACATTTTAAAAGCTTCAATTTTAAGAAAAAAGAGGCAGTCTTGAAGAGCTGACACAGTGAAGTCACTGCAAGGCCTAGATGAGATTATGTATACAAGTTCAACCTCAAGGAAATCTGAGGGATTGGAGAAATGGCTCCAAGTTCCGGGCATCTAATCCTGTCTCCTGGCCTCTATGGGTACCGCATGCCCATCTACGTACCCACACAGAGACACATAGGTAATTTTTTTAAGCCTTGAGAGTAAATCTTTTGAATTTAGTGGTAGAGTGCTTGCCTAGCATACACTAAGCTCTAGGTTCAATTCCCAGGACTAAAAATATAATAAAATAAGATTTTTTTTTTTTTAAAAAAGTGAAACCAATTGTGGCAGTGGTGGCGCACGCCTTTAATCTCAGCACTCAGGAGGCATAGGCAGGTGAACCTCTGTGATTCTGAGGCCAGCTTGGTGAGTCCCAGGACAGTCAGAGCTACATAGTGAAACTGTCTGAAAAAGGAGGAGGAGGAGGAGGGACAAGGAGAAGAAGGAAGAGAATAAGGAGTAAAAGAAAGAGAGAAAGAAAAAGTGAGAGCGAGGTAAGGGAACTTCAAATATTAGTCTATCCTTAAAGGGAGAACTTGGGAGACAGCGTCACCCGTGGCCCGGCTATCCCTGCCCCCATCCTGTCAGTGCCTCAGCAGAGCCCACACTGTCTGCTCTCAGAGCCGTCTTTCCAACTAGGCACTGACACTGAAATCCCCGTGCTTATTTTCTTAGGTGGTGCTAAAGTATTTTTCTTTCTACTTTCTTTTTATCTTGGCAGTTCTGCAGATCAAACCTTGCATGTGCTAGGTAAGTATTCTATCAGTGAGCTATATCTATAGCCTTCCCCTTGCAATTTTGTTATTTGATTAAATAATACACATGAAAATTGAGAGAGTATATGATGAAAATAAAATGTCTCCCACCTCCTCTGCATTCCAGGCACTTTGTTCCCCTTCCTGGTGACAGAAGCTATTCCTGATCCATTGTGGAGCCTTCTAGGGTTAATGTATGCATCTACAAACCTCTATATATGTTTCTTTTCTTTTCTTTTTTCAAGACAGGGTTTCTCTGTAGCTTTAGGAACCTGTCCTGGAACTAGCTCTTATAGACCAGGCTGGCCTCGAACTCACAGAGATCCGCCTGCCTCTGCCTCCCGAGTGCTGGGATTAAAGGCGTGCACCACCACTGCCCAGCTATGTTTCTTTTCTTTTTTATTTATTTGTTTGTTTGTTTATTTATTTTGGAGTCAGACTTTCTCTTGCAACCCTAGTTGTCCAGGAACTTGCTCTGCAGACTAGACTGGCCTCTGCCTTCTAAGTGGTAGAATTAAAGGTGTGTGCCACCACTGCTCGGCCTATCTGCATGTCTAAGAGAAACAAAAGCAAATAATACGGAACCAGTACTTTGTTATCTTGGATACTGTTTCCATTGACTGTGTCGATGCCCAGATGTGTTCCAGGCTGAGAGAATTAAGTGACCACCCACAAAACAAACTTGCAAAGAGGTATTTATTTCACAAAAGGAGTTTTGGTTTTTCTTTTTTTTTTTAAATATTTATTTATTATGTGTACAATATTCTGTCTATGTGTATGTTTGCAGGCCAGAAGAGGGCACCAGACCTCATTACAGATGGTTGTGAGCCACCATGTGGTTGCCGGGAATTGAACTCAGGACCTCTGGAAGAAGAGTCAATGCTCTTAACCACTGAGCCATCTCTCCAGCCCGAGTTTTGGTTTTTCTAGAATTTCTCTGAATGTTAAACCACCTTCACATGTCTTGATTATCATTCATTTTGCTGAAATTATGTTTGTGTATTTGTGACAGAATCCACGAAAGCAAAGGTCATTTAGGCTAGAAATGATTTGTTAAGTGAGTCAATTGTTAAAGCTTATACTTCAGTCACAACAATATATCCTGACCTGGTGAGAAATGGTAGAAGCATGTTTCAGAAGTTTCTTATGGGGCTGGCTGGTGGCTAGAAATGCTCACGGGGCAAGCTTCATGACCTGAGATCGATCCCCAGAACACACTGTTTTGTTTTTTGGGATAGAGTTTCTCTGTGTTGTAGTCCTGGCTGTCCTGGAACTCACTTCGTTGACCAGGTTGGCCTTGAACTCACTGAGATCCGCCTGCTCTTAACCATTGAATCATTCTTCCTGCCCCAGAAGGCAGATTTTTGTTTTGTTTTACTTATTCTTTGAGAATTTCATACAATATATTTTAATCATATTCTTTCCTCTCCCCCAGTCCTCCCACACAGATCCTCTCCCACCTCCCTACCCATCCAACTTTATATTCTTTCTCGCTCCTAAAAATAAATAAATAAATAGTACCACAAGATATCATGGAGTCACCTGGCACAGTGGTCCATGTCTTTAATACCAATATTCAGGGGTCAGAGGCAGGAGGATCTCTGTGAATTTGAGGCCAGCCTGGTCTACATATTAAGTTCCAGGATACCCAGAGTTACATGGTAAAATCCTATCTCAAAACAAAATAAAACAAACAAAAACCTATGGAATCATATTTGTATTGGTCAGCTACTCATGAGCACGGGGCTTGCCCTGGTGTATGGTAACATACCTACCATCACTCCCGAAGAAAACAGGTCTTCCCTCCCACACTGCAGCTATGAATTGTGAACAGCGCCTTGGTCAGCGGTGGGACTTTGTGCCTACTTCTCAGAGGCCAGTTCTTACAGGAATGGATTTGTAACTAGGAGACCATATAAACTCTCAGGGACCTGAACAGGTCAGACCTTGTGGGTGGGTGGCCTCTCGGGCTTAGAGAAATCAGGCAGGAACCACTCAGTGTTTCCTGAGCAAAAGTCATCCATCCTCCAGTGAAAATCCTAGGTATCTGTGTTCAAAGCTTACAGGAAGAAGGCATGTCAGGTGGGGTTATCTGAGGACTTTATGGTACCCTGTGCCTTGTCATAGTAGGCATGGCAAAGTTTCACTTAGAAGAGAGACAGCAAAACATGAAAAACTTATTGTAGTTTGGGGGAAGGGCAGGCCTCCAGTCTGCCAGGATGAAGTCTGAGTGACCAGAGTATATGCAGTCAAGATAGCTCACAACCTCTCTGGCCAGCAAGACGAAGAGCATCCCTTGGACGCTGGGTGTTGCCATGGAGGTAAAGGTCACAGGCAACCTTCTCCAGGCTCTCAGAGGGGAGATAAATTCTAACCAGTCTCTCATCCTGCTCTGAGGATCATCTTTAGAATGATTCCTGGAGGTGACCGTAGCAAGCCAAGATGCTATTGGGAAGAGCCAGAGTGGCGGTTCAGGATCTTAGGGAGACCCGACAAGTGGGGAGACGGGAAGATCTTGGGCTTCCTTGTAAAGCTCTTCAGAGTGGTACACATAGAGATGACATCCCAGCTGGGCCTACAACAGCCTTGACAGGGGCATCTTTTTTTTTTTTTTTTTTTTTTTTTTTTGGTTTTTTCGAGACAGGGTTTCTCTGAGTCTTTGGAGCCTGTCCTGGAACTAGTTCTGTAGACCAGGCTGGTCTCGAACTCACAGAGATCCGCCTGCCTCTGCCTCCCAAGTGCTGGGATTAAAGGCGTGCGCCACCATCGCCCGGGTTTTTTTTAATTAATACATCTTTATTTTCACCCTGTGCGTTGGTTAGTTTTAGTCAAGGTGACATCACTAGAGTCATCTGAAAAGAGGGAACGCCCCCATCAGACTAGCCTAGAGGCAAGCCTGCGGGACATTATTTGATTGATGATCAATGTGGAAGGGTCCAGTTTCCTGGGGGTGGTACCATTCTTGGGAAGGCAGCCCTGGGGCAGGTAAAAAGGCAAGCTAAGCAAGCCAGGGGAACAAGTTAGTAAGCAGCACTCCTCAACAGCCTCTGCGTCAGCTCCTGTCTTGAGCTCCTGCCCTGACCTCCCTTCATGATGGACTATAAATTGTAAGCTGAACTAAATCTTTTCCTCCCCAAGTTGCTTCTCTGGTCACGGTGATTTATAACAGCAATAAAAGCCTAACTAGGATGCCATGGAAACCTTATTTCTCACATTCATTTTGACAATTAGCTCCTAATGCAGAACAGATACAGAGATAGCCTGGAGCACCTCCCACTGGATCTCTGAGAAACATCAGAACCTAGCATCGCAGAAAAATGGAAGCAACCCCTACACAAAAGCTTACACATTGCTGGATGGCTCATAACAGCCCAGAGTGCTTTTAACCAGTACCAGCTAGTTCTAAGTCAACGTCTCACAAGCTGGAGTTATCTAAAAAGAAGGAACCTCAATTGAGAATGTCTCTCCGAGGTGAGACATTTTCTTAATTAATGGTTTATCAGGGAGAGCCCAATCCCTTGTAGGTGGGGCCACCCTTGGTTTCTTTCTTTGATAAAAATTTATTTATTTTTATGTACATTGATATTTTACCTTCATTTATGTTTATGTAAGGATGCCAGATCTGCTGGAATTGGAGTTATAGACATTTGTGAGCTGCCATGTGGAATTGAACCCTGGAAGAACAACCAATGGTCTAAAACCTCTGAGCCATCTCTCCAACACCCTGGTCCTAGGTTCTTAAGAAAGCAGGCTAAAGTCGGGCATAGTGATGTACATCTTTAATCTCAGCACTCGGAAGGCAGAGGCAAATGGATCTCTGAAAGTTTACAGAGTGAGTTCGAGGACAGCCAGGGCTGTTACACAGAGAAACCCCGTCTTGAATAAAACAAGAAAGAAAGAAAGCAGGCTGAAAAAGCCAAGGAGAATAAGCCAGTAAGCAGCATCCTCCATGACACCAGCTCCTGCCTCCAGGATCCTGCCCTCTTTGAGCTCCTGCCCTGACTTCCTTTGTTGATGAACAGCGCTGTGGAAATGTAAACTGAACAAACCCTTTCCTCCCTAACTTGCTTTGGTCATCATGTTTTGACGCAGCGAAAGAAACCCTAACTAAGACACAACCCAAGATCATCTCCCCAGGGGTGATGCAGATCTACCCACAATGAGCTGGGCATCAACCATCATTGGTAATACTAGAGGGAGCTGGGGAGGGTATGCCTTTAACTCCAAATCCCAATACTTGCTTGGGAGGTAAAGACAATTGGATCTACTAAGAGTTTGACAACAGCCTGATCCCTAGTGTATTCCAGCCCAGCCAAGGCTAAACAGTGAGACCCTGGAGACACACACACAAACACTCACGGTGTAATATGTGGCTGTTCCCCAGCCCCTTCACCTCCCAGCTCCTACAGTGAGTTGTACAAATGGGGGAGGGAGGGGTGGTGATGGCATCTCAAGGCCTGTCTGCTTCTTTAAGAGGAAACAGAAAGGCTTCTCCCAACAACAACTGTTTCTGTATGTGGCATCAGTTGCCAGTTCATGTATGTGTGTACGAATGTGGGTAAGAGCATATCTTTAAGAATGTACTCCTAAAGCCGGGCGGTGGTGGCACACGCCTTTAATCCCAGCACTTGGGAGGCAGAGGCAGGTGGCTCTCTGTGAGTTCGAGGCTAGCCTGGTCTACAACGGAAGTTCCAGGACAGCCAGGGCTATTACACAGAGAAACCCTGTCTCACAAAACCAAAAATAAAAAATAAAAATAAAAAAAGGTTGTATTCTTAGCCAGGCAGTGGTGGCACAAACCTTTAATACCAACAGAGGCCGGTGGAGCTCTTGAGTTCTAGGCCAGCCTAGCCTACAGAGCAAGTTCCAGGACAGTCGGTTCTGCACAGAAAAACCCCGTCTTGAAAACACAAAAACAAACAAACCAAAAAACAATGTGTTAGTGTTTTTACTCTCAGGCTTTCACAAGGTTTAGTATAAAAACGTTCCTTTGCTTCAGAGGAGTGTGGACGGGAGGTTGAAGAAAATGCATTCCCTCAGACTTGACATTACACGCACTTTCTTCTGCTCTTCCGCCACTTGCTGCACAGGTTGGCTCTGCTTCAGGAGTGCCCCATGTACTGGGACCTGGGACGGAAGGGCTGCTGCTGGAGAGGACACAGGCAAGGGGGCGCCTCTGCAAGCTGCACTGCCACCTTGTGGCCGGGCACGCTCCCACCTCCATATAAAGTCCCAGAGACCTCCGCATTCTTTGAAGAAAACCTTTAACCTAGTAGCATTCCTTCAAACATTATTCTTGTTGCTTTTTAATATTATAAAAGTATTCATAAAACTCAGGAAAAGTGTAAATAAGGGAAAAGAAAATTATAAAATTATTAAATCCAATCCCTAGAGATAACCAATAAAGGCACTTGGGTATATATTATTCCAGACTTTTTTCTAGGTCTGTCTTTCTTTTACTCTTTTTTTCAGCAAAAAGGAAATTATAAGATACATATTTTTAGGCCGGGCGGTGGTGGCGCACGCCTTTAATCCCAGCACTCGGGAGGCAGAGGCAGGCGGATCTCTGGGAGTTCGAGACCAGCCTGGTCTACAAGAGCTAGTTCCGGGACGGGCACCAAAGCTACAGAGAAACCCTGTCTCGAAAAACCAAAAAAAAAAACAAAAAAAAAAACAAAAAAAAACCATATTTTTAATAAGCTACATATATGACTATCTTTCCACTGGTTAAATTTCATTCTGCAACATCAAAAGATTTTTATTCATTTATCTTTAAATATTTATTGATTTAAAACTACAAGCATGTGGGGGGGTAGGTGTGCATGAGCACAGGTGTCCATGCATGCCAGAGGTATGAGATCTCCCTGGTTTGGAGTTATAGGCAGCTGTGAGATGCCGACCCACATCGGTGCTGGGATCCAAACTCAGGTCCCCAGCAAGAGAAGTACCTGTTCTTAACTACTGAGTCACCTCTCCTGCCTCTATTTATTTATTTGTTTTTGTTTTTCTAGACAGGATTTCTCTGTGTAGTTCTGCCTGTCTTGAAACTTGTTTTGTAGACCAGACTGGCCTTGAACTTACAAAGATTCACCTACCTCTGTCTCCTGAGTGGTGAGATTAAAGGTGTGCATCACCGTGGCTGGCTTATTTACTTATTTTATATTAATAAAAAAAATTTAGGGGGCTGGAGAAATGGCTTAGAGGTTAAGAGCACTGCCTGCTCTTCCAGGGGTCCTGAGTTCAATTCTCAGCAATCACATGATGACTCCCAACTCTCTAGAATGAGATCTGGTGCACTCTTATGCCTTGCAGGCATAAATGCAGGCAGAACACTGTACACATAATAAATAAATCTCTTTTAAAAAATCTAGCTGGGAAGCCGGGCGGTGGTGGCGCACGCCTTTAATCCCAGCACTCGGGAGGCAGAGGCAGGCGGATCTCTGTGAGTTCGAGGCCAGCCTGGTCTACAAGAGCTAGTTCCAGGACAGGCACCAAAGCCACAGAGAAACCCTGTCTCGAAAAACAAAAACAAAAACAAAAAAAACAACAAAAAAAATCTAGCTGGGTGGTGGTGGCACATGCCTTTAATCCCAGCACTGGGGAGGCAGAGGCAGGTGGATCTCTGTAAGTTCGAGGCCAGCCTGGTCTAAAAATTGAGTTCTAGGACAGACAGAGCTGTTCCACAGAGAAATGCTGTCTTGAAAAAAATATTTTTTAGTTTATGTGAATGTGTATGCGCCGCAAGAGTGCATGTGTTCTGTAAGGGTGTAGGAACCTGACAGCCACAGAGGTCCCATCGCCTAGAGCTGGAGTTAGAGACTGGCGTGAGCATCCTTTGGACGCTGGAAATCAAAACTGTTCCTCTGGAAGAGCAGCCAGTCCTCCTAACCACTGAGCCAGCTCTCCAGCCCCTGGTCTTCACTATTAACACAGGGTTGATCTCATAGTATCATGTTTTTTCTTTCTTTTTTTTTTTTTCAGACAAGATCTTGCTATTAGTCCTTTTTGTTGGATGTCTGTACGTCCTTTGCCAGTGATGAGACTTGCAACCTTCTGCTTTGTAGGGGGAATAATCTTCATTGACCTTTTAAAGGTCCGTGAGATTTTGTGAACTGTGAGGAACATGACCTTGCCACTCCCTACAGACCTTTCCTTAAGAAAGATGGCAGTTTCCCTACTTTCTTTTTCCCTCTGCCCTGAGGTAAGCAGATCCCAGACATGGGCTGTGTCTTCTGCCTGATCCAAGAATAGAGGTAACACAGAGTGGAGCCACCAAGGACCCTATCTCAAACACAATGTCCACAAATGAAGCATTGGTGTGCTTATAGCTGAGATATGTTGTGTGATAAGCTAATTAAAAGACATCTGCCTGCGAGTGCTATTTATGTCCTCACCAGAACGTCTTGACTGAGGACTGGAAGAAAGGGCTCTTTCTAGCTCCTGAATCATAGCACCACATCTTCTCCACGTCCACTCCAGCCTCAGGCAGCTCACGACAGGCCTTTAGGGGACCTGAGCCAAGGCCAGTCCGTCCAGATTGAGGAGTCAAATGGAGAAGATGAGTGTGGAACAAGGTTCACCACACACAGGACTCAAGTGACTTGCTTGGTAATTGGTTTGTGTTCCTGTGCAGAATCTAGACCCTGACTCTTGAAGCTCTTTACAGTAGAAAAGGGAGAAAATGAAGATGTGGATGACAGGACATAGAGAATTTGTTATTATTCATTTACCTTGTGTCTGTATGGGCATATGGGTGGGCACATGTATACACATGTATGCACATGTATGTGGAGGCTAGAAGCTGACGGAGGGTATCTCCCTCGATTGCTCTCCTTTATATATGTAGGCAGCTTCCCTCGCTTGAACCCAAGACCTACTGACTTGGCTCTCCTATCTAGCCAGTTTGATCCGGAGATCCCCTGTCTCTGCCTCTCAACATGCCCACCTGGCTTTTATATGGGTGCCAGAGATCCCAACTCTGGTTTCTCGAGTTTGAGTGGCAAGTACTTCCTGAGCCCCGTGGTGAATCTTCTTCATTCTCTCTCTCTCTCTTTCTCCCTTCCTTCCTTCCTTCCTTCCTTCCTTGGCAGGGTTTCTCTATGTAGCCCTGGCCCTAGCTGTCCTGGAACTAGCTCTGTAGACCAGGCTGGGCTCAGACTCACAGAGACTACTTATTTCTGTCTCCCCGCTGCTGGGTGGGATTAAAGGCATGTACCACCATGCCTGGCACTCCATTTTTTTTTCCTGAGACAGGGTTTCTCTGTGGCTTTGGAGCCTGTCCTGGAACTAGCTCTTGTAGACCAGTCTGGCCTCAAACTCACAGAGATCCAACTGCCTCTGCCTCCCGAGTGCTAGGATTAAAGGCGTGTGTCACCACTGCCTGGCTTTTTTTTCTTTTTGGATCTGAGGACTGAACCCAGGTCCTTGCGCTTACTTGGCAAGCACTCTACCACAAACCCCTGGCACTCCAATTTTTAAGAGACCATTTTATTTCATTTAAGAGATTTGTTGGTGACTGTGATGATATACACATCTAATCCCAGCATTCAGGAGACGGAGGCACGAGAATCAGGAGTGGAGGCAGGAGAATCAGGAGCTCAAGGCTAGTCTGGGCTACACAAGACTCTAAAGAAGCAAAAAGTTGCTATTAGCCTGGAAATTCTGACATTCTTGTATTTTTGGAATTAAATGTGTGTATAAATAAAAGGATAATGATAACAAATGGCAGTATTTTCAGTGAAGTCACTAAAAATACAGCTGTCCTCGCTGGCCCCTCCCCTAATGCTTCCCTGGGGCAAGAAATTCTCAAACTCAGGAAGTGCTATTTCAAGTGTGAAAGGGTGAGCACACAAGGAGAGGCACAGTGTGTCCTCAAAGGTGGGCCAGGGACAGCGCTGTGGAGGCCTCAAGGGACAGCAGAGTCCGACAAACACGCAACTGGGCACCGGTTCATAGCACACATTTGAGTGCTCTGTGAAAGGAAGCCCAGCTCTGCCCCCCACCCCCCACCCAAGCATGCGATTGGCTGTTCTGACTAAGGTGTGGTGGGTGACCAGAGGGACAGAGTCGACATCACTATCTCTTTCTGGAAACATTGCTGACAGAGTGTGAAAACTACAGTAAGTGATAAAGGGAGGCTCTAATTAAACCCCGGTTAAGTGAGGCATGAGGCAAGGGGTGGGACTTAGCTGGGTCAGGGGAGAGGTCGGTGGTCTTTAAGCCTCTCAGTGTCCACACTATCAACTGCCCATTAAAGGAAACTGAGACAGCCTGGCACACACAATCAGGTTGACCATGATTCCTTTACCAATTCTTGGTGTGAACGACCCAGCGGTTATGTAGGAGCCGGAAGACTAGGGCACGAGCTCTTCCTTCACTATGAAGGTTAGTGTGGCCTGTCCTAAGAGGAAACAGGGACTCCCAAGGCAGGAGAGATGAAAAACAGAGCTCATATCCCTTGGACAGAAGAAGGAGAAACTTGAATTTGTCCCATGGTCCTGTGCACAGCAACTGGCCTGTCTGGCAGTAGGAGAGGATCCTGCCAAGCCTCGATTCTCCAGGGATGGCCTGGGAGCCCGGGTCTATCACACGCACTCCATCAGGCCCCGTCTGGAAACCGTCCTGGACTGAGATGGTGAGTCGAGATCCTAGGAAAGGTTGGGCCTGAGTCAGACACAGTGATTACGGGAGGGATATGGGGGCGGCGGCATTTGGGGGCACGTTAAGGATAGGAATGAGTGAGAGGGTGATGCAATAGGCAGCCAGAAATAGCCTAGAATGTGAAGATTGGGGACCAAACGGGAAAAGAGGTGTGAGCTGAAGGCTCGGGTCAGAGATGATGGAGTCGTGTTAGCCTAAACTGTAACTTCGAGCCAGGGGTCAATAGAGAGGCTGATGAGGGTCTGGGTTAGAGTGGGCCACTGGAGGAAAAGGAGGAGAGGAGAGAGAAGGAGGAAGCAGCCAGAATCTTGGTATGGTGGTACATGCCTGTAATCCCAGTACTTAGCTGAAGGATCCAAAAAGACCTATCTCAAAATAAACGAAAGGCGCTAAAAAGCCGCTAAAGAGCTGGTCAGAACAAGTATAGGTTATAGCAATTACAGCTCTGTATAGATAACTACAAAGCATTTGGGAGATTACACAGCATGTCCTCAAAATGTAAGTTTAGGGAGCAGGTGAGGTTGTTAGAGAAGAGGTCAGAAATTCCTCCACGGCTGCATCGCTGGCTTATATCAAAACGAGCCCGCTTTCCCACACTCCTGTCCCAAGGCAGGCAGCCTCGGAAGAGTCATCCTAAAAACCTAAAACGCTGTTCTCATGAGGTTGAGCTCAGACTCGCACAGGGCTGGCGCGGAGCCGACCCGGGTCGCACAATCGCGGCCTGCACGGTACCCACACCGGATCCACCCGGTGCTCAGTCTCCGCCCCATGGGCGGCGGCGGCACTGGCTGCCCCAGGTTCACGCTGAAGCGACCAGCACGTTCCCTGGGTCTCAGCGCCAGAGGGCAGCGCGGCACGGGGAGCGAGACCTTGACCCTGACCCGGCTGGAACGCACCGCCTGGTGCTCCCGGCTCGCCGGGGCGGAGAACTGCAGTCCCCGAATCACGAGCAGGGGGCGCTCGCGGGATGCCCCGGGTCAGGGCCGGGTGGGGCGGAAAGCACAAGTCCTGCCACCCGTCGGACCAGCGGGCCAATGTGGGAGATCCCTAGAGGCGCGGCGTGGGCGAGAAACCACAGGAGGGAGCAACGAGGTCCCCGCGGGGCGGCACAGCTACTCGCTGCTCGCCCGGCACCTTCCACCAGAGTGAAGCGGAGTGGAGAGCGACAGAGACTCATTTGCGTGCAAAAGAGGGAGATTTTCCGGTCTGTAGCGAGGTATAACTAGAGCCACTATAACCGCATCCCCACCACACAAGCGCCCACCAGAAGGCGCAAGGACCCCTTTGTTATTATACAAATACTTGTGCCGGGGGCCTTAACGTGAGCCCACAGCCGGAACCAAGCAGGTTCCTTTGCCAGAACAAGTACACACGAAGCGCCACCTAAAATGTCTGTCACTCATTAAACACATAGCCCGAACCTAGGACTGTGCCAGACACATTCAGGATAAAGCAGATGTGGGTGTTAACCTGGCTTTCCTGACTGTGCCCCTCAAGGCAGGGCTTGGTAATTCTCCCACTCCTCCCTAGAAATTCACTTACACAAGCGCTTTAGTAGATCACGTGGGTTTTATTGAAGGCTTTAGAGCAGAGCAAAGAAAGGAGATTTGCACACAGGGCAGAGGGTGCAACTTCAATCTTCCAGGAAGTTCTTCCCTTTTTGCCTGTTTCTAATGGACCCTCTATTTGAGCAGCTTCTGAATTTTGCCTACATTTAGCTGCACCCTCCAAAACCTTCCACCGGGCTTTAGCTCATCTTCCCGGCTGTTGACGCAGAGAGGAGTGGCTAGGTGCTGCATCTCCTAAATGGCTCGCGGGACTGCTCAGCAGTCTCTCACCACCAGCACTGACTTCTACAGTTAGTCAGCAGCAACAGCCCCCTTCTCTTTCCTTTTCTTTCTTTCGGTACGTGTACACGGGTGTGGATACCCACCCATGTGCATGTGCAGGCCAGAAACCAGTTGAGGGCTTTCTTTTATTGCTTTCCACCTTAATTTTTATTGCATTTACTTGTTTGTGTTTGTGTGCGCGCATGCGTGCACAAACTCACACTAGTAGCAGTCAGAGCACAGCTTCTGGGAATCAGTTCTCTCCCTCTATAATGTAGGTCCTGAGGATCAAACTGGGGTACTCAGGCTTAGGGGCAACAGCCCGCACTCACTGAACCATCTCACCAGCCCTCATCTTTTTTTTCGAGACAAGGTCTCTTACTGAACCGGAAACTCTTTTTTTTTTTTTTTTTTTTTTTGGTTTTTTGAGACAGGGTTTCTCTGTGGTTTTGGAGCCTGTCCTGGAACTAGCTCTTGTAGACCAGGCTGGTCTCGAACTCACAGAGATCCGCCTGTCTCTGCCTCCCAAGTGCTGGGATTAAAGGCGTGTGCCACCACCACCCGGCCAACTAGACTGGTTGGCTAGTAAATCCTGGGGATCTGCCCAGGGCTGGGATTACAAGTACCATCAGTGAGCGCTGGGGATTTGAACTCTGGTCCTCAGGCTGACCCAGCAAGTACTTTACCCACTGAGCTTTCTCTCCAGCTCCCACGTGCCCCCCACCTCAGCACATACCTTCTCCCATCCAACTGGCCTAGAAAGCCCCATGACATAGGAATTATTCTTGCTTTGCAGATAAGACAGCCGAGGCTTAGGGAGGTTAAGTAACTTCCTCAGTTTCGTATGTAATAGTGCCCACTCAGACAGTCAGTCCCTTCCCTTCTACAAGTCACCGCAGAGAATCAGATGGAAAAGCCACATCTCATGCAATGTCCTTGGTGTGGCTGGGAGCACTGACCATTGCCAACGTGGGCTCCACATCAGAAGAGCTTGTGCTGTCCCTTGCTAAATTCTGTAACTCTTTGGCATTTGGACTTGAAGCAATGTTTCTCAGACACAGAAATTATATCAGGTCGGGCATAACATTGCATATTGAAGTCTGAAATTGGAGAATTATGAACTTGAGGCCAGTCCAGTGAGACCCTGTCTAAAAATTAGAATCACTAACAGCATAAAAAGAAATTGTCAGAAAGCTAAATTGAATAACTTAATTATTCCTTTACATTGTTCAAATACAAATGAAAAGTGTGTGGCCCGACCGCTCCTCTCAAGCCCTTTGGAAGGTAAGTCAGCAGTAGAGCGAGTCCTCCTTTTCCACTGCGGATTTCTCTCGTGGAGACTTCTGACATGTAGTACTTTGAATTGTAAGTTTTTCTTGCAGTCTCTCAGATTTTGGGCTAACTATGAGTATTATATATAAGTGCTTTGTAAATATTGCATGCATAAGAGCAGGAAGCAGAAACTTGCATGCTGACAACTAGGTTCCACACATTTCATCTTTTCTGAAAATCTTGTGTGTGTGCGTGGTGTGCACAGATGGAGGCCAGGGGTCTACCTCAGCCTTGTCCTCAGGAGCCACTCAGCTTGCTGTTTTAAGACAAGGTCTCTCACTGGGTTGATAAGCAGGCTAAGCTGAACAGCCAGTGAAACCCCAGGGGTCTCCCTGTCCCTGTCTCCCCAGCACGGAGATTATAAGCACTCATTTTTAAACGTGGGTTCTGGGGATTGAATTTATGCTAGCAAGGCAAGTGCTTTTCCTGACAGAGCCATCTGCCCAGTTCTCTAAACATATTACATAAACATAAAACATAATAATTACAATGACCTGTGGGTTGGGTACTTCTTTTTTTCAAAAACATTTCTAGTGCACTGTTGTATTCTCAGCACTGGGAAGGGAGGCACAGGAGGAGTTCAAGGACAGCCCATGCTACATGGCAAGCCCCTGGGCCAAAACAAAGATGTTTAACATGGAAGCTTAATGTACATGTATGTAATGGAATGCACAAATCTCCGAGTTTTCAACAAGCATAGGAACTCACATAACCATCACCACAATCAGTCAAGGCACAGATCATTTGCCATGCTCCGGAAAGTTCCTTTCTATCTGCAACAGTCAAACTGATACATGTCCGATACAGCGGAGCCGTAGTGTGCCACGTGAACGCATCCATTTGCTGGGTCCTTATGTGTTGATGGATGTGTAGCTTTCACACTGCTCTTAACATGGACATAGATTTTTAATTTCTTCTGAATAAGTACTCAGGAGTTATTCTGAACACATATTGAATTTTATAAGATACCACCAAATGGTTTTTTGAAAGATGTCATTTTACTATTATTTGGAAAAAAGGAAAAACTGAGTCCCAGACAGGTCAAATTACCTATCTCAGAATAACTCGCACAAACATAGCTTTCTGGAGTTTCTCTAATTGGGAAGATATTTTAAAAGGAAGCCAAGGTCGGGCGAAGGAAAGGCAGTGGGGTGGTAGGAAGAGACAAAAACCGAGGGGAGCCGCCTCTGAACTCTGTCCTGAGCTAGGGCGTCTTCCGTGCAGTCAGGGGTCGGCTATCCGGGCTGAGCCCCGGGGTTTAGCCACTCCTTGTCATCTTCTCAGGCTCCCTACCCGCCACTCCCTGCAGCCCAGACTGCCGGCCCGGAAGCGGCGGCGAGCAGGCGCGCGCAGCAGTCAGCAGCCCTTTAAAGCCGGGACTCCGGGCAGCACGAGGCTGGAACGTTTCCCGGAGCAGTTCTCCGTCGGTCCTGCAGAGGGAGCCACCGCCCCCACCGGAGTCCGGTCCAGGGCGGCTTTGCATCTCAGAGGGGAGGCCCGGAGCCCACTCCGGCTTTTGGCGGGAGCCTTGCAGAAGCCTGCGCCCAGCCTCCCACCCCAGCAGTCAGTCCAGCGCACGTTCAACTATCTTTTTTCTCTTTTGTCTTCTGAGTGATTTTTTTTTTTAAAGGACGCTGCTCATATAGAGAAGCAAAATGAAACATCTCGCCTGAAAGGCACCCACTCGAAGATTCTAATGGAGTTGCGGACACTGAAGCAGAAGTGGAGAAAAAAGATTTTTAAATGTTGGTATTTCATACACACAGCCATTTGAACCAGAAAATGCCATCCAACATACAATGGGTAATTGACTGAGTAGAAAGCAAACACATTTTCATCAATAAAATGGAAACGCCTTTTTTTTTTTTTTTTTTTTTTTTGCCTAAAGACTCACTCGTAGGAAGTCTAATTTACTTTCACTGTCCTTTTGCTCTAATATTTTAGTTTCCTTCAAAGGAAGAAGTGGAAATCTTAAGTGGCCTTGAGGAAAGGAAACGAAAACCCAAGAGGCCTCGTCACTCCCGACTTGTCGTCAGGTATTCCTTGGGTCTCTGGCTAAACACTCCAGAAGTGAGAGCTGGCGATTTCACTAGACGGATGGACGAGAAGCTGATCAGCGAGCACTGCAAAATGCAATGTCACAAACACAAATAGTCACTAGTGAAAATTCACTGTGCTAAGACTGTCATCATCCTACCAAAACTGGACACAGCAGGAAGCACCTGTACCCCAGCGCTTTAGGGCTGAGGCAGGAGGATCTTCAGTTCTGGTTGACCTCAAATTCATTATATAGCTGAGACTGACTTTATACTGGGATTATAGCTGTCAGATTGACTGAATTTTAAAAAAAATAAAAATTAAAAATAAAAAAAGTAAAAAAGCAGCAAGTGTTCTTTTGTTGCTGTTGTTTTCTGGTTGTTTGAGACAGGGTTTTGCTGTAGCTTTGGAGCCTGTCCTGGAACTAGCTCTTGTTGACCTCAAACTCACAGAGATCCACCTGCCTCTGCCTCCGGAGTGCTGGGATTAAAGGGGTGCACCACACTGCCCGGGGCAGCAAGTGTTCATAGCCACTGAGTCATCTCTCAAGTCCTGATTGACTGGCTGGATTTTTAATTTTTTTGCAAACTATGCTGAGAATCAGATCTAGGGCTCTGTGCTTGTCTCCTGTCATAGAGCTACATTTTCTGCGCAAATTTTAACTTTTCGAATAAACAAGATTTAAACAGCAGAAAATATCTTTTCTGCTTTTTTTTTTCTTTTCTTTTTTTCTTCTTTCTTTTTTTGGGGGGTGGGGATGGGTTGGAGATAGGATTTCTCTTTGAAGCCCTTGTGGAATTCACTCTAGACCAAGCTGACCTCAAACTCAAAACTTCTGCCTCCTCAGTGCTGGAGTTAAAGGTATGCACCATCACCACCCAGCTAGCCCAGCTATCTGTAACTTTGTGTGTGTTGTCTTGTTTTTCCTTTACTTTTTAAACTATAAACGGATTGGCCCTTTAGCTCAGGCTTCTTATTAACTCTCATAACTTATATTAGCCCATTATTCTTGTCTATGTTAGCCACGTGGCTTGGTACCCTTTTCGGTGAGGCAGTTACATCTTGCTTTCTCTGTGGCCAGATAAGGGCAGCAGACCAAGCTTTCCTCTTCCCAGAATTCTCCTGTTCTTATTTTCCACCTCTACTTCCTGTCTGGTTGGTCCCACCTATACTACCTGCTTGGCTACTCCAATCAGCGTTTTATTAAAATACAATTGACAGGGTACAAACCATTGTCCCACAGCACTTCCCTCACCCCCCCCCCTTTTTTTTAAGGAACAAGAACTCTGAATCTAATATTCTTTGTTTAGCTTTTCTCCTGACCATTATCCATAACAACTTGTGACCAACATTGTAGACAAAGGAAAACATTCATAGTCCATTTTTTGGGAACGTGGGCGTAGTTTTCCAGGCTAGTTGGGGGGTGCTGATAATCTTATGGGAACCTAAAGAAAATTTATAATTATCATCAAGACATGACTGGCGTATCCTGTGAGGCTTGATCATCTCAGGCAGCAGTCTTGAATCTGTTCTGGATGTAGAACTCTGACATCTGGGCCATCTGTTCCTACCAGAGATTTCTCAGGTGGTCTTCCTTGATCAAACCTGATTTTTCTTAACTCAGAATGAATCCATAGCCTCTCATTTCCTGTGGAAACAAAAGGAAAACCTCTTTTTCAGTGAGGCAGTTACATCTTGCTTGTCCTGTGGCCGGGTCAGAACTGCAGACAAAGCTTTCCTCTTTCCAGAATTCTCCTGTTCTCCTGTTTTGTTTTTTCAAGACAGGGTTTTTGTGAGTAACAGTCCTGGCTGCCCTGGAACTCTCTTAGTAGACCAGCTGGCCTTGAACTCCCAAAGATCCTTCTGCCTCTGCCTCCCAAGTGCTGAGATTGAAGGCGTGCGCCACCACTGCTTGGCACCTGCAACATTTTCAACAAACTGTTCTTCTAAGGTGTCTCCCAGACTCTACTTCACGGTGAGTAATGGGTCCAAGCGCAGAGTTTCTTCATGTGTGTAGCTCTTCTGTTTGCTTGTCCCGTAAAAAGTAGCGCTCCCTACATTGTTCCTCACCTTGCTTTTCCTCTTAGTAGTTTTTTATTTATTTTGAGACGGGATCTCACTTATAGTCCTTGCTTATCTGGAACTTGCTAAGTAGGCTGTCCTGGAACTCACAAAAATCTGCTAAGCCTCTGTTTCCCTAGGGCTAAGATTGAAGGTGTAGGACACCACCCTCAGCCTTACCCCCAGCCTTAATAACTTAAAGGTCTCACTTCAAAAAGAGCACACATCTCATCACTCTTTTTTAATAACCTGATAGTATCCCATTGCATAAGTATAAACCATATTTTAATTATTCAGCCCTCTTATCTAGGGGCATTCAGTTTTCCGCAGTAATTTTGCTATTGTAGACAAATTGGAATGGCTATTATGCATCTCATTTTGCACTTCCAGTTTAGCTAAGTTCCTAGGATTGCAGTTTGCGGAGCAGTGAGTCACACACTTCCAGTTTGGAGTGACACTGTCACACTCTCCCTGCTGGGCTTTCCCGCACTGTGCCCCATCTCCCTCATTCTCTCGCCAAAGGAGTGTCATCAAAGAGTCAGCTTTTTTTTTCCTTTATTTTTTTTTTGGGTTTTTCGAGACAGGGTTTCTCTGTGTCTTTGGAATCTGTCCTGGAACTAACTCTTGTAGACCAGGCTGGCTTCGAACTACCAGAGATCCGCCTGCCTCCGCCTCCCGAGTGCTGGGATTAAAGGTCACCATCACCCCTGGCAATGATGGAGTTTTTGTGTTCTCTGTAGTGCGATATGTCACAAAGGTGGTGTAGGCCTGTAATCCAGAGTCAGGGAGTCTGAAGCAAGAGGAGTCTGACTTCAAGGCCAATCTAGGTTACGCAACCTCTAAAAAAACGAGGAGCATGCTGGCTGGTGACGCAGCTCATTGGTGTGAGGGCTTGGTAGAATGTTTGCCGTGTGTTCAGGAAGCTCTATGTTTGACTCCCCAGCTTAGCAAGTGCCTGTAATGCAGGAGACGCAAGGATCCGGAGTTAAAGGTTATCCTTGGCTGCATAAAGAGTTCAAGAGAAAAGAAAAAGCTGGATGGTAGGAGCGAATGCCTTTAGTTCCAGCACTTGGGAGGCAGAAGCAGGGAGTTCTGTAGGTTCGAGGACAGCCAGGGCTACACAGAGAAAGCCTATTTTGAAAAAAAAAAAAAAAACAAAAAAGAAGAGTTCAAGGTCACCTGTCTTCTCTCTGAGTTCCAGGTCAGATTTGTTTACACAGTAAGTTCCAGGACAGCCAGGACTAACGTAGAGAGACCTTGTCTCTGAATAAATACGTAATAAGTGAGTACAGTGTTCAGGGTCAATCTGGGATATATGAGCGTGTGTCTCAAAAATAAACATAAATAAATAAATATAACAAGCCAGGTGGTGGTGGTGCATGCGTTTAATCCCAGCACTCAGGAGGCAGAGGCAGGCGTTCGAGGCCAACCTGGTCTACAAGAGCTAGTTCCAGGACAGGCTCCAAAGCTACAGAGAAACCCTGTCGAAAAGCCCAAAATAAATAAATAAGACAAGCAAATAAATGATTACATAGTTTTGTGTATATGTGTGTGTGTGTGTGTGAGAGAGAGAGAGAGAGAGAGAGAGAGAGGGAGGGAGGGAGGGAGAGAGAGAGGGAGGGAGGGAGAGAGAGAGAGAGAGAGAGAGAGAGAGAGAGAGAGAGAGAGAGAGAGTTCCATGGGGATAATCCATCATGTCAGTGAGTCATGGCAGCAAGGAACAGGTATGGCAGTAGGAGCAGAAAGCTGAGGGCTCATGTCTTGAAAGGCAATTAGGAAAAAGAGAGCAAACTAGAAATAGCAAGAGTATTTAACCTCTCAAGGCCTGCCTCCAGAGACACTCCCTCCAACAAAGCCTCAGGTTCTAATCCACAAATAGTGCTAATAGTGCTAAACAGTGCTAACTGGGGACCAAGCATTAAAATGCCAGACAACGGAGACAGCACACTCAACCCTGCAGGTGCCTCCCACCTTTTGTTTGAGACAGGATTGCTTATTGGCCTGGAACTTTGTCAAGTAGGCTAGGCTAGCTGGTCAACAACTGCAGAGAATCTCTTGTCTTTTCCTCCAATCTTGCGCATTTTGGGTTTACAAGCATGGACATCTTTTCACGTGAGTTCTGGGGATCCAAGTTCAGGTCCCCACCCTTTAAAGGCAAGTACTTGACTGACTGAACCACCCACCAGTGCCTTGTCTTTTGTTATATTATATATTATGTAATAATATAATAATTTGTGTGTGTGTGGTTTGTTTGTTTTTTGGTTTTTTGGTTTGTTTTTTTTGTTGTTGTTGTTTTTTTTTGTTTTTTTTTTTTTGGTGCTGGGAATTGAACTAAAGCCTCACGTAGGCTAGGCACACACTCTGCCTAAGCTATACTCTTTGTTTTGTTAGTGCTTTTTAATGACTCGGGGGCTGTGATAATGGATAGTATTGATGGCACAGTATGGAAACACATCTCAATATTTTGCATTCATCCTTATGGGAGTAATTTCCATTTATAAATTGAAGCAGAAGTGGAGAGCTGTTCACCGGCCTGCAACGCTCCTCTTGCATAACGCCGTTCGGGAGAGACTTCCCCGCCTGGGAACTGGATTTCTAGCTCCCGTATATTTCAGGGAATCCATGTGATAAGTTTGTATTAATGGCATGGAATAGAAGCGATCCTGCCCCACTTTCAGGCCCAGTTAGAAATGGGCATGCCTTTTCCAACCGTTCTCTGTGCTAATTGGCTGCAGAGGATAGCCTGACTTTAGAGGCTGGCAGAGTCACGTGATAGAAGAATTGCCAGAGCCTCGACCACCAGAAAAAGGACAGTTCCACTGCCTAGGAATGTTAGCTCTAAACTGTTCCGTGATAAATAGCCTCCATTTGCGTAACACCTCTGAAATGCTGGAGCTTCTGGGCTACAGCAGCTACTGTCATCGTAAAGTAAAACTCCTCTCCCAGCTTATAGTTTTCTGGGATATAACTTGAATGTGGACCACAGATCAATCTTCAAGGTCAGCTCTGTAAACTTGATCCTCTGAGCTGGGCAGTGGTGGCGCACGTCTTTAATTCCAGCACTCGGGAGACAACAAGATGAAATTTAGGTATGCATTAAAATGATATGGCTAGCTGGGTGTGATGGCAAACACTTTTAATCCCAGCACTATGTAGGGAGAAGCAAGTGGATCTTTAAGAGATCAGAGCCAACCTGTTATATACATATAGGGTGGCCAGACCCTGTCTAAGAAAATAAATGCTAGCTGGGCTGTGGTTGTGCACACTTTAATCCCAGTACTCGGGAAGCAGAGCCATGCAGATTCAAGGCCGGCCTGGTCTACAGAGTGAGTTCCAGGACAGCCAGGACTGTCACACAGAGAAACCCTGTTGGAAGGAAGGAAGGAAGGGAGGGAGGGAGGGAGGGAGGGAGGGAGGGAGGGAGGGAGGGAGGAAGGAAGGAAGGAAGGAAGGAAGGAAGGAAGGAAGGAAGGAAGGAAGGAAGGAAGGAGAAAGAGAGAAAGAAAATCAAAACTTTCAGGGATATTGGTTTGAAACCATTGTAACGGGTGTATCTGCTATTATTAGTTAAGATATGTAGCAGTTGATAAGTAATGAAAGAAAAGGGGTTGTTTGTGGTGCATGAAAGAAAGAAGCATGTGATCCTCCATGAGATGCAGATCTCTCCCAGACTAGAGGACTGTAGCTTCCAGGACTGCGAGGAGCTCAACGGTAGAGCACTTGCCTGGTTGGTGTATGTGAGGCTCTGGGTTCATGTCTCAGGAAGCTGAGGCAGGAAGATGTCTTGAGTCTGAGACCAGTTTAAGCAATGTGTTGAGACCCTGTGTCAACAGGAAAAAGAAAGCACAGGAAAAAAAAAGGGTCCCAATGTTTTAGACTGTCCTGTGTATTCCTGTGTATTCTCTTGTGATGGGTCTTTCTCTGTACCTCCAACTCCGGAGATTTCTTATTAATTATGAAAGTTTGACCTTAAGCTAGGCTTGTCCCACTAGCTTTTATAATGTAAATTAAGCCATTTATTTTCATCTATGTGCTGCCACATGGCTCGTGGCTTTTACCTCTCCTGCGCATCCAGCTTTCTCTGCATCCAACCGGTGACCCTGCCTTTGCCCTTCTTCCTCTCCAAGTCCTCTCTGTCCCCAGAAGTCCCACCTAATCTCTTCCTGCCTAGCTGTTGACCATTCAGCTCTTTATTAAACCAATCACAGTGACACATCTTCACACAGCCTAAAAGAATATTCTATAACACTCTCTGAGTCTAATGATTCTACCAAACATATATACTTCCCTTTATTTAGAAGAGTCTTTGTATTTGAAAAACCAACATTAAAAATGGCACTGTGAGCCAGGTGGTAGCGGTGCACGCCTTTAATCCCAGCACTTTGGAGGCAGAGGCAGGCCGATTTCTAAGATGAAGACCAGCCTGCCTGTCCTTCAAGAGCTACATATAGAAACCCTGTCTCAAAAAACCAAAACCAAAACAAAACAAAACAAAGCAAAAAACCCAAAATAATGGCATTGTGTCCTGTATCTGTAATCTCAGTTCTCAGGACATGGGGGCAGGAGAATCAGAATTCATGGTCATCCCCAGCTACATAGCAAATTGGAAACCAACTTGGGATAAATGGAATTCTGTCTCAAAAAAACCAAGGGGAAGGGGCAGGGATCAAAAATAATAGATTCAAAACTTGAAGACCTGCAAATTTTTTCATGTTAAAATGCATACTGATAAGCAAACAGGACCTCACTCTAGTCCACCTCTGTCTCGGTGCTGACCTCAGTGGCAAAACGGTATGTGTTCTGAGTGAAATCACCATAGCAATAATAAATTATCGTTATAGGCCTCAGGGGGGCAGCATGCTGTAGCATAGTGAATATTCAATGAGTCTCACAGAAATCTACATTTCTAGTAGCCATGTTAAAGAAAAAAAAGTAAAAAGAAAAAGATGGGTGCTGGAGAAATGGCTCAATGGTTAAGAGAACTGACTGCTCTTCCAGAGGACCCAGGTTCAATTCCAAGCATTCACATGGCAGCTCACAGCTGTCTGTAACTCCAAGATCTGATACCTTCACACAGACATACATGCAGGCAAAACACCAATGAACATAAAATAAAAATAGATAAATTATTTTTTAAAAAGAAACAGATGAAATTAATTTCAGTCATGTATTTTATTTATTTGTCAATCTATCTATCTTGGTTTTTTGAGACAGGGTTTCTCTGTATAGCCCCAACTGTCCTGGAACTTGCTCTGTAGACCAGGCTGGCCTCTAATTCAGAGATCTTCCTGCTTCTGCCCCCTGAGTGCTGGAATTAAAGGCATGTGCCACCACCACCTGGCTTAAATATATTTTATTTTAATCTAACAAAGACTATATATCTAGTGTGGGGAAAACTGAGATGTTTTGCATCCTCTTTGCACGCTATTTTCATATTTCACCCCTTTGGCACCTCTCATTCCGCTCAGGTGGTCATAGTCCAAGCTCAGTAGCTACCCTGCACATGGGCAGTGACTGTGGCATTAGAATGGCCTTAAAGACTTCAGCCATGTTCCTCATTAAATCTTCACCAACCCTCTGCATCAGATTTATCATTTATATATGACTGCATTTTTTTTTTCTAGAAATAACCGTAAGACACAAAACTGTGATGGGAGATTCAGGCTGAAACCCAACTTTCCTAATGGCCAATGCAACCCCACCCCATAGGCAAGGGCGCAGATATAGAGTCAGACAGAACTGCTTTGGAATCCTGTTTATGACATTTACGAGCTGGCTTACCTCACACTGACATTTGGTTGCACTGCATGAAAGATGGTGCTAATAACAGCCCTGAGAGATTATTGCAGGATTCGGTGAGATAACGCATGCAAAGTGCAGCAAGTACCCGTCGTGGCCAGTGCCCCTCAGAACAGGGTGGTTACTACCTTGACAACCAGCCCGAGCTCACTCCGTCTTCCACACAGCTTGCCAGGAGCTTTTTCTTCTTCTGTAGCAAGGTTGATTCTTGATGTGTGACTTTTTACTGAGAACCAGCGACCTGGCTGGTTGTTCTGACTCCAAGGCCAGTCTTGTCCCTCTACACACTGATATTATCTTCCAACACTACGGTGTGACGGCACGACAACCCTCAAAGCAGACCTGGAAATGTTTGAAATCAGACTGCAGAGTCCCATTGTGAGACCCCCCTCTCCAGAGTCATCCAGGCCTTGAGGCTCACAGACATTCCTGTCACTTGATTCTGGGACTGTTTATCCCTTTGTCCCCTCTGAAACCTTCTGAGCAGAGAATGCAGAATGGCCCCAAGTAGGAGTTGAGTGTTCTTGCAGCTTCCTCTCTGCCTGCCACCAGTATCCTCACTTATCTGTAGTGTTGGTAACATGACCCATTGCCCCAGTGCCAGGCTCAATGCCCACAAGCCAGTAACAGAGTGTGTTTTACCACCCTGAAAGAAATACTTTAATAAAATATGTGGCTGGTATATCAAACCCATATACTGTGGTGTGTGTTCATCTGAGCACTGTCTCCCGGTAGTGACTGTTCTGTCCCTCAGTGTATTTAGCATATGTGCCTTCACAGAGAAATAGGGTTACTAAAGACAGGTCCATGAAAGATGGACGAGTAATGAATTAACTATAGTTTCAGTCACGCATTCAACATATATCTGCTGAACCCTTGCCACAGCCAGGGCTTAGGAAGAGCGCTGGGACAAAGAAAAAGGACAGAATTGTTACTTTCGCGGTCCTCTGGAGGGGACTGGAGTTAGCAATCAGATATAGAATTACAAACTGTAGGACTGGTGAGATGGCTCAGAGGTTAAGAGCATTGCCCGCTCTTCCAAAGGTCCTGAGTTCAATTCCCAGCAACCACATGGTGGCTCACAACGATCTGTAATGAGGTCTGGTGCCCTCTTCTGGCCTGCAGGCATACACACAGACAGAACATTGTATACATAATAAAGAAGGAAAGAAAGAAAGAAAGGAAGGAAGAAAGGATTACAAACTGTAGTGAGAGTTACAGAGGAGAGGGGCAGAGTGATGGGGAGCAGGGTGCAGAGAGCTGATCTGGTCTGCTGGAGGGAGAGAAAGAAGGCTCTTCTCAGAGACCTATAAGCAGCTGAGGAGCACAGCCCCTGTGACAGACAGGAGCATAGGGACTCATCTCAAAAGAAGGATCAAGCCAGTCATTCTGGGTCTTGAATTTGCAAATGACAACATCCCCCTGCCTCAGCCCTCCAAGACAAGGTTTCTCCATGTAGCTCTGGCTGTATTGGAACTTACTCTGAAGACCAGGCTGGCCTCGAACTCAGAGAGATCCACCTGCCTCTGCCTCCTGAGTGCTGGGACTAAAATTGTATGCTACCATTCCTGGCTTAATGACAACATCTTAAACAGAGGGGTGGGGGAGGGTTGGAGAGATAGCTCAGGAGGTAAGAACACTTTACTGTTCTTGTCAAGGATATGGGCTCACAGCACCCATGTCAGGATGGAGGGTTGGAGAGATAGCTCAGGAGGTAAGAACACTTTACTGTTCTTGTCAAGGATATGGGCTCACAGCACCCATGTCAGGATGGAGGGTTGGAGAGATAGCTCAGGAGGTAAGAACACTTTACTGTTCTTGTCAAGGATATGGGCTCACAGCACCCATGTCAGGATGGAGGGTTGGAGAGATAGCTCAGGAGGTAAGGACACTTTACTGTCTTGTCAAGGATATGGGCTCACAGCACCCATGTCAGGATGGAGGGTTGGAGAGATAGCTCAGGAGGTAAGAATACTTTACTGTCTTGTCAAGGATATGGGCTCACAGCACCCATGTCAGGATGGAGGGTTGGAGAGATAGCTCAGGAGGTAAGGACACTTTACTGTCTTGTCAAGGATATGGGCTCACAGCACCCATGTCAGGATGGAGGGTTGGAGAGATAGCTCAGGAGGTAAGGACACTTTACTGTCTTGTCAAGGATATGGGCTCACAGCACCCATGTCAGGATGGAGGGTTGGAGAGATAGCTCAGGAGGTAAGGACACTTTACTGTTCTTGTCAAGGATATGGGCTCACAGCACCCATGTCAGGATGGAGGGTTGGAGAGATAGCTCAGGAGGTAAGGACACTTTACTGTCTTGTCAAGGATATGGGCTCACAGCACCCATGTCAGGATGGAGGGTTGGAGAGATAGCTCAGGAGGTAAGGACACTTTACTGTCTTGTCAAGGATATGGGCTCACAGCACCCATGTCAGGATGGAGGGTTGGAGAGATAGCTCAGGAGGTAAGGACACTTTACTGTTCTTGTCAAGGATATGGGCTCACAGCACCCATGTCAGGATGGAGGGTTGGAGAGATAGCTCAGGAGGTAAGGACACTTTACTGTCTTGTCAAGGATATGGGCTCACAGCACCCATGTCAGGATGGAGGGTTGGAGAGATAGCTCAGGAGGTAAGGACACTTTACTGTTCTTGTCAAGGATATGGGCTCACAGCACCCATGTCAGGATGGAGGGTTGGAGAGATAGCTCAGGAGGTAAGGACACTTTACTGTTCTTGTCAAGGATATGGGCTCACAGCACCCATGTCAGGATGGAGGGTTGGAGAGATAGCTCAGGAGGTAAGGACACTTTACTGTCTTGTCAAGGATATGGGCTCACAGCACCCATGTCAGGATGGAGGGTTGGAGAGATAGCTCAGGAGGTAAGGACACTTTACTGTCTTGTCAAGGATATGGGCTCACAGCACCCATGTCAGGATGGAGGGTTGGAGAGATAGCTCAGGAGGTAAGGACACTTTACTGTTCTTGTCAAGGATATGGGCTCACAGCACCCATGTCAGGATGGAGGGTTGGAGAGATAGCTCAGGAGGTAAGGACACTTTACTGTCTTGTCAAGGATATGGGCTCACAGCACCCATGTCAGGATGGAGGGTTGGAGAGATAGCTCAGGAGGTAAGGACACTTTACTGTCTTGTCAAGGATATGGGCTCACAGCACCCATGTCAGGATGGAGGGTTGGAGAGATAGCTCAGGAGGTAAGGACACTTTACTGTCTTGTCAAGGATATGGGCTCACAGCACCCATGTCAGGATGGAGGGTTGGAGAGATAGCTCAGGAGGTAAGGACACTTTACTGTTCTTGTCAAGGATATGGGCTCACAGCACCCATGTCAGGATGGAGGGTTGGAGAGATAGCTCAGGAGGTAAGGACACTTTACTGTCTTGTCAAGGATATGGGCTCACAGCACCCATGTCAGGATGGAGGGTTGGAGAGATAGCTCAGGAGGTAAGGACACTTTACTGTCTTGTCAAGGATATGGGCTCACAGCACCCATGTCAGGATGGAGGGTTGGAGAGATAGCTCAGGAGGTAAGGACACTTTACTGTTCTTGTCAAGGATATGGGCTCACAGCACCCATGTCAGGATGGAGGGTTGGAGAGATAGCTCAGGAGGTAAGGACACTTTACTGTCTTGTCAAGGATATGGGCTCACAGCACCCATGTCAGGATGGAGGGTTGGAGAGATAGCTCAGGAGGTAAGGACACTTTACTGTCTTGTCAAGGATATGGGCTCACAGCACCCATGTCAGGATGGAGGGTTGGAGAGATAGCTCAGGAGGTAAGGACACTTTACTGTCTTGTCAAGGATATGGGCTCACAGCACCCATGTCAGGATGGAGGGTTGGAGAGATAGCTCAGGAGGTAAGGACACTTTACTGTCTTGTCAAGGATATGGGCTCACAGCACCCATGTCAGGATGGAGGGTTGGAGAGATAGCTCAGGAGGTAAGGACACTTTACTGTCTTGTCAAGGATATGGGCTCACAGCACCCATGTCAGGATGGAGGGTTGGAGAGATAGCTCAGGAGGTAAGGACACTTTACTGTCTTGTCAAGGATATGGGCTCACAGCACCCATGTCAGGATGGAGGGTTGGAGAGATAGCTCAGGAGGTAAGGACACTTTACTGTCTTGTCAAGGATATGGGCTCACAGCACCCATGTCAGGATGCTCACAACCATCTAGAACTCCTGGTCTGGTGGATCTGACACCCTCTTCTGCCTGTGTGGGCATCTACATGCACCTGGTACACACATATATATACATTCAGGCATATATATATATATATATATACACACACACACACACACACACACACACACACAGAAAAAATAAATACATCTTTTTTCCATTCTTTTTTTTAGACAGGGTTTCTCTGTAGCTTTGGAGCCTGTCCTGGAACTAGCTCTTGTAGACCAGGTTGGCCTCGAACTCAAAAAGATCCGCCTGCCTCTGCCTCTCAGGTGCTGGGATTAAAGTCATGCACCACCTGGCTAAATAAATACATCTTTTTAATAAACCACTGCTTTGTTTTATGTTCATGAGTATCTCACCTGCTGGAACTGGAGTTATCAATGACTATGAGCTGCCGTGTGGGTGCTGGAAATGGAGCCTGCACCCTCTGCAACAACAGCCAGTGCTGTGAACCACTGAGCTGTCTCTCCAGTCCCAACAACAATTATACTACTACTATCATGTCTCCTGCTCTTCCCAGATTTTAATATTCACCTCATGCGGTGGTGGCGCATGTCTTTAGTCCCAGCACTTAGGAGTCAAAGGCAGGGGGGATCTCTGTGAGTTTGATGCCAGCCTCCTCCTCTCACCAAGCTTCCTCGTCAGAGTGACATTATCTTTAAACCCTGCTGGGCAATCCCTGACGTAATGCCCTGTGTAATGCCCAGGGAAGACAGGGTGATCTGGAAGTCCAACTACTTCCTTAAGATCATCCAACTTTTGGATGATTGCCCAAAAGGCTTCATTGTGGGAGCAGACAATGTGGGCTCCAAGCAGATGCAGCAGTCCTCATGTCCCTGCGAGAGAAGGCTGTGGTGCTGATGGACAAGAACACCATGATACAGAAGGCCATTCGGGGACATCTGGAAAACAACGCAGCTCTGGAGAAACTGCTGCCTCATATCCGGAGCAATGTGGGCTTTGTGTTCACCAAGGAGGACTTCAGTGAGATTAGGGACATGCTGCTGGCCAATAAGGTGCCCGTTGCTGCCTGTGCTGGAACCATCGCCCCATGTGAGGTCACTGTGCCAGCCCAGAACACTGGTCTGGGGCCAGAGACGACCTGTTTTTTCCAGGCTTTAGGCATCACCGCTAGAATCGCCAGGGGCACCCTTGAAATTCTGAGTGATATGCAGCTGATAAAACAGGAGACAACTTAGGAGCCAGTGAAGCCGCACTGCTGGCCATGCTGGACATTTCCCACTTCCGCTTTGGACTGATCACACAGCAGGTGTTTGAAAGGGCAGCATTTACAATCTGGAAGTGCTTGACATCACAGAGCAGGCTCTGCACTCTTGCTTCCTAGAGGGTGTCCGAAATATCGCCAGTGTTTGTCTGCAGATTGGCGACCTGACTGTTGCCCCAGCGCCACACTCTATCCGCAGTGGATACAAGCAGGTTCTGGCTCTGTCTATGGAGACAGAGTGCACCTTTCCGCTCTTCTACATAGCGAGTTCCAGGGCAGTCAGGGGTACACGAGACTCCATCTCAAGAAAAGATTTTCATTTAGCCTTCTCTCCGGCCCCCTGCTTGTCCTGCCTTGACTCTTCCCTCCCCTCCTCTTATCTCCTTGCTTTCCCACTTTTTCTCCCTTTTCTTTGGAAGAAATCATGGGTTTGAGACAGATTGAACGGGAAATATCTTTTTAAACATTTATTTTGTTTATTATTAACATGTGTGAGTGTGTATATTCTATGTGTGGCATGTGAGTGTGGCACATGGTGGCAGGCTGTGTGTGTGTGTGTGTAGTCTGTACGGCATGTGTATGTGTAACGTATGTGTTTGATGTGCTTGGCTGTGTGCTATGTATGTTTGCGTACGGTATGAGCGCCGCAGACAACTTCTGGGAGCCAGTCTTTAGTTTATCTCCATTGCTAGGTTCCAGGGATTGAACTTAGGTCAACAGGCTTATACAGAGAGAAATCTTTACCCACTAAGCTAGCTCATCAGTCTGGAAGTAACTTCGAGACACCTAAGAAGTATGATTGATTTTTTTGCGGGGGGAAGGAGGGGAAGTATGGTTTTAGCCCAGTCTAGCTGTATTCCCATCCCCAAGCACGGGGATTTCAGCTGAGTGTGTTTCAACAAAGTGTGGTCAACAGAGAGGTCAAGCAAGAAGCCTGAAGATGCCCAGAGGATCCAGTAAATCAGAGGTCATTGGTGACCATGGGAAAAGATGTTCTGCTGGGAGGCTGGAGTCAAAAAATGAAAAGGAAGTTCCCAGCACTCGGGAGGCAGAGGCAGGCGGATCTCTGTGAGTTCGAGACCAGCCTGGTCTACAGAGCTGGTTCCAGGACAGGCTCCAAAGCCACAGAGAAAGAAAAAAAAAAGAAAAAAGAAAAAAAAAGAGAAGGAAGTTAAGAGATAGGGGCAATGAGTATAAACAGCTCCTTTTAGAAGCTTGGTTATCTATTAGAGCATGCAACTCAGCTGCTAACACCTTCACATTAGAATTTACAGCAGCCAGTGTCATATTTCAATAGGAGAAAAGCCACTGGTTGTCAATGAAAACCCACATACTAAAGCGGAACTGGGCCCACCCCTCCTCGCAAAGTCGTGAAGCCCAGATTCTGGGAGATTGCTGTGTATATCACGGAGGCAACAAGACAAATGTGCTTCATTTGGGGGATGCACCTGTAAATCTAACCAGCATGATCTGTGTGTGCAGATGGTTTGGAAGACAATGACTGATATGGGGCCTTTTTCAGCCTGCTGATCTACTAGGAGGAAGTGGTAGAAAGAGACGAATCACCATGATGGATGCTTGCATCAGAATTGGTGACTCACAGCGTGTGTCGGCACCCGGGTCTCCCCACACTGCTAGTGACACTTCCAACTCTGCTGAGGCCACCATAAAGCCAAGAGGCAGAGTCTGCTCTCGAGGCAGAGGCACGTGACACTCAGTCCAAGACCTACGTGGGAAGGGAGGTGGCTTGGGGGACTGGAACACATAGTAATGTCACAACTTTGACATTCTTTGCCAGAGCAGGCTATTACGTTAGTCTTTGTAGATCTCAAACCTCAGACATTTGACCCATTTGGAGACACCAATGTCATTTACTTGGCACTCAGTAGAAACCAACACATATGCCCAAATCTAATCCTAACTGTTGACATCTAAAACCTTCATTGTGGAGGCCTGGGCTATAGAGAGCTTGCCTGGTATGCATGGAGTCCTGGGCCTCGCTGTGATGTTCTGAGCTTGGTCCCTAGCATCACAGAAAACCATAAGTATTCACGTTAATGGAGGGAGGACGCTAAGACATTCAAGGTCATCCTCAGCTACATAGCCTGGACTGCATGACGTCTGCCTCAAATGTGTGTGTGTGCACATTTCAGAGACAGTTCTCTGCCTTCTAATTTATCCTTTTATTTTTCCCTTGGAAGAAGCAGATTCTGGAAAGTTGATACATATGTTGGGAGAATAGAGAATGTCTGAAAACTTTTGTTTTTTTTTTTTTTTTTTTTTTTGGTTTTTTCGAGACAGGGTTTCTCTGTAGCTTTGGAGCCTGTCCTGGAACTCCCTTTGTAGACCAGGCTGGTCTCGAACTCACAGAGATCCGCCTGCCTCTGCCTCCCGAGTGCTGGGATTAAAGGCGTGCGCCACCACCGCCCGGCCAAAACTTTTGTTTTTGTTGTTTTTTCCAAGGCAGAATTTCTCTGTGTAGCCCTGACTATCCTAGCATTCACTATATAGACCAGGCTGGCCTTGACCTCACAGAGATCTGCTCCCTCAGTCAAGAGCTGGGATTAAAGGTGTGCGCCACTATGCCTGGCATTAACGTCTGAAACTTTCAAGTTGTTCCTCAAGGTAAGCATATCACAATCATCAGAGACAGAGACGCCTCACCAAGAGCAATCACATGGGTGATTCCTTAAAACCAATGCACACTTTATTTTGTTTTGACACAGGTTTCTGTGTAGAAGTGGCTGTCCTGGAACTTGATCTGTAGACCAGGCTGGCCTTGAACTCAGAGATCCACCTGCTTCTGCCTTCCAAGTAACAGCAAAAGAACATTTTTAATCCCAGTGCAAAGGCAGAGCCAGGAGGATCTCTGTGAGTCTGAGGTCAGCCTGGTCTACATATCAAGTTCTAGGGCAGCCAAGGCTACATGGTGAGACCATGTCTCAAAACCAAACCAAACCCAAAACTTCACTTTGGACATACTTAAAATGTTCTACTTCCTCGACTGTGGCTGTCAGAGATGGGGGTTCAGGTCTGAGTATCGGCTAGTGCCTGTTATCTATGAACAGACATCTGGTCCTTGCATCATTCCACTCCTCATTCAGGTTGCGAAAGACCCCAGGCTCTGGCGTATGGCATGATAACTGCTGTTAATAACAAGGATAATGATGCCAAGTGTGGTGGTGCATGCCTTTACTCCCAGTACAGGTGTGTGTGTGTGTGTGTGTGTGTGCTCACGCACATGCGCAGAGGAAAGCAAATCTCTGTGAGTTCAAGGCCAACCTGGTCTACAGAGTGAGTTCCAGGATAGCCAGGGCTATGCAAAAAAACCCTGTCTCAAAACAAACAATCAAGGATAATGACAGTACATTTGAAATTTGCTAAAAGTAGATCATAAGTATTTTTACCACACACACACACAAAGGTATATGAGGTGATAAATATGTTAATTAGCTTGATTGTGGTAATAATGCATAGTTCAGGTATGTATATATACATATATATATATATTTCAAAACATCATGTTGTACCACACACACATACACTTGTGAACTTATGTTTTTTTTTGAGGCAGAATCTCCCTGTGTAGTTCCAAGTCCTGACCTCTGCCTCCAAACCGCCAGGATTACAGGTGTGCACACCACCCCTGCTACACAGACAACTTTGATTTGTCAATTGTGCTACAACATAACTGGTGTTGAGAAGGTGTCTGGGTTTGGGTATTTCTGGAGGAGAATTGGGGGTACAGACCCACAAAGCAGGATGGCCATGCGGACTGAATTAGACAACCTGGGATGTTCTGAAAGAGCCAGTCTTACTTGGGGCAGACAACAGCCTGGCAGGGACTAGAGCAGGGGGTGGGGGATGCGTCAGGGTAGCAGGGTAGGACCCCCTGCCGGGAGAGCGGAACAATACAAATTACAATCACAAAACTCCCCCCTAGGGCTACCAGCCCTAGTTTAGGAACTGAATGAAGATAAGAAAGTAAGAAAAGGCTATTCTGCTTTCTGAGGTGTTTTTTTCTCAGGTATGGAGGATGTTTCCAGTAACCTGACTGGTCCTAAGGGATGAAGTGAGAGACAATGTGGGAAAGGGGGTGCTACAGGAAAAGCCGGCAAACAGCAGCGTCACAGCCCCCAGAGCGGTTTTGAGTCCTGGCTGGGAGAGGGAGAGAGCAAGCAAGAGGTGGGGGGTAGTTCTTCCTACTGGGCTTTTCTATGGTGCCAAGTGGCATTGGCTGCTCTCTTAGGGAAAGCCTTGGGAGCTCTTGGCTCTCCATGCTGTAAGCCTCGGGCTCTGGTTTGAGTACATGGCCTCCAGTGTCTTTTCATCTGTCCGAACAACTGTGTGTTAGCATCTTAAGACAATGCACATGTTTGCATTATCTCAGAACACTTATCAGTCTCGGACTCAGTTCTGTCTTCCACCGCGAGGGTTATGGGGAGAGAACTGAGACCCTCAGGCTTGACAGCGAATGCCTTTACCCGCTGAGCCATCTTGATGGCTTCGATGGCTTTTTTTTTTTTTTTTTAAATGAGAGACAATATAATCCAGTGTTTCCGAGAGAAGATCCTGGAACCAGCTGACCAGAGCTGAAATTCCAGCTCACCTACTAGCCAGCTTTGTGACCTTGGGCAGTTCCTAACCCCCTCTGTGCTTCAAGTTCCCTGTCTATAAAATAGTGTGATAATTGCATCTGCTTCGTTGGTTTTTGTAAGGATAAAGCAATATCACACACAAAGGCCACACCAACCCAGGTACTAAACCTGGTAAGTGCTAGCCATTTCTTGTGGCGTTTGAGGGTTTGGTTTTTTGTTTCTTCCCAGCTCCCTTGGTGGGGTCTGTCCTGAGTCTTTCCTGCAAGTTGGTGGCTGCTCAGTCCTCAGTCAGGTGGGGAGAGGCGGGTGGGCATCGGACCTGCCTCAGGGTCGATGAGATCAGTAGCTGCCAGGGCGAGAGTCCAGCGCATTCTTTCTATTCATCCCCATTCCTCTTTCCTCCCCCACCCCCTTTTCCTCTCCTTATCATTTCTTTTGGCTGTGTTTGAAGTCTGAGCCTGGTGCACGCTCTACCACTGGGCTACACCCTCAGTTCCATCTTTTCTAGTTTATTTATTAGTTGGGGTCCCTTATTTAAAACATACTTTGTCTTCTGTTTGGCTACACAAAGATAAAACTCAATAGAAAGCTAGATTGATGGAGTGACTCTTTGTTTACTTGTTTTCAAGATCATGTCTACCATTTTCTCAAGCTATTATTGGTTAATTTATTTATTTACTTAATTTTTGGTTTTGTTGGGTTTTGTTTTGTTTTGGTTTGATTTTTCAAGACAGGGTTTCTCTGTGTAACAGCTCTGGCTGTCTTGGAACTAGCTCTGTAGACCAGGCTGGCCTTGAACTCACAGAAATCCACCTGCCTCTGCCCCCCAAGTGCTGGGACTAAAGGTGTACACCACCATCTCGTGACTTTGTTTTGCTTTTTGACTCAGGACCTCCCTGTTATGTAACCCTGGCTGTCCTAGAACTGGCTATAAAGACAGGCTGGCCTAAAACTCACAGAGATCTACCTCTGAGATCAAAGGTATATTCCACAACACTTGGTCCTCCAACTTTGTTTTTTTTTTTTTTTCTTTCATTCTTTCCTTTTTTTTTTGAGACCCAAGTAGCCCTGGAACTCACTCTGTAGACCTGATTGACCTTGGGCTCAAGAGACCACGGGCCTCTGTCTCCCGAGTGCTGGGATTAAAGGTGTGTCACCACAGCCTGGCTTTCCAGCTATTTTAAAAATAGAGATATGGACGCAGGTGTGAACACAATAGTCCCAAAAAGTCTCTCTCTCTCTCTCTTTTTTTTTTTTTTTGGTTAAAAGTGTCCCATCTTCAGCGGCTTCTGAATTGCTTTTGTGACTTGGGCCAGTAAAACGGTGTCCAGGACTATTTTGTGTATGGATTATATAATGGAACAGAGACAACCTGGGGCCAAGGGCCCCTTACCTCTCAGGAAGGGGTTGATTGGTCTCTCACCAAATGCATTTGAATTCATTCTAGCCTTTGTCACAGGGCTTTCTAGAAACAGAAAGATGGTCATGGGCACAGTAGGGAAGAAATTAGATTTCTTCCGGCCCCTCCCCCATGTTTATCCAAACTGTAAACAATCCCCTTCCCTTTACCAATTTTTCTTCCCAACAGTGGTTTTGTGGACCTCAGTGCCTGTAACAGGGCAGGCTACTTCTGTAAGTTCTGAGTTCTAGGGTAGGAAACAGAATCTCAAGACCACAGTTTGGCCACTATACTTACTGCTTCCCTGCTGGGACACTTCTTCTAGTCTCTTCAATTGACACAATAGCAGACAAATGTAAACATTAATTGTTGCATTGATACATTCAAAATAGCTTATGAAGTCCTGATACTTCTAATATAAATCCAAAACTAAAAGAGAGTGTTTGTTTGTTTATTATTTGAGGCAGAGTCTCATGTAGCCCAAGCTGGCTTTAAGCAAAGGATGGCCTCAAATTCCTCATCCTTTATGCCTCCATCCCCATGTCCTGGATTACAGGCATATTACTACAGCCAGCCATATCACTACACTATTTTCTTTACAAATGCTTCATTTATTTATTTATTTTGCATCTGAGTGTGTGTGGGCTCACATGACACAGCACACTTGTAGAGGTCAGGGAACTTTGTGAAGACAGTTTCTTTTTCCCTCCTCCTCTACGGGGGATCTGGGAATCAAACTCAAGAGCATCAGGCTTGAGTTGCAAGGGCCGGCATCTGCTCAGCCGGCATCTCCCGTTTCTGTCGCTATGCTTGTATATGAATAGCCTTTGGTCTTTACAAGATAAATGTTCCTTTGTGAGCCTCATTTTTAGCTCGGTCACTGTATATTTAATACTCCCCACCAGTCCTCAGCTTGATGCTTCTCTAATCATTTTGACAGTCTTAAATGAGTTTTTAAGACTGTCTATCAAAGTTAGATTAATCAAGTGTTCTTCAGAGAAATGGGCCCAGTTTGATATAGGTATAGAAGAGGAAGACTTATCACAGTGAATCTGCTCATATGGTTACGGAGCCAAGAAGCCTCGAGATCTGGAGGAGCTAAAGACCCAGAAAACCAAAGCTCCAGTTCAAGTCCGTAGTCTTGACAGGTAGACAAGGAGCTGGGCGTCTAAGCTCGGGCCTGGGACAGAGGAGAGCTCTTGGGGTCTGAAAGCAGAAGTGCAAGCCACTTCTTTGAGGGTGAGTGTTGTTCTGTCTTATTTGGGCCATCTGTGGATTAGATCAGAGGCCCACCCACTCTCTGAAAGGCCACCTGCGACTCAGGCTGTCTATTCGAATGCTAAAGTCCTCCAAAGACACCCTGAGGAGCTACCCAGAATAACATTCAACCACTCAGTCAGGCTGACAGAAAATTAAGCAGAACTGAGTTTCTAAGTTAGTGGTAGGAATGTTTGACTAGCAAGCAAGAAGTCATGGGTTCAATCCCAAGTACCTGCCCCTTAAAAAAAAAAAATCCCAGAAAGTAGAAGCGAGAAGACTTTGATGCTGTCCAGATCAACAGTCGATTCCACCTGCTAGTTCAGAAAGTCTGCAATGGAGCTGGTAGGCTCTCATAGGAATGACTGCGATTCTCAGGCCAACGCCCATCTCCCACCGTTCCTAAGCCACTGGAATCAGGGGCTACTGAAACTAGCAGTCAAACTCCATTCTACAGAGACAGAATCTGACCCTGGCCACACAGATGTAGAGGCACCAGGGTGAACGTGGCTCTGCTGACTCAGCCCTCCACTCCCCTCGACTCTCCTGGAAATCCCCGGAGGACAAGGTTCATACCAAGAGGGCGACATTTTCTACTCTGTGGTCAATGGTTCGTGGACTGATCTGCACAGACATTCCAAGCCCCACAATCTTTCTGTGACTACTTCGGTAGGGTAAATCCTCAGACTTAGGATGGCAGAGAAGGGAGAGAAGAAGAAAGAGGATCTTAGACGGGCTTACTATAATTTAAAACTTCAGGATGCTAGTTTTTCCATTTCTTGAGCCAACCAATGATGCTATTGGGATTATCAAAGCAAGAGAAAGATGTACCTAGGAAAAATTGTGCAGACGAAAGAGGACACTTAAGATAGACACACAAAGCCAAGTGCAGGCACAAGCCTGTTGCTCAGCTGTTTGGGAGGCTGAGAGAGGAGGAGTTTGAATACCCCTCCCCCAACAGCAAACTCCACTTCCTTTTTGCTTTTGTTAAAAGACATGATCTTACTATGTAGCCCTGGCTGGTCTGGAACTCACTATGTCAACTAGGCTGGCCTCGAAGTCACAGAGATCTGCCTGTCTCTGCCACCAAGTAGTGAGATTATAGGTGTTTGCCACCACTTCCAGAGAAACTATCTGTGGATCTGTGAAAAGGGTGAGGCAAGGCAGAAAGGAAAAGGAAAGAAGGCAGGTGCAGTGGCTCACAGGATTACAAGAGTGAGGCAGGAGGATGGCTGTGAGGTGCAAGCAAACTTGGGGGACAGAATGAAACCTTGTCTCAAACAAACAAATGAAATACCAAAACAAAATAATGAGGAAAAAAAGGCCAAACTCAATTCCCAAGCAAAACAAGAAAATAAATAAATAAAAATAAAAAGAAAGAAAATAAATGATAAATGCTTGAGGAAATAGATTTATTCAATATGATTTATATATATAAATATGTATATATATTATATATATATATGTATATAGGTGTGTGTATGTATTCATTGAAACATCTTGTGTTACCTGATACTTAGGAGGCTGAGGCACAAGGATTATGAGTTTGAGGTAGTTTGGGATGAAGATAAACTCCAGGCCAGGCTGGGATTACTCCATTAATATGTGCCATTTTAATCTTTTGTTGTTTTTTCAAGACAGGGTTTCTCTGTAGCTTTGGAGCCTGTCCTGGAACTAGCTCTTGTAGACCAGGCTGACCTCGAATTTACAGAGATCCGCCTGCCTCTGCCTTCCGAGTGCTGGGATTAAAGGTGTGTGCTGTCATTTTAATCTTTTCATGGATTGGTTTAAAATTTTAATTAAAAAAAAAAATACAAAGCAGCCAGACATAATGGCATAAGCCTTTCTTTATTCCCAGCACCTGGGAGGCAGAGGCAGAGAGATCTCTGAGTTCAAGGCCACCCTAGTCTAACGGTGAGTTCTAGAACAGCCAGGCCTATGTAGAAAGACCCTGTCTCAAAAAACAAAACAAACAGGCAAAGAGTGCGTGAGCCTCCCAGAGGCTTGTCTTTCCTAAACCAGGAATTCCACCCATGGAAAAGGGGTTCTATAGTCAAGCTGGGAATGTCCAGTTTTTCCTTCCTTTATCTTTCTTTTATTTTACTAAAACATTTAATTAGTATTCAAAGTAGCAGGTTTCATTAATTCCATTAGCATACATAATTTGTTTCTTATTATTTGTGTGTGTGATCAAATGTGAGGTGTACATGTGTGTGCATATACGTGCGGAGGCCAGGGACAGCCTTGAATCCTGTTTCTCAGGACCTGCCCATCAGACCTGCCCTTGTTTGCTTTAAAATCAGGGTCTCACAATACAGCCCTGGTGGTCTCAAACTCATAGACCTTCACCTACCTCTGCTTCCCTGACACCTGTCTTTAAGACAGAGTCGTTCATGTAGAAAAAAAACAAAACTCCTGAGTAAATTAGGAGCATGGGGACTGAGAGAGGGTAGAAAGGGAGGGGAGGGGAGAAAAATATATAGCTCAATAAGAACAATAAAAAAAATACTACAAAAAAAAAAAAGACAGTCTCTCGCCAGTTTACTAATTACACCAGGCTGGCTGGCCAGTGAGCTCCAAGGAGCCTTCTCTGCCCACACCCCAGCCCCCAGCACACTGGGATTGCAAGCACCAGTCACTATGCCCAGCATCTTTTGTTTTTGTTTTGTTTGAGACAGCATCACTATGTAGCTATGGCTGTCCTGGAACTCACTATATAGACTAGGCTGACCTCCAGAGATGCGTTTGCCTCTGTCTTTCCAGTGCTGGCTTTAAAGGCATGCACCATTCCCAGCTTTTTACATATGTGCTGGGATTGAATTTAGGTCTTCATATTTGCCCTAAAAGCCCTTTGGCCACTGAGCCATATCCCCAGTCCTCAATAACTTGTTTTGCTGATCCTCCTCCCCTCCTTCCAATCCCCTTTCCTTCCATTTTTGCCCTTCTACCCACCAAAGTAGGGTATATTTTACCGAAATGTGTAAGAGATATTAGTATATCTGAAAAAAACTTCATGGAGTAATCTTCTGAATTCAGTGTGGTTCTAAGTTTGTTCCATGTCTCTGACCCCTGAAGTTTATCACTCTTAAAGTGGGTCACTAGAATGAAGCTCACGTCTCTGGAGAAATCAGGTGGGCTCCTTCCAGATCCCATATCCCAATATCAGACATGATCCAGACAATCCAGCCTGATGATAAAAAGTGTCTCCAGCCACCTGAGTAAAGTGTGACTTAGGGGAAAGGAGGAGGAAGGGGACATGGCTATAGCCACTCCAACCAAAGCCAGGCATAGGACAGAGTCGGCACACGATGAGCAGATTTGCTTTGTTGGTCCAAGGAAACATTAACTTCCTGTTTGCATCTCAAGTGAAGGTTTCCAGAAGGCAAGGATCATGTGGATTAGGAAAAATAGAACCTAAGATTTTGTTACTTGACACATTAAAAAAAAATTAATCATATTGATTTATTTTGGGTTTTTTGAGACCGGGTCTGTCTACATAGTCCTGGAACCCACTATGCAGATCTGGCTGACTTCAAACTCACAGAAATCTGCCTGCCTCTACCTGGAAAAAATGCTCAGGTTAAAAGTGTGGACCCCTGGAGTTGGAGTTACAGGCTATTGTGAACTGCCTGATTTGGGGGGAATCAGAGCCTCTTTTTTTTTTTTAATGTGGGGAGTTTTATTGAGAGAAAGGGAGTAGGGGAAGGAAAGGGGGAGGGAAGGAGGGAGGGAGGGAGGGAGGGAGGAGGGGAGGGAAGGAAGGAGGAGGAGGAGGAGGAGGAGGAGGAGAGAGAGAGAGAGAGAGAGAGAGAGAGAGGCAAACACCTACTTGCCTCTTCAGAAACAGCTTTAGATCTTTTTTTTTCAGATTTATTTATTTATTATGTATACAACATTCTGCATCTGTGTATGCCCACCCACACGCTGGAAGAGGGCGCCAGATCTCATTACAGATGGTTGTGAGCCATCATATGGTTGCTGGGAATTGAACTCAGGACCTCTAGAAGAGCAGCCAGTGCTCTTAACCACTGAGCCATCTCTCCAGCCCCTAGATCCTCTTTTTTTTTTTTTTTTTTTTGGTTTTTCGAGACAGGGTTTCTCTGTAGTTTTGGTGCCTATCCCGGAACTAGCTCTTGTAGACCAGGCTGGTCTCGAACTCCCAGAGATCCGCCTGCCTCTGCCTCCCAAGTGCTGGGATTAAAGGCGTGCGCCACCACCACCTGGCTCCCTAGATCCTCTTCTTTTTTTTATTTTTTTTTTAATTTTTTTAAAATATTTATTTATTTATTATGTATACAATATTCTGTCTGTGTGTATGCCTGCAGGCCAGAAGAGGGCACCAGACCCCATTACAGATGGTTGTGAGCCACCATGTGGTTGCGGGGAATTGAACTCAGGACCTTTGGAAGAGCAGACAATGCTCTTACCCTCTGAGCCATCTCTCCAGCCCCTAGATCCTCTTCTTTTTTTTTTTTTTTTTTTTGGTTTTTCGAGACAGGGTTTCTCTGTGGCTTTTGGAGCCTGTCCTGGAACTAGCTCTGTAGACCAGGCTGGTCTCGAACTCACAGAGATCCGCCTGCCTCTGCCTCCCGAGTGCTGGGATTAAAGGCGTGCGCCACCATCGCCCGGCTTCTAGATCCTCTTCTTAAGTGATATGTGTTCTTGATTTTTTTCCTTTCTTTCTTCCTTCCTTCTTCTCTTTCCTTCCTTCTTTTCCTTCCTTCCTTCCTTCCTTCCTTCCTTCCTTCCTTCCTTCCTTTCTTTCTTTCTTTCTTTCTTTCTTTCTTTCTTTCTTTCTTTCTTTCTTTCTTTCTTTCTTTCTTTTCTTGAAACAGAGTTCCTTTGTACAGCTCTGGCTGTCCTGGAACTCATGCTGTAGACCAGGCTGGCCTCGAACTCAGAGATCCACCTGCCTCTGCCTCCCTAGTGCTGGGAATAAAGGTGTGCACCACCACCGCCCCAGCTGCAGTATGTGTTCTTAACCACTGAACCATCTCTCCAGCCCTTGACTCACGTTTTAGTAGGTAGAATCTCATTAATGACAACTATGTTAGCAGTTCATTTTTATGTATTTGTTATCTCATTAGCTGCTGAAGAATCCAAGATGCTGGGGAGATTTATGAATAGGCTGTGTGTGGTGGTGCGTGCCTGCAGTTCCAACCCTTAGGAGGCTAAAGCAGGAGGATTGCTCTGTGTTTGAGGTTAGTCTCTGCTACATTATGAGAGGCCAGCCTGGGTTGCCTAGTAAGATCCATTCTGAGAGAGAGAGAGAGAGAGAGAGAGAGAGAGAGAGAGAGAGAGAGAGAGAGAGAGAGATGTGTCAACAGATTGTGAAATTGTCCCCTGGGGGCTGGTGTTCTTTGCTCTCTCTCTGTTTCCTGTCTCTTTAGGGCGGCAGCTGAGAGCCCTTCCTCCTTCCTCAGCCATGCCTTCCTTGCCTTAATGGACTTCACCCTCCAAATGTGAGTCTGACAGCCAAGCCGTTCCTTCTAGAATGGCTTTAAAAATCTGAGAAGACAACAGTCTAATCCTTGAACCTCGAAAATCTTATTTTCTTTTTGTTATTACTGTGTGTGGATCTGTGTGTGCACAACACACGTGTGGGGGATGCTCTCCACAGTTCACAGCACAACACACGTGTGTGGATGCTCTCCCATAGTTCACAGCACACGTGTGTGGGATGCTCTCCCACAGTTCACAGTACACGTGTGGGGATGCTCTCCACAGTTCACAGCACACGTGTGGGGATGCTCTCCCACAGTTCACAACACAGCACACGTGTGGGATGCTCTCCACAGTTCACAGCACACGTGTGGGGATGCTCTCCCACAGTTCACAGCACACGTGTGGGATGCTCTCCACAGTTCACAGCACAATACACATGTGGGGGATTCTCTCCACAGTTCACAGCACAATACACATGTGGGGGATGCTTTCCCATGTTCACAACACACATGTGGGATGCTCTCCCACAGTTCACAGCACAACACACGCATGGGATGCTCTCCCACGTTCACAACACACGTGTGGGATGCTCTTCCACAGTTCACAGCACAACACACATGTGGGGATGCTCTCCCACAGTTCACACCACACGTGTGGGATGCTCTCCACAGTTCACAACACAACACACGTGTGTGGATGCTCTCCCACAGTTCACAGCACACGTGTGTGGATGCTCTCCACAGTTCACAGCACACGTGTGAGGATGCTCTCCACAGTTCACAGCACACGTGTGTGGATGCTCTCCCACAGTTCACAGTACACGTGTGTGGATGCTCTCCACAGTTCACATGGAGATTCCACCTTGTGCCATCAGTTCTTCCTTTCTATTTATTTATTTATTTATTTATTTATTTATTTATTTATTATTTCCCAGCACTCAAGAGGCAAGGGCAACAATATCTCTGTGGGTTCAAGGCTAGTCTGGTCTACATAATGAATTCTAAGCCAGTCAAAGCTACAAAATCTAACTGTCTCAAAAAACAAAAATCCTGTGTGCATGTGTGTACAGAGGTTAAAGGTCAAGGTCAGGTGTCCTTCTTCAGTCTCTTCCATATACTTTGACCAGGGTCTCTCATTGAACCTGTAAGGTACCAGTTCCATGAGACTCTTGGCCAGCACACCCTAGAGATCCTCCTGTCTCTACTGGTTTTGCAGATTCTGACACTGTAGGATTTTTTTTCTTTACAATTTTTCTTTTTTCTCCTGAGACAGGGTTTCTCTGTATCTTTGGAGCCTGTCCTAGAACTAGCTCTTGTAGACCAGACTGGCCTCAAACTCAAAAAGATCCGCCTGGTGGCATGTGCTTTTAAGCACAGCACTCGGGAGGCAGAGGTAGGCGGATCTCTGGGAGTTCGAGGCCAGCCTGGTCTACAAGAGCTAGTTCCAGGACAGGAAAAAAAAAAAAAAAAAAAAAAGCATGTGCCACCACCACCGCCTGGCTACAATTTTTCTTTTAAAACATTCTTATCGCCGGGCGGTGGTGGCGCACGCCTTTAATCCCAGCACTTGGGAGGCATAGGCAGGCGGATCTCTGTGAGTTCGAGACCAGCCTGGTCTACAAGAGCTAGTTCCAGGACAGGCTCCAAAACCACAGAGAAACTCTGTCTCGAAAAACCAAAAAAAAAAATAATAAATAAAATAAATAAATAAAACATTCTTATTTTTTGAGAACTTTGTGCAATGCTTTGATCATATTCACCCCCAACATTCTCCAACTCTGCCCCAATCTACTTCCCTCTCCCCACCCATCCAACTCTGTTTCTCTCTCTCAGCCCAGTTAAATCCAGTTTGTGCTGCCCAAATAGTTATCGGTGTGGAGCCTGCCCTGGAGTTTGGTAGATTTTTTTAGGGATCATACACCTTTTTTTTTTTTTTTTTAAAAAAAAAAAAAAAACCTGACTTTTCCTCTTGCAGCAGATATCAAATACCTAGAGTTCCTCCCATGGGGAAACCTTATGTCTACCTCCCCTTCACTATGCTGGTGTGCTGGCTAGATTTATGTCTACCTCCCCTTCACCATGCTGGTGTGCTGGCTAGATTTATGTCAACTGGACACAAGTTAAATTCATTTGGAGAGAAGAATGCTCAGTTGAAAAGATGCCTCCATGTGATGATCTGGTTGTAGGGCATTTTCTTAATTAGTGACCCACGGGGAGGACCTGACCTGACCCATTGTGGGTGATGCCATCCCTGGGCTGGTGGTCTTGGTTCTATAAGAAAGCCAAGTGAACAAGCCATGTGCAGTAAGCCAGTAAGCAGCACCCCTCTGCATCAGCTCCGGTCTCCAGGTTCCTGCCTTGTTTGAGTACCTGTTCTACTCCTTCAATCATGGACTAAGATGTGGAAGTACGAGCCAAATACCTTTCCTCCCCAACGTCCTTTTGGTCGTGATACTTGATCTCAGCAATAGTAACCATAACTGAGGCTTAAGCAGCTCTTGTGCAAGCTGCCACAGTTGCTGCAGGTTCATAAGTGCATCTGCCCTGTGCTATCCCAGAAACACTACCACCTCCGCCTCTTAAAGTCTTTCTGCCTTGGCTCTTCCTTGACGATCCCTGAGCCTTGGGAGGAGGGATGCTGTGGACATCCTGCTTAGGACTGAGCACTCTGCAATCCCTCTGTGGATATTGACCAGTTGTAGATCTGTGTTAATTGTCATCTAATGCAAGAAAAGCCTTGTGTGATGAGGGCTGAGAGGTGCGTTAGTACGTGGGTGTAGAAATAAGTCATCAGGAGTTTAAAACTGTGCCCATCAAGGAGAGTAGGCTCTCCCCTGGGGCCTAGGAGCTCCCTAACCACAGGTTCCTGACCTTGATAATGGTGTCAGGTATGGGCTCCATCTGGTGGAAGTTGCTTTTATGTGGGTGCTGGAGATCTGAACTCAGATCCTCATGTTTGCACAGCAAGCGAGCCATCTCCCGGGTGTCCCCCACCCCTGCCACTTTTTAAAAGCTATCTGTTTACATTTGGAAAGAGAATTTGCTTTAAAAACGTAAAATTACAAAAAGGAAAGAAAGCAAAACTAAAACCAAAGCAAAACCAAACAAACAAACAAGCAAACACTTTCTGGGGTATTTTGTACACAGTATACAGGCAATAATAACATGGACCATAAACATTGGGGAGGTTACAGGGGTCCTGGCCATAAGCATATATTCCACTCACAAGGAAATTTTGAGTAGCAAAGTGTAAGATTAATATTTATCACTATGGTTGGTAATTGTATGCACCAGCTTTATGTTTTTGTTTGTTCTTGAGACAGGGTCTCACTGTGTAGCCCAGGCCTCAAACTCAGAGATGCAGCGGCCTCTGCCTCCTGAGTACAGACTCTAAAGGCATGTGCTACCACGCCTGCCTTGCACTCAGTTTCAACACCATGATGAAATCAGGCAAAACCCACGATAGGTCACCCAAAGAGCAGAAATCTCAAAAAATTCTTTCACAAATGTAGATGTGCAAAAAGAACATCTCTCTGTTTATTGGGGAAATTTCATAAGATCAGTGTTGTCATAACGCACCTTGGCAGACAAATTTAAAACAAAAGCATATGATGTTTTAAAATAAATCACATAGGACTTATACCTCCAATGTTGGAATGCAAAGATGAAATATAATTGGGTGATGGTGGTGCATGCCTCCCAGTACTTGAAAGGCAAAGGCAGGGGGTCTCTGTGAGTTCAAGGCCAGCCTGGTTGGTATACAAGGCCAGTTCCAGAACAGCCAAGGCTACACAGAAAAATTCTGTCTTGAAAAACCAAAATAAATAAAGAAAGAAAGAAAGAAAGGAAGGAAGAAAGAAAAAGAAAGAAAGAAATGTATAGCATGGTGACCTGTAAAATATGCTGGCCTTCATTCAGGTGTCTACCTGCAGTGCTAACTATCGGGAGATTCGGGCAGGAGAATTATTTGAAATCAGGTGTTCAAGACCAGTCTGTGTAATACACTGAAATCACCATCTTAAAAGAATAGAAAATAGGGCAGGAGAGATGTTTCAGTGGTTAAGAGTATCAGCTGCTCTTCCAGAGGACCTGGGTTCTACTCCCAGCACCCACAGGGCAGCTCACAGACATCTGTAATTCCAGTTTTAGGAGGTACAATGCCCTCTCCCAGACTCTGTGAGCACTGTGTGTGTGTGCTGCACCAAGCAGGTAAAACATCTATACACATAGATAGATAGATAGATAGATAGATAGATAGATAGATAGATAGATAGATAGATAGATGATAGATAGATAGGTAGATAGATAGATGATAGATAGATAGATAGATAGATAGATAGATAGATAGATAGATAGATAGAACAGAAAATAAGAGTGGGGGAGGGGGGAGACAGACGGGAACAAACAAAAAACTTTAGGATAACTCCCCATCGGAGAAAGTACAAGAATAGATTGTAATCAATCACCTGGGGGCGACCCACCAGCGCTGCTTTCAGTCAGTAATTAGCTGTATTTGGAAGTCCCACTGCAGAGTGGAATAGCCGCTTTTTCCTGTTAGGGCAGGGCTCTCTTTGGAAAGTACGTTTACGTTCATTTTCCGCGTGGCGTGCTCCTCAAGCCATTCCTCTGGTTTGACACACAGGGACGTGAGCCTTCTCTGTTAGACTTCCCCTTCTTCTGGGCTAGGCTGCTGTGTTGTGGGGATGCAGAAATGTGTTCCTCGTGCGCTCCACTTGTATGCAGACCACAAATTTGGCGTAAACAGTGCCCGCGATGGAAGTGAGCTGCCACGCCTAAGGGTTTTCTTATCCTACTGGGTGCAAGAAGGATTTCCAAGCTATTCAGTAGCTTTGCTGACTTCTGTGGGCAAATGTGACTTTAATTCATTAAAAGTCTCTGGAATTTCACCAGCCAAAGGAATGCCAAACCAGAGTCAGGACTCGTTTTAAACTGATGTTTTTCCCATTGCCGTATCATGTGGTTAATCTAGTCATCTGAATTTCCTATCAAAAGCATTGGGCTGGGTGTGGGGGGTGGGGGGAAGGACAGACACATGTTTGTTAGTAACTTAAAATTCATCTTTAGGAGCCTTGTTTGCACCTAATTTCAAATACGCCATCATAGTCTGGGGTTCAAGAGGCATACCATACAGTTTCTTCTGCAGAGTTTATACATATTCAAATGAGTGCTTATCAAGGGTTTGGATTCATTCATCCATTAACCAAGTCCTAAACAAGCAATTAAGTCATAGAACTTTCAGCTGGGCAGTGGTGACGCATGCCTTTAATCCCAGCACTCAGGAAGGCAGAGGCAGGAGGATCTCTGTGAGTTTCAGGCCAGCTAGGGCTACACAATGATGCGCCATAGAACTTTCATATCCAACAATTTGGTTGTGCCTTCTTTGTGTGTGTGCGTGTGTGTGAAGGCCAGAGGTGGACTTTGGGTGTCACCCTCAGGGTGCCATCCAGCTGCTCATTGACAGGAACTCACCAGTTAGGCTACACTGGCCAATCTGTGAGCTCCTGGGCTCCTCCTGTCTTCCTCCTCCCAGCACTGGATTTTGAGCGCTCCACCGTGTCCAGTTTTATTTTTGTGTATATGTATTCCTGCCTGCCTGTATGTCTGTGTACCATGTAGGTGTAGTGCCCTAAGGGCTGGGTGTGATGGTACACCTCTTTACTCCCAGAATTCAGGAAGCAAAGGCAGGTGGATCTCTATGAGTTTAGGACCTGCCAGGGTTACATAGAGTTCCAGGTGAGCCAAGGCTGAATAGTAAAAGCCTGTCTTAAACAAATCAAATTCTTTCAAAAAAGAAAAAAAAAGAGTTATTTTTATTTTATGCGCATTGGTGTGTATGTCTGTGTGAGGGGATTGGGTAGCCCGAAACTAGAGTTACAGACAATTGTAAGCTGCTATGTAGGTGCTGGGAATGGAACCAGATCTTCTGGAAGAGCAGTCAGTGCTCTTAACTGTAGAACCATCTCTCCTGTAAAACCCTGTCTTAAAAAAAGAAAGAGGAGAGAGAAAGAGAGTGAGAGGGAGAGAGAGAGATTGGGTTCTCTGATACATTGTGAGGTCCTTCCTTCCTTCCTTCCTTCCTTCCTTCCTTCCTTCCTTCCTTCCTTCCTTCCTTCCTTCCTTTTCAGTTTTTCACGAACAGAGTTTCCTGGAACTCACTCTGTAGATCCGGCTTGTCTCGAACTTGGAGATCTGCCTGCTTCTGCCCCCCAAGTGCTGGGATTAAAGGTGTGCATCACCACCCAGCTTTAATTTCCACTGTAACATTTACAAACACCACCACAAATTAAAATATGTATGTGACCACATAACTATAGAAAACTTGATTTACATACTTCCCAGAAGTAGATAGGAAGAGAGAATAATTCATAAACATCATATACAGTCCAGATTGTTCTCTTGACTCCAGGGCAGTATGTACCCCGCCTCATGGTTAGTGTCACAAAGAATCTGCACCTTGAGAAAATCAAATAGTCTAGGGACCCTCATGGGCATAAAACTACTCTAGTGCTTCAGACCTTGAAGTATAAAAATGAGTTTTTGGTAAAACAAGGACCCATACATCTTCAGACATGACCTAAACTTGCATCTGAGAAGCCTTTGAGAGGCAGTCACCTAATGCTTGAGACCCTAGCTGGCTCATTTTATTCTTCAAAAGGAAAAGAAGGTGAGGTGGAGAGATGGCTCAGCAGTTAACAGCACACACTGCTCTTGCAGAGGTCCTGAGTTTAGTTCCCAGCACTCATCTAAGAAACTCATAATTGTTTATAACTACAGTTTCAGGGACTGGATGCCTTTGGTCTCTGCAGGCACACCTGTGCACACTTACACATATAGACACGCATGCACTTTAAAAATAAAAATAAATATTTTTAAAAGGAAGCTAGGTGTGATGATTTATTTGATCCTATAATTTCAATACTTGGGAGACTGGAAATTGTCATGAGTTTGAACCAGCCTGAGCTAGAATAAGATGCTGTCTCAATGAAATCCTACCTATTTGGGATACTGAATCAGCCAGGAGAATTGCCCCAGTTCAGGGGTTCATAGCAAGGCCCAGTCTCTTTTTGGAGAGAAAGATAAAGTAACTCCCGTATTCTGGAGGCAGAACCATAAAGATCAACACAAGTTTGAAGCAGCCCATACTACAGGGTAGGAACCTGTTTTACACACACACACACACAAAACAAAAGCAGAAACAAAAATTTTAAAAGGGGATGACCTACAGGAAGAGACATAAAAAAGTACTAAAAACTGTGGGTAAATGGCCCAGTCCAGCATTTCTCCTTTAGTGAGAATGATTCTAGAGCTCCGATGTAGGCTTGCTTTTCAAATAATGATAAACATGAAGCTGAGTACACTTATGCAGCAGAGTGAGGTCCCTGTTATACCAGCACTAGGGACTCAGAGGCAGCAGAACCAGCTCAAGGTCACCCTTGAAGCCAGCCTGGGCTATGGAAGATGCTCTCTCGAAAAAGCAACAAATGAACTAAACAACAGAAATACTGACATGTATTCCGTCATGAACATGGCAGGGTCTAACGTTAGTGCTATTTTAGCATCTGTAAAGTGGCATAGACATGTTGGTACATCCCATATATGACAGTCAATATTCACAAAAACAAGAATTTACTAACTTCTCAGAAATGTATAAAAATGATGTATCTTTCTCCACAATTTACCCCTTTGATTATTTTCGGGTTCCCTAAGGGGTCCTGAGAACCCCAGCTAAAAACCATTGACCCTAAACCTTAACTAAATAAAATGTGCAACGTTTTAGATCTATCCTCGAGATTAGTTGATTCTCTGCTTCTGTGGTAAGGCCAGGGGAGGACCTGTTCTGTGAGTTTGGATAATTGGTACAGCAGGCTGGGTGATTAAGGAGGTGCCCAGGTCTCCCACAGAAACTCAGTGCCTAGGCAGCCTCCAAGGATGCCTGAGAGCCTCTCCTGGCACGATGTGGTTCACTCCTGGATCCTCCCCTCTCGGCCTTACGGAAGGGTTGCTGTGCAGCCTCCTCTATGTCCTCAGACCCTCCTCCCCACATTCCATGGCATGATGTGTCTTCCAGGCCACACAGGAAGGACCCCGAAGATAGAGCTTGCCCCTTGAGAGGAGGAGAGGAGCTCCCCTTGATGCAAGAACCTCCCTCTTTGTTAGATTCCTGGCCGTGTGGAAACCCCCCAGAGCAAAAAGGACCCAGCCACTCATTCTGTCACCCCCTCTACCCACCCTCTGGCTGGAAAGGGCTGAAATGTCCTGGAGTTGCTAAGCAACAGGACAGAATTCAATGATGACTGTACCCAGAGAATTGCTACACCCTCAGTATTGCGCAGTGTGTAAGATAATGCAGCACTTTCCTTGGAGGTCTAGAAAGGGGGTGGAAAAGAGACATGATTTCTGAAGTGGCCTAAGGGAGTCAAAACAGGCTGACCATGGAGGCCAAGCTCATTGTACAAAGTAGGTTAGAGCGGTCTCCACCTCAGGCACACTAATCTTCACCACACCAGGACCTGTCAAAACCTAAGATGGCTCAGCAGGTGAAGGCACCTGCCACCAAGTCTGATGACCTTAGTTTAATTCTCAGGAGAGCTGGCTCAGTCATTAAGAGCACTTGTTCTTGCAGAGGATCCAGGTTCAAATCCCAGAACTTAATCGGCAGCTCACAACCACCTGTAATTTCAGTTCCAGGGAATCTGACGCCCCCTTCTGACCTCAAAGGGCATCGGGCACACACATGGTACACAGAAGGCATACACATGGTACACAGACAGACATGTGAGCAAAACACTCATGCACATAATAAAATAAAATAAAGGTGGCGGTGCATACCTTTAATCCCAGAACTTGGGAGGCAGAGGCAGTCGGATCTCTGTGAGTTCAAGGCCAGCATAGTCTATAGAGTGAGTTACAGGACAGTCAAGGCTACCCAGAGAAATCCTGTCTTGAAAAATAACAACAACATAATAATAATAAGAATAACAGTAGTAGTAAAAACAAAATTCAAGAATGTTAAGAAGCCAATAAAATACAGCACAGGGTTCTTGATTTTTTTTTTTTTAAGTTGTAACAGTCATTTTTTCAGACAACTGGAAAACTTGAATATGGCTTACATAGTGCTGTTTTGGGTACGATGTCTTAACTTTGATGACAGCAGTGAGTTATGCAGCAAAATGTCCTTTTCCTGATGGGGGCTTTAGCACCAGAGTAAAGGTTTAAGAAAACATATACATTCAAAGAGGGGAATTAAAGTGTCCAATGCTAACAGGAGAATCTGGGTTACGGTGCTCATTGTACTATTTTTATAATGTTCCTGTAGGTTTGAACATTTTCAAAAAAGGGGGGGAGAGCTCAAGGCTTGGCACAACTAGCCAGTCAGGATAAATCGGTCTCTGGATGTGTGAGCTGATTCTTATTCCTGCTTGAGAATGGGCTAATCAAAGAAATGGGGTAGCAGAGCCGTGGAAGAAGATGTTTCTGGCGTGGACTTGAGAAGCTGGGGCCTCCCTTTTTCTGCCCTGCCTTCCAAAGGGTATAAACAGTGTTCCCAGACACACAGAGATCTCCTGCATGGGTGGTGGTATCACGCTCTCCACACTGTGGGAGGAAAATGTCTGGGCCCACCCTGCCGGGTCATCAACCACATTCCCAGCCTGACTTTTCCATGTCACCTCGGAAGAAGGAGACAGCACTCTGACTGAGAAGCGGGTGAGTTCCGTCCTCTGGGAGACTCACCTGTACTGGGGTGCCCTTGCTCACCGCAACACCGACTAACCCTTCTCTGCAGACGTCAGCCACTTGTTTAGATACTTTTCACCTTTCTTTTTAAAGAAACCATTCTTTAGGGCCGGAGAGATGTCTCAGCAGTTAAGAGCACTGACTGATCTTCCAGAAGACCTGGGTTCAATTCTCAGCACCCACATGGCAGTTCCCAACTCTAGTTCCAGGGGATCCAACAGACACACACAGACACACATGCAGGCAAAACACCAAAGCACGTAAATAGAAATCAATTTAGAAGAAAATGTTTTTATTCTTTCTTTCTTTCTGTGTGTGTGTGTGTGTGTGTATGTGTGTGGCGAATGGAGAGAGAGGGAGGGACACACACAGAGAGACAGAGAGAGACCAAGACAGAGAGAAAGGAGTTTACAGGTGCTTGCAGTGATGGGTCCCTGGAGTTGGAGTTACTGGTGATTGTGAGCTTCCCCAATGTGGATACTGGGAACAGAACTTGAGTACACTGCAAGAGCCTGAAACCTTCTTAACTGTGTTCTCCTTAGTCCCAGTCACTCTTCATGATAGCGGTTGAATTGTTTCTTCCACTTGTAGGGAAATAGGCTCAGAGAAGGTTTTTTTTTTTTTTTTGGTTTTTTGAGACAGGGTTTCTCTGTGGTTTTGGAGCCTGTCCTGGAACTAGCTCTGGTAGACCAGGCTGGTCTCGAACTCACAGAGATCCGCCTGCCTCTGCCTCCCAAGTGCTGGGATTAAAGGCGTGTGCCACCACCGCCCGGCTCTCAGAGAAGGTTTAAAGTCTTTGTGACTGCCTCCTGAGCAAGAGTCTGGATCCAGGACCTCCTGACTCCTGAGTTCTCACAACACGGCTTCTCTGGATCGTGGTGTGTGTGTGTGTGTGTGTGTGTGTGTGTGTAGCTTGATACTACGCAAAACTCCACCCCCAATGTGGTCAGCCAGCCCTCAGAAGTTAGTGAAAGTGAGAAGCCTGAGCTCAGAGAAGAGGCTCGTGGCAGATTCTGAGTTGGGACACGAGAATTTGCTCCCTCTGTGACCTTTACTACCACCGGGACTCCCCCATAACCACCGTCCGAGACAGATAAAACCCGCAGGGAAGGCTGGGTGGGTTATAAATGTGTACACAGCCCTCTTTGACTTCTCTTTTAGGGACCCTGGTTGATTTCTAAAAGCGCTCCTTTTGGGGAATTCCTGTGGTCACCCTTTGACTCCTGGGCATCTCTCTTAGTCTCTCATGACTGATGGAGGAGGGTCATCTGTCTATCTGTTGCTTTCATTGGTTAATTAATAAAGAAACTGCTTGGCCTCTGATAGGGTAGAGTTTAGATAGGCGGAGTAGACAGAACAGAATGCTGGAAGAAGCCGAATCAGTGAGTCGCCATGATTCTCCCACTCCAGACAGACGCAGGTTAAGATCTTTCCTGGTAAGCCAGCTTGTGGTGCTACACAGAATATTAGAAATGGGTTAGGTCAATATGTAAGAGTTAGCCAATAAGAGGCTGGAACTAATGGGCCAGGCAGTGTTCAAAAGAATACAGTTTTACGTGTAATTATTCCGGGTAAAGCTAACTGGGTGGCGGGACACAGCCCCGCCGTTTTTATTACAACACATGACAAGCATGCCTCATGCGGCCATGTCCCTGCTAGTCCCCTGCTGTCACCCTTTCCCTCCCGAGTCTCTGAAAACTCAGGAAACCATCATGTCTAGGCCAGGTCTTTCCATTCTGGGCCCCAAACCTCTGCTCTTGTTTTCTTAGTGGAAGGAACACTTTCACTTCCTTCCAGCAGCTGTCATTTCTTTTTTTTCCTTTCTTTCTTTCTTTCTTTCTTTCTTTCTTTCTTTCTTTCTTTCTTTCTTTCTTTCTTTCCTTCCTTCCTTCCTTCCTTCCTTCCTTCCTTCCTTCCTTTTTTTTTTTTGTTTGTTTGTTTGTTTTATTTGAGACAGGGTTTCTCTGCATTGTTACTGGCTGTCCTGGAATTTGCTTTGTAGGCAGGCTGGCCTCCAACTCAGTGAGATTGCCTCTGTCTCCCAAGTGCTGGGGCTAAAGGTGTGCGCCATCATTGCCTGGCCCTATCATTTCTTCTTAAGTCAAAGTGCCAAATGCCAGATTCCATAATGATTCCTGATTTCTTCTCTTGCACAAGTTCCTCTTCCTGTATTCCACCTATATCCATATAACACGAATATACACATACCCATGCCTGTCAGTTCCATTACCTATGTATCTATCATCTGTCCAAACACGTCTTCTACAGTTCGATCTTTATTGAGCACTTAGTATTTACCAAACACAAAGGGACACAAAGCCTAGCTTTTGCCTTGGGCAGGGCCCGCCAAATAACAAGCTGGGTTAAAAGTTCTTCTCGAATGGTGTGCTAGGACCGTAGTAGATCAGAGAAGAAAAAGGGCTAAGTGGTCGGAAGGCCTCAGGGAGGGCTGGCTCAGAGTTGCATCTTCATCTTTTTTGTTTCTGCTCTGTGGCAGTCACTCCACAGGTTGCCCATTTAGTCTCTGAAGAAGCACCTGTAGCCACCTGTGTGGAAGGTTCTTTCTGTGATCCACAGTCAGAGCACCCCTCCCAAAAGTCGGTTCTACAGTCCTTGGTCAGTGCTTGGACTTTTCTGTATTAGACTTTTGTTGTTATTGCTTTGTTTGTTGAGACAAGACCTCTCTACAGCCCTCGCTGTCTTGGAACTCAGTGCTTCTGCCTCCTGACTATGCTCAGTTTAAAGGTTTATTTTTATTTTTTTTTATTTTTTTGAGGAGCACAAACATGGCCTCCAGGAGGCTATTTATTTGGAATGGAAAATTCTGGGTAAGTATGGGAGCTGGGTCAGCTGGGGGTTCTGTGTAGTCTCCTCATCTTGTGTCCTCTCGTCTTCTCCTTTCTCAGTGATGTGGACCATGATGATGATGAGGACCATGGTGCCCGGGGCCATGGGGATGGTGAGGACCAGGGTGCCCAGGGCCGTGATGATGGTGAGGATCATGCCCGGGGCCATGGCCATGGGGTGGGCAAGCAGGTCCTGGAGGGTGGGGTCCCACAGGACAGTGTCCTGGGCCAGGAGGTGGTGGACCAGGGGGTGGTGGACCATGAGGAGGGCAATGACCCTTGTGACCTGGATACATCTTTATGGGGCAAGAGCAGGAAGTGACACACGCAACACCTGAGAGGTAAGAGCCAGGGACAGGAAGGCTCTAAAGGTTTATTTTTATTATTTTGCATTATGTATAGATGTATGTGTTTGCATGTATGTGCACACGAGTTCATGCACCTAAAGCGGCCAGAGGCCTCAGATGCCCTTGGAGCTGGAGTGACAGCCAGTCATGGGGCACTTGACGTGGCTGGGTGCTGGAAATTGAACTTCTCTGGAAGAGAAGCATATTCAATCTAAACCACAGAGCCATCTCTTTAAGCCCTAAAAAGTATATGGGAGCCGGGCGGTGGTGGCGCCTTTAATCCCAGCACTCGGGAGGCAGAGGCAGGCGGATCTCTGTGAGTTCGAGGCCAGCCTGGTCTACAAGAGCTAGTTCCAGGACAGGCTCCAAAACCACAGAGAAACTCTATCTCGAAAAACAAAACAAAACAACAACAACAAAAAAGTATATGGGATTTTTGTTGTTGTTGTTGTTTTTTGTTTGTTTTCTCGAGACAGGGTTTCTCTGTGTAACAGCCCTGGCTATCCTGGAACTCACTCTGTAGACCAGGCTGGCCTCGAATTGACAGAGATTTGCCTGTCTCTGCCTCCCCATTGCTGGGATTAAAGGAGTGCACCACCACCGCCCGGCTAGTACATGGGATTTTTAAGGCTCTATTGCCTCTTCATTGAGGGTGGTGACTCACATCTACATCCCAGCATATGGACAGCTGAGGCAGGAGGCCTTCTGGGAGTTGGAACCTAGCTAGGACTACATAATAAGTTTTAGAACAACATGGGCTACAGAGTGAGACCTTACCTCAAAAAAAAAAAAAAACAAAACAAAAACAAAGCCAAACCAAATGAAAAGCAATGATAACAACACCTATTGCCTCTAACACTCTAGCAGAGGTAGCAAGGGCAGCTAATCTCCTCCAGGGCTGAGAAGGGCTAAAGTCAGGTGAGCATTTTAGGCATGTTCCTGTCTCTAGACCGTGATACAGTGTTTAGGTCCATCCATCTGCAAGCTGGCAGCGAGGCAGGGGCTGTTATAACAGGTCTGTGGACATCACCTGGCTACTGGCAGGAACGCCTCACTAAAGAGCCCCCCATTTTATTTTTCTGCTCCCCAGAGCTCCACATCTCAAAGTCAAGGCTGCCACAGCCTTCTTTCTATAAGGTTACAGGACCCTGGATGACCTGGCTTGGCCTTGGTCCTCCTTATGCCCCCTACCTACAATGACAGAATCAGGGCTGATCCCACAATGTTCCTGGCCTTGGTGGGGACTGTTCTGCTGGACCAAGCAGAAGGGAGCTGAAGAACTGGGGAGCGGCGTTACTAGAGAACAAGCTTCCTGCCCGGTGGCAGTGGAGAAGGCACTTGCAGAGGCTCTGAGTTCCATTCCCACATCTGGGCTCAGGAGGCTTACAACTGCTTACAACTCCAAGTGCCTCCAATACCTTGCTCTGGACTCCTAAGGGTCCAGCGCACATGTGCACATACGTATATGTTGATGTGCTCTTTCACATAAAAACAGATAAAATATGTTTAAAAATCTGAAGGAGGACTGTGGTGACACACACCTTTGATCTCTGCACTCAGGAGATCTCCATGAGTTCAAGGCCTGGTCTACAAAGTGAGTTCCAGGACAGGTTCCAAAGCTACAGAGAAACCCTGACTTGAAAAAAAAAAATCAAACAAACAAACAAAAAGTTGAAGCTCGTTAGTAGTGGCACAAGTTTTTGATCCCAGTACTCGGGAGACAGATCTCTGTAGGTTTGACACCAGCCTGGTCTACGGAGTGAGTTCCAGGACAGCCAGGACTACACAAAGAAACCCTGTCTCAACACCATCACCCTCCAGCAAAAAATAAATAAAATAAATAAAAAATAAAAAAAATTGAAGCAAACAAATAAACAAACAAGAGCTTTGGAGATGAATAAAGGCTTCAGGATCTGAGCTTGAATCCCCTCTGCCCATCCACTGCTGAACACAGTAACTCATGTGCTCCTCTGAGGAGACAGGAGGCGACAACAGGAGACAAAACAGCAAGGACCCTGTCTCAACACGGGGAAAGGCAAGGACACACTCAAGGCTGCCCTCTCACTGCCAAGGCTTTGCTACGGTGTGCACGCACCACCCCCCACCTAATTAAATATTTAAGAAACAAAAGCCACAAAGGCTGGGGATGCCCCTCACTGGTAGAGCGCCTGCCTAGCATGAGCAAAACCTTGGGTCAACGCCCAGCACCACTAAACAAAATGATGTTGACAGAGTCCCAAGGGGATAATAGGTTATAAGTCAAAGTGGTACACTCGTTCTGCGTGGTAGCCATGGGCTCACCCTACTAGAATCTTAGCATCTTTCTTTAAGATGACCTGCTGGGAAAACGCAGCTGCCTGACAAGGACCCCCTGCTCGCTGCCCTTGGCACCTTCCTGTTCACCTCAGTGCTCATGTTTCTCAGCTGCTTCCAGCACGGTGGAAGTACTAACACTCATAGAGATTGCCTTCTGATGGGCCTTCCCTTACAGGCCTACCGTAAACAGACTCAGTGGATTCAGGATTCTTTCTGGCTTTTTCATCTCACAGACACAGACTCTTCTTGACTCCCTACTCCTCAGCCTGGCTTCAGACTTAAAACAGAGAACTGAGAGTGTAGGCATAGCTCCTATGCCCCAATAAAGGTCTTGCTTCCCTCCCTCCCTCCGTCCCTCTGTCCCTCCACTCCTCCCTTCCTCCCTTCCTTCCTCCCTTCTTTCCATGCTTCCTTCCTCCCTCTTTTAGCCAAGACCTAGGAAATCTTCTGCCTTAGTCTCCCAAGTACTGAGAGTACAGTTTACCCACAATGCCTGAGTTCTTCCTTTAAATCTCTTGCTCATCAAATTCTATATTCACAACCGCTTGAAAAAATCTGAACAGATTGCATTCATGGTCTGGGGTCAGCAGCAGCAGAAAGTTGACCTTTGGGGTGGGCAAGCCTGAGGAACGTTGTTAGATTTGGAAAAGCCCATGGACCGAAGCAATTTTACAGCGTTGGGGAAGAAGTCTGAAAAACAGTGCAAAAACTCAGGAGGAAAAAACCAAACATAAGCTCCTAGCAAGCACAGCAGAGCACTGGGTTACCTACAGCACATGCTCACTCACCAAACAGAGCTGATTTTAGTTCCAGCCCCTTCTCTCCCCACCTTGGACTTGATTTCCTCTGCTCTAGTATAGGGGTAGATCTTACTGAGTGACTGGCCCTGAGTCGGGAGGATGGTGAGGAATGCATGCAATACGGTGGTCGGGCTCTGGCGGTTGAGAGCAGCCACCATGAGTTACTGTTGGTTTTAGAATCTGAACAGCCGAAGCTGGTTTGGAAAAGAAAGGCTGGAACTGGAGAGATGGGTCAGTGGTTAAGAGCATTTGTTGTTCTTCCAGAGGTCCTGAGTTCAATTCCAGAAACCACATGGTGGTTCACAACCCTCTGTCCTGGGATCTGGTGCCTTTTTCTGGCATAAAGTCAATAGAGCACTCATACACGTAAAATAAAGAAATAAATTTTTGAAAAGAAAAAGAAAGGCCATCCTAGGAGCCTGGTTCCTCTGGTGACTGGATCACCTAGAAGCAAGGGTTCTATATTCTGCCAGGAAGGTGGGTGCCTTTCTGGCTTCCTGCAGGGTTCAGTATGGTGTATCTTCCTGAACCCAGGGGAAAAGACCTGAGTTCAAGGTGATTTCTTTGCAGCAGCTTCAGACAGGCAGAGAAATGGACAGGTTCTGGGACTTGGGAGTGGAGTCAGGCCCAGACTCAGGTGACCCTACAGGAGTTAATGCTCATCCCCATGCGTCCAGGGAACCTGAGTTGTTGTGGGTGGAGTTACTTTTGAGGGGCCCTATTTCTCTGAGGGGCCAATTTATAGCATAGGGTTTTTCTCTGTGGGATTACAGCTGACCCAGGGAAAGGCAAGAATTCTAAAGAAATCTAAAAGATGCACTTTTAGCATCTAGTCCTGAAAAGTCCCTCTCCTCGTGATGTGAGCCCACAGTACCCTCCAGCTCTGGCCTGGGCACCCAGGGTGAGCCGGTTCCCACTAGAGCCAGCGGGGCCTCACAACTCTTCATCATTTCCTTGTGGACCTTTTTTAAGAAGTCCAGCAGGTGCTGTTTGTCTTCTCTCTGCTCTTACTACTTCACTTCTACATTACAGCTGTCCACCTCTGGCCATCAGGATCCCTTGTCTGCCAGGTTGTCTAGAACCGATAGAAGGCTAATCCTATCAAGGACCCCGTTTGGCCTTCCCCCTTCCCCTTTAGAGGGTGTTGCTGGCCAGTTAGGCTGGGTTTATTCTTTCCAAATAAGAGTGGAGAAATCTGTCCCTGTCTGCAAGCCCGTCAGTCCTTCTTGCAATCCTGGCTTTCTGTCCTTTCTCCTCTTTAGTCCCACCTTCCACAAACTTTCTAGACCTCCCATGTGTCTGTGTGTCTGCCCTTTCTTCCCTCCTACCTGGGAGGCACGTATCCCTGGGGTGGACTCTTTGAGTGGGCTGCTCAATTCCTACATCTGTAAAATACGATGTAGACACTTTAGAGAACTGAACCCCTCGGTATTAAGTGGAATGAAGCGGAGCCAGCATAAGGGCCTTGCATTCTCTGGGCTTCCTAGGTTGCCTGTGCACTAGTGGGCCCTAGATAGGTTACCAATTAGGTGACACCCCAAGTGAGAAAGAAAGAGAAGGGAGCAGGATAGGAGGACTCCTGAGGTCCTCGAGGCTCCTAGGACTTAGTGACAGTACCTTCTTGTAATCCTCAGCTCTCCCCTTGTTCATACATTACCTTCTTCTTGTTTGAAAATGCTGGGGTACGGATGGGGGCTTCTCCATTAAGGGGTCTTCCTAGCAGGCATGGTGGTAGGCATCTGTAATTCAGGCTGCTCCAGAGACTGATTGATCAGGATTGTAAGTCCAACCCAGGTATAATAAGAACTCTCCCCACACCAACTCAAAATAAAAAAAGTATAGCAGGGCCACCATACCTTAAAAAGAAAATTAAGCCAGGCAATGTTGGTGTATGCCTTTAATCCCAGCTCTCAGGGAGGCAGGGGCAGGCAGATCTCTGTGAGTTCAAGGCTAGTCTGGTTTATCTACAGAATGAGTTCCAGGACAGTCAGAGAGATACATAGAGAAACCCTGTATTGAAAAAAAAAAATTAGCCTGCATGGTGGCTCACATCTTTAATTCCATCACTTGGAGACATGAGGCAAGTGGATCTCTGAGTTCAAGGCCAGTCTAGTCTACGTATCAAATTCTAGGGCAGCCAAGGCTACATAGAGACAGAACTCTGTCTCAAAAAACCCAAAAACCTAAAAAACAAACCAACCAAAATTAAAAAAAAAACCCAACCCAAATCAAAACCAAACCAAAATTAAAAAAATAAAACCACCAAAACCAAAGCCAGAAAACAAAACAACAACAAAGTCTCCCTGCCTGCCTTAAGACAATGCAGAGCCCATGCCTCCTATTCTTCCCCTTCTCCGCCTTACTTCACCTTTAATCCTGGGTGTTTGTGTGCATCTGTGTGTGTATTGGTACCCAGAGCTCAGAGCTGTTGGATCCCCTGGGAGCAGGAGTTCCAGGCAGCTGTGAGCCACCAGAGGTGGGTGCTGAGACTTGAGCTCCAGTCGTAGATTTACCATCTGAACCACCTCTCCAGCCCTCATTCCAGGTCTGTACGTGTGCTTTGTACCTGAGGGCACACTGTATAGCTCAGGCTGGTCTGGACTTCCTGTATGTACCAGGCTGACCGCAAACTCTGCCCCCCCCCCCCGGGGTTCTTGGATTAAGAGGTGTATACACTCCCTTCTTCTGGCTGATGTCATTCTTGACCGGCTTTGCCTTTTAAAATGGCGTCTTTGAAAGTGAGTCTGTGAGCCTTTTAGAAGTCCCAAAAGGCTCCATCTTTAAGTTAAGGCCCCAGTGTGACAGGGGCCACTGGACACTGGACCTACGTAAGCAGGTTTAGCTAGGTCTTACTGTTCCTAACTGAAAGCTTCCTCTTTTGATCTGGGGGGGGGCAAGCATCTAGGGGTCTCCTCCTCACCCCCGCAACCATGGGAACTGAGGGCAATCACAGAAAACACTCACTTTGTATACAAAACAGCTTTATTAAAAGTCAGTCCTTACAAAGATTCTATCAATATATACACATTTAACTGGGCATAGAGGCTCATGCCTTTAATCCCAGCACTCAGAAGGCAAAGGCAGGCAGATCTCTAGGTTCGAAACCAGCCTGATCTACAAAGTGAATTCCAGGACAGCCAGGGCTACACAGAGAAACAAATAATGTATGTATGTATGTATGTATGTATGTATGTATGTATGTATGTATACACACACATTTTAAATAAATGCATTAGACTAGTGACAGCCAGATACACAGGCCAAGACACAATCTCAAAGGCTTTGTAGGGAAGGGAGGTTTATTGAAGATGCTCCAAGAGCCCTAGGAAGAGGTCAGGCGCACGTGTCTTTGGATGCTTGAAGGGCTGGATCTTAGAGCTGTGAGGTAAGGGCCCTACTTTCAGTTTTTCTTTCCTTGGGAAAATGAAAAATGTGTAGGAAAGTGTAGGAAATTCAAAGTCTGGAGTAGAAAGGCTCAAAATTCATGTCTAAGGCACCACAGCTCGCTCCAGTCCCGAGGTCCATGGGGTGAGCAAACGGGGGTCAGAGCCATTGGTCCCAGGCGTGATCATGTGCTCGGCTGGTCCCACCTTTGGGATTTGGCCACAGGTTACGTTCCGATGGACCAGGTGAACGGCACAGGCCCAGCAGCAAGGGGCCTGGAGTCAGTCTTGAGATTAAACATATGGCTTGAGTAACACACTTGTGTCTGGCCCTACGTGGAGTCCCAGCCACTGAGATATGGAGACATCTAGAGAAACTAGCAAGCCCCAGAGCCAGAGGATTCTCTGAAAGGTACTTCGAAGCCGATGTCATTAAAACCAAACTCCAAAAGTTGCCGGCTCACTACTGTCACTGGTGACAGGCTTCCCTGGTGACATTGGGCAGTGGGTACGCAAAGAGGGAGAAGTCCAGGATATACTTAGGCAGCACATCCTGAAGCAGGGCTCGTGGGACATTGCACAGGTGGTAATGCAGACTTTCCGGGCTAGCCGGCCGGTACCAGGCCTGGCGAGCTGGGAACCGGACATGGGGTGGGGCTCGCACCCACTCGAGCACCTGGTTGGCATCAGCCTCCAGCCTCTCATAAGAACCCACAAAGTCGTAGTGCACAGCACATGGTTGGCACAGGTGATACACAGGCATCCAGTGCTCATTCATATGATCAGGATCCTCATCCACCAGGTATCTCAGGAACTCTGGGAAGGTGACATCGTCCCCTGCAGGACTAGGGCCAGCTCCAGCCCTGTAGCGCCTGACAATTTCAGCTCCGTAGCGCTGCTGATACTCTCGGATTTCCCCAAACTTGTTGCGGTAAGCAGACAGGAGGCGTTCCAAGGGGTCTCGCACAAACAGGAACTTGAAGTAATGCTGCAGACGATAGCGAATCTCCTCAGGCCGCAGGTCTGCCAGAAACACCAGGTCACTGCGGTGGTCCATCTTGAGGCGGACGTCCACGTTGTCCAGGACGCCCGCCAGCACTTTCAGCACGCGCTTCCAGTTAGAGCAGGCCACTTTGGGGACGTAGCAGTAGAGAAAGCGGTAGCGGTCACTTACGAGAATGTGGCGCAGTAGGGTGCGCCGCTGTCCCACCGGCAAGTCCCAGGGGTCCCGGGGCATGCCCGGTTGTCCGCACACCGCCCTCAAGGTCCGGTTTCGAACGTCCTCCCGCACTTGCAAGTCCGAGTCCCCAGCATCCCAGGATAGGCCTCCAGGCTTGGGAGCTGTCCCACGCCAGGCCGCGCCTTTGTGACTGGAAGGGTGGAGGGGAAGGGGTTTCATCTCCGATAGGATGCCCCGCTCGATCATGAGCAGTAGCCCGCTGGAGGCTACGATCACTGCAAACATCAGCATGGACGGCAGCAGCAGGGGTGGCCCCCCGAGCCCGGCACGGGTCCTACTCAATGGGGCCCGCCTCGGCGTGCGGCCCAGGGGCTCGGCGGCTTTGGGGGCCGCCAGTGGGGTCAGAGGGCGAGGAAACATGGTGATCCAGGCAGACTTCGCCGATCTCAGGACTGCTGGGGAGGCGACTGCAGTTGGGGGCTGGAGATCTCGGGAAGGGAGGGTTAGTGGGTGGCCGGCTCCCGGGTGCAGCTTGGGACCAGGGCCGGATGTCCCGCCCGGCTGCTCTCCACCCCGCCCCCCGCCCCGCCGTGATACAGGCTCGGGGGCGGGCCCACGTTGGGGGTGGGGCGGGGAGAGAGGCGGGTGCCCGAGTCGTAGGAGCTTTCTGGGGAGGCCGAAGGCAGACCCTTGCCCGGGAAAAGACGTTTGAGTGTTTGAGTCAGGGCCACTCCAGACCCCCGGGCCTGGGGAGAAAAGCTCAATGAGACCTGGAAAGCAGAAAAGAGCTAGACGTCTTGCAACACGTGCCTTCTGTGAGCTGAACATAAGACTTGCACTCACCATACTGCCTTAAACTGCCCTGGCAAAGCCGGTCCTCCAACAGGTGATCAGAAGGCAGGGCAGCCCACCACTCTGCGGGTTCAAAAAGTATGGTCCTTAGCCGTCCTTACCTCCCTCAGTCCAGGACAGGGCCATTCTGTCAAGCCCAGGCTACCGTCTCCATGGTGATATTCCTGGGGGTTATCCACCTAGCAGCGCTGATCTGTCTGTAGATGGAATAACCCCTCCCAACTCTGAAGCAGAAGGCTAACTGGGACATTCTGGGTAGAAGTTAAGGGCAAGCACCTCGGGTCTACGTGTAGCCTACAAGCACAACGGAACGCAGCAACGCAGCAAGCACACAAAAAGAGACTCCTCATTTGGAGGCAAGACGTGCCAGTGGCATCAGGGTGGCCATGTGGGCTACATACGGTCAGTTCCCAGAGCACTTTGAAAGACGGTATTCAACCGGTTCCTGTCTGAACAGAGTTAAACACTCGTTTGAATTTGAATGTGGGGTCTGACAAGGTTGTGAAATAGACAGAATTGGAGGTCAAAGGTAATAAAAAGTTTTGCATTATTTTCTTCAGTCGTCACAGCCACTTGACAGGTAAATTCTGGGCATAGCTGTGACGCTGCTTTTTTTTTCCTTATAGATTGTTTCAAGGTTTTCAGAGGCGTCAAGGCTGACCTCTGGATCTTCTTGCCTTAGACTCCTGAGTGCTGAGATTACAGGCATGTTCCACCATGTCTGTCTATGCTGATCTCCCTCTAAAACAATTTCTAGTCATGACAGAGCACAACACTAGATGGGTGGAGGAAGCGTTGACCTTAGGACAGGTTACATCCAGAGGGATATGGAAGGAGTAGCCAGTAACAGCAATGAGGCTTGCTTATTCTGAATGCTAAAAGTGTGAGCCTCCAAACCCAGGCTCAGAGAACACAGGTACTAAGGCACAGAACTGGGAGGTTCAGAGGTTCTCAAGTCCTGGGAGTTGGCTCAGCGGGACGAGGTACCTTTCCAGGTCACTTCTGACTCTGCACCAACCACACTGCTGTCGGCTTCCAGTCAATGTATATATGGACTGGTGGTGGGATTACTTGGTACCACATTTGTCCACAAAACGACAACTCTTGTGGGCAGCACACTGATGGCCGCCCCTATCGTGAACCTCTGTAGAGAGCATTAGGGATGAAAGCTCTGCCTCTCCCCATCATTTCCACCAACATGGATTTGGATCAGGCTAGCAAGGGTCCACAGCCACTCCATCAGTCAGAAACTCTGTTCTATCCCACAAAAGAAATGCCAGCTGCAGGACACCGAGGCCGGTACTGTTACCCTCAAGCGTCCAGATGCGCTTCACTCCCACTTAGGTCAGTGTTGGCAACCCAAGAATTTCACAAACCCAGAAGCCATGGCTGCCTCAAGGCTAACTTCAAGCTCCCATTTCCTCTTTCCATTCTCCTTTTCTTCTAGCTTTGCAACCTCACCGGCCTTAGTGAGCCCTTGTGTTTCCAGGAGTAATTAATCAGGACCCAAAACAACGGTAAGCCCCTTCATATTTACATGCCCCCCCCAAATAAGACACACAGGAAATGATTCTTTTCTAAATCAATACAATTTCTCAAATTTATTTATTTTTCTTAAAGAAGTACTTCTAATCTCTGTCAGAAGGGAGGTTAGGAAAGGTACCCCCTCCCTTGTAAACACTGAAATACAGATCTGGGAAACCAGGATCGACACACACAAAAAGTGCATTTTACAAAATATCAACTAAAATATATTTTACATGGATTATACTTCCATTGAAATTCTACCAGCTGCAATTTCATGTTCGAAAAAATATTTCCACATCTAAGAGATTCCAAAAGCATTTAACATCTGGCAGCAGCCCCTGCCTCCTAGGACTCTCCTCTCCTTTCCTGGGGGTGAGGCTGGGTCCCTGGGCAGCACCCTAGAAAAAGCAGGTTCCAATGGGCCCACTACCACTGTGCTGACCTCTTACACCCTGCTCTTCCAGATACATGCCTTCCTCCCAAGAGCTTATTCAATACAAAGTCTTCCTTTTGGGTTTGGGACACAGCTTCCAAAACAAAAATTAACCTCTGAAGCCTTCAGGTCCTCACCCAGCCCAATTACCCATCAGGAACAATTTATCTTCTAAGAATCAGGACCTGGACCTGAAGTTGTCAGGACTTTGCCCTTCAGGGTTCACTTCTACCCCCCACTGTAGCCTGTGCCAGACTGTACTCACCCAGTGCCATCTCAGACTCCTGGACCCGTGTCACCCCTCTCTAGGGGAGGACCCAGTGCCACCTTCCACAGCATATACCCCTGGAGCATGCCCTTGTAGAACTGCTAGGCTGGCAGGTTTCCAGTGTTGGGCCCAAACCCAACCGCACTGCACCCTCCTCAATCCCCATGCTCCTCTTTGGTACAAACAAGGTACAAATAACCAGGCCTCCAAAAGCCTAGACCCATGCCAGGACAACAGGGGACCCAGCCTCCTGATCAATCTCTAGTAGGGAGCATGAGGTGAGAACAAATCTCTGGACAACGGAAGAAACTGAAAATGCAGGTCCTAGCTCCTAGAGTAAGTGGCTGCAGCTCTGGTCTGTGGACTGATACAGTGTTGATTCTCACTGGGATGTAAATTAGTGCAATCTACAAAAGACTAGCGTAAGGGGTGGCAGGGCAGGGGGAGCCACAGCACTCCTTTGGTTTGATTTCAGGTGGGTGTGGCTTGAAGAGTCTTGTGTGAAGTTCTGCAAGAGGTTTCCCAGAACCTCCAAGTATAAGGCAAGAGGAAAAATCTTCAGCAAATCAGGTAGCAATTTTCCTTGTCCCCTGCCCCCCACCCTCTCTCCCAGCACTCATCAGCTCTTCCAGACATGACAAGCTCCATGCTGACCAGTATTCTGGGAAGCCAGACCTGCTGGGTGGCCCTTAATGGAAAGCTGACAGGAGGCGGACACCCATGGGTGGACTGGGTCAACTTATGCCAGCACCAGTAGCTACTGCAGGGGTAAAGGAAGAAAGCCGAGGAAAAGCCTTGAGTCCAGGAAGAGGAAGTCAAAGCTTGGCTCTCTTGACTCACTGGAACAAGTCAGAGCTGTGCTAGAATCTGCAGAGCCTGATCCCAGGCTGACGGGAAGCAGCGGGTCACAGTGGGTGAGGTAAAGCTGGCTCCTGCTACCCTTGGAAGGCCTAGGAGGCTAGAAAAGGGGCTGCTGGGCCTGTTTCTGGAAGGACTTTAACCCTTCTACTTGCCCCTGCCCTACCTTGACCCATGTCCCTCAGGTCTGGCCCAACCTCAGGGAAGACTGAATCTTCAGGAGTATCCACGCTGGGGTGCCCAAATAGGTACCCCAGGCCAAGCTGAGGGCTCAGATAACTTTCTTGTGTCCTGGCCTACCTTTCTCCCATGTGGCCCAGAATCCATAGGGCCCCTGCCCTCCCCCCACCCCCAAGAGAACCACAGGCCAGCATCCCATGGCCCTTAACCAAGTGCTGTGCTTCAAAGCAGTGCCCCTACCCCAGGCCCCACTCTCCCGAAGGCAGCCCCAGTGTGAGCACGAAGACAGGAACTACTGGGGGTTCTTGAGGATGCGGCCATGACGGAAGTCATAGACATGGCGGCAAAGGAACACCAGCTCAGGATCCGTGTCCTCTGGCACTGTGCGGTGTGGTGGGGTGGAGTAGTCTGAAGATGGGGGCACCAGTGCTGTCTTTCGGCTGGGGAGGCCCTCGCCCCGGCGTTTGGCCATGGCACAGAACCTGCAACCACACACAACCACACACCATTACTGCCTTCAGCACAGCCACTTTTCTAAGAAAACCAATCTCTTCCCCACACTACCCATTGAGTGGGGACTGAGAGGTGACATTGCCCTATTTTGATCCCCAAGGCTGGGTGCACTCTGACAGCTTCCAGTTGACTTCAGCTCCTGGACACACACACCGTTCAGGGCTTCTTTCCCAAAAACCTCAGTTTTCCTAGATCTCTCTCAGAACACTAGTGGGCCACAACACCATCAGGAGAACCTGTGCTCTCTAAATTACTCTACCTCAGGAGGGAACAGTTCTGATAATTAAAAAATAAAATTCCAGCCAAGTGTGGTTTTTAATCTCAGCGCTTAGGAGGCAAAAGCAGGCAGATCTCTTGGAGTTTGAGGCCAGTCTGGTCTACATACTAAGTTCCAGGAGAGCACAGAGCTACACAGACTCTGTCTCAAACAAATCTAAACAAAAGGTGTTAGATGATTCTTAGTGGATAGTTATTTTGTGTTTCCTGAGTTTTCCCCTTATAATAAATAAATAAAATTGTTTTATTCTTAGCTAGCATGGTTATTTCTACACAATGGTCTTAGGCAACCCCTGTAAAAGGGTTGCTTGACCCCCAAAGGGGTCATAACCTACAAGGTGAGAAACTTTATTAGAGATAGGTTTTAGGGAAGAACATTTTAAACCATTAAGATTGGGCCTAGAGCATAAAGTGATTTCCTTGGAACTCCATAAAGTTACCCTAAATCACGCTCATTGAGTCCAAGGGGATAGGCCAGCTACGTGGGCAGAGATTACCTATGGGGGGTGGGGAGCAGAGTACCAGCTACGGGAGCAGAGAGTACCACCTACCTGCAGTACTCAGCAAAGGTTAGCACATAGCACTTCTCTTCGATGCAGGCCACACTGTTCTGGTCCTGATGTCTCGATGCAAAAACTTCATTCTGCAAAGGCTCAAGGGGAAAGAGGAGCAGGTTTATTATGGGAGCGAGAAAGGCAGCTCACTCCAGGAACAAGGCAGGCACGGCTCCTCTGCAGGGAGTGCTGACCTGAGCCAATGCCAGCAGCAACAGAGTCAGTTTCATCTAAGTCTTGACCCTGTCTGCCCACATAGCCTAAGAGGAAAAGAAATTGGTCCCTTTCTCCCCCATGAGATGAAAAGTCCCACACCAAAGGGGGTGGCACATGTCTTTAATCCTAGCAGATGCATCTCTGTGAGTTCAAGGCTGCCTGGTCTACCCATAGTAAATTCCAAGCTAGAGCTGTACGGTGAGACCCTGTCTCAAAAAGGAAATAACAGGTGAGCTCGACCACTCTCAGCCTATAGGCGCTCAGCTCAGAGGTGCTGAGCACTGCAGGTAATAAAGGGGTGAGGTGCACAGTGCCACCTTGTCATCCCGAGTTAGCACAGAACTGCTCACTTCCATTTTCAAAGCCACGGTGCTCAAGGGTCATTATTCCCATTTAGAACATAAGCTGGGACGGTGTTTGGGAGATGCTAACCCCCAGAGGGCTTGAAGGAGGACTTGGCTGTTTCCTAGCTGTCCCTTTCATATGCCATGTCTTAATGCCACCCTGCTGCACTCCCCTTGCTAGGCAGCTCACCTCATGCATGCTGGGGCTGCGGCCTCCCTGTAAGTGCTCAGGCCTGTAATACCACAGGAGGCTCATCATCAGTTCTCCTAGGAGACAACAGAGAGGTCATGGCAGGTGCTAGTACCCTGCTTATTTACGATAGGCTGGCCACCTGCCCGAGAGGTTTGTCCAATCCCAGATGCTGGCCCCGTCCTGCAGGCTCTGGCTGCCTGTGTCCCCTGACCAAGGCCAAGCACTCAGCAGCCTGGAATGCTGTTAGACATAGAGAGATAGGCAAGAAGGCACTGATGGCTAAGGCCTGGGACAAGTGCTTGGGCTCTGGTGGCTAACGAAATGAGTGCATGGATTCAACTCAAGTCACAAGATGCTATACCTCTGCAGCAGCCAGACCCCAGCTGAAGGGCGGGCAGACTCTGCCAAGAATGGTGGTCTTGTGCCAGGCCAAACTCTAGGCAGGGGCCAAATGAAGGGCTGTCTCTTGGGTTCGGGGACAGGTACCTGACTCAGGGTTCTCCCAGAGGGCGGAGATCTTGGCCACATAAGGTGTAGACGTCTTTCTTGGGCCTGACTTGAGGAGGACAGTGTCGCGAACTCGGATTGTCTCTCCATGTCGCTCAACTGCCTGGTAGCTCTTTCGGATGGCAGGTTCTGGCTCATCCTGGGCAATGAACCAATGACACAAATAAGTCTGCGAGCCACACTCCAGAGTGAGGACAGAGGGAAGAGGGATTAGTATCTCCTCTAGTTCACTAAGGCAGTCCACCCCCTAAGATCCTGAAGACTGGGACAGGATCGGGGTGGGGAACTCCTAAGCTTGGAAATGGTGATATCAATGAGGCTGGTTCTCTAAGCATTTGGGCACTAATGGGGTGGTCTGAGTTTGAACCCTTAAATCACCATTCTAAGTGGCAGAGCCTTGGGAGAGTTTCCTTATATATCAAAGGGACCATGGAGCACACACTACACATGTACGGCGGTGGTCAGATTAAAGAGGATAAAGCACGCAAAGCACTTAGCTTAAGTTCTAACATGGAATTCAGACGTGCTCAAACATTCTAGCTGACACTGTTTTCCCTCTCCTGGTGTTACTCCATCACCCCAACCCCCCAATACAGTGTGGGATGGAAGGAGGAGTGAACAGGGCCGAGAAGCTGAAGACTCGGATCACCAAGACTAAGTGACAAACAGAAACCACCAGGGCGCATGGTAAGAACTGGGGGAAAGAACCAGAAGTAACACTGTTTTCTGAGGTGAACTGCAGCTCCTTGTTGCCCTTAGAGTAGCCAGCCCCATCTCATTAGTGTCCTGTGTCCTACGCCCCCACCCTCTTCCCATCAGCTAAGTGCTAACACTCACCAGGACATACACTGCCTTCTCACAGGCGGCACCGACAGGCACCCAGCCATTAGTGCGGCGGCGACGGCGGCGGCGAGGACGTGGGCGCTGAGCACGCGGCTGCTTGGGGTGGCTGGGTCTGCGGGCAGCCTTGCTCCTCACAGTGTACCTACAGCTAGAGCCTGTGCGCAGGCCAGACTTGGAACCACTTGGAGGCTTGGCGCTCTGAGGGCATGCCCGGGCTACCGTCTGGGGCTCCGAGGTGGGTGTCTGAAGATGGGGGATGGGCTCTGCTGCAGGTGGCACACTGGGCACAGGGCATCCCAGGAGGGGGTGAGCAGGTGAGGCTGGGTGGCCAGCTTCTGGGAGAGGAAATTCCAGCTGGCCGAGGGACCTGCAGCCTTCTAAAAAAAGGAGAGTGGGTCAAGGTAGGTAGAACAAACTCCAACCCCTCTAGCCATCTGTTTTCAGGTCCCAGGCCTGGCTTAGTTCCAAGGTGCAACTCTAAGGCCAGTTGAGATGGGAGGTGGGACTCGGGCCTTTCTTCACCTTGGAAACTGGCCAGCAGACACTTGTGTGTCCCATTCTAACTGGAAGAAGGAATGACAGCAAAAATATCTTCGTTAGCTCTGACCTAAGATTCTCCAGGGTTTTCACAGTTCTGGAGTCAGACAGACTGGGATATGAGCCCCACACCTACCACTTACCAGCCACGTGACCTCAGGCAAGTCACTCTGGTCCCTCTGCAATGTTAAGTAGTGCTTACAAGCATGACACAGAATTCTGACTGCTTCCCTTATTTACATACTAACTCATTTCACCCTTACAACACCAGGTAGGAACCATTACTGCTGCTTTACACTGGAGGAAACAGACACAGCAGTTACTGGCTTAGCCGATGTCGTGAGGAAAGGGAGCAGGGGAGAACATTTCAATCCAGGCACTTTGGCGGAGCCTGCCTAATTACATGCCTTGTGACTGTGTGTCAAGGACTGAGAATGGCGCTTGGCACACAGTGCTTATGGGTGGTCTTGCTCATTAGGGTAAAAGGTAAGGGTCTATGAGGAAAGGCCAGGAAACAATCTGCTCTTGTTTCTCAGGACTCCAACCCATGTTAGAACCTGATAGAACCAGTCTGGCCAGAGCCAAGTGGTCTATAAAGCTGTTTTATAGACCCCTACATTAAGGGGTGTGGGGGGAGGAGGGAAGAGCAGGGGATGGCCCAGCCCTCACCTCTCTTGCACAGGGCAGACCTGCTGGTCAGGATGGCTTTAGTCACCTCATTTCTACCCAGAAGCTGGAGGGAGCAGCCTGGAGAGAAGGTGAGGACAACCTTTCCTGTCTAGCTGAGCACGAGCCATCCCTGGGTCTTACAGATAACAAAGCCGAGGGTGCCCACTAGTCTCTTCTTGAGTATGCCCACCCACCCTGCCTACACCCAACTATCCACACAATGCCACATCTGTGTATCTATTGTCTTTTCAAAGCCTGTACAGCCAGGGCAAAACTGTCCCACCACCCCTGGTGTTGCTTCGCATAAATGCTAAACTCAGCTGGCATGTAGGTGGATCCTGGACATGAGGAATGTTAGTTTTCCAAGGGATGAGGGAGAGTCCCGGATAGAAGGGACATGGGAATGACTTGGCAAAAACCCTAGTTTCTTTCTTTCTTTCTTCCCCACGTTTGGGGATTGAACCTAGGGCCTCACGTATGCTAAACATTCCTATCATCACTGAACTCCAGACCTTTCTCTTTTTTTGTTTGAGAAGTGTCTCTTTCTGTAACTCTGCCTGGTCTTGAACTCATGATCCCAGACTCAGCCTTCTGTGTAGCTGAGCTTACAGCCGTGCACCACAGGGCCTACCTAAGACCCTAATTTCTGTATCTAAGAGTTTAAGAACGGGAATCCCAGTTTTGGAAGAGGGACTTTGTCCACTATGTACATTAACTTTCAAGCTGGGAAATCTCACTGACAGTCTGGGCAAAGTAGGCCATAAGAGCTAAATGGAGCTCTTTCCTGGATTGTTTGTAGGCCTAGGACATTGCCTAAATAAGCAGAGACCTCCCTTCTTAAAGGTCCCTGCCTCCCAGGTAGCAGCCAGACTCAGTAGAGTCCCTGTCCAGAGCTGTATCTCAGCCTCCTAGGATGTCATGCCTTAAAAACTCCCTAGCATACCATGTGTGTCCCTGACAGAGCTTACCTGCTGTAAAAGGCATTTTGTAGGGGCAGCCGCCACAGGTAGTGCCAATGTGGGCGAGAGGCAGGGGCAGCACCCCACAAACGCTATAGCCATTCACTCCAGTGTCCTCACTGGAGCAGTAGCGAGATGAGCTCCAAGGAGGGTGTTGGAAAGGGATGCCAGAGGGCACTGAGCTCGGGGACGTGAGAAGCCCCTCATTGGGGGCTGCCACCGGAGTCAGCTTGCCTTCTGGGAGCATGGGGCAAGGGGAGTAGCTCCCACACTGCAGCCCGTCTTGGCCACAGTACAGGTAGAAGCTGCCCAGGGCAGTGAGCTCAGGCCCTCCACACAGACCACTGTAGTCTGCTGGATTGCCAGGCATCGGCAGCGGAGACAGCTGAGGCGCAGGGAAGGAGGGCTGGTGCAGTTCCTGCTTGGGGGCGGGTGACTCTTCACCTGGACGGCCTGGCTCTGGCTTCAGGGCTGCTTGCCCACCCATCAGCAGAGGCAGGTGGGGGCGCAAGGGGTCCTCCAGAGCCTTGCCTGGGGCCTGGCGAGATGGCTGGATAGGTGGCCCACAAGGAATAGCAGATGGACAAGGTTCATCAGGCTGTTCTTGCCAGCTGGGGGGCCCTGAAGTCTCCCCAGAGCCAGTCCCCTGCCGAGCCTTGGGACAGTTCTTGTTATTGACCTTGGCCCACTTTGGCCGCAGAATCTTGGGTGCCAGGGGCTCAGCGGAGCGCCCATCTGCTTCAGCCTGGGCACGAGAGGGTCGAAGAGGTAGCTCCCGCTCCTGGCTGAGTTTCAAGAAGGCAGCTGCGTTTAGGCTAGCCAGTCTCTTGGGAGCTGGGTCTCCATCTCGTCGGGCACCTTCATCTGGGGCTGGCTCTGGGGACTGGTCTCGACTTCCTTTTCCAAGGTCTCCCAGTCGAGGTCGCTTTTTAGAGAAAGACCAGGTCCCTGTGGCCCGGTCCCGGCTACGGTGAGGGTCCCCGCCTCGGTTTCGGCGGGCACCTGCCAGGCTGCTTGTGTCTTCCCGCTCCAGCAGCAGATTATTGAGGGCCTCTGCGTTGAGAGAGGCCAGGCGCCGCTTGCGGGGCTGCACAAGGCCAATGTCCTCACTAGATGGGGCTGGACTAGGGGGCTTGGGCAGGTCAGGGGGCAGCTCATCAGCCTCATCTGCACTTCGTGGACCAGCCACGTTTTCCAGGCGAGTCAGCAGCACTTTGCAGGCCTTGGGCTTTCCTGGAACCAGTGAACGCTTACGCAATGGGTAGTTCTTGCGGCGCCCTGGGAGATGCCCAGGGCTCTCAGGCATGCCTGGCTCCACATCTTCAGTCCCCTGTTCCATATTGCTGTCTTCCATCTGCAGGGGCTCCCCTCGGCCAGTGGGGCCAGAACTAAGCATAGGAAGGGACTTCCTCCGAGTGTGTGTCATGGGGTCCCTCCAATCTGCGGGAAAGAAGGCAGGCGATGAGGAGACCTGGTCACTGCCTCCCTCCTGCTGTGTCCAGCTTGGAACTTCCCAGGACCCGCCTTCCAGGTGCCAGCAGACCACCAGTAGCTGTCCACTGGCTCCCCCTCGCCCCTAGCACCTAGTCCCCATGAATTAAGCCCCAGAAAGCCTGAGAAATGTCACAGACACCAATACCAAGGCACAGGAGGAACAGAAGGCAACAATCAGACCTCTTCTTCTGCTTCCATTGGACACCCAAGAGGAGGCTGTAAAAACACAGCCAGAACGGGGCTGAGGCAGTGTGAGGCTTTAGAGACACAACCAAAGTACTACCAACTCCTCAACTCTGGGCTTCTGAGACTAGCCAGAGGATAAAGAGGGGCAGAGAGAGGTTTGAGTCAAAGAACCTGCCTGCTAGGCAGGGGAAGAAGGTCCCTCCATCCAGCAAGAGAGCCATAACTGCATATTTCTGGAAAAGCCCTAAGAAAGGTGAGGCCTGAGCCTGCCCAAGGAGGTAGCCCCCACCTAATCTGGTCAGCGTGCCAGGGTTGGAAACGGATATTTAGCTAGGATTAAAGCTAGCACAGGAGAAAAACCAGTGGTCCTTGTAAGCCTTGCCCTGTACCTCAGTTTTCCTTGATAGGCAAGATAGTGGGCAGGAGAGGGGAGGAGAGTCTCAGGAAGCCCGAGGATGCCCATGACCAGGCATGATTGCTAACTGTGGCTTTGCAGATGTTCCCTACTATATACACTCAGGGGCAGTCTGATCTCAGGTTCTAAGTGACAAAGGCCAGAGCTGGCTGAGCTGTGCACTGCACACTTGTACCATAAAGGCAAGGCAGATCTGCAAGGGTGAGGGAGGGTGGCCAGACTACTTCCCATCTACTCTCCAAAGCACAGGGGCTGCCAAGTGAGGTGCCAGACAGTCCACGCTTCTCCTCACCAGGCACCTCAGGGACCTCCCCATCCAGCAGGCTAGGCTTTTCAGCATCGTTTCCCCACTATTGTTATTCATGCTGGGAGAAGTAGAGAGGGGCGGGGACTTAACCCCAAAGATCCCAAGCCTGAGGATTTCCAGGCTTTGCCAAGTTCTTCCCCATTAGTTTTGTGGTCTTCAGCCATTAGTGGGGGTCACCAGGTGCCTTCTCTGCACAGACAAGCTGCACTGGCCTGGAAAGAGTGAAAGAAAACTCAGCTGATGGGGCAGTGTAGACAACCCTCATGGAGAAAGGACTGGGAAAACTGCAAGGCGGAAGAAGCAACAGGCCATGTGTGGGAACCTGCCACTGTCCAGAAATCAGGGCCCAGGCACGAAGAGTCACAAGAGGCAAATCCATTCATTCTTAAATGGCAGATCTCATAACAATTTCAGGCGTCTCTTTTCTGCTCTGACTCAGGATCGCTGTCCTGGCGCTCAGCACACTCGTCAGCTCGCCCCTTTTACGCTCAAAAGCATCCCAGGCGCAGACAACCCACAGACTCTTTTCTCAAACAAGGAGGCACCCTGTGCCGGCGGCAGAGTATCTGCACTTGTGGGCAAAGCCAAGGTCCTGCTTCCCATTCCCAAAAAGCTTGGAGATGAAGGATGAGTGATTAGACAATGCGGCCAAACATGGGCTGAAGCCCCTCAACAGGCCCCAAGTCGCCAGAGCAGCTGGGCCTGGGAATGGCCGGGGGGCCAAGGGTGAGGTCACCTGGGCCTGTGGCCTTTGAGGACATGGATACCAAGCACAGAGCAAAGGGGGTGGGCAGGATAGAGCGTAAGCAGAGAACAGCAGCTAGTGGAGAGCTCTGAGGAGGGAGGAGGTTGCCTGCTGGAGGTTGGTCACAGGGATGGTGGGCTGTCCCCGGCTATCTGTCTATACTCGGTACTTCCCTCTTAATACCCACAAGTCCCAGGCAGAGAGGTGGGAAGCAGCAGCAGTGACAACTCTCGGAGCCGGTTCCTAGAGTGTTGTTTCCTGTAAAGATGGTTTCACTTTAACCTCCCATTCAGTACTCCAGTCTCTCAGGGAGCCATTGCCCCTGAGGGCTGGACATCCGGTAAACCTCTACATCACAGGGTGCAAGTCCTGTTTCCAAGCCAAGCACAGGAGCCTCCTGCTAGCCTCCTCTGCATCTGCCAAACCTTCTGTCACTGGCTAAAGACTGCTAGAGCCATCAAAGCACATTGCAAAATAACCTCCAGCTTTCATGTGGGGCCTCAGTGGCGCGGTCTTGAGAGGCTGGGGTCTCTGCTGCCGCCCTCTGCTGTACTTGGAAATGAGAAGAGCTAGCGTGAGTCATGCTTTGAAGACCTGTGAGAACCTCAGCAGCAGCTTTTCCCTGGGGTGGGGTTAGGTGGAGGGGCTTGCAGCCTGCCAGGGCCGTCTGCTCTGCAGGAGGTGGCCCAGCAGGGCTGGCCGGGAGTGCAGCCCTGGTCCCTATTCCGGGAGGACAGCCATTCCTTCAGGCCCTCTCATTTCCATTAGCTCAGCCCAGAACTTTGTACCACTGTCAAGTGGTGAGCACTGCTCCTCTGCCCTCAGGAAGACCTGTCCCTGCACAAACAATCCAGGCCCCCTGAGAGAAGGTTCCTGAGAAGGACTCCCCAGGGCAATCACCTTTTACCTAGCTGGTATCAAGCAAGCTCTCACTGGGGAAAACCAGTCTGACTGTCACCAGCCCTGAACAACTGACCTAAAGGACAGTGGCCGGCCAGAGGGCTTCTGAGCCAAAGACCCCAAAAGTTGAACCCCATAAGTATAAGTCAAGTTGGCAAGCAAGAGATTTCCATTCCAGGCACATCAAAGCCTCAAAACTGAGGGGAATCTGGAGCGTTAGGGTGTGTGAGGCTAGGCTTCAGTGTAACTCAGCTCTGCCTGGGGCTTGCAGAAGCCATGCCCAGAAGCAGAAAAGGCACATACCACCCTGTCAACAGAGGCAGTGCACATGCTAGCTGCTACGTGTCCAGCAGAAGGCTCCAACGAGGGAGGCCAGAGGCTTGGGCTACAGGTCACAGTATGAACCACTCCCATAAATTAAATCTGCCCCGGGTAGGAAGAGATCCTCAAAACTGCCTCCCGCTCCCCTTACTACACAGCGCCCCTCAGTCAATCAGAGTCCTCAGTCTCAGGACTGAGACTATTCCCCTGAAAAAAGAATCTTTGTCAGAAACACCAGCTCTCTTGAATCTTACCAAAGAAAAGCAACAAGCACGCAAAGGCAAAGTCTCCTTTTCATTTACATGTTCAACCGATGGCACTTGGGAAAACAGCAGCTTCTTCTGCGTGGCTTATGGTAAGGCCAGGCAAAGGCACTGCACCTCTCTGTCTCTAGTGAGAAGCAGACAGAACCGAGTCTGAGGAAGGCGGGCTTGGCTCTGGGGCTGGGAAGCAGCTCAGTGGTAGAAAGCTTGTCTACCAAGTACAAGGTCCTGGGTTCTTTCTACATTCAGCTTAACAAAATGCAAAGCCAAAGCTGGCTCTGACCCAAATGAACAACTCACTTAAACTTGAGGTTCCTTGTCTGAAACTGACATACCAAAATAAACCTTACTTACCAGCACTGACAAGGATGGCAAGACACCGCGGGGAAGCATGGTGGAGAGCAGAAGCCACAGAAGAGGCACCTATCATCAGTTCCCTACAGCAGGAGCCCTGGGCCGTCTGGGCGAGAATCCAAACATCCAGTCCGCACTTGAACTCTGCTCTGTTACTATTCTGCCAAGGACATGCAAATGTCCATCCCAAGGAAAGATGGCAACAATGTCCCCTTTCCCCTGTGGAGCCAGGGTGGTATGAATGTGGGGAGATGGGACCAGGATGGCATGTGTTCTGACCACCCCAGTATCTAAGGATCCACAGCAGGCACCCACAGCTCTGCCAATTTAACATCACCTGCTGCAGGTACTCAAGCCGCCTTGCAACTGAGCTTAATTATAGAAATACCTGGGCAGGAAAGAGCACAGTGTACAACCAAAGGGAACTGCTCCCACCCACCTGGGCATAGGCTTGCTTTTGATTCTCCTTAGGTCTGGCATCCATCTGAGGAGTTACACCTGCCATCTAAAGGTACCAATACTGTCTAGAGCCTGTAAGACCTCACCTGCTCCTCATGGGTCATACTGAGGTCTCTGGGAACCCAAGAGACACACAGCAAGTAGCTGCATAGGAGTCATGCCCACCCCACCACCCATCCCACGCAGAAAGGAGCTGGCTGGGGCAGCTCAGCTCAGCCCGATGAATATTTTCTTTTTAAAAATCCATTCTGATACCCTAGTATGAGAGCCTAAAGGGCCAAAGTTTCAGACCTTGGCTTACTTCTAGCTCCAGAGCCAAAGTCAGCCAGCCAGCCAGACCTCTTCCACTAACCGTAAAGGCACATGGATTCGCTGGGAGGGGGAGCTCTAACTTAAGACTACAGACTCCCATGTCTGTTAGAGATCAAAGTTTAGGGTAGTAACAGCAGCAATACTAAGTAAGTGCTTTCTCGGGTGGCAGAAACTGCCAATGCCTCAGTATGGAGGCTAAGCACTGCCTACAGGTAGGGAGTAAATAAAGACAGCGCCTTCCATATCTACAGATCCTAAGCAAGGACAGTGGGAGGGTATTGTGCTTTAGTAGTTCATTAGTAGTACCCGTGTCCTGCTTCACGAAACTGACAACAGGTAACCATGTGCAATACCAACTAGTCTTTAGGCGTTTTCTTTAAACACTTTTTTTTTGGTGCATGTGTACATATGCGTATGAGTGCATGCACCAATAGCACAGGTGGTCAGGACAACTTATGCGGTAGCTGATTTCTCTCATTCTACTGTGAGGGTTCTGAAGATGGCACTCAAGAATGTCAGGCTTGGCAGGAAATGCCTTCACCCACAGAGTCGTACTGTTGGCCCTAGGGGATTTAAAGGCCCTAACACCTTAGCCATTTTACTCTCCCATAGTTCTTCCTGGTGTACAGCTCCTGTGAGAACCAGAACACCCATTGCTCCTTCCCAGGCACACTGCACTGCTTGTGATCTCTGTCCCTACCACCAGTCCCACAGCAGAGCCTCGTCAGGACTGGAAAAGAGCCTGAACTCCAAGCCTTGCTTGGTTTACTTTTCAATGCAAGACTGTTTGTTTTAAGGATTAAGTGAGAACATGTATAGAGTGCCTAGTATACACCAGACAATTAATACAAGCCCATTCTTTTGTTTTTCTTATTTCTAAAATTCTTTTGTGTATCAGTGTTTTGGCTGCCACGTATATGCACCGTTTGTGTGTCTGGTGCCCCCCCAAAGTCAGAACAGAACGTCAGATCCTGAGAACTGAAGTTACAAACAGCTGTAGGTCACCACATGGGTGCTGGGACTCGAACTTGAGTTCTTTGAAAGAGCAATGAGTGCTCTTAACTGCTGAGCACTCTTGTGCCTGATATTCGCAAATCTCCAACACCAGTAAAATATGGGTGTGAGGAAATCTCAAGGCAGGCTCAGTACCCTAGTAGTTTTGGGTCAGCTTGGGTGACACGGGGACCCCAGTGGCTTGTCAGCTACCTCTTGGTCCTGAACATAAGTAGACCACCAGTCATGAGGACAGCTATGCCCCAGACCTTTCCAACAAAGAACCTCCTGATTCAAGTCCCAAGGCCAAGTCTTCCAAACATTCCACTAAGGGAGTCACAAGGCAGGCTCCTACGCTACCTAAACAGGTGGCAAGCCTGGGGGACGTCAGGTAGCCTCCTCCTTCCCCACTACTAAATTCTATCCATTGGTTTACCTGACTGCCAGCTCACTGGCCTGACTCAGTAAGGGTAGAAAATCCCATATTCAAAATCCTTGGATCTGTAAGTATTTTAGATTTCTGGGTTCCCACCCCAGTCCATTTTGGGAAATGTACATCTACTTTACCAGCTATAGATCTAAGATACAGAAGAAAAAAAAAAAAAAGAATATGCTCCCCAACAACGTTTGAGGCAATCCAAGGACTTTAAATGTCTGGATTAGGGAACCCTCTGGCCTTCAACTTTACCCTCACTCCCAAGAGTCCATCGTGCCTATTCAACTTAATCCACACTCATAAATTAATTTTGTATTAACTCTTTCACGAGCATCCCTTTTCCTCTCCATCTCACCTAGCTACCTCAAGGAAAGACTCTACATGCCTCCTCCACCCCGACCATTAGTAGGTAAGCATACACACATTATGACAAAGAACTCTAGAGACAGCCTGGGCTGGGGATGTAGCTAGCAGCTGTCTAGTATGCAGGCAGCAATGGGTTTGATCCCCACCATTGCATAAAACCAGGCAGTGTGATGTACAGCTGTAATCTCAGTGAGGTGCGGGAGGCATCCTTGGCTACACAGTAAATCTGAGGTCTGCATGAGACCCTGTCTCAAAACAAAACAGTAAGCAGTAAATCCAGAAGGGATAGGGAGGTGGAATCAGTACCAAAGAGCCAGATCAGTCCCCAAGGTCTCTAAGTGCGCAGGGGCAGAGAACATGACTCACCAGGGGCTCCTACTGTCCCAGGAATGCTACTCTGTATTCTGGGTACCCAGTACCACCTAGTACATGGCAATCACTGCATCTACCTTCACAACAGTCTAGGGAAGCAGCTGTTACCATTACATCTTCAGGAGACTTAAACAGGCACAAAGAGTTCAATAAAAATGAATGAAGGAAGGAAGGAAGGAAGGAAGGAAGGAAGGAAGGAAGGAAGGAAGGAAGGAAGGAAGGAAGGAAGGCGTGTTCCTATACATAGGGGAGCTCTGCAGGTACAGGCACATACTGCCAAGCTTCATGATCTCAGCTAAATTCTCCAGAATTCACATGGTGGAAGGAAAGACCTGACTGCCGCAAGGTGTCCTCTGACCTACATGTGCATGAGCACGCGCGCACAGATACCCTCCCTCCTAAGAAAACCCTACCTAGCACAGTAAAAAGCAAAGGGGGGGGGCGGTGCCATCCAGGTGTCTCAGAGCCCATACTTCCACAGTTATCATACTTCCTAGGGCCTCACAGGATGGCTGCTGGGTCACAGCCCAACATAATAGTTTCTCTTGAATTTCTCAGCTTAAAGAACTGTTCACAGAGACAGGTTCACACACCTATAAATACTAGCACTCAAGGTGAGGAGGGGGAAGGGGAGTTCTAGGCAGACTGGGCTATATAGGATCCTGTCTCTAAATCATCATCAGTATCGTCGTCATCATCATCTTTAGAAAAGTTGGCTCGAATTTCCAAATAAACTTTTTTTTTTTTGGATGCAGGGCTTCTCTGTGTAACAATCCTGGCTTCCCTGGAACTTAATTTGTAGACCAGGCTGACCTTGAATTTACAGAGATCCACCTGCCTCTGCCTCCTGAGTGCTAGGATTAAAGGTGTGTGCCACCACCATTGCCCGGCCAGAATAAACTCTTGCATACATTTTTGAAACAAAATCATTTTATTACTTAGAAAGTGGGGAATGCTCCAGAGAGAACATATTTTACAGTAAATCCAGGAAAGAACTTTCCCCAAACATCTACTCAAAGTCTACAGGCCCGAGGGAAATCCCCTTCCCCGGCTCAGACTGCAATGGAGGGAAAGTGGCCTATCACAGTGGAGACGGCCACCTTAACTTACAGAGACACCCACCTTAACTTACAGAGACATAGCAATTGCTCCTGCTCCTCTCTTCAGGGCAGATAACCTCTCGTACTTTCAGTTTTCTATAAGAGCATTTCCTCTCTATAGAATTCTTTTCTACAGTCAATGGAAACGCTGTGAGCCCGAGTCAGCGCTGGGAAATGACCACTGACCCTGGCTGCAGAGGTGATGTGGTACTACTCTCTGGCAACAAGTGGCACCTCAATAATAACTACTCTAAGAACACACTTCTAAACTACCTGGCAGCACAGAAACCTGATAAACAAACTGTGTTATCCCCAAGCATTCCCGACAAGTGACTACAACCGCAGAGGGTCCATTCTGCTCTTCTGCAGCAGGAAACTGGAAAAATTGTATTGGCATAGGCAGAAACTAGATACACACACCTGACTCCAGGTCAGGGAAATCAACATATCTGTCCTTCCTAAATCCCAGAGAAGGAGCAGAGGCCAGAGAAAATAATCAGACCCAGGACGTTCTTAGCTAGTACTGCTATCATTAACTATGAAAGGCCACCGTCTTTTCATTCAAGTACTTGGTTATGGTATCTTGGAAGTTACTGATTCATAACACCAGACCGAGAGACAACCCTCATTCCTTCCTGGCAGACCAAGCCCGTGGAGGAGCTCAAGAGCCATCAGCACACTGAATCAGATGAAGAACCACCTGTGCAGGTATTTCCCACTGTGCAAAGACAAATGTAATGACCACTACTCCAGGACACCAAGTCTGAGAAGTGACTGCACTCTGGGCCCTGTTCTCCAAACCCAGCTGCCTCTCATCCCCAGCTTTCACACCAAGATACCTGGGACAGGACACCCACGCCCTCACTGGGACCCCAGGACTTGGCAGCCCTGAGCAGGAATGTTCGGTGCCCACTGCTTCCTCCACTTTTTAGCCGGCTTACAGCTCATTAGTGGCAAAACCAGGATAGGGGCTGTAGAAAGATAAAGAAGCTGAAATTCAAACTAGTACATTTTATTCCAGCTAGGTGCCTCCCATAAAACCAGGTAGGATCTTATCATCCAAGACCTCCTGGGCATGACCTAGGAAGATCTAAGCAGCCTGAGAGGTCAGGAGCTGCATTAAGAATCTTACACCAGGTATCGGGAGCCTCTGCTGCTAATTTTCACAAGCTCTGGACCACACAGGGTATTATTCTTCCGTCTTTTTAGGGCTAACAGACACTGTGCTGGCCCGCAGAGCCAAAGCGCACTCTCCTCACACTCCCCTTGTCCCTCCAAAGTCACGACACAAAGGAAACAAGCCTTGCCAGACAGTGCTAGCAAGTTCCCATAAATACTTGGGCTGGGGTAGTGCTGCTTATGTAAAATGCTTCCCCATTGAGGGATGCTGCTTTATTTACATTCTTCACGACCCATTCATAAAAAGGAGGCCCTTTAATGTCGGACTGTTCATATAATGCTCCATAAACTCGCCAGCTTTGCTGGCAGCTTCAGTTCAACACAGACTACTTTTGAGCTCTGGGGATTTTTTTTTTCCTCCTTAAGGTTTTTTCCTCCTCCTTAATGACTCACCTTGCGACAGGGCACTGAGGCTAGATGTTGCCTGAGCAAGGTCAGGAGGAACAACAGTAGATAAAACAAAAACATTCTAAGTCCTCTTAGATGCTCTGATGGAGAGGTGGGGAGAAATGAAAATAATTACCACATTTTCACTGAACTCCAATTTCTAGTAGATATGCTAGGTTGATTTTCTTTCAGGTCTACTGAAATTTCCTTCTCGGGTGTCAAATGCTACCCAGTTCATACCTCTAAATACTGGAACGCATACGGAGGGCGCCTCCTGTATCCCTAAAGGAGAAGGGCTCTCTTTCTGGATTGTACTTTGCATCATGGATGAATAAATTAAAAGGCTGTTTCCTCTCCTGCGGGTTCTAGACCTGCTGGCTCCCTGCTGGCTCTGACAAGTGCAGAATCTGGTTAAGGTATTCAGGCAATGTTCCTGAGTAGGGAAAGGACCTATGTTCCAGGATGCACACTGCAGACAGAACAAGCAGATGAGGAGCAAGCCCAGGAGAGGCGTTCTGAGGTGGCTTTTCCCTTACAGTAAAGGATAAGAGTAGTAGGATTTTTTTTTTCTTAACTGACGGGGGAGAGGTCCGCATTACCATGGCAACTGTAAGGGGTGGCCTTCCTGATTGGAAGGGAAATGCTGGTCCATTAATCATCAAACTGGGGCACAAAAGAGAGGTTTGGGGGAAAGAGGATGGATGCAAGATATGCTTCTTCACCAGTGAGCGTCAACGCAGCATCAGTCTTCTCCCATGTTCCCAAGGTCCATGCTTGATCACCAACAGAAACCAACTTCTAAGAGCGCTGGAAGGATAGCACTCCATCCTCAAAGGTCCAATACGGGACAGACCGAGCCCCCAAAGCGGAAAAACACTTTCTAGAAAAGGACCCTACGAAGCCCATCCATGGACTAGCCCAGGTTTATTTTTCTCCTCTGTTCTCCGAAGAGTGTTTTCTCCCTTATTTACACCCAGATGAGAAGAGGTAAAAACATATGGATTCATTTAGCATGGACAGCAAGCAAATTGCAAATGAACAGAAAAGCTGGGTAGAAGAGAGGGAAAGGATGGTTTAGTGGGGACAGGAGGAAAACAGGGTTACAGCCCCTTTTCAATTCATGTCTGTGTGGTGTCACATGAACTATCTAGGACCGACTTCACCAGCAGATGGGTCAGAACAGCAGCAACAGAAAACACCCATGAGAGTCTCACAAACATGCCCTATTTATATACCTTTGACAGAAAGGGTCAGAGCCCTCCAAGGACTGAATCCATACAGGGCATTTCTAGAAAAGCCAGGCTGCTCTCTGTTCCAGAATAGACCACACACACACATACACACACACACACACTTTAATTCACTACACCTATCCTTAAGAAACTTCCAGCTCACAAAATATTTGAGAAGACACTGTGCTAGAAAACACATTTTCCTGAACAACACCAAGACAATGGACAAGTGGAAGAGAAGGAAAGGGAAGAGCCAGGAGCAAAGGGCAGAGGAGAGACAAATGTACAGAGTGACTGGTGAACAGCCTTGGGGACACTGTCGAGGGTCAGAATGCAGGGAAGAGAGAGCAACCACAATTTAGTGAGTAAGAAACTGACTCGTGGAAGGGTCCTGTGGGGAGAACGATGTGCACAGATTGGATTAGAAGAGTCAGAGGAAGCAAGAGGAAATGACATGGGAACATGGCAACAGAAAGGAAGGGAGGGAGACATCAAAAGAAGAAACCCAAACCAGCACAGTGGTGCAGAGACAACTCCAGCACTCAAGAGGCAGACAGAAGGGTTGCTGCAAGTTCTTGGCTAGCCTCAGCTAGAGCGCGAGAGCTAGGGTTGGGAAGGACAGAAAGGAGGGACGGACAGAGAGGAACAGAGAGCAGACACATACTAACGGCTCAGCTCCCCTTAACACTGATCTGACAGGCATGAGTCTCCTGCCAGGTAAAATCCCTACCACAGAGGGAAATGTTATTTCGGCAACTCCTTTTAACCTTCCAGCAGCCAAATCAGGTCACCCTTCTGACTGCCACCAAAAGAAGTCACATACAGTGCAACCCCAGCAAAAGCACAGATTCTCCAGCCTTCTCTGGATTTTAGACACACAATTAAATTCTGTCAAACAAACCAGTCTCTTGTGAGAAGTAATACTCCCTTTCCCACAAGCCTCAACTCCACCCTCCCGGGGAGAGCAATGGGTGCCATGAATGAACTCCATAGCCTACTGCCCAGTCCCCTTTGGCAGACAGGTAGCTTTCTCATCAAGGGTTTACAGCCAACCTCAGCCGAATGGGGCTCTTGACGGGTCCCCCTGGTGTGCCACTCCAACCCAGATTTTTCTCAGCAAAAGACCATGTTCTCAGCTGTCATTAGCCCGAGTCTCCTCTCTTCCTGTTCCCAACATGCTCACATGGGGGGGGGGACGCACTGGAGCTGAGTGGGTCTTTAACAACCGGGTAAACAGCACACAGCCTAGAGCTGGTCACTGCTGGGGTTATCAGTACTCTCAGCTTAAGTTAGGGATTCCAAAGTGTTCTACGACAGTGTTGTCCCTGAGAAATGTGGTCCCTCAGAAGCTCTTTACTCCTTTTAGTAGAAGATATGCAGGTGCAGAAACTGGGAAGAAACGTGTCAGGTGGCACAAAAGACAACTGGAAACCTCATTTTTTCTCATCATCACATTTCTCCTTGGATTTATGGACTTCGCTTATCATGTCCCTATGAGGGTACCTTCTTAGCTAAGAAAAACTGCTACAGCAGTAGTGAAGGCATCGACAAGCACAGTGGGTGTGTGTGTAGGGGGGTGGGTCCCTTAGTCCCAATCCAAGTAGTCAGTTGTCGGTGCTCTTAAGACTGCCGACAATGGGCCACTAAGAGACATCCCAGGTGGAGTTAAACCTCTACCGGTAGGCAGACTTGCTGAACGCCTCTCACTGCTAGCAGGCTCTGCTCGCCTCCATGAGTCCACCAAGCCGGTTCGCCACCGGCCAGGGCACTCGGTGCGCACCCCCCCCACCCCTGCCCCTCCGCCTTGGCTAAGTCGACCCCACTCTTCCCGGAGCCGCGAGGCGATCTGCGGCTAGAGCCCAGAGCCAGTGCCGCAGCTCCTCCCGGTGGACGCCCCGGCCCCCGCAGTCCCCAGGGCAGAGTCCGGCCCCGTCGCCCGCCCCTTGGGGTGGGTGCCCCGGACTCGCTCCCCTCCCCGATACCACTACCTGCGTCCGCTCGGGCGCCGCCTTTGTCCGGCCCTTCATCGCCGAGCGGGCCCCTCGGGCCCGACCTGACCCGGCCCCCAGCCCCGGAGGAGAGGCGGCGGGGCTGGAAGGGTACAAGCAGGCCGGGCCTGGAGCACCGGGTCCCGCTGTCACTTGGAGGCGGTCTGACAACTTCGATTGCCCCCGCCCCACCTCGGACTCGGCCGCCGCCCCGCACGGTCCCCACAGGGCCTCCCGCGGCCCACACTCGCTGTTCGAACCGGTCCCCTTCCGTCTTCGGCGCCTCCCTTCCTCCAGCCCGACCCGATCGGGTCCACACTACCCCTCGCCCTGGCGCGGCCCCCATCCCCACCCCCCCTCCGGCAATAGCCTGTCTGCTCCCAACCCGGGAGGGCGCCCCCCCCACCCCGAGAGGGCGATCCCGCGGCGACGCCCCCGGCCGCGGCCCCTTGCCTCGGGGACCGCGATGGGGGAGGGGGCGCGGCGGGGGCCTTGCCGCCCGCGCACTCGGAGGCGAGCTGGTTCCACCGCGGCGAGGAAGCGCCCCTCGTCCTCCCGTCCTCCGTAGCCCGGGACGCCCGCGCCACCGCCGCCCGGCCAAGCTGCCACCCTGCGGCCGCCACCCACCCCGCCCCCGGCCTGTGAGGCGGGCGCCCCCCGGGGGCTGTCACCTCGAGGCGCGCCGCGCTCCCCGATGGCGGGACCGCGGCGCCGGACCCGGGGGAGGGAGGCGGCGCGCGCGGGCGGGCAGGCGGCCGCACCTGCTTCTTGTCGTCCGTCCGTCCCTTCCCGGGGCTGGCGGGGGCGGCGGCGCGCTCGGCGGGGCGCGCTGACGGGCGGCCGGTCCTCTCCCTTTGCTAGTCCGCCTACCTAGCTCGCTCGCCCGCCCGCCCCTTCCCCCTCCTGGATCCCGGCCCCTCGCTCACCGGGACGAGCGACGCGGACGGCGCGGCTTTGGGCGCCCGCAGGCCCCGGCCGGGCTGGAATCCGGCGGCTGGAACCCCCCGGGGGCGCTCAATTCCCGGGCTCCACGCTGCTGCGTCAGCGCCTCCTCCTGGGGGCCGGGGCCGGGCGGGCGGAGCGGGGGCCGCGGTCGGGCGGGGCCGTCGGGGGGGCGGGCGCGTCTGGCCCGGGCGGGCGGACGGCAAGGGCCGGACGGGCGGGGCAGGCGGCCAGACGGGCGGGCAGCGGGGGCCGGGCTCCGGGATCCGCTACGCCGCTCGCGGTTCCCCCACAAACTCCCCGAGAGCGGAGCCTCCGCCGCCCTCCTTCCTGCTTCCTCGTCTCCAGCCAATCAGCGGCGCGCCCCTCGGCAAGCTCCGCCAATCAGCCGCCCCGCCCTGCGCTGGCCCCGCCAGCCAATCCGGCCCTCGGCTCCCCCTCCCGCTTTCCAACCAATCAGAATCGCGGGTCGGTCGTCCCGACGCAGGGGGCAGCACGAGGCGGCCGGGGGAGGCGGTGCGGGGAGTGGTGGGGCCTGGGGGGAGGGGTACGGTGCCAAGGGTGGTGGCGGGGGGATGATTTTCTTTGCCGGCTTCTTGGGTTTTCTCCTAGTCTTCGGAGCCTGTGCCCGTATCCCATGGTGACCTGACCCTGAAGCCCCAGCCCCTTAGCTGCAGACCCCCACCCTGAGAAATCTTAGCTCACCCCCTCCCTGACCGTCACCCTTCTACATCTCTCTTCCCTGGTAACCTCTCTAAGCACCCGCTACAGTAAACTGCGGGCCGAGGGACACCCCACCCTCCTCAGGCTGCTGCCCCCGGGGCAAAGCTTCGGGAAGACCAGCCGAAAAATCAAGCAAGAACAACACCCCCTTTTCTGCTGAAAGGGCCCCAGACTCGCGCGAAAGGGCCCCGACTGCTGAGAAGCCCCTCCCGCCCTTGCCTCATCTTTCCGACTTCCCTGCTTGCCACGTCTCCTTTCCTTCCTAGCAAGGTCGGTCCTGGCTCGGTAACCCCTCACCCGCATCTCTTTTTCCTCTTTCTGCCCTTCACCTCCGCCCCCCACCCCGGCTCCCAATTCGCCCTCTTTGAGAAGCCGAATGTGGAACCCTCATCCATTTCCAGCTGACAGCAGAGCCCGGTCTGTGAGTCCTTGACACCCACACACCCTCTTCCACCACCGCGGGGAACATCAGAGCTCTCCGAGGGAGGGCGAAAGGGGCGGGCAGCCCAACAGGCGCGGCTGGACACCTTCCTTGGCGTCCCCAAGCCAGCGTAGACCCAATGCAGACACTTACCTAGCTTCCCCATAGTCACCTTCTGCTGTGGCTCCGTCTCTCACACCCACAGACGTGCTTTTCCAAGCCTGAGCACGCTCTCGGGGTCAGCTGGGTGGGTGGGCACAGCAGGCTGAGGTCATACGAAGGGGTGGGAGGTCCCTATGAGGTGCGGGAAGGAACTGTGTCCTGGACACCTTGTCGCGCCAGAGCCAGCCCAGGACTTCACTTCAAGGAGCTGTAATGTGCACACAGTAGGTTCTTGAGAAATCCTTGAGAGTCCACCCCTGAACAAAGCCTCATTCCCAATTCAGGCGGGGGAGGGGCGCTTAGGGAGGTAAAGGAGCAGGAGCAGAAAGGGTAGTGTCAAGTCACCCGAGCCTGGGAGCAGCCGGGGAGGGGCTGGGCCCTGGAACGCCTAGGGCAGAGAAGCGCCCAGAGTGCTGCTGAGGAAGCCTGGTTAGTAAGCAGGAAAAACCGAGCCTTAAAGAGTGGCTTAGGGGCTCCTCCTGCTCTATATCCTGTGCCCCACCTCTCCCAGACCATGCTACTGAAGCACTGACCCAGGCAGCTTTGAAGGGAACTGCCAGTCTCTGTGGCTGGGCAGTAGCCTCCCTCGCAAAAAGAAAAAGAAAAAAGAAAAAGGCAGTTCATTTGCTTCCAGAACTACGCGGGAGGACCCCCAGACTACCTACAGGGCATAGTTTACCAAGGCCGTGCTAAACCGTGGTGCACAAACTTCTCAAAGGGCCAAACTCTCTTAGGACCACTACCCTTCCGTCTGCTTCCTATCGTTAGGGAAGGCAACATCTCAAACCTTGAAAGTAGGACCCTGAAGGACTTTTCCCTTCCTTGAGCTTCCCAAGGCAAAGATTCCCAGCAGTCCTTTCCAGTACACACAGGCCAGCCCTACTGTCCATCTCACAAAATTAGCCCCTCTCCTCGGCCAAGTCCATTGTCGTGTCTCACGGTAGACCTCAGTCCTCATCAGATCGGGAGTAGAAGGCACCTAAATGGCCGCTGAAGCTCCCGAAGGTTGGAGAAGGAGAGGGGATAAGGCGGGATAAGGGGACATAGCTGCTTTATCTCTGATAGTGGGGGCACTGGGACTGAGAATCAGGAAAGATAGGTCACAGTGAAGGATACTCAAGTGGCAGGCCACTTTAAGCATGGGAACGGACAGAGCAACATTGCTGGCGTGGGCTTCTCCCTGACACCTTCAGGCTAAACCCCGTGGCCCTGGTACTCGAGGGCAAGAGTTGACATCTCTGGGACCCAGGTAGGAGGGAACAGAGAATCCCGACTGTGGAAGAGGCAAAGCCTCCAGGAGCTACTAGACTGCCCAGCCTGCTCCATCGCCAAAGGAACTCTGTCCTCAGAGCTTTCCCTGTGGGCGGCTGGCTCTTTTGCCCCAGGTGGCTCAGGCTCAGTGGGCTGGGGGGAGGGGGACAGCACTGGCTTGCTAAAGGCACTTGATGTTCCTCCTTTAGCAGCCCACTGATCTCCTGGGTCCCCTTCTCTCTCGCTTTTTAAAGCTGGCCAACAAGTCAGCTAAGAGGAGGCCAGGGTTATTATACAGGCTGCTTGTACCTCAAAGGGACCTTCTGGCCTCCTATCCTCTCTCACTCCATTTTCAGGAACCTCTGCATCTGGTCCATCTTCCTTCCCAATCCGGAGCCTCTCTGAAAAGGCTCCAGCTCTCTTAGTTTCTCCAGCCTTTCTTTAGAGCATGTTGCTCCCATCCCACTCCACCAGAACAGCTGTGCCAGTGCCTGGGGGTTGTCACCTTTCCTCTCTCTGGCCAAAAAAGGGTTTGTCACTTGGTCTGGAAAGAGGAATGGATCCATCAGGTCTCCACGACTATCTACCCCCTCCCCCGCTCACCCCCCCACCCCCCCCCCCCCCCCCCCCGCTCACCCCCGCTCACCGCAGCCCGCAGAAGAGGCTTGCTCTTTACCTAAGCACCTCCCGACCTTTCAGTAAGGGTTAGCTGCCTCGGAGCCGAAGAGCCGTGGAGATGGATGCCTGGAGGAGAACATCCAGGGCCAGAGAGAACGTGCTGCACACCCCTCCCCCACCAAGTACAACCAGACTGACAGCAGGGACAGACCGGCTGCTCTGTCATCCCCAGTTCAGCCGCGAAGCACCTCCCCCCAATTGCCGCTGCAGTCCCAGCAGATCGCCTGCCCTGAGAGATCCAGCCACCTGGCACGGGCAGGGCACCCAAGCCCCCAGCGAAGTTTCTGTGAAGGTGGCACTGACCACTTTCACCTGCCTCGATGTCATGCCCAGGTGTCGCCTTTCCCGGTGTAGACAGGCAGCCCTCCTCTGCCTCTCCTCAGAACGTTCAAATTCCAGGTCCCAGAACTCTGAGCAACCTGGCCTCTAAGCTCCACTGGACCAGATGAAGGACTGACTCTCTTGTGCAGGGACACCTTGGCATGGATTAAATTTTATGCCACTTGCCCCCCCCCCGTCAAATGAAGCCCCCTTTTGCTGGGACCTGCTCCCTCTTCAGAGGGGTCAGAACACCCCCTCATAAAGGGACTTCCGGAAATTATTTGCCCTCAGGCAAAGCCAAGTGTAGAACTCTGGTTCTTACCTGCTGTGGCCTCTTTCCCTAGGGATAGGAGAGTCAGAGGTACTCCCTTTCTAACTAAGCTGGAGGGGACGGGCCCCCTCCTGCCACCAAGAAGAAGCCAGTTGTTGAGTGCCCATCAAAGAGGATCGTTTCTCTTCCCTAAGAACGTCTATTGCCACAGGCTGGGTTCGGGTGATCGGGGGTCTGAGTGGGACCAGTCTTCGCACAACCCGCATGCGCTCAGACTTTGGGGGCCGCATGCCATGGTGCTGTGTCCAAAACCCCCATCTGTCCAGCGCTAGCCTCCAGATTGCTAGCCAGGGAAGTCTTTGCAGCTGCCCCTCCCAGCGAAAGCTGTTTCTGCATTCTCCTTCCCTTTGACACTGGACTCCTACCCTCGTTGGGTCCCCGGCCTTCCCCTTAAGCTGCATTCTCTACCCCTCACCCGAGCTGCTTCCCTGCAATGCCAACAACTGCTGCTTACACCTATTTCAGGCTCCTTCCTCCCCTAGTCGGCGTCCCTGGGGTCCGCCTGCACCCCCACCCGTCAAGGGATGGGGGATGGGCACACCTCAGCTCCCTAGAGCGCAGTAAAGCTGCTTCTCCTCTCCGCCGCCTACCAGGCACCTAGGTTCATCCAGTCCTTAAAGCTAGAAGGTTGTTGGTGGGGGGGAGGGCATAAATGGCGGAGAGGGGCCCCGAGGGCACTTCAGCCGGAGAGGGACAGTCACAAGTCGCATTCACTAAAGCCACCTCTTCTGCATTCTCCCTTCACCGGCGGAGGGTAGACACCGCTGGGGGAGGGCTTTCCTGAAGCTTGGGAGCCCTCCAAGGCCCCCACCCTTGCCACTCCCTGGAGGAAAGACACCCCCCCAGGACTGGAGTAGTGAGCCCCCTCCCCCCCCTCCGTAGCTGCAGCAGCCTCCGGCTGAGGTCAGGCTCCACCTCCTTTCTCCGGATGGAGAGAGCTGAGGGTTGTTTGTTGTTGGGGTGTGTGATAGAGAAGGTTCGAGATCACCTGGCTGGGTGGGCACGCCTCTGAGAGTCGGAGCTGAGCCGGGTGGGCTGGGTTAGGCTGGAGCCTGTCCTAGAGGGCGAAGTACTAACCTACCCCCGCCCCCGTCCCAGGGTTCGGGCTGGGCAGTCGGGTCGGCGGCTCGGGTTCTGTGCGGCTCACGGCCCCCCACCCCCACTGCGCTCCATCCCTTAGGGAGTGATCGGAAGGTCCCAAGGCAGAGGCCAGTCGGAGAGTGACTTCCTACTTTCAAGATGCTTCCAGTCCGGCACCCGGATGGGTTGTGGGTAGAGGGAGGAGGAGACTGAAAACTAACTTTCTGTGAACATCGTGTAATGGCTGCTGGGGAGGGGCAGGTGCCAGGGTCTGTTCCCGGGTGTGGGGCTGGGGAAAGGTGCGGGCATTCTGACAAGAGTCCACAACGCGAGCTGCTTTTGCAAAGCAGCCGACTTTTTTTTTTTTTTTTTGACAGACTTTCGGGAGCAGGGAAGATGAGGACACCGGCGGCAAGGGTCTCCCCTTTTAGCATGGGTAGAGATCTGTGAGACCCGCTCAGAGCTGGAGAACCTCTGGAACCACTCAAGTTCTCTTAGATACGCCACGCCCTGCACCAGAGGCGTTGGGGAGCACTCTAGATCATTCTAGGAAAAGAAACTCTGGGCCTGAGATCCAAAACGCAAACCGACGGAACAATGCTATGCTTTCAGATAGGGGCAGTCCGGTAGCCCTCAGTTTCCTCTGAGCTTTACTTTTGGGTCTCACCTTCTTTCCCAGGTAGGAACTAGGTGAAAAGGGTCCCTTCTGGGGCACAGACCCCTCAAAGATGCTGCCAATCCTAACTGCCCGCCATACCTGGGAAAGGCTGAGAAAGGCAAAGGCGATTTCTCTCCTCAGAGGCAGTCAGCCTTGCTAGCCCCAAACTGTTGATTACTGGAGCACCTACTGGAAAAGATACCAACATGGAGAACAAAAGCGCTTCTCCCCACCCTATCTGAAAATAGAACTCTCAAGCCATAAAAATCATAGAGAGACCAGTATGGTGGCAAACACACTCCTCTAATTCCATTCGGTGGTAGGAAGAGGCAGCTTCTTTGAAACCAGCACGGTTTACATAGTGAGTTCCAGACCAGCCAGGACTACCAAAAAAATATGTAAATGGAGAAAAGTGAATTGGTTCCTCCTTCTTACCCCAATCCCACTTGGGATACATTTAATGTGGCTGATTCACAGATGAGGGAGCCCACGATTAACGCAGTAAGTGCCTATCCCTCAGTGCAGAAAGGGACTTGCTTGTCCTCCTCTTGACTCTTAAGTCAGTGTTCAGCATCTACCTGGAGCTGCCACGCTTGCTGCAGCCCACCGCCCTGCCTTCTTCCAGCTTGAAGGGCACGTAGGGCCTTATTTTCCAGTCATCCCCAGCTGGTTTCCACCTTGGTTTGGGGGATTGCTATGCCTCACGTGACAATATGCTGGTATCAAGGAAGCCCCACACTCCAGCACGGCCTTTTCCAAATGGTAATTTAGCCTGCAAGCAAATTCTCTGGGTACAGTTCATGCCTCTTATCTATTCATCTGTTGAGAGAGGGTCTCCCTGGATAGCCCAGGCAGGGTTCAGACTTTCTTTGCAGAACAGGCTAGCCTCAAATTGCCTTTCTCTTCCCCGGCCTCCAGAATGTTGAGCTTTCACGCTTGCGCCACTTGACCCGGCTTTTGCTCAATTTATTTACCTTCCGTTCTGGAGCTCTCTAGAATTTCTACCTCTGGAATCGCTATTTTCAAAAGTCAATCCTGACTGTCTAGAAAGGTCTGAAGCTCAGAGTTCTAGGAAGTCTACATAGCCCCCTGCCTCTGCTTCCTGGGCCAACTTGCTTTATCTGGGCCACTAAAATGAGTCTATAAACACCTGAAGGGCAGGTCTATGGACACATTTGTTGCTTCCTGTAGGTCTAGCACAGTCCTAGCCCCAAGGAAACATTGCCGATCCTCCAGTTTTTGCCCTTGGACACAGCCCTTCACCTCTGCCCTCCCTCAAATCCTCTTAGAGGTAAATTAGTCCCCAAGAACAATCCAGCAAGCAAGTATTGTTGGTTTTCACAGGACTCTCAAGAAAGACTAAAATTAGAAGCCAATACTATTTTTTTTATTTTGAGATTTAAAGTAAGTTTCAATTTCTCTTGAGGAAAAAAATCAGATTTGCTACTGTTGATGGCATTCTATTGTAGTGATGGACAGATAGGAAGTAGCCAGTGCCATCTTACAGAGTGAGTATGCTTTGATTTGCCCACCGTTCCTCCTTTCTCATTTGGGGTACTTTTGAGAAGTCCTAACCCTGAAGGTTTCAAGTTTATGATTCATAACCATGGACTATCTGCCTACCTTAGACCTTCTTGGAGATCCTTGTTGCAGTCTTGTAGTCGTCTCTAAAAAGGCGCTTTCATTATTCCCCCAGGAACAAAGTTTACCCAACATACTTAGCCAATACCCACAGACCAGGCTGCCGGTGAAAGGGAAATTAAACAGGATTTGTGGGCTTTTTCCCGGCGATCACTCCTAAGAGCATGGCATACTCTCTGGAAAATGGAGGTGCCATGCTTTATTTTGTGGAAGGATCAGTAAGTGATTGGTAAGGAGCAGCTTCATGAGTGGGAGGAGAGGAAATGCATGTGATGGACTAGATGCCAGGGTCAGCAGCTTCTTTCTTAGCAGACACTTTGTCTCCTCAGATACCCCAGTGGAGTATGTTAAATGGGACTTCTTCCCTGAAGCATCTTGATAGAGGCCAGGGTGCACACCCTGTGGGTCTGTGAGTACAGACCTGTAGCCCTGTATAGTCCCTGGAAAGATGAGGAAATCCAGATCTGGAATGGGTACTATCTTGAGAGCTCCAAAACCAGTGAAGTAGCAGAAGGCAAGGGCAAGCGCTCAATAGGCTTCTTTATTTAACCCTCAGCAATCCTGGCGGGGGTTTATGCCCAAATTTACAAAAGAACAAGAAAACGGAAAGGTGAATGATCTGAGCGACTGCTAAGATCACACAGGCTTGGGTGTTTTGAAAACCTTTCCTGTTTGTTTGTTTGATTTTTGATATGGCATTTAACATAAAGGTCAAGCCGAAGTCGAATCCTTTATAGAGCTTTCTTTATTTTCTCTATTTTTACTGTATTCCACACAGTGTAGTTGTTAAGGATGCAAGCTCTGAAGACAGAGTGCCTACGTAGATGTCCTAGCTCCTTTGTCTTCTTAAAACATTTCTGTGTTTTTGAACAGTGCCTGACCCTAGCCAGGTGCCCCCAAAGCATTAGCAGTTGTGAGTCTAACCTGTTCTCGTCCAGCTGTGCCTACAGGCTGCCTTGCTTCCCTACATCCTCTGTCTATACCCTATTGCCTCCCATGGATCCCCAGCTCCATGGTGCTTGTGGCTTTCTTCTGTCCTCCCAAGCTGCAGCCTGTTCCTTTTTCTGGCCTCAGTCAGGTTGAGTGGCTTCTTTGACTAGGTCTAGCTGGCTTCTCTATGGCTTCCCTACTCCACCATCCGACACCAAGGCGGAATTCATGGCTTCAGATACCTTCCTCTGCATTCGGAAAGATTCTCAGTGGCAACCCTGATCACATAGGAGGCCTACTCTACCTCTGGGCTTTTCCACCATCCCTCTAATTTTCCAAAATCCCGAGCAGAGGGAGAATCACCCGAGTTTCTATTGCTTTCTCCCCTCACCTTTCATGAACTTGCAGTAAGGGCCAGGACCAGTTCCTGTCAGTAGAGACTAGTCTGGGCCACAGCCGACTGGCCACTTGTACTCAGCGTTGTTTGGGCACTCAGCTCCCAGCCTTGCCCCTTTTAACTATTTTCCCATCATGTATTCCTAAATGAGCTTACCCAATGGTTGCCTGTTCTATTTTCCAAAGGTCTGTTAGCAACTCATTTGAATTTTACACGTGAAGTTGCTGTGAGCAACCTTCCTTTCACTATGAGATTGGAGCAAAATGTTGCAAGTGGGTTGCCCTATTTCTTTATCAAAAGAATATTCCCTTGGCAAACCTCACCAGAAGTCCTCTTTCCCCACCCTCTGCACTTGCTTTGACACTGAAACAACAATGAGGCTTTGAGGAACCTCCCATCCACTAGCCCCACTTCTAACTGCAGGAGACTGGCCCGGTGGCTCCCCCTCCCAGCCAGCTTTGAAAACCCGAGAACTTTCCAGTCATCGTTGGCACGCCCCTCTTCATCATTAGACACTGCCCGTCTGTCTGCTAGTGTATCATCAGAGCTTATCATCCACCTGCGTGAATCAACCTCACCTGCTCTCTAGTCCCCGTGACCCAAAGTCCTGACCCCTGGTTGCCCTCAGCAAGCCAGCCGGGTCTCAGTGAGATCATTCCAGAGCACACCACTTCATCTCCATGGCCTGCCTCAGCTCTTCAGTGTTCCTCCCTCACCCCGCCGTCCAAATCTGGAGTTGCCTTCGCGGCTCCCTAGCTACGAGCCCTCTTTAACTTATCCCTGGACTCGGTCTCACTTCTAAACCTGAAAGTCAGGCTTCCTGTGGCTCCTCAGTGCCACCTGTCTTCTGCCAGGCACTCATGTCCAGTGTCCTGGGTTGCCAGGCACCTGCACACGATGGCTCTCAGAAGGCAGTTACTCGGTGGCTATCGGAGCCTGGGCAGTGCGCTGTGCTGTATGATTCTGCTGGGGATTTCCTTATCAACCTGGAAGCTAGCTTCTACAGTCACACTGTGTGCCAGGCCCTACCCACTGTCCGAGGCTCCTGCTGACTTGAATGATAACTTCCTTTGTTTTCTAGAGTAATAGTAATGTTACTGTGGCCCCTGGATTGCCTTTCATGTTTTTTATTAAGACCGATGCCTTGCTTTTGCTATAAAATCAACTGACTACATTCACTCCACAACTTAAAAAGTCGCCGGACACAATAGCAACTATCTTGTTGAAATTGAACACCCAAAAGTTAAAGTTTGGGATTTGGGATATAGTTCAATGATAAAGCATGTGTTTAACTGTTCAAAGTCCTGGATTCTGTCATTGGAACCAGAAAACAGTTATTCTGGCTCTGCCTTCCCCAACCAAGAAGGCAGGTACTGTGAACAGAGCCTACTTTTTTAGCTGCTACCAAAAGACTAAAAAGGGAGAATTTAGTTCAAGGCAAGGCCTTGAGTGTTCCTTTGCCTACCCCTTTCCTCCCTTCTCCAAGGCTGCCCTTGATGTTCAGTTTAGTCTGATTTCATTTAGATAAGCTTGCTGGAGAGCCTTGGGAAGAGAGATGATGCTCCCGATGGGTCTGCAGCAACCTACCACCATGTTTATTATGCAAGTATTTATTGCAAAGGTGGCCTATGCCTGGAATTCCAGTACTTGGAGGCAGGAGGATCAAGAGTTCTAGGGTAGTCTAGGCTGTTCATTGAGACAATGACTCAAAACTAGGCACATTTAAAGAAAGATTTTATTTTTAATTACATATAAGCATAGGTGTCACGCACATGAGTGCTTGTACCTGTGGGACCAGAGGCGCCAGATTCCCTGGAACTGGAGTTACAGGTAGTTATGAACTACCTGACCTGGGTGCTGAGAACCAAACCCTGGTACCAAGCCATTCCCAAGACATAAAATAAATTTATAAAATGTAGTACCAGGAGTTGAACTACTGCCTAACGCATGCTAGGCAATCTCTCTCTTTTCTGAGACATGGCTTCCCTATGTAATCCTGGCTGTCCTAGAATTCACTCTATAGACCAGATTGACCTCAAACTCAGAGATTTGCCTGCTTCTGCTCCCAAGTGCTGGGATTAAAGGCGTGTGCCACCACTGCCTGACAGGCAATCTCTTTAAACCATGTTTCATCCATCCCCATCCCAATAACTCCAGTTAAAAAAAAATAGATTGTGTAGGCAACTCCATTAAGCCGGGGTAGTGCGCTGTAGAGGACTATTAAGCCGCACAGGGAGAGGACTGGGATGGTGCTCATGCTACGTCATAAAGAACAACATTAAGGCCGGGCGGTGGTGGCGCACGCCTTTAATCCCAGCACTTGGGAGGCAGAGGCAGGCGGATCTCTGTGAGTTCGAGACCAGCCTGGTCTACAGAGCTAGTTCTAGGACAGGCTCCACAGCCACAGAGAAACCCTGTCTCGAAAAACCAAAAAAAAAAAAAAAAAAAAAAAAAAAAAAAAAAAAAAAAAAAAAGAACAACATTAAAATTGGCTGACGGGTTAGTAATATCGCTTGGTTAGAGCATGTGCAAGGCTCTGGGTTCAGGTCTCAGCACAGAAATCCTAAAACTAAGCACAGGAGCGTATGCCTACAATACCAGGACTTGAGATGCTGAGGCAGGAGGATTGCTATGAGTTTCAAGCTAGGCTGAGCTATATTATGAGTCCCAGGCCAGCTACAGTTACATAGCAAGATCTTGTCTTAACGACAAAACCAAACTGATAAAGATTGTTGGTGACTGAAATTATAAATGACCTTTTTTTTTTCTGTCTCTCTTGTCCTAACTTTTAAACTCTGTCTACTTCATAACTAATACTTGCCATTGCCCTGGCAACCCCTCCACATAGTGGCAACTCAGCCAATGCCAATTGTTCTTAAACCAAACAGATGACCGGTGCAAGTTGGGCGGATCACTCAAGTGGGCTGAGGGCAGGCTGCCTGGAGAAGAGGCTAGCCAAGAGCACGCCTCATAAGCAGGGTGGTGGGAAGGCATGGTGGGCACAGAGGGCCTGGGCATATCCTCTGAGGTGTGGAGCAACGGTGTCCCTATGGGCAACAGGGAGATGAGCTGAGTGGCTGTTCTTGGTGGGAGTGGGCTTCTCAGAGGACATTGAAGAGGAAGCATAAGGTGACCAGTGGGGTTTCCCACCTTAGGGGAGGGATAATGTGGAAGAGGAACATGGACTAGGAAGGGTAACCTCCGGGGAGAGAACTGCTATTGGGATTTATATAGTAATAATAGCTCTGATGTCTCAGGCAGATATCCCTGGCAGGGCTGTGCTCTCTGGGGAAACCTAGCAGCCTCTCCTACAAGAGAACAGTCTTGTCCCTTCCTTGTGACAGGCTCCATACTCAGAACAGACATCTAGAACCCCTGCCACATACCCATGACCTCTCACCAGACTCAGGAGTCTGGAATAGAGCGGTTGCTGCCCCTGTGAGCCACAAGAGCAGAAAGCCACAGCTATGTGTAGGTCAGCGAATGGGACATAGAGATGTGTGTGCCTTGGGTACCCTGACCAGAGGACCGGCCCCAGCTGCCTTCCACAGAGGGCTTCTCCTCTTTCCTCTCTGGGGCCAGGCAAACCTAAGGAGGGGGGTATCCAGGGGACGTGGAGTCCCCGAAAGCCAGACCATTTCCCATCCTTCTCCAGCCTCAATAGATCACAGTATTCTGTCCGGAGGCACAGGGTGGGGGTTGCAGGTGGGGGAAGGGAGAGAGGTGCTGAGAGGGGCTAGGATTTGCTGAGTTTAACCATCCAAGTGGTAATTCTTCAGCCTGAACTAGCCATCTCAAACTGTCAGGACAGCGGAGCAGACCTCAGCTCCTCTAAATACCACAGCCGTGTAAGATTGACCTATGTCCAGTCTTAGGGAGCGGCCTTGCATTGACCCCAACCTCTCTCTACCCTTCCACTCTCAGCCCGGAAGCTGCAGGCTGACTCACAGGCATAGGTGTCTTGTGAAATTTCATTTCATTTTTCTTCCCTTCCTGCCCTTTATCTTCCCTTCCTCACTCATTTCGTTTCATTTTATTTATTATTTTCCAGAGCTGAGGATCAGCTGAACCCAGGGCCTCAAGCATGCTAGGCAGGCATTTTATCACCAAATTACAGTTCCAGCCCAGTTTCTCATAGCAAATGCCATTAAACTTTTCGCTAACAACTGAAGGAACCACTGAATACCCGATCCAGTTGGGCCTGTCAGCATCAGCCACAGCCCAAGCTGCACTGAGAGAGAATTTGCTACTCCATGCCTGTAAATAGAACAAGCCCTTGAGGGTGGGGCAAGGTGCCCAGGCTGTTCTGAAGCACAGCACTCTGCAGAGGCTGCCCCTGGGGAGCTCAGGCAGATGCAAAAGGTGACTTTCCCAGCAGGCCAGGCAGGCGGCCCCCCAGTCCTCTGCTTATCTCCCACTGGCAGCTGCGTGTTCACGCTCCTTGCTTCTGCTCCTACAGCGTGTCTGACAGACTCTTGGTGTGTGTAGTGGTATGCATGTCCATGTGTGTGCTCACCCATGTCTGCTCCAGACAGGCACAAGGCACAAACTCTGCTTGGATGATCTGGGGTTGTGCCTTTTTCTGTTAGCACAAGTGTAGACCTCGTCTTCTTCTTTGTTTGTTTTTTTCTTTTCTTTTCTTTTTTGAGGCAGTATTTCTCTGTGAAACACTCCTGGCTGTTCTGGAACTCACTTTGTAGAACAGGCTGACTTTGAACTCACTGAGACCCGCTTACCTCTGCCTCCCAAGTGCTAGGATTAAGGACTTGCGCCACTACCATTGGGTTAGACCTGGTCTTCTTCTACAGCCCCTTGACTCATTTGCTGTCTCCAAGGAGGGAGCTTGCTCCTTCCTGGGCCTGAAGTAGCTTTCTTTTTAAGACAGTAAATCTTCTTTTTAAAACCTACCATCAAGTGCTTCTCTTCCCCAGGGCAAGCTGAAGTTCTGGGCTGCCTGGCAGAATACATAGGAACATAATTGTCCTTCTGAGCTTGGTCTGGGCTGAGCTGTCATTGTCTACACTCCTGGCCCAGGGGATGGCCCTTAGTTTGTCTAGAAAACATTGTTGAATGTGTGGATTCACATTCAACATGCGGGGAAGCAGCAATGCATTTTCATAAACACTTGGAGTTGGCCCTGCTCTGGTGTGCTTGCCATCTCTGTTCTGAGTCACTTCCTGAGCCACTGGTCTAAAAACATATAGATAGACCACTACTTTGCTTTAATTTTTTAAATTAATTTATTTTTATTTACGTGCCTTGGAGTTTTGCCATGAGTGTTGGGTCCCCTGGAACTGGAATTACAGACAATTGTGAGCTGTCATGTAGGTGCTGGGAATTGAACCCATGTCCTCTGGAAGAGCAGTCAATGCTCTTAACCACTGAGCCATCTCTTCAGCCCCCCCTTTTTTTATTTTTATTTTTTTTAGATTTATTTATTATGTATACAATATTCTGCCTCCATGTATGCTGACACACCAGAAGAGGGCGCCAGATCTCATTACAGATGGTTGTGACCCACCATGTGGTTGCTGGGAATTGAACTCACGACCTGTGGAAGAACAACCAGTCCTCTTAACCACTGAGCCATCTCTCCAGCCCCCTCTCTTCAGCCCCTTAAATTTTTTTTTTAATCAAATCATTATTCTGTAATTGTACTGCATGTTTGTGGGTGCGCATGCTCTGTGTGCATGTGGAGGTCGTTGGACAAGTTGTAGGTGCTGGGATCCTCTCCCGTGTGGGTCCTAGGGATTGAATTTAGGTTGCCAGGAAGGGCAGCAGTTGAGTTTTCTCATCCGACTTCTTACCGCCACTGTGGAAAACGACTTGGAATTTCCTTTTCAGGTTGGTCAAGCCTATACCCTACAACAGAGAAATCCCATCCCTAAGGATATACCTGGAGAACCTGTGGCACACTTGGAGACTGTAGGAACATCCCACAGCAATCTCAAACTAGAAATGCCGATAAGGAAGATGGCACATTTGATTGTAGGACTGACACACGAGAGAGCACTAGACAAGGAAAAAGGGAAAAGTTGAACAGATTATACTCTGCTCATTAGCCTGGAAGAAAAACAGTAAAACTATACAATGATGAACCAGATAGCAAGACACACATGCACTCATGCACACACGCACACGCACACATGCGCGTACACACACACACATACACCACTCACTCATGCACAAATATACATGGTGTGAGTCCAACTACAAAAAGTTAAGACAAACAAACAAAAAAACAAAAAACTAGCATCCGGTCAGGCAGCAGAGGTGCACATCTTTAATCCCAGCACTGAGGAGGCAGAGGCAGGTGGATCTCTGTAAATTAGAGGCCAGCCTGGTCTACAGGGCTAGTTCCAGGACTGGTAGGGCTACACAGAGAAATCCTGTCTCAAAAAAAAAAAAAAAAAAAAAAAAAAAAAACCCAAATAACAACAGCTACATCTCCCCAAACAAAAACAAACAAACATACAAACATACAAAAGGATATCGTGTGGTGATACACAGACAGGTAAGAAGCCACCTCAAACAAAAAGGCTACTAGCACACCTGTGAGAGGGTGAAGCACCAGTACAGCCTGAGCCTAGAGCTCAAGGTTAACCCCAGCAAACAGTGAGTCTGTCTCTAAAGTAACGAAAAGATAACAACCGGGTGCTGGTGGCAGAATCCCTGCCTAATATGAATTAGGTCCTGGATTCCACCTCAATACAATAAGATAAAATAAAATAAAATGGTGGAGGGCTTCAAAGTCATTTGAACTTATTTGAAGAAAAAACAAAAAACATGGTCTTGCTACGCAGCCCAGGCTAGCCTGGAAGTGGCAGTCCCACTGCAGCCTTGCAAATGATGGGTCTGCAGGTGTAGACCACGGAACCTACTTCTGCCTCTTAGTTTTGAGACCTGCATGGACTGGCTTCCTACACATTTTACTGTGAGAAGAGAGAGCAGTGTGTGGTCTCCCTCTGCCTCCCGTTTCCATCCAGACCCCGTTCTCTCCCCAGCCGGCAGAGGAGGGGCCAAAAGGTCCCTTATAACAGCTCCTTTCTTTATTTCTGAGTGGGTCAGAGGCACGTGGGGGGTGAGGGCCTCCCTTCTGCAGCTGGGCCCTGGCTCCTCCAGGGTGGTGGGAAGGCCCGGGGAGAGTAGGGTCAGACAAAGCCGGCTGGCCCTGCTGTTTGTGCCAACTCTGGATTAGGCCAGGGCTCTGGCCCACCTGTTGTTTCAGTCAACCAGCGTGAGCATGGCCACTGAGCACTTGCTGCAGGGCTGGGTGCTGCTGAGCGCTCAGGGACGTGGAAGGGGTTTATTGTTACTGTAGTTTTCATTTGTTTGTTCGTTTAGGGCCTTACCCCACAAACACAAAGCCCAGGCTGGCTCCAAACGCCGGCTCTTCCTGCCTCCACCTCCAGAGTACTGGGACTGTGTGCATTTGCCATTACACCGGGTGAGACGTGATTTCTGAACTCTATGATCTAACAGTATTACTAGAGGGGACCATACCCCCCACAACTGTGTTATCAGCAAAATAAAGACTAGACATCACATGACCGCCCACCAGAAACTGTGCTGGCGATGCTGCTATACAGACAGAGCAATCACAGGCTTCAAACTTATAGCCCAAGCGCAGAGAAATGGATATATCAAACGAACGCAACCCGTCGGGTGGGATGGGGGCTTCTTCCCGCTGAGTGCTCTGTCTGGTTAATCTAACAGCAACCAAGACCCAAGAAATACATGGTAGAAAGGAGGCTAGTCTCTCTATCTGAGAGTGGGCAGATGAAGTGTGCTGAAGTCACCTTCTAGAACTGTCCCTGGCTGGAAGAAGTAGGTGCAACACATGAAGAAGAGCCCCCCACCTTGTCCTTGCGGCTGCAAGCTCATGGATGCACACAGGCCAAGGCAAGAGGAAGGTCATGGAGGGTGGTGAGGAGGAGACAGAGGACTGGGGAAAGGCTGGAGAGTTCTTCTGAAGGAGTCCTGCATTGAGGCTTTAGGGATGAAGCAAGAACACAGTGAAGGAAGGGTTAGACTTCCTGGATGGAGGAACTAGCTGGGGCAAAGACATAGGCTAGGAAATCAGGCAAGGAGGACAATACAAGATGGTTCTTAATAGTGTTTGCCTTCAAATCCTTAGGTCGGCTCATCCCACTCTTCCCTCCCTCCCTTCCTCCCTCCTTCCCTCCCTCCTTCCTTCCTTCCTTCCTTCTTTCCTTCCTTCCTTCCTTCCTTCCTTCCTTCCTTCCTTCCTTCCTTCCTTCCTTCCTTCTTTCCTTCCTTCCTTTTTTCCCCGCCCCAGGCTGGCCTCAAACAGAGATCCACCTGGCCCTGCCTCTACTTCCCAAATGCTGGGATTAAAATCATGAACCACCACTCGGCTTTTCTTTCTATAAGACAAGGTCTCAATAGCTAGCTTTGGATGTCCTGGAACTCTCTCTATAGACTAAGCTGGTTTTTGAACTCACAGAGATCCCCACCTCGCTTCTCAAATGCTGGGATTAAAGGTGTGCACTGGAATGTCTGCCCTTCCTCCTTTTTAACACTGGGTTTAGTGTATTGCTCAGGCTATCCTCAAACTCTTGGATCTAAACGATCCTCCTGCTTCAGTCTCCAAATTATTGGGGACAAAGATGCTCTGTTGAAATGTTAGGTCTTGATTTTGGGGCATTTTTCAGACAGTTTTACTTTTATATAACCCAGCTTGCCTTGAACTGGATATGTAACCAGTCTAGGCTGGCCACAAACTCACAGCCATCTTGCTTCCAACTTGTGAGTGCTGGGAACACAGGCCGCACCGCTATACCTAGGGTTACCTTTGATCTCAAATGTGCCAGGACACATGCCGGCTCTAGGGGAGGCTTGTCCCCACTGGCTCAGGGTGGAGGTAGATTGAGCAGCCTGGCCTGAAAAAGGGAGACAGGTTGGTGGATCATGGAGAAGTCAAAAGTCAAAATTCCAGAATGGCTCCTGGTTAGAGGAAGTAGGCGTAGCACACTGGGAGAGCCTCCAACCTGAGTAACCGTGGCTCTGAGTGCCTGTGCTTGGGGCTGGAGGCAGAGGCTGGTATGTGAACAAGGTCCCTGCTTCATCTTAGCCAGGGCTTTTCTAAATGCCTGCTTGTGACGTGAAAAATACTCGCACGTAGCAAGATTGTCATAAATCACAGCTCTGCACATTAAAGCACCATCCTTAGGAGAGCCGACAATTCAATTAATTGAATTCAATCAAAAAGAAACTCCTCAAGAAATTCAAAGGTGGTTTTGTCCGTTTTGGAGACTGGAAAGATGGCTCCGTGGTTTGGAGCACTCACTCGCTCTTTCAAAGAGGATCTTGGAGCCGGGCGGTGATGGCGCACACCTTTAATCCCAGCACTTGGAAGGCAGAGGCAGGCGTATCTCTGTGAGTTCGAGACCAGCCTGGTCTACAAGAGCTAGTTCCAGGACAGGCTCCAAAACCACAGAGAAAACCCTGTCTCGAAAAACCAAAAAAAAAAAAAAAAAAAAAAAAAACAAGAGGATCTTGGTTGAGTTTCCATGCGCCCACATGGCAGCTCACAAGTCCCTAAGTACAGTTCCAGGGAATCCAGCGCCCTCCTCTACTCTCTGCGGGTACCAGACACGCAAGCAGAGCACATACATACGCAAAACACGCATACACATAAAATAAGTTTTGAAATAAAATTACAGTTTTTCAAACAGTGCATAATAAAAAAAATACGGCACTCGCCTTTGCTCGGTCATTCTTGTATGAGAGGGTGGTGATAGAGGACGATGTTCTTTTAATGTTCTAAATTAGCAAAATACAATTCATGATGAAATTTCTGTCTTGGAAATGGTGCATTCATCCAAAGCACCCTGGCAGAGTGGGAAAGTGGGATGGCCCGATCCGCGCACCTGCGACCCCGCGGATGGCCGGCAGGGGTCAGGCGAGCTCCACGCAGAACCCGAGCAGGTCCCGCGGGTCCACCGCTACGCTAAGCGGCTCACAGAGCTTTGAAGCAGGAGGCGGAAAGAGAGCACTCCGGATCTGTGTAGGCTGCGGATCGCGACCAACGACCATCCAGGTCCGAGGGTCCCAGCTCCCATCAAGGCCCGCGAAGTGCTAGGCACTTCCCCTAATCCCGCAAACTGCTGCTTTACACGGTCTCAGGCTCCACCCAACCTTTTCCCGGCGTCGGGGCGTGGCTGACTCACCCTTGGTCCCTGAGGTTTACTCCCGTTTCAGGGCTTTGCACGGGGGCCTTAAGCAATCTTGCCTGGAGCACCCAGTTGGTTGCAAAGGTCAGGGAATTGGTGTGCGAAGTGAAGCAATATTCCAGTAAGGGACTACCACTTCGCTACAGGTTTAAGACTCAAGTCTCTGGGGACAAACTCCCTCAAGGCCCACGTTGGGTTGTTGTAATATTCTGTGGCTGCCTTAGCCCAGTGTCACTTCCCAGGGGACCGGGGTGTTTACATTTATGTGTCACTAGATTCTGATAAAGACCATGACCAGGCCACAATTAACACATCTCATTAGCCCCTGCCTGCTTCCCAATCTACTTTTCAAGATACAGTTTGTTTTGTCTTTTATTTTATTTTGTTTATTTTTATTAACTTTATTTTATGTGAATTGGTATGAAGGTGTCAGATTCCCTGGAACTGGATTTTCAGACAGTTGTGAGCTGCCATGTGGTTGCTGGGAATTGAACCCAGGTCCTCTGGAAGAACAGAGTTCTTAACTGCTGAGCCATCTCTCCAGCCTTTGTCTTTTATTTTTGAAATATTTCTTGAGTATATCACATTAAACAACAACAACAACAACAGGAAAACAATCACATCCTTCCTTTGTTGCTACAGCTGGATGAACACGAGTTAGGTAATTACAGAGATTTAGCTCAAGGTTCCAGACGCACTGGCCCTCCCACCGCCAGGATCTTCTGTTGGCATGGTAGGGGACCTCACATGACAGCAGGCACACTTGTTTAAGAGCCTTATCTTATAAAGCCACCGAAGTCACGAGGGTCCAACTACCCAAGCCATTAGCAGAGGGCTGGGGTTAGGACTTTTTAACACGTGTACTTCTGGGGACACTCTCAAGTTGGTAGAGTCCCAGGGGGCATGACTGGGCGATATGCTTTTCTGTTAACTTGTGGAGGTCAGAGGACGACTTGAGAATCAGTTCTCTCCATCCACCATGTGGGGTTCAGGACTCCAATGCAGATGGTCAGGCTGCGAGGCAAGCCTTCATGCAGGCCTGCAGGTCCCCTGCCACATTTTGACCATCGTCTGTGGGTCATTCCAGTGTCCTGCCTCGGCTGACCATTAGGACCCAGAAGAGCTAAGTGAAGGGGCAGCCGTGAGCTCTGGATCATCTCCTTAAGATGAGACGGGGTTGGGGTTGGGCAGGTGCCAGCTTCACCTGTCTCAAGCCTCAGCTCTTGGCTGTAGGCTCAGACCAAGTACCACTGGGGTGGGATCCAGGAAAACCACTTAGACCTTTGGGAACTGAGGAGTGGGACAACTCAGGTGTTCCTACCTAGGATGCTATATGCACCAGCCCCACGTTGGGATGTTCAGGTGTTCCACCTAGGATGCTATATGCACCAGCCCCACGTTGGGATGTTCAGGTGTTCCACCTAGGATGCTATATGCACCAGCCCCGGGTTGGGATGTTCAGGTGTCCCTACCTAGGATGCTATATGCACCAGCCCCGGGTTGGGATGTTCAGGACGGTCCATTTTTTTCACTACTAGCCCATCTGTTTCAATTATGACCTTGAAAACATCAAGGTGTCTGGATAGTAAATAACAAAATAAAAACAAAACCACCCTCAGAGATTGGGCTGGGCATGGTGGTGGCACATTCCTTTAATCCTAGAATTTGGGAGGCAGAGGCAGAAGGATCTGAGTTTAAGACCTGCCATGGATATGTACTGAGACAAAACAAAACTCAGAGATGTGCCGGGTGTGTTCATGCCTGTATTTTTGGCACTAAGGAGGCAGGGGCAGGCTAGATCCTGTCTCGAAACCAAACAACTCTCAAGGATGGTCTCCGAAAACTTAATATGGTTCTCCTGCCTTTTCATGCTGTAATGCCCCACTTCCTTTAAGAGAAATCACAGGGAGGTGCATATGGCTCATGCCTGTAATCCCAGCTCTTGAGGTTAAGGGCAGATCTATAGTTCAAGATCTTAGTTCAAGGCCTGTCTGGGCTACAGGGAGCCCCAAATAAAACCATGGGGAAGTTGGAAGGGGAGGGAGGAGATAGCAGACTCAGTGCTACAGGGCTTGCTTAACACACTCCAGGTTCAACCTCAGCACCATAAAAGAAAAAAGTCACTGGGAGATTTGGGTCTGCGACTTCCCATTCCAGACTCTTCAAGACACTCGGGATACAGACAAGTGGCTTGCTTCTCCTCCAGACACTGCTTTGGGCACAGAAGGGTTCGATTTGCAGTATGTTTAATACAAGATGGCAGCAGCTGCTGTGCAGCCATAACAAAATTAGCCACAGGGTGTCTAGAGAAATGTACACAGGCAGAGAGACTGGAGTTGAGCCAGGCAACCTGGGCTGGCCACAGGGCCTGTGCCTGCTGCCCAGTCGGCTGCAGAAGGTCACACGAACAGTCCCAGCGCTGGCCCGTGACAGAGTGATGCAGTTAGATTCAGGCACACCAGGGACGCCATCCAGAGACAATCTTTCATGCTGTCATGGCAAGACCAGGACTCTGTCTTCCATGGGTCTGTCACATAGATGTTCTGGAACTGTTTAAACCTTAGGGAAACAGCTAACGAGGACAAGGTTTTTGCCTCTTCCTCAAGAAAAGAGACCATTAAGAAAATCGGAAGCAGCAGGGCTCCCGCTACAGTTGTGTGGAAAAGGCTCCCTGCCAGAGGTTTGCCCCAGCTCAGGAGTAGGGTACCTGCACATCCCAGGTGCCATCCCAGAGGGTGAGAACAGCAACATGGGAAGTGGAGAAGTCACTGAAGGGCACAGTCACTGAAGCCCCCTACGAGCCCCAGAAAAACCCAAGTCCTTTGTGCGGTCCATTTAAAGCTTTCCTGACAGACTGGGCTGACACGGCTGGAGAACCCCACCTCGTGTGGGTGGCGGGCTACTGTGAGAACATGCCTCTGCTTCTAAAGGAAGGTCTCAGTGCTAGGACTGGGGGCAATCGGCCGTGGTGCTAGCGGAAGTCGGCATTGAATGCTCTGCCAATGACCAGCCGCCTCACTTCACTGGTCCCAGCTCCGATCTCATACAGTTTGGCATCTCGAAGGAAGCGGCCCATGGGGAAGTCATTGATGTAGCCATTTCCACCTGTGAAGAGAAACAACGGGTGGAAGAGAAAGGACAGAATTGAAGACAGCAAGAAAAACAGAGCCGAGGAGTCATTCCCTAGTACCTTCAGGGATTGGTTTCTTTGCATATAACCTGCGTGTATTCTCCCAATACCCTCCACTCCCCGTGTAGGCCAATGCTCTACCACTGAGTTATGACCCCAGCTCATATTTTACATATGTCTAGGTTGTTTATATATCTAATGTGATACAAGTGTCATTTAAATAGTTGTTATATTGGAATGTTTAGGGAACCATGACAAGAGAAGTCTATGTTCATCTCAGGACAATTTTCCTTTTGTCTTACACTTACTTATTTTGTGTGTATGTGTGTGCATGCACATGTGCCTTGGCGCACATGTAGAGGTCAGAGGACAACGTGTGTATGTGTGTGTGTGTGAGTGAATTTTCTCCTTTAACCATGTGTGTCCTGGGCAACCAAACTTCCTTTCTTCTGCGACAGGGTGTGCCTATCCTAGGCTGGCCCTCAACTCACAAAATAGCCAAAGCTGACCTTGAACTTCTGATCCTCTAACCCCTAACTTCTGGAGTTCCGGGATCTAATGTGTGTGCTACTGAGTGTGCTACACTGAGCTAGAGCCCAGGTTGGCCAAGAAGTTTCTAAGTAGCCCAGGTTGGCCAAGAAGTTTCTAAGTAGCCCAGGTTGGCCAAGAAGTTTCTAAGTAGCCCAGGTTGGTCTCAGTCTTGTTGCAATCCTCCTGCTTCAGTTTCCCAGGTGCTGGGATTATAGGTGTGCACTCCCATGCCCAGCCTTTTCTGAGTATATTTGATTGTTGGTTGAACGCAGAAGAACCCCAGGATATTCAGGTTCTGGAGGACGGCTGTCTAAAGAGAAGCAGAGGCAATGAGGGACGCTTGTTGGGGCCAGGAAGGCATGGGAGAGCTGGTCTAGAAGGTCAGAATGCTGAGGACCTAGAGATGGACAGGGCAAAACCTGGGCCGTGGACTGCAGAGTGTTCACCTAGTGTGCCCAGAGTTCTGGATTCAGTCCCCAGCACCACACACAAACCAGGTGCAGTGGTCTATGCCTATAATCCCAGTCGTCAGGAGGTGGAGGCAGGAGGATTGGAAGTTCCAGGTCATCCTCAGCTATACGACATTCTCACACACCTGGGACCTCGTTTTTAAAAAACTGCAGAATCTGTGGCAGAGATGGAATTCAAACCTAAGCCACCGATGAACGAGGCTGCTCCCCCGAGACTCTCTCCCCATTTCCTGCTGACCTTGGGCCAGGCAGGGAAGATAGGGGCACTCGGAGCCTCCAACCTGTCCCCCGCCATTTATTTTCCTCTTCCCTTTTTATTTTTGGGGTTTTTCTTTGAGACAGGTTTCTCTGTGTAGCCTTGACTGTCCTGGAATTCACCCCATAAACCAGGCTCGTCTTGAACTCAAGATCCACTGGCCTCTGACTCCTGAGTGCCGGCAGTAAAGGCGTGTGCCACCACCACCCTGTGGTTTTTTTCCCCCTCTTAAAAAACTGATTTTATGTATATGGATGTTTTGCCAGCATGTCTGCTCAGCACATTCATGCCCGGTGCTCTCGGAGGCCACACAAGGATGTTGGTTCCCCCTAGAACTGCAGTTACAGATGGTTGTGAGCTGTCAGGTGGGTGCTGGGAATAGAACCTGGTTCCTCTGGAAGAGAAGCCAGTGTTCAGTGCTCTTTTTTTTTGGGGGGGGGGTTTCGAGACAGGGTTTCTCTGTGGTTTGGGAGCCTGTCCTGGAACTAGCTCTTGTAGACCAGGCTGGCCTCGAACTCACAGAGATCAGCCTGCCTCTGCCTCCCGAGTGCTGGGATTAAAGGCGTGACCACCATTGCCCGGCTGAAGCCAGTGTTTTTAACCACTGAACTGTGTCTCCGGGCCCCACTCTCTTTACTTACTGATGGCCCTTAAAAAACTTCCCTTTCCTTGTTGCTGGAGGCAGACAGAGCCTAGGGAGCCAGCATGACTGTGGCTAGCATAAGCCGAGTGAGGAGTTGAGAGGGAGGGCCACTCACCTAAACACTGAATGCCGTCCAGGGCTACCTGCGTGGCACACTCGGCTGCATACAGAATCACACCGGCACAGTCCTGTGGGATGAGGCTTTGCTCAGCAGGGTCCTTACAAACCCACAGGCCCCGTCCCCGGAGATGACCCACCAACCCGCCTCTTCTTCCCCCAGAGCTGGCCCTCACCTTGGCAACGATGTGGCCTTCATCACAGGCCTTGGCAACGTTGTAGACGTACTGTCGACATGCCATGAGGCGGGTGTACATGTCAGCCATCTTTCCCTGCATCAGCTGGGCACAAAGGGAGGCCCTGGGTCAACATGATGGCACATTCTAAGGACTAAAAGCAGGTCAAGGGCAAGGACAAGCTGAGGGCCAGAGATGAGGCGCCAGGGGCACAGAGAAGAGATGGGTCTTGCCTAGGACAATGGAGATGGAATGTGCTCTAGATGAGGCTACAGAGTTGCCGCAGCTTTCGGCAGCTCCTCCCGGCAGACGGGTGGGATGAGAAACGCGGCTCCCTTTCCCCTAAACTCCAGTGCTCAGCAGCTTTACCCTCCAGCCTTGCAGAGTCTAGTTCGTCTGTCTCCAATAGGAATGGGCAGGACAAAGTGACGGCTCTCCAAAGCCAGGCTGACTGGGAAAGGGGCTGCATTCTAAGAACTCAAGCTCATTGCTAGAGGACAATAACCCGAACCGCACCACTCTCTCCTCGTCTCCTTTAATCCAGCAAAAGAAAGTATTTCCCTTACCTGGAATTGGCCGATTTTCTGGCCAAAGGCTTCCCTTACGTGCAAATAGGGAATGGTGTGGTCCAGGACAGCCTGCATGATCCTGCCGGAGGAAGACAGCATGGGGGTGTGATGTCAAGCAGGGTGAAAGGGTGTCAGAGGATTAGGCCTGGGGGTTGAGGTGGGAGGAGGAGGAGGAACTGAAGTCCCCGAGAGCCTCCCTGCTGTCTCAGCGACAGCATTGCCTGCCCAGCTCCCAGGCAGGTCCTCTGAGATCAGTTGGGTGTGGTGCAGCAGGCAGGTGTCAGAGTCTGCGCTTCTTGTTTCACAACCACACTGACTAAGCAGAGTGGGCCTCACCTGCCATCTGTCACATAGTGACATTTCCCTCTGTGTGAAGAAATTAAATACAGGAGAAGATTCTCAAGGACAGAGGATAAACCACAAAGTAGCTTCCTTTGTTTCTCCCTTCCTTATCAGGGGGAGGCTGCTAACCTAACAAGACTGGCAAGCTCAGGTTGCCCCGAGTTTCACACTCATCCAGGGGTGCACTAGCTTCCCCAATAAGCCTCACACTGGTGAAGCTTACCCAGGAGGTCCCCAGCCCCCTCACACTTACCCAAGGGGTCCACCTGCCAGCACCAGGCGTTCCAGGTCTAGCCCGCTCATCAATACGTAGACCCCCTTACTCTCTTGGCTCAGGATATTAGCAGCTGCCGGGATAAACGCCAGAGAGGGCCGTTCATAGCCTCTTCACTTTTACACAAAGTACTATGTTACACGAGGTACAAAAGCACACTATTCCACCTTCAACTCAGGTTTCCGGCGAGAGGAAAATATGGCTTTTGTCACTTCAGTCAGAAGCGGAGTTCTCGGGGTCCTGCACCGTCCACAACACTACAGAGCCCCAAGTTGTTAGGGCTTTCTTTCCTCACCCTGGACTCCCTAGGATTGGTTTGGAAGTCACCCTCCCCTCTTCGCCTCTTTCTACACCTGATGTCTAGTCATGCAGAAATCAAAGGACTCGTCGGACTGAGGTCGTGTGCTCGGGTTCAGGGTCACCTTTCTGCAATGTCCATGACAACTGCTTGGTCGAGAGTTAGGGTGGTTGTGACAGAAGCCGATGGGCAGCTACCCCCTAGTGAGGACTTGGGAGATGTGGGCAGAACGTTTGGTATAAAAACTTGACAACTTAATCCACCTTTAAGGCTGGTGAATGCATTTTCTGTTTTTTCTAAAAGGCGAGTCTGTATGGATTCTTCCTAGAGACTCTTTCTGGACACGGCATTCTGTTTCTGGAAGGTTCACACTGATACACGAAACGGTCCTTATTCATGACCAGATCCACACCCTCCTTTCTCTCACAGTGCTACATAGTGTCACGTTCACAGTTACGGCACAGGGGATAAAATATTCCTGCAAAATCAAATTACCTCTCCTTCATCGAGTCTGGCTTCTGTCAACTTATTTCAGAAGGGCTTTTAGCATCATTACCGAGTGTAATTCAGAGTGTTGTGGTTTGGACACAAAATGGCCCCCTGCGGGCCGGTGTGCTGAAGTTGGGGTTCTCCGTGCAGCAGTGTTCTGGGGTGGGGTTTGGGACGTGACTGGACCGTGAAGGCTGGCCCAATCAATGGATTAACCCGATGATGGATTCCTAATTTGACAGCATTAATGAGACAATGGAAACACAAACAAGGCCTCCAGGAAAAATGGGCCACTGGGTGTGTGCCTTTGAGAGTCTAATGGGACTCTGGCCTCTTTTTTATCTCTGCTACTTATCCTGATAAGCCGTTCTCCCCAGGCCCTTCTACCTTTATGCTCTGGCTCACAGTACTGCAGGAACAAAGGAGCCAACAGATCGTAGGCTTGACACCTGAAACCATGAGCCAAAAGAACTTCTTCCTTCTTTAACACATTTCTGTTGGGTTGTTTACAAAGGAGACAAGAAGCTGGCCAAGCGCATGTTGGCTGCACAGAGAGATGGAAGGGTGTCAGTGGGTGACAGTAGCCTTACCAGCCTTCATCTGGGCAGGCAAGCAAGCAGCAGCAGGGGCTGTGGCCAGGGCAGACAGCAGTCCAGCAGCCCTAAGCCCACAGCCTAGCTGCGTATCATGGAGCACGTAACGGTGGTGAACCTCAGTAATGCTGAGATGGGCTTCTCCAGCTTGCAGAGGAGCCAGGATGGAGACTCCCTTATTCTCGGGACACTTACCAGGAACTTTGCAGTCTTCGAAAACAAGCTCACAGGTGTTGGAGCCCCTCATGCCCAGCTTGTCCAACTTCTTGGAGGTACTAAAACCAGGCATACCCTTCGCAGGAAACCAAAGGAGGTCCTGGTTAGACTTGCCCCAAGGGGGCCTAGTAAAGGGGAAACTCACTCTACCTACCGATTCGGATACCTACCCACATCTTACTCCCAAGTTCTCTCTCTGGATGCAAAACTCCAGTCTTCAAGTCCCACCCACTTTCTTCCCAACACCTCTGCCGCCAGTCTGCTGCTCCTAAGTTCTCAGGGGAGCAGTTCTTCCTCAGCAAAACATGAAGTCCCCAGCTCTCGTCACTCTCCCAGGGACACGACTCTGAAGACACTCTCAGAGCCCACGACAACTCCTCTGCTCCCTTTTCCTTAGCCACCTGTCCCTAAAGGAGCCCCAACTCCGACTACGAGCACGCTTTGACCAGGGTGACTTGGATGCACATGTGTCATCAGGTGACAGGGGAGTGAAGGCACATGCTGTTGTTACCCCCAGGCCTTTCCAGTTCCCGTCTCAGCCAGCCGACTCCTCCTCCTCACAGGGTGCCCTGCCAACCTCTTGCTTAACTTAACCATGTAGTAAACTTTCTACCAGTCCCCTGCAGCTAGGTCCCCAAGCCTCAGTGGCACCTGCCCTCTTTCTTCACCAACAGTAGGCAAATGGTGTGAAGCCAACACTTGCTCCCTTAACTTATATATCTCCAACTTTTTCCAGGCTGGGGCGCATGCCTTTAATCCCAGCACTTGGGAGACTAGGGCAGACAGATCTCTGTGAGTTCAAGGGAAGCTTGCTCTATACAGTGAGTTCTAGACCTGACAGGGCTACACAAAGAGATTCCATCTTAAAAAACAATAAAACAACAACAAAAGATGACCCTGGTTTTCTTTTCTCTATACAGAAAACTTTGCTGTCTCCTGCTTTTATTTTTTGGGGACAATCAAGCTATACAGTCCTGGACCTTATTATAAGGATTAGGCTAACTTCAGACTTGCCTCTGCCCATCAAGCGCCACTCATATTACAAATACAAATAGCCTTGTCCAGTTCCTGGTTTGTTTAAAACTAAAGCAAAACCAAAATGGAACTCTTAAGTTTTAATCTAACTCCTGATGTATCTTGTCCTTGTCCATACTATTGGAGGGACAGTGTCCAAATCGGCATTTGCATTCCCGCCCATGCCTCAGTCTCCCCCACAGCTCCTGCTCAGTCCAGTAAGAAAATCCCATAGCTTCTTTTCCATTTTCTTCTTCCTTGACTCTGTGGACAGACAGCTTTTCTGTCTTCAGACTTGACCCAGCCTCTCTGGGTCTCTTTTTTCTTTTTCTTTTTTTTTTTTTTTTCTGTAATGCTGAAAATCGAAACCAGGGTCTTATGTGCTAAGCAGCTGCTCTACTTCTGAGCAACTGGATCAGCACCAGACTTGACTTCAGGGCTACCTTCCTCAGCTTCTGCTACCAGCTCCTTCCTGGGAGCAGAGCACAGAACACTGAACACTGAATCTCAATCGGCTGGAAAGTCTCTCTGATCCCATGCTCACCTTCTCCACAATGAAGGCTGTGATGCCCCGAGAAGCTGGTATGGCAGACAGATCTGTCTTGGCGTAGACAACGAGGACATCGGCGTCAGGGCCATTGGTGATCCAGAACTTGTTGCCATTCAGAACATAGTGATCACCTAAGGGACAGCAGGCCGCTGGCTGTTGGCTGAAGTCTCCTGTCTTGCTTCAGCCAACCAGTTGGGTAACTGCTGCCGCCTTGCCGAGAAGCCATACTGGGAACCCAGCAGAGACCCCCACCTGCCTTTTCCAGCTGCCTTGTGGCAAGTGGCCTTACCTTTCTTTTCCGCTTTAAGCTTCATGGAGACGACATCAGAGCCAGCATTGGGCTCACTCATGGCCAGGGCTCCGATGAAGTCACCGCTGATCAGCTACAAGGAAAACCAAGACCCGCCTTGTTAGGACCTTGGAAGCCTCCTGCAGCAGCTCCAGGGACTGCTCTTCCTGCCCATATTCCACCCTGCAAACTCCCTGTAGAGCAAGGTGGAGTAACTATCTGGAAGGCCTCTTTTTCTTCCACTTCCACCACTTTTGGCAGCAGTGGGGATTAGCTCCAGGGTCTCAGGCATGCTATGCACGGGATTTACCACTGAGCCCTCCTCTCAGTCCCCAGTCTTTAGACTTTTAAAAATTATATTTTTATTTATTTGTTCTCTGTGTTTATGTATACACAAAGGCCACTGTGTGCGTGTGTGTGTGTGTGTGTGTGTGCACACTCATATCAGAGGGCAATTTGCGGAAGAAAGTTGGTGCTTTCTCCACTATGCGTATCAAAGTCAGGTTATCAAGCTTGGTGGCAGGCAGGCACTTTTACCCACTCTTATTTGCCCTGAGACATGGCCTTGCCAAATCAGCCAAGCTGGGACTCATGATCTTCCTTCTTCTGCCTCCCAAGCAGCTGAAACTCCACACATGGAAGTCACCACAGCTCTGACTGAAGGCCCCATCCCCATTTTTTTTTTTTTTTTGAGACAGGGTTTCTCTGTGTAGCTCTGGCTGTCCTAGACCTTGCTCTATAGACCAAGCTGGCCTTGAACTCAGAGATTCCCCTGTCTCTGCTGCCTAAGTGCTGGGAATCAAAGGTGTGCGCCACCACCACGCAGTTAGATTTTTTTGATTTAAGTATTTCAAATCAATCTCAGTCATTCTCCTAATTCTGTTTAGTTCGTAGGAATAGGACGACAATGAGAATCTGCTTGTCCCCACCAAGGGAAGGGCATGTCACACAGTGGTAGTGCCGAGTCCATGTGGATTCCTTCATTCCCGTCTCCTCACCTTGGGAAGGTATTTCTCTTTCTGCGCCTCATTCCCGTTGCGAACAATCTGGTTGACGCAGAGGTTGGAGTGGGCACCGTAGCTGAGCCCTATTGCTCCAGAAGCCCGGGATATCTCTTCCATCACCAACACATGTTCTAGGTAGCCCAGGCCAGAGCCGCCATACTGAACTGGAAGTGGGGCAGTGTGGGAAGCAGAAAGGCAACCAGGTTACACTGGAACAACGACAGGAGTCTTTTATTTTTTTAATTGTTTGGTTTTGAGATGCAGGATTTCCCAGTAGCTATGGAGCCAGTCCTGGAACTCACTCTATAGACCAGGCTGGCTTCGAACTCACAGAGATCCACCTGCCTCTGCCTCCTGAGTGCTGGGATTAAAGGTGTGCGCCTCTACTGCCCGGCAGGAATCTTTTATTAATTGGCAGAAAAGAAACACCCTGGTAGCTATTCCAGGTTCCCCTAGCAAGGCTGGTAGGCTGTTGCCAGGGGCTCTGCTCAGAAGGACGTACACCTTGTTCCGCTTGACGCTGGCGGGGAACTGCACTTCAGAGACTATCACCGCCGACTCTGGCTTTATCCCAGACATCTTCAGTAAGGACAAGCAAAAACCTGAGCACCCACTCCACCAGAAGTTACAGAAGGCAGAAGCAGATGGATGCAGGAAGAAAGAAGGCAAAGAAATATGAAGGGGGTGGGCGGGAAGGGGGCCATGCTCAGAGCACCAAAACCAGTTACAGACTGGGTATGTGCAGAGGCCTCAAGAAGGTGAGATTTTAAAAAAGATTTATTAGTGTTTTTCCTTACTTATCATGTGTTTAATGCCACACGTGTACAGGTGCCCCCCAATACCAGAAGAGCCCCTAGAGTGGTGACTCTCAACCCCTTTGAGAAACCTACCCCCCAAAATATTTACATCACCATTCACAACGGTGGCAAAATTACAGTTATGAAGTAGCAATAACCTTACAGTTGAGGGTTACCACATGAGGTACTATATTAAAGGGTTGCAGCATTAGGAAGGTTGAGAACCACTGCCCTGAGCTAGAGTTATAGGTAGTGTGCTCCACACAGTGTGGATACCAAGGGCTGAACCTGGTATCTGGAAGACAGGGGATGCTCTTAACCACCGAGCCATCTCTCTGGTCCAGAGGTGAGAGTTTAAAACATAGCTTTGGGAACAAAGTAAGGCTGATACATATATGTGGCATACTCAACAGGTGCGCACACAGGTACGTGCACACACACACAGAGATATATAATTTTTTTAAAAGAGGTTTTCAGAATGGGCATAGTAGCACACACCTGTAACCCGGGACTTGGAAGGTGGAGGTGGGAAGATCATGAGTTCAATGCTGTCTTTGGCTTCGTAGCAAACTCAATGCTGGCCTGGGCTATCTGAGGCCCCATCTCAAAAAATTAGGAGGGAAAGGAAAAGAACAGAAAATGGAAAAGAGAAAGGAAGCACGTACTCCTTGAAAGCTGTTCCAAAACAAATCCAAGTGTCTCGGTCCCTTGGTTCCATAAACACACTCGTCTGAGCTCTCAGGCCGCACAATGCTCAGGGGAGCAAAGCTGCCAACCGCAACTCCAGGAAGTAAAATAGGAAACAGAACTCCTGTCTGGCCTTCAAAACTCATCCTTCAGCTGGGGCCTGCTGGTGTATGTCTCAGCCACCTGAGAGCCAGGAAGAACACATTCAAGTCTTACCTGGCTACAGAGGGAGTTCAAGGCCAGCTAGGGCAACTTGGTGAGACCCAGACTCAAGATAAAACAATAGGAAAAGAGGTGGGGACATAGCTCAGTGTTAGGGTTCATGTCTGGCATGTGCAAGGTCTTAGGTTCAATCCCCAGCACAAACAATAGCCCTGGCTTTCTTTTTGCAGTTCCCACTCGAAAGGACTTTATCTGAGTTCTTGTTTTTGTTTTCTGAGACAGGGTTTCTCTGTGTATCAGTCTTAGCTGTCCTGGGACTCGCTCTGTAGACCAGGCTGGCCTCAAACTCACAGAGATCCATCCATCTCCCTCTGCCTCCAGAGTGTTGGGATTAAAGGCATGGGCCACCACCACCCGGCTTGATTTCTTATTTTTTAAGTGTGGTGCTGGGGATCAAACTTAGGACTTCATGCAAAGTATACACACTCTTGCCAGTAAGCTACTCCCCTACCCCAGATTTCCTCCGTTTCATTTCTTTCCTTTTCTTCCTTCCACCTTTCTTTTCAAATTTCTGCTCTTCCTGCCTTACCTCTGAGTGTTGGGATTATAGGCACCATTCATTTCTGTCATGTTGGGGACAGGCATTCTAACAACTGAGCTATATCCTCAGCTTCTTCCTCAGGGTCTCATACACCTCAGGGTGGCCTTGAACCTCCAACCTTCCTACCTCTGTCTCTCAAGTGCTGGGTTACAGGAGTTTAATCACACAGCCTGGCTTCATTCAGCCACTTGATTTTAAATTCCTTCTTTGTTTTATTAAATACATTCTGATTCAGAAACATATTATGTTGGGCTGGATCATAAACCCTCAAAGCACAAAGAGAATCTTGCTAGGGGGTTCCCAAAAGGCTCTTCCCTATGTCAATGTGAAACTCGCTCACATTGACAGGGTTTAAATGAAACAGTTTCATTGTATCACCAGGGTAAGTTTCCAGGGTCAACTCAAACCCCAGGAGGATATAAGGTGAAATATACTGACACCCGTCAAACCAACACCTGTACCTTTGGTTTCCAGACCTGTCTCTGATACCAAATCCAGTCACATCTCTTACATAAAGAAAACGGCAATATAATTTATGCATACCTGCCCATATCCTCTAAATCCTCTACTACTCATTATGTAAATAGTGCATGCTTTGTACAAATATTAGCTTTATTCCCCTTAAACACTTTTACATTTATTTATTTTATGCACACGGTGTTTGCCTGTACCATGTGATACCTCGTGCCCTTGGCTGACAGAAGAGCTCCTGCAACCAGAGTCAATGGATGGATGTGGGGCAACATTTGGGTGCTGGGAACCGGAGGTGGGTCCTTTGCAAGAGCAACCAGTGCTCTTCACCATTGAGCCATCACTCCAGCTACATCCCCACAACCCCTTTTTGAGTGAGGATCTTAGCTCTGTAGCCCAGGTTGGCTCTGGACTTCCAGTCTTCCTGCCTTAGCCTTCCAAGTATGGGATTAGACAGTTGCTCTGCTGGGCAGTGGTAGCTCACACCTCCAGTCCCAGCACCCAGGAGGCAAAGGCCAGTGGATCTCTGAGTTCAAGGTCAGCCTGGTCTGCAGAGACAGTTCCAGGACAGCTGGGGCTACATGAGAAACCCTGTTTTGATAAAAAAAAAAAAAACAAAAAAACAAAAAACTAAACCAAACAAACAAACAAACGAGAGACACAGAGAGAGAGAGCTAGAGAGAGAGAGAGAACCAGTTCTCTTGTATTGCCCTCATGGCCAGGAGCGTGGCTGAATGAGGAGGCCAACAGCTCAGGCATTTACTGTCATGGCAACCCAGGCAGATTCTTTTTCTGGAAGGCAACACAGAACCATAATATACCAGCGTCCTGCCTTTTTACCCCAAACAAGTTGTAACACACACAGGGGATACTGGGCAGGCCCAAGAGCCTACTAAAACTCAAGATTATCATGGGACCACCTTACCTGAGGACCCAGACATCCTTCTTAGTCCCATTTCTGACCCCAAATGAGCTTGGTGGACAGGCCGTGAGCAGAGTACTTTTCCTAAAGATTCCCACGTACCGGCCACTAGAGAGACAGAGCTCAGGGGTCCCTGAGGGAACCGATCCACCAGGACAGTTATTCTACACTCCCCCAAATCATCTGGAGGCATCTGTAGAGCATGCAGATTCCATAGGATGCAAGGCTCTCATTAAATCTTCAGCATGGAATTAAAAAAATAGCAGGTCAAGAGTCTGAGAGATCCTGCCTTTTTGTCATCCCTAAGGATGATGTCAATGGGCATTGTTTCAGGTTCAAGGATGAGGAAGTACTTTGGAAACGAACTCTCCCTTCTCTTTCTGTTTGGTTGTTGATTTCCGCGTGTGTGTATGAGTGGACCTATGTATATGTATGTATGCATGATGCATGTGCACATGTGTATGTGAGTGCACACACACTCCTGTGGACACACGGGACGCCAGAGGAGGATATCGGGCATCCTCTTCTATCTCTCTCTACCTTGTCCCTTTTTTCTTTTTTTTTTTTTTTTGAGACAGAGTTTCTCTGTGTAGTCCTGGAACTTGCTCTGTAGATCAGGCTGGCCTCGAATTCACAGAGATCCACCTGCCTCTGGTGGGATTAAAGGCGTGTGCCATCATGTGCTGTGGGACAATGGTCTTCTACCCTATAAAGATGTGTCACTTGTATTGCTTTAATAAAATGCTGATTGGCCAGTAGTCAGGCAGGAAGTACAGGTGGAGCAACCAGAACAGGAGAATTCTGGGAAGAGGAAAGGCTCAGTCTGCAGTCGTCACCCAGACACAAAGGAAGCAAGATGAGAATGCCTCACTGATAAAAGGTACCAAGCCACATGGCTTACACAGATAAGAATTATGGGTTAATATAAGTTATAAGAGTCAATAAGAAGCCGGGCGGTGGTGGCGCACGCCTTTAATCCCAGCACTTGGGAGGCAGAGGCAGGTGGATCTCTGTGAGTTCAAGACCAACCTGGTCTACAAGAGCTAGTTCCAGGACAGGCTCCAAAACCACAGAGAAACCCTGTCTCGAAAAACCAAAAAAAAAAAAAAAAAAAAAAAAAAGAGAGTTAATAAGAATCCTGAGCTAATAGGCCAACCAGTTTATAATTAATGTAAGCCTCTGTGTGTTTCTTTTTTTTTTTTTTTTCTGTGTGTGTTTCTTTGGGACTGAACGGCTGCGGGACTGGGTGGGACAGAAACCTCTGTTGTTCTTTTTGAGGTAGGATCTCTCACTGAATCTAGAACTCATGTTTTTTTTGGCTAGGATAGCAGCATGTGAGTGCGAACAAGCCCCAGCAAGCCTCCAGTCACTTCTGGGATTCCAGGCAATGGTGGGACAGGCCTGGCTTTTACAGAGTGCTGTGCTCTGAGCTCTGGTCCTCATGTTTACACAGCAAATGCTCCTAGTTTGAGCCTTCTCTCCAGCCCCTTGTTTTTGTTTTTCTGAATCAGGGTCTCACTCTGTAGCCTAGGCTGGTTTGGAACTTACTGCTTAGCACAGGCTGACCTTGAACTCAGAGCCACCCTTCTGTTTCAGGCCTCTTAATGCTGGGATTACAGGATTGTGCCACCATACCCACTTCCCTTCGAGCCTGTTTTAGCAAAAGAGAGCGTCTCTTTAGGGAGAGAAGCCATACTCACCAGGGGCTGTGATGCCCAGTACTCCCAGGCTCCCCAGCTGCTTCCAGAACTCCTATCAAAAGAACAGAGTGGGCGAGTTTCAAGGCGGCAGTTAGCCACAGGTGGCCAGGACAAGACCAAGCCATTCAAAGAAAGCAACTATACACTTAGGGAGGTCTCTGTCACCAGGAGATGGGGTGCACCTTTCTGGGCACCAGTGCAACACAGCACTACTCCAGAAGCTGCCACTCACACCCTCAGCCTTGCAACTCACTCTCAGGTTCTTGAACTCGTTGCTCTGATCAATCTCTTGGGCTTTGGGGGCCAGGTTCTCATGCACGAACTTAGATATAGTCTGACGAAGCTAGAGAAGAAAAGTAAGACAGAGGCTATTGAAACCAGATGTGATTGCCACTGAGAGCAATGTCCCTGTGGCTGAAGGCCACAGGCACCCTCACCATGTAGTGTCAGGTCAAGGCTTAGGGGTCCCACTGAATTATGCTTCTTCAGAAGCATCAGAAAAGAGGGAGCTTCGCTGGGCAGTGGTGGCACACACATTCAATCCCAGCACTAGGGAGGCAGAGGCAGGCGGATCTCTGTGAGTCTGAGGCCAGCCTGGTCTACAAGAGCTAGTTCCGGGGGTTGGAGAGATGGCTCAGTGGTTAAGAGCACTGACTGCTCTTCCAAAGGTCCTGAGTTCAATTCCCAGCAACCACATGGTGGCTCACAACCATCTGTAATGAGGTCTGGTGCCCTCTTCTGGCCTGCAGGCATACACACAGACAGAATATTGTATACATAATAAATAAATAAATATTTAAAAAAAAAAAAAAAGAGCTAGTTCCGGGACAGGCACCAAAGCTACAGAGAAACTCTGTCTTGAAAAAACAAACAAACAAAACCAAAAAAAAAAAAAAAAGAAAGAAAGAAAAAAGAAAAAAAGAAAGGAGAGTACTTCAACTGAGAAACGCCTCTATCAGATCCCACTGTAGACAAGCTTATAGAGCATTTTCCATTTTCTTTTTTCTTTCTTTTTTGTTTTTTCGAAACAAGGTTTCTCTGTGTAGCTTTGGAACTTTTTCTGGAACTTGCTCTGTAGATCAGGCTGGCCTCGAACTCAGATCTACCTACCTCTGCCTCCCGAGTGCTGGGATTAAAGGTGTGTGCCACCACTGCCCGGCTTGGGCATTTTCTTAATTAGTGATCAATGCGGGAGGGCACAGTCTATTATGGGTATGGCCACCCCTGGTGGGGGTGGTACCGGGTTCTATAAGTTAGCAGGCTGAGCAAGCCACGAGGAGCAAGCCAGTAAGCAGCACCCCGATATAAGCCCCTGCCACCAGATTCCAGTTTTGTTCAAGTTCCTGCCCTGACTTCCTTCAATGTGGAAGTGTAAGCCAAATAAACCTTTTCCTCCCCAACTTGCTTTTTGGTCATGGCGTTCACCATAACAATAGTAAATAGGACACTAATATTCTCTCCCTTTATTAACGTTCTTGGTAGCTGGGTGGTGGTGGCTCACACCTCTAATCTTAGCACTTGAGGCAGAGGCAAGTGAATTCTCTGTGAGTTCAAGGTCAGCCTAGACTACTGAGTTTCAGGACAGCAGGGGCTATACAGAGGGATCCTCTTGAAAAACCAAAAAAAGATTCTTGGTTTAGACATCTTGGAAATGATTAAGATATTGCCATTTTAGTAATTTTAAGATTAAATTTTGCCCAAGTTAGCCTTGAACTCATGTACCTCAGTCCCTCGAGCATTAAAGATGATTTTTAAGATGCTGTTTTCCTACATAAAATTATTCCGTGCCTTCCTGCTGTACTCCTCAGAGTAACACACAAGCCTCTAAGCCAGTCCGTACATCCTGTCCTCCACTGGCCGTCCAGCCTTCCCTGTACCTTCCCACTACCCATTCCCGGCACTCCAGACACTCCCACTTTGTCCTGACACTCCAATCTCTCCATCATCCTTGAGACTGTGGCTAAAAGATTACTCAATGAGATGAGACACTGCCCTGCTGGCAAAACTAGAGCCCTAGCCCTGAGCACCAGAGACCCAGGTGTGAAGCCCGAGGTCACCAAAGTGGCTCTCGGCCAATCATACAGCCAGGCGCTGCTTCTGTTCTTGGTTTTTAAAATCACGTTTATTTGTTTTGTGTGTGCATGGCGGAATACCACTGCGCATGTCTGGATCAGGGGACGACTTTTGGGGTCAGTTCTTTCTTGCTACCACATGGGTCCTGAGACTCAAACTCAGGTCAGCAGATTTAGTGGCAAGCGCCCTTTACCACTGGGTCATCTTGCTGGCCTACATTGATGCAATGAGACTAGGGCTATGGGAGAATCACAGACCCAAGCACTTCACGCAGCCTCTAAGTGACACAGCCTCCTGCCCCCAGCTAGAGCTCTGGTTCAGCTCCACTTGTAACCACACTCTTCATTTCTCTGCCCTGCCTCCACCTTTCATTTGGCTACAAGAGCAAAACTGACTTAATATTTAACTTCTTCCCATCTGAAGCCAGAGTTTGCCATGTCATCCAGGCCTTGCCAAACTACTATAGAAGAACATCGCGGGCTGGAGAGATGGCTCAGCAGGTTAAATGTGCACCTTGTGAGCCTGAAGGCCTGCGTTTAGTGCCCCCTGAACCCGTGGAGAGGCGGAAGGAGAGAACATGCTCTAAAAAGCTGTCCTATTACTGCCACATATACACACAATAATAATACAGCTCAAAAAAATCTTCAAAAAAAATTTAAAAAAGGCTTGTTATAATGGCATGGAAGTAGGCGGATCTCTGAGTCCAGCTAGGTTGGTCTATATAGTGAGACACTGTCTCAGAGAGAGAGAGAGAGAGAGAGAGAGAGAGAGAGAGAGAGAGAGAGAGAGAGAGAGAGAGAGAGAATTATAGGATAGAATATGTTCAAAGTCCATGGAAAAGTCCTTATGCAACCTAACGCTATGTACAACGAATACACACAAATGGTGTATGTTTTTGGGGGGCGCATGCTTATCTATAATCCTAGCACTCAGGAAGCTGGGCAGGAAGATACTAAAATCTCCAGGCCAGCTTGGCCACTTAGCAATATCCTGTTTCAAAACAAGGCACAGTATAAAATACCAACTACAAACAAAGGCAATCCTCATCAGTGCTCAGAGTCAGGCCAGTGCACTGCAACAACACTGATTTAGAAAGGCAAGTGCGGGGCTAGACAACCGGTCAGTGGTTAAGAGCATGTGCTGGCTAGTTGTATTTTTTTCTTTTTTCAAGATTTTATCTATTTATTATGCATACAACATTCTGCCTCCATGTATGCCCGCATGCCAGAAGAGGGCACCAAATCTCATTACAGATGGTTGTGAACCACCATGTGGTTGCTGGGAATTAAACTCAGGACCTCTGGAAGAGCAGTCAGTGCTCTTAACCACTGAGCCATCTCTCCATCCCTCTTTTTTTCTTTTTAAAAAGTCACCTTGATGGGGGCTGTGGAGATGGCTCAGAGGTTAAGAGCATTGCCTGCTCTACCAAAGGTCCTGAGTTCAATTCCCGGCAACCACATGGTGGCTCACAACCATCTGTAATGGGGTCTGGTGCCCTCTTCTGGCCTGCAGGTATACACACAGACAGAATATTGCATACATAATAAATAAATAAATAAATATTTTTTTAAAAATCAACTTGATACAAGCTAGGGTCCTTGGAAAGGAGGGTGCTTCCATTGAGAAAAAGCCTCCACACGATCCAGCTGTAGATAAGCTTGCAGGGCATTTTCTTAATTAGTGATCAATGGGGGAGGATCAAGTCTATTGTGGGTGGGGCCACCCCAGGGTGAGGGGTGGGTCTGGGCTCTATGGGAAAGACTGAGCAAGCCAGGAGGAGCAAGCCAGTTAGCAGCACCCACCATGGCCTCTGCATCAGCTCCTGCCTCCAGGTTGCTGCCCTGTTTGAGTTCCTGTCCTGGCTTCCTTCAATGATGGACTAAGGTGTGGAAGTGGAAGACAAATTAACCCTTTCCTCCTCGTGCTGCTTTCCGTCATGGTGTTTTATTGAAGCAATGGCAACCCTAACTAGGACATAAGTTGATACCAGGGCAGTGTCTGTGGCAGACCTGACTATGTCGTTTTGGGGAGGATCATGGGAGCACTGGCTGCTTTTCCAGAGGTCCTGAGTTCAATTCCCAGCACCCAGATGGTGGCTCACAACCATCTGTAATAAGATCTCGCACCTTCTTCTGGCCTGCAGGCATACATGCAGACAGAACACTGTATACATAATAAATAAGCAAATCTGAAAAAAAAAAAAAGGCATTTTCTTTTTTTTTTTTTAATTTTTATTCTTTTTTAATTAAAATTTCCACCTGCTCCCCGTTTCCCATTAAAAGGCATTTTCTTAAGTAGTAATTGATGGGGGAGATCACAGAGTGGCCATCCTTGAGCAGTTGGTTCTGGGGTCTATAAGAAAGCAGGCTGAGCAAGCCATGAGGAGCAAGTCAGTAAGCAGCACCCCTCCATGGCCTCCGCATCAGCTCCTCCCTCTCAGTTCCTGTCCTATTTGAATTGCTGTCCTGACTTCCTTCAATGATGGACTAAGATGTAGAAGTGTAAGCCAAATAAAATAAACCCTTTCCTTTCTAAGTTGCTTTTGGTAATGGTGTTTTATCGCAACAGTGATAATCCTACTAAAGACTTCCCGCCTTTGCAGATGACCTAGATTCGATTCCAAGCACTCCAATTCCAGGGGATAGGATTCCATCTTCTAACCTCTGCTAGCACCAGGTGGGAGCGTGGGACACGTACATACATTCTGGCAGAAACACTTGTACACAAAGAGAAAGTAAATATAAGAATCAGCTAAAAAGGTAAATGAGTTCACCAGCAAATACCCAATTCCTTTATTGCTGTAGGATGGTATAGAGACAAAAATGATATTCCATATGAACATTGACGTTCCAGGTGCTTAGGAACACGACTGTGGTAGGGAAACCCACAGATTCAGCTGGCCCGAGCTAGTGGGAGGACACTGATTCCGGACTGACAATTGGGGCACCTGCATAGGACCGAACTAGGCCCCCTGAAAACAGCTGATGGTGGTGTGGCTTGGACAGTGTGTGGGGACACTGGCAGTGGCACCAGGATCTAATTTCTAGTGCATGGGTTGACTTTGTGGACCCCTTCTCTATATAGAGAGATCTTGCTCAGCCTAGGCACGGGGGTGAGGGGGGAGAGGAGAAAGGGCCTTAGTCCCATCTTACCCTCTCTGAGGAGGGGGGGAGAGGGGAGAACTGGGATTTGCATGTAAATAAATCAATAAATAAAATAAAAATAAAACACGACTGTGGGAAAGTTACATCCTAAAAGTATGTTTGCCCCAAAGATCTGAATGCAACCATTGTTCTCTAGGACACAGAGAACCAGTCAACACAAAGACAGGATAGTGGAATGACAAGCTGGGACCTTGGTATCCAGGTTACGTTAGTCTTCTGGCCTGGGGTTTCTAGACTCTTCCTCCACCTAGGCTGACATTCATAGCAACACTCGCCCCTGTACACATCTGACTCAAGAAACATTGTGTGCTAAAAAATCACTCCATAGAACTTTTCTTAGGCAATCTATAGCAATTGCCTAATACATACATTGCTGGAACCCGAGCCATCCCGGGAAGTATTTACTAGGGTTTTATTTAGAGCCTTAAACCCAGCAATAAGGGTGGACAGGCAATCTGTGAACACATCCTTCAAGGTCTTCTTCAGCCTTGTGCTCTAGGCCTTGAGGAAGGGAAGAAAGCAAACTAAGGGTGCATTTCAGAATTCCTTAAGTCTCCCACTGGAAAAACAAAAACAAAAACCAATGCCTTGTTGGTTATGGATCAACCCTAATCTCAACCTTCAACTGAGAACCATAACTTAAAGCCTGGTGTGGTGGCCCATGTCTTTAAACCCCTCACTCTGGAGGCAGAGGCAATCAGACACACTAGAGTTCAAGGCCAGCCTGGTCTACAAAGGCAGAGTCTAGAGGGAAGGGGATCGATACGCGTAGACTATTGGCTGGAGTCTGAGTCGACGCATGATTGCTACTAGGGACAGGGCCAACCAATCCTCCCACCCAAATACCACCAGTCTCCTGGGAGCTTTGGTTCTTTTACTTTTCTATTTCCTTCTAGCAGCTCTGCCTTGCTGTCTGTTGCAAATATTCCCTCACTAGAGATAACGATGAGTCAGAGGCTTGGGCATTAGCTAAGGGGAGAAAGGGAACAGTTCCTTTCCCTGGCTTACTAGTGACGCTTCCAAGGCCCGGCAGGCACAAGTTACTTGTGGGATGGGACATGGGCCACGAGGCCTTCGGGCCGGCCTCCCTACCTGCTTCTGCTCCTCGTTTAACCCGTTGATAGCATCGTCTACAGGCAGCATCGAGTGAGCCCGCTGCGGGACAGCGAGGGGCGATGGCCGCAGTCTCCAACTGGACACCCGTCGCCCCAGCAGCCTGATTGCAGTCGCCATCTCTGCCTTGCACCGGGAGCTTTTGGCTGCATTAGCTCCACCAATCTAGTCGCACAACTCTGTCCAATTGGAGAGGGGGTGGGGCTAGTCGCACAACTCTGTCCAATTGGAGAGGGGGTGGGGCTAGTCTCACAACTCTGTCCAATTGGAGAGGGGGTGGGGCTAGTCTCACAACTCTGTCCAATTGGAGAGGGGGTGGGGCTTCAGCAGCCAATCACACGCGGAGACCAGCCGAAGGCTTTGCTGCTCTTGCAGTCAAGCAAACCAATCAGTCGTGAGGCGGTAGCCTTCCCTGCCTCCGGTGGTTGCCGCCTGCGGTATTTTCTTTCCTAAGTCTCTTTCCTGGGATAGAAGAGCCCACAATATAGTATCTCCTTGTGCTGAGATTGTAACCTTTAACCGCAGAAGACTACCTTCGGGGAAAAGCAGGTACTCCAACATAGGACGGACCGAGCGCGTGTTTGGAGGAAGAAACAGTCCAAACAGATCTAGGCTAGAGATCTGTAAAGACTCTCTTGCCAACTCTGGTTTAAAATAATAAGAGTCGCTTTGTTATGTAACAGGTCCTCCAGATACTAGAAGGACATTTTCTCGAGAGAAAAGGAAGAGTGTTTGAGGTCCTCTGAAAAAGCCACATGTGTGCAGATTCTACCGACTGATTTAGAACTTTCTGATTGTGGAGATTAGGCATTGAGGATTCTCAGTCAAAATTATCTTGGAGACGGGCTGGAGAGATGGCTCGGTGGTTCAAGCTGTTCTGCAGAGGACCTGAGTTCCATTCCCAGCACCCACATAGGTGCTTGCAAGTGCCTCTAACTCCAGCTCCAGAGGATCTGATACTGTTGGCCTATATAAGCACCTGAACACAATACATAAATTAAAAAGATAATAGAAATGTATCTTTAAAAATTGTCTTAGAGTATTCCTTTAGTAGTCATTTATCTCCAGCCTCTGTATCTGACCTAATATTCCTGACTTATCAGGTAAGAAAATTTATTTTTAACTAATTAACTTGAGACAGGATCTCTCTATGTAGTCCTATTGCCTAGAACTTCTGAATTTGAACCCAAAGAAATCTGCCTGCCTCTGCCTCCCAGGTACTTTGACTAAAAGTGTGCATCACCCCACCCACCTGGAATTTATTAATTTAGCAGATCACTAACTTGTATGCCATCAAATAACATCTGAAACCCATGGCGGAGATTTCCTTGGTTTGCTTTAACTCACCTCCCCAACACTGGAGCTGATGTCTTTGGTAAATGCACCGATTTGTGACTCACTCCCTTCAGCTCTGTGACTATACAGATACCTGTAGCTATTCCCGTGTGTGTGTGTGTGGGGGGGCTCGACAAAAATATCCTCTTCCAGAGTGGAGGCATGGGAATTTAGAAATATAGTAAAGAATGCGAAGATGTGAATGAAAATAATAAAATGCAGAAGCATAGGATAGTATCAGGAGGGAATTTTTCAGTGAGTACTAAAAATTCTCTCGTGTTTTATCTTCCAACAGCTTAATAAAGTCCTGACTTCAAAGGGTAAGAGCAGAACAAAAGGACTGCATTAAAATACAAATTGAAAGTCTGGGGTACATTTATCGCTCATGCCCTGGACCAAACACTCTGTAGGCAAACCACTCCCTGGTGGAATCCCAAGTTATTTCCATAAAGGGAACTAGTTGGATCCTTTTATTTTAGGTAAGAACCTATTTCAGGAGCACGAGGTCTGGCAACGAGAGAGAGAGAGAGAGAGAGAGAGAGAGAGAGAGAGAGAGAGAGAGAGAAGCTCCTTTGTTCAAGTTAGAAGCACAATAACCTTGAATGAACTAGAAACAAGTCCCAAACTCTGACCTTTGGCCTCTTTGGGCCTCCACATTCCCAAGGTGGAGTTTGTCACCAAGGACAATCTGAATTTTGGTTCCCAGGATGTGGTCACTCCCGTGCCTTTGAGGCGAGAGCTGACCTTTGTGTCAAGAAGAAGAAAGACAGATTGACAGGAGTCAGATTCTTACCCCTTAATTCCCTTGATGAGACTCTCCACTTCTCTGATAATGCTCTTGGATAGCTAACTCCTCTCAAGTGTGTCGCACCCAAAGTCCAGGAAAGGGCTTTGCACACTTGGGACTTTGAACACATTTCTTGGATCTTTGCTGTCTCTTTAATATTTGACAACAGTATCCCTCAGACTTCAGAGCTATCACGAGGTATGCTCACTTGGGCAGAGGACACAGCGCAGTGTGAAGCAAGTAAGGTGGTCAGCCAATGCATTCCCCTTGCTCAAGGGACCAGGCAGGTCACTATGATCCCGCAAATGCCCTATGTAAATGGGAACAGATCAGGCCCAAAGAAAAGTTTGAATAGCCAATAACTGCATCTGGACTTGAGATACAGAGGCAATATATAAGCTTCAGTTTCCAAAGGTGCAAGAATTTTGCTTATATACTGACTGTCAGTAAAAAGGTTAAATGGAATATCAGCATATTTCTCTAAGGCCATTTGTACAGCAATCAATTCAGCCAACTGAGCAGATTTAGCTGAATATCAAAATCAGGAGGGGAGGCTACCACAGCTCTCCTGGTGGAAGACCCATCAGTAAACACATTCCGTGCCCCTGCCAGAAGCTGCAAAGAAATAACTTTAGGGAAGCATACCAGATGATTTTTGAAAAAGGTGACCAACTTATCAGAAGGATAATGATTATCAAACCTGCAGGGATTAGTGCATAAAAACAAGGTCCAATCTTCAGCAAAATTTTGCAGCCAAGTTATTTTTGCCTGGGTATGTGGTGTAATAACCTTATCAGGTGTAAGACTTTAAGACAATCCTGAAGCCATTCATGACTATTCTGAATCCTCTCAGCCTCTGTGCCATAGTGCTTCCCCTCCTCCCCTGGGAACCAAGGACCTAACAGCTACACTCACACATACTCAGTTCCTGAACAATTACCCATATACGTATGTTTTGGTTCAGTCCCCTGGGATACGGGGTCAAAATGACCTCTTACCTCACCTGATCTGGCAACAGCTCTCCAGTCAATTATTGGTAATAGCCCTTTCGAATAAGCCAATCAGAATAGTCAAAGAACAACCCCCCCTTGCTTCTGTGGCCCCTTTAAAAGTAGCCTGTGCCATCTATTCGGGGTCCCTCGGCTTCCTGAATGCTGGGGGACCCTGTCATGACAGAATTAATAAAATCCTCATGCTTTTGCATCGGCTGTGGTGTGTGAGATGGTCTCTGGGGCGACTCCTCCTCGGTGTTTGGACACTAGAGTCCAACACAGGTAACATTCCAAAGATTTGTAAACTAAGTTTATTACAGGTGGCACATGTTCATGTACCCATAGAATGGGTCCTTGCTGCCAAAAAATGCCAGTAGGACTATGCTGAGAGGGAAAAATTATCAACAGCAGTGGCTGACTATAGTCAATATAATGAATATGAGCAGAGGCAAGCTTTTTTTCAACTAAAGTAATACATTGCCTTGCCTGAGGTGTCAATTTATGAAAGGAGGTTGGATCTGGATTCCCCTGCAGAATGTCCATACAATCATTTACTGTTCTAAGATCTTACAGCAACCTCCATTTACCAGACTTTTTCTTAATAACAAAGATAGGAGTATTCCAGGGAGAAGTGGATGGCACTATGCGTCCTGCCTTTAGCTGTTTTTGGAACTCACTCTGTAGACCAGGCTGGTCTTGAACTCACAGGCTGGTCTCTGCCTCCAGTTACTGAGATTAGAGATGTCTGCCACCACACTTGGCTTTTCCCCTGGGCTGATTAACCGTCCCTTTACCTGCAAGGCAATTCCTTTTAATGTTTCCTGATCATTTGCATTGAAAACAAGTCCTTGATCTAGCTCCACCTTGACCCTCCCTAAGGGCTGAAGCAATTACCTGACCAGTCAGGTGAGTGCCATCAATGTCCCTGCATAACTGGATAAAGTCATTTAAATTCCCATTTCCATGGGACATATAGCCTCTTGACAGTATTTGTTAGCATTTTCAATAGGCCAATCGCTTAAACCCGCAGTGGCATTACTCAGTGCAGTATTTTTGCAATTTTCCTGCATTTCGCTTTTCCATAACAAATAATCCCCCCACCCCCAAAGACAAGCTGCAAAGCTGCATCCAGTCACTGGTGTAAGATTGAGTTCCGTAAAGGATTCCATTAAAACCACAGTGAAGGGGGCATGAGTTCCATAGGTCGTAACTGCTTCTTTTTGTTACTTAATGTCCTAAAAGGCCAGGGGGTTATACTGCCTGATCCTCTGCCCTTGCAGATCAATAATTTCTACAACAGGATAAATCTGCCTTTCTCTCTTTATATTTAGTCTGTTTTGGATCTCGAATTTCTGCCTCTAACTCTATAGGGACAAAAGCAGCAGTACAAGGATTTGAAGTGGCAAGGAATGTCTTTTGTGGCAGAGGTCTCATGGAGACATCTCTCTTTGCTTCCTTCCTTTCCTCTTTTTCTAACTTCTTTTTTATCAGTGGATCTCCTTTTCTAAAATTTCTTCTTCCTCTTTTATGTCCCTACTAATATTCTCAACTTCCCGCTCCTCAAAAGTCTTCATAGAACTCACAGATTCTGTTATGGTTTTCTGTCTCTTTAAGAGACAAGCCACGCCCACTCCCTCCCCCATCCGCTGAGGCAGGCTGATCTTCAGCTTCCAGCCTGAGCTCATTCTCTTTCCCATCTTCCTCTCAGAGAGGCAGCTTCGCTTCTGCCTCTCTCCCCACTTCTCTGCTTCCCCCCCTTCTCTCTCTCTTTCTTCTTCTCTCTCTCTCTCTGCCCCCCTTCCCCCTCCATAACCCCCTGAATAAATATGCAACCTCACTCTGCAAGTCGTGTCTATCCATGTCTCTGTCTCCTGCCCACCCGCCTTGTGTCTCCCTGCCTGGGACCAGCCACTGCTCGGGGACCCGCAGCCATCTCTGCCTGGGACTGGCTGCTCCCAGGAACTGCTGTCTGCTGCCACATGGCCCGCTACCACCATTTGGGACCTACAGCATTTCTGCTGCCTACTGCTGCTGGGGATCTTGCAGCATTTAAAAAAAAATTATAGGCCGGGCGATGGTGGCGCACGCCTTTAATCCCAGCACTCGGGAGGCAGAGGCAGGTGGATCTCTGTGAGTTCGAGACCAGCCTGGTCTACAGAGCTAGTTCCAGGACAGGCTCCAAAACCACAGAGAAACCCTGTCTCGAAAAAGAAAAAAAAAAAAAAAAAAGATTCACTAAAAAAAAATTATAAAAGATTCTACTTCCTGAATCTCCTCAAAGGTTTTGTTCAAACTCCTCTAATTGCTCTTTTACTTTTTTTTTTTTTTTTGGTTTTTCGAGACAGGGTTTCTCTGTAGCTTTTGGTTCCTGTCCTGGAACTAGCTCTTGTAGACCAGGCTGGCCTCGAACTCACAGAGATCTGCCTGCCTCTGCCTCCCGAGTGTGCTCTTTTACTTTTACATCATCACTGAGAAGAGCATCTCTAAGCGCCATAGTGAAAACATCGCTATGGGAAATTCTTCTGGCCCTCACTCTTTCAGTGCCTTTACCTTTCCCTGCTCCCAATCAGTAATATTAAAGCCCCCTGTGTGTAGAAACCAGGGACTAAACTCTCTCAAAAAATTAGACAATTAACTACCTTACACAAAAGAAAACTGTCTTAAGGAACTCTTGTGCTGTCTACTTTTAATACTGGCGCCTTCCATGCTTTGCTTCTCTAAAAGCACTATCAATTGGCCCTTTAATCGGCCACCAATACCGAAACAGAATTACTTGCACCCATTATCAATACACCCTCACCACTCAATTCTTACCTGCTGGCCAGCCTTCCGAGGGTAACCTCTCAGGGATCCCTACTTCCTGATCTCGCAGATGGGTCTCCGACTGTAGTTGCTGAAGATCCCAGCGGGGTCTCCAATTGTAACACCCGATTCTGTGTTACCCCCTCGGTACAGTTTGTGTGCCACTGTACCGTAGGCGAGTCGGGCAAGGGCCTAGAGATTGAGAGAACACACAAGAGACTTGGGTCGTTTGAAAGGAGCTCAACAGAATGCTGAACTATATAACTAAGTGATTGTATACTTAGTTATATAGTACAGCATCCAGAAGACCAGAAGTTTGAGGCCAGCCTGGGCCTCAGATACATAGTGGGATCTCTGATACAATGGCACAGACTGCGGGTAGGAAGAAAGTTGCAACTGTGTTGTATCTGAAGTTAAAGCAGGGAAAAGGGGATTTCAAGAAGGTATTAAAGGCTGATGGGATAGCTGCGGACACAACTTGATTGGTAGAGTGCTTGCTTAGTCTGTATGAAGTCCTGTGTGTGATCCCCAGCGCGATGTAAACCCCGCGTGGTGGCATGTGGCTATAATCCCAGCAGTTGGGAGGCAGAGGCAGGAGGACCAGAAGTTCAAGATCATCACTACATAGTGAGTTTGGGGTCAGCCTGGGCTACATGAAATCTCTGCTGAGGAGAACTTCAAGTCTGCCAAGCTGGTTGCCATCTACATGATCACTGCAGGTCGTAACCTGATTTAGCAATAATCTGGAAACCATGGAGGACACCCTGTACCTCCTTTCTTATTCCTGGAAGATCACACTCTGTCTGTAGCAGTCTGTGTTCCTCCAGAAGCCCAAGGGAGGCCTATCCTGTCTGCAGGCCCTCAGGTCACAGGGACAAACCTCTGATTTGGAACACTGCCCCTTCCATGTCCTTCTCCAAACCACAACTCTGTCACAACTGGCTTAACGAGACTTCAGGAGGAGGGGAAGGGAGGAGGGAGGAGCAGAAGGAGGGGGAGGAGCAACTTATTTTATGAAGCCAGCAAAGCAATGATACCAAAATCTGACAAAGTTCACAAGAAAAAAATATACAAGTCAGCATTTCTCATGGACAGACACGGATTAGAATGGCCACATGTTAGAATATTTCATCTAATGTTATGAAAAACAGATAATAGACTCAACCCTGAGAGAAAAATTCTGAGGTGATCAAAACTTAATTTCAAGGATCAGGGAGTAGAGGGAGGAGACAAAACAAGTCAACGAGTTAGCAGCTGCAGGTAAAACTAACCAAGCCATGCCAAGTTAACTAGCTAGCAGCTGCAGGTAAAACTAACCAAGTCATGCTGAAACCTTCAAAGTTATCACAGCGGATTGGTGGGGCCTCTGCAATCTGCTTACTACAAACTGGATGAATGCGAGGTCTGTTTGCCTGTGAGGCTGGAGAGATGACCGGAGAGGTTGCCGGAGAGGTGGCTTAGTGCTTGAGAATGTTTGTTGCTCAGCGTTTTTGCTGTTCTTCCTGGAGGATCTGAGTTCGATTCCTAGCGCTCAAATGGCAGCTCACAACCGCTGTGATTCCAGTTCCAGAGGATCCTAGGCCTCTGCCCTCCAGCACTCTAGATCAGTGTACTCACGTGCAGACACCTCCCACATACATAATTAGAAACAATGACAGTAAAATTTAAAAAAGGGTTCTGCTCCTGGTTTGCACTCCTACCCAGACCTTCCTTGTTTCATCCTCTGATCTGTAGCTGAAGTCGGTTATTTTGCTTTCTTCAGAGAAGGCTTAGAAAAATAAGCCTTTAGCTCTGGTGCCATGGACAATTTTTAGCTGTTAGCCAGCTTTGCAGTTGGTGGTGGTGCAGACTGGAGAGGCTTCAGAGACAGAGGTGACACAGAGACCTCAACCTACTGTTTCTAGGCTCTTAACTCCTAGTAGGAATGAAGATGTTCAAAAGAGACACAAAGGACCTCAAGAAATTGGATGTCCCCCTAGGAATCTCGTCCTTGGAGAAGGAAAATCCTGAAGCCTGCTGCCAGGCAGTGAAGAACTTATCTTCCGGAAAGGGGTTCCTCACGGTTCTGAAAACTCGACCGTCAACCTTGTGGAGAAGTTGGTGCTGACAGTGATGGTGGGCAGGACCAGTGTTAGGAATAACTCTTGCCCTCTGTTTAAACCTAAGCCTCATGCCAGGATCCCCAAAAGACCCTCAGGGAGGGGGTGTTGTAGTTTCATTTCTGTCGCTGTGATAAAATACCTTAGCAAAAAAACGACTTGGTGGGGGGAGGGGCAGGAGAGAGGACTCAGTGGTCAAGAGTGCTTGGTGCTCTTGTAGAGGACCTGAGTTCGGTTTCCAGCACCCACCTCCGGCACTCACATCAACTTGTAACTCCAGCTCCCGGGGAACTGATGCCATCTTCTGGCCTTCGCTGCCACACACACACACACATTTTTTTTTAATCATCTTAGGAGAGAGAGAGAGAATGTGTGATTTAGTTCACAATGGTTACAGTCAATCAAGCACAGCAAGGAAGTCAAGGCAGGAACTCAGCTGGTCACGCTACATCGAGAGCAGTGAGAAATGCATACAGTTCTCTATTCCTAAACAGTCCAGGGCCCCAAAGCCAAGGCATGGGGCTGCCCACAGTCAGCCGAGTCCTACCGCATCCATTAATACATAATCATGTCAGTCCCCCACACACATGCACCCAGGCCAACCTGACGAAGACAGTCTCTCATGGAGACTGCAGGGGTGATTCTCAGCTTGACCAGGTTGACAGCGAATGCTCACTGTCATGGCAGGTGGGGAGAGATTATGTCACCGGGCTTGTGTCCCCTTTCCGGTGTGACCACATGGAATAGATCTCTTGTTCTTTCTACTGCTGCTTGTCTCTTTGACTGACCTGCTGGGGACAGGTGCTCCAGCCCGGCAGAGCTGTCATCCTAACAACCCTCGTCACACGGTCACTGTTTTTTCTTTATTTTTCTGGTTATTTGAGACAGAGTTTCTCTGTGTAGCCCTGGCTGTCCTGGAACTCACGCTGTAGACCAGGTTGGCCTCGAACTCACGTAGATCTCCTTGCCCCTGACTCTCTAGTGCCAGGATTAAAGGCGTGTGCCACCAGCGAGGGACAGAGATGAGGTTTTATTACCAAGAAGACGCATGCCTTCAATAGGAAACACGAGTCCAGGAGAGACAACTCACTTGACGGATTTCTTGTCTGGCTTATATAAGAGTCCAAGGACACCTAGGATTATTATTAATTTTAGATTTATCTATTTTATGTGCAGGGCGTTTTACCTTCGTGTATGCATGTACATCACATTTCTGGTGCCCTCTGAGGGCTTCGGAGTCCATGGAACTGGACTTGTAGACAGCTGTGAGTCACCCTGTGAGTGCTAGGAATGGAAGCTGGGCCCTCTGCAAGAACAAGGGTTATCAGTCGCTGAGTCGTCTCCCTAGCCCTGCATGTTGGTTCTTTAGTGATGAGATTTAACAGAGACTGTTTCATGTCAGTGTGCGGGTTAGGTCACACATACTGGCAGGAGCCTGTTTTTCTTCTTTCTTTTTTTTAAAAAGAAGTCTTATTTACCCCAGGCTGGTCTTCAACTAACCACATACACCATACCATGTAGTGCTGGCTGGTCTGGAACTCATATAACCCAGGCTGACCTAGAACCCACAGAGGTTGCCCCTCTCTGCCTCCTGAGTGCTGAGACTAAAGGTGTGCAACACCACACATGACTTTATTGAAATTCTTTGGCTGCTGTGTTGGAGTGGGAGGCTCACACGTTTATGTCCAGTGTGGTTGCAAGTCATTTGTGCGGTTGACTAAGTACTTGTTAGCTGGCTAAATTCCAAGAATGCATTTCCCAAGAGATGACTCTAGTTAGAAAAAAAGCCAGACATTGTACAACTTGACAAGGAGCATAAATCTAAACACCACTATTAGCCTGAAACAAAGAAAGTGCAGGTAAGGATGGGCTCGCAGGAGATGATCACAGATGCCCCATGGCCAAAGGGAAGACTTAGTCCTTCCCCACTTTCTTCTTGTGCAGAAAGGTGGTTTCACAAATGTAGATCTGTTTCATAGGCATCGGTTTATTTTATTTTTGTTTTTCGAGACAGGGTTTCTCTGTGGTTTTGGAGCCTGTCCTGGAACTAGCTCTTGTAGACCAGGCTGGTCTCGAACTCACAGAGATCCGCCTGCCTCTGCCTCCCAAGTGCTGGGATTAAAGGCGTGCGCCACCACCGCCCGGCCAGCACCGGTTTATTTTGTAAAGAATTTTAGAGGCTGGACAGATGGCTCAGTGGTTAAGAGCACTGGCAGTTCTTCCAAAGGTCTTGAGTTCAATTCCCAGCAGCAACATGGTGGCTCACAACCATTTGTAGTGGGATCTGATGCCCTTTTCTAATGTGAAGGTGTAAATGTAGATGAAGCACCCATACAGTAAATAAATAAATAAATAAATCTTAAAAAAAAAGAATTTTAAAAGCTACAAATTTTTAAATAAATAAGCAATGTTTTTGTTTTTTATTTTAAATCTGAGCAATTAGTGGTAGAACTCTTGTCTAGAGCAGACAAGTTTGCACTTGATCCTTATCACGGAAAGGAAAAAAAAACCCTGAGCAGGTGTGTGGACCTGGTGTCGGCAATGCATGGCAGAATGACGCTGGAGGATGGTGGAGCCCAGGAGTCCAGGCCCCTCAACAGCATAAGACATGTCAAAACACTAGCACCACCTCTGGGAAACATAACTAAGTCCAACGCCAGAAAGGACTCTAACTGTGGAGACTCCAACTTAAGAGCAAGTTTTTTCAATTTAGGTGGTTTTTTGGTGGGGGAGAGATGACTGTTTTTTTGGAGGGGTGACTTTTAATAAGACAGTATCTCACACTGTAGCACAATAGCTCAGGCTGGTCCCAGAACTCGTTATGTAGCCCAGGCTAGTCTCTGACTTGTAGCATTCTCCTGACTTAGTCTCCCTGCTGGGATTATAGGCATTTACCACCATACATGCCCTGCTTTTATTTTATTTTACTTGTTTTTGTTTTGTTGTTTCTAGTGATGATGGTGGTGATGGTTTTTATTGATTTACTATTTATGTATGTATGCATATATTTATTTATTATGTTCTGAAAGTGGAATCAAATTGAATTTTTACCTTTGCTTTTTAAAATTTTTTATTTATTTATGTACATTTTAAGTATAAGTGCTCTGTCTGCAAGCTAAGGATCCCACTATAGATGGTTGTGAGCCAGCGTGTGGTTGCTGGGAATTGAACTCAGGACCTTTGGAAGCACAGCCAGTGCTCTTAACCACTGAGCCATCTCTCCAGGTCCCTTGTTTACCTTTGTTTTACCAGACATCTGAGGGCAGGATGTTTGAAGGCCAGAAGCCCCTGCTCAGCTAAATCAGCTAAAACTGAGCGGCCAGTGGAGGTCCTCTGACTCCATGACAACCCCGTAAGCAGGCTGAGTAGCACATACTCTAGTAGAAAAACATCCAGGTTTACAACAAGCTGTCCCATTTCCTATGTCCCTAAAGAAATTAGGAAACAGAATTGACAGAGGAAAATGGATTTATAGCTTATTCAAACCAAAGAGAGGAAGAACCTGATTTGTCTCCACGGTGCCTCTAGCAATGTTAGCATTTAGTGACCCATGAGGTCAGAGGGTATTAACTTTCTGGATGTGATGGTTTGGGATTTTTTTTGTTTGTTTTTTTTTGAGAGCTATAGTTTTTCTCAGCTTTTGATGAGCTTACCTACATAGCTACTGTGTTGAACGATCAACAGTACCTAAAGTCACCCGAGCCAGGGCTTCCAAGTGTGCTGGCTCATGTCCAAGATGATTACAAGAAGGCAGACAGGAGCGAGCAGAGCAAGCACAGACGTCTTAATGAAGACCTGAGAAAGAACTCCCCAGAGTAGGAGGGGCTTTAAGTGAAGAATACAGAAGTGTTGCCCTGCCCAGTGGTCTGTTCACACGTCTGCCTGAGGGAACTGAATGCAGACGAAGACCATCCTTATAGAGAGTACTCATTTTTGGTCTGTCATGGCTGAGTCTGGAAGGGGCCCACATTGTTTATGCGTGGTCCCTCATCCCAACCAGGGGAGGTATCATGTGTGTGACCGGCCACATGTGTGTAAGTGACTAGCTCATGATCAGTCATCCGCCCCATTAGTGTCCGAGGGGAGCCATCTCAGTGAGACAGTATAGTGAGTCTTTTTCCTGGGGTTGATGGTAGGTGTTCACAGGGTCTCTGGTCACCTCCATTCTCAGCATGCAGAGTTCTGTGTTGTTAAAAGTCATGCTGTTACAGAGACTTCTGAATAAGTATTCAAATAATTAAATTAAAGATGGCTGGTGGTGGTACATGCCTTTAATCCCAGCACTTGGGAGGCAGAGACAGACAGAGCTCTGTGAGTTCCAGGCCAGCCTGGTCTACAGAGTGAGTTCCAGGATAGCCAGGATAACACAGAGAAATCCTGTCTCGAAATACTGATAAGTAATTAAGTAAATTCATGTATTTAATATGTACGAGTGTTTGCCTGCATGTCTGTCTATGTGTCACATATGTGAGCCCAGAGAGGCCAGAAGAGGAGGTCAGATTCCCTGCATGGTAGTCAAGATGGTGGTGAGCAGCCCAAGTCCTCCGGAGAAGAACAGCCGGGGCTCCTAACTGCTGAGCCATACTTCAAGCCCCTCTTTTTCTGCATTTAAAAGCAAATTTATGTTTGTGTCTGTGTGCATGTATGTGCTCGTGCGTGCCTAAGAAGGCTAGAAGAGGTCCTCAGATCTTCATCAGAGCCATCTCTCTAGCGTCTGGAGACATTTGATGTTTAGTTAAGTCCAGGCCTGGGCAGATGAGACAGCCATTCTGTCTCAAAGAACCCCATTAGGACACACTTTTGGGGGGGAGGATAGGGAAGGATTTGTCATGAGGAAAGGGCAACAAGAGAAGGCTGTCGTGATGCTGCTGGGGCTGGAGATAGCTCAGGAGTTAAGAGCGTTTGCTGCTTTGGCAGAAGACTTGAACTTGGTTCCTAGTGTCCACATCCTATGACTTCCAGCCTCCTGTAACTCTAGCTGCAGAGAATGTAAATCTCTTCTGGCTTCCATGGGTATTTTCACACATGCGATGCAAGCACGTGCGTGTATGTGTGTGTGTGAACCACATACGCAATTTTTAAAAACCTTTTTGAGCTGGGTGTAGGAATACAACTTCAAGATGTAGCCTTGTCATTCTAAAGCTGAGACCAAGCAGATGGAGACAGACACACCTTTAATCCCAGAACCCGGGAGGCAGAGGCAGGCAGCTCTCTATAAATCAGCCAGCCAGAGCTCCGTAGTGAGACCCCGTCTCAAAAAATAACAAGCAGCCGGGCAGTGGTGGCGCACGCCTTTAATCCCAGCACTCAGAGACAGAGACAGGCGGATGTCTGAGTTCGAGGCCAGCCTGGTCTACAGAGCAAGTTCTATCTAGGACAGGCTCGAAAGCTACAGAGAGAAATCCTGTCTCGAAAAACCAAAAATAAATAAATAAATAAAATTAAACAAAAAATAAAATAAAAGAACACGTACTGCTCTTATGGAGGACCCAAATTTTGTTCCCAACACCCATATCGAGTGTTTTACAACCTCCTGTAACTCCAGCTCCAGGAGATCCAGTGCCTCTGACCTCTGGGGCACTTACATTCATGTGAATATATATATGCATATTTGTGTGTGTGTGTAAAATAGATACATATATCACACACATATATAATATATATTTCACATGTATATATAATTTAAAATAAAGTAAAATCTTTAAAAATTAAAAATAAAGTCAATATTGAGAAATGTTGACTTACTTTGCTCAGCACCCACAGGGTCTCGGAAACATAACCATGGCCTGTGAGCTCACTTGGAAGGAATTCTGTGTAATTCTACCTCTGTTGCACAGTTGACGAAATACTGAATCGGGGCCGCAGGCCTATCATTAGCCCTAACTGTCTGCTAGCCAGGGCCAAGGCAGTTGCATGGTCAGATCCAAACTGAGATTAGCACATGGGAGGTGTAGGTATTACTGAGGTGGAGTGCATGAGCAGAGTGAGGAGATGCCAACAGCTCTGCTAAGCATGATGAATGGAGGAGGCGAATTATGGCACTAACAAATCACGTCCTTTTCTCATGAGATACTGACAAGAACTGACCCAGGGGGATTTACTGTACTGGGTCTCACTGTGTTGGACAGTCAGCCCCACATATCGAGGAAAAGCTTCAGAAAGTGGCATTGGATCCTCCAAACCCTTAAATATAACTTCTAGATGTAGTCTTACCTTTTTTTTTTTTTTTTTTTTTTTTTTTTTGCAACAAGGTTTCTCTGTGTAACAGTTCTAGCTCTCCTGGAACTAGGTTTTTTTTTTTTTAAGATTTATTTATTTAGCCGGTGGTGGCGCGCGCCTTTAATCCCAGCACTCGGGAGGCAGAGGCAGGCGGATCTCTGTGAGTTCAAGACCAGCCTGGTCTACAAGAGCTAGTTCCAGGACAGACTCCAAAACCACAGAGAAACCCTGTCTCGAAAAACCAAAAAAAAAAAAAAAAAAAAAAAAATTATTTATTTATTATGTACATGGTGTTCAACCTCCATGTATGCCTGCAGGCCAGAAGAGGGCACTAGATTTCATTACAGATGGTTGTGAGCCACCATGTGGTTGCTGGGAATTGAACTCAGGACCTCTGGAAGAGCAGTCAGTGGCTCTTAACCTCTGAGCCATCTCTCCAGCCCAGCCTTACCGTTCTTAAACTGAGATCAAGCAGGGGAAGAAAGACACAGCCTGAGATGAAAAGAGAGATCAAAGGCTAAATAAGAGGCCAGCTATGTCTTTGACTGCTTTTTGAGAAACCATGACACAACACCCCTAAGCCAGACAGGAAATACTTCTCTGAAGTCAGCAGGAAGGAAGGCTCATTTTAACCTCCAGCAGCCTAGACAGTGCAGCGAGGCATACCTCAAGGACAGCAGTCACCAAAGACACCCTGAACCACACACAGGCCAAAGGGGTCTTCTGACTAGGACTGCCCTTGACTCTGAAGAGCTAGAATCACCCTAGAAAGGTGGTTGTTAGCAATGTCTTGTCGTGGCCACCTCGGCCAGCAAGGAGGACGCAACACCGGAGGACGCAACACCGGGGCTCTTCTTGCAGCAGCAGTTTATTCAGGACTTTATTCACAGCAGCCTTTCTCCTTCTCTCTCCCTCTCTCTCCTCTCTGTCTCCCCAGGCAAACCTCTCCCAGCCCTTAAAATAGGCACGGGCCGCCAACCCCGGATTGCCACGTGGGCACTGTCCATAGGTCCACGCATATGCAAGCAGCTGACGATCATTGCGTGATAATAGCATAAGTCAGGCCTTAGCCATAAGGAGTTGATTATTACAGAGAGCACTCGCTTTCGGGATCGCGGAGGGCGGAAGCCAGCACCATCAGGTGCGGCTCCATGCAGCTCTCTACACATTGCCATCAGGTGCGGCTCCACGCAGCTCTCTACACATTGCCATCAGGTGCGGCTCCACGCAGCTCTCTACAATGTCTGGCTAAAGCAGCCAAATGCCCACTACACTGCAGCTCCCCTTGGACGGGAGGAGCTCTAGGCAGTTCTGGGCATGCTCAGCAGGCCTTACTCGATTCTTTAATGATTTGAAGGCCACCTAGGCCAGTTTTTTTCTGTCACTCTGCACCTTTCATTATTAAAAGGGTTGAGGAGGAGCTTCAGCAGAATCTAACTACCTGTTTAACCATTTCTGAGGTGAACTACCCATCGACTCCTGAATGTTCTATTCCCTTATTGAGGTAAGACTTCTTGCAAATTGGGCTATCAGCTTAACCAGTCAGGGATCCCATTAACTATACTTAGTTAATTTACTAAGTATAAACATTGCTGAACCTAGATACCATCTGCTACAGTGACAGATGAGTTATTCCAAGATATGGGAGGCCATACCTCAAGACACACAGTTCTCAGTAAGGCCATTCGCATGGGTGGCCTTCAGACATATGCGAAGTCTCTTTGCTACATAAAACCAGTACTGTCTACAGCCAGAAACAAGGATAGGGTATCGGCTATTTATTGATACATTTCTCTCTCTTTTTTTTTTTTTTGGTTTTTCGAGACAGGGTTTCTCTGTGGCTTTGGAGCCTGTCCTGGAACTAGCTCTTGTAGACCAGGCTGGTCTCGAACTCACAGAGATCCGCCTACCTCTGCCTCCCAAGTGCTGGGATTAAAGGCGTGCACCACCACCGCCCCGCTTTTTTTTTTTTCTGATATATGGGTGGATGGGTGACACGCATGCGCAGACAGACACGCACACAGACACAGAGCCGGAATCCGAACCGGCCACCTCCCGCACCCAGGGCAGTGCCCCTAGCCTCTCGGCCAGCCCGCGGACCGTTGATACATTTCTCAAATATGTTTTAATCAGGTCTTGTCAATGTCCATGTAATATTTTTATCCTCTTGCTATAAAAAACTTAATAATGATTATCACTTAGCGTAAGACTTTGTTGTAATAATTTTTCCTGGAGAGACACAATTGCCTATTCACAGGCTGAAGTCATGGCTCAGTGATTAAAAACATTGGTTGCTCTTCCAGAGGAACTGGGTTCAATTCCCAGTACCCACATGGCAGTTCATAACCGTCTCTAATTCCAGTTCCAGGGCATCTGATACCCTGGCACCAATGGCATGTACGTTGTGTGCAGAGACATATATGTAGGCAAAACACATTCATACACATAAAATAAAAATTAAAAACAAACAAACAAAACAAATATCTATTCACCCCACATGGGCATAAAACCAGACCAAAGTCTATCATACCGACGTCTCCCTTGGTGAGGCTCACAGGTCCCAAAGAGACAAGGGACAAGTCTCACTTCAGTACCCATGGCTCCTCCCAGTACCTCTCACGCTGCCCCCTACCCTAAACTTCTCCAGCCCAGGGGCTGGGCTTCCCTCCCCCAGCTTCCCTCTTCTATATAACGCAGCCATTTGTGTCACACGCTCCCTTTGGTTCTTCTCCCTCTCTTGGTCCTCTAGCCCTCTCCTTTCTTCCACCCCACCACTTCTCCTTTCACAGCCGGGTTCACTCTGGACCCTTCCAGATGCCTCTGGCTGTACTCTCCTTCTTACTTACACTAACCTCCTCCCCAACCACACCTAGGAGCTGCCAGGAACCAATGTGTTTAATGGACTTGCTTATAGGCGGCAGGTGAGGGATTCCCTACAGGAATGTGGGAAGTCAGCTGTGTCGCCAAAGCCCCACCCATTATGGAAGCTGCATCATGGAGTCCTTTTTCTTTAATGATTTATTTTTATTTTACATGCATTGATGTTTTGTCTGCATGTATGTGTGTGTGAAGGTGCCAGATCTCCTGAAACTGGAGTTACAGACAGTTGTGAGCTGCCATGTAGGTGCTGGGAATTGAACTCGGGTCCTCCGAGAGAGTAACTAATGCTCTTAACCACTGAGCCATCTCTCCAGGTCCCTTGCCTTCCATTTTCTATATAGACTTTCAGTTCTTGAGAGCAGTTGGGGAAGAAAGCAGAACTAGGGCTAAGATCAGGGTGCCCTGACTCTCCCTTATTCCATCTACTAGAGGTTAATCTTTCCATCACCATAGAACTGGCTACCAGTGTAGGATACGGCAGTGGTTGTCATGGTGACCAGGGCAAAGTCCAAGATGTTGTCCTGTTATGACCTGTGAGCAGTAATGAAGCCATTTCCCCCTGCAGTTCTCAATCGCTATATATTCTCACTCAGATGCTCTTTGACACCATATAGTTTATTGTCTCGGATCTAAAAGATACTTTCTTTCTTGCATCCACTCTATTTGTTTTGGAGTGGGCTGGCCCTCAAACTAAAGTTAAGCAACAATATATTTGAACAGTCCTCCTTCAGGGTTCTAATCTTCTTTTTGCCAATGACTTAGCACAGGAATTCGGAGCCAGGTCTTAAGGAGGGAACTGATCATGAGTTTGCTATGCCAGAAATACGAGTAAACTTATTTGTGACTTTCTACAATGCCAGAGTTTATTGAAAAGCAACCTATTCAAAAGGTTCTGCTTCCTGTTTATGGATGAAGTTGAGCAGCCAGCTTCATGCTCTGTCATTCTTCCTAGCTAGCCAATTCCATGTCTTCTCACTATGATGGGCTCTTCCTCTGGTGCTCTAGGAATTTAGCAGAGTCGCTGTATTTGGGTAGACGTTAGAATGAACAGTAGTTTTCTAGAAGAACTTTGACCTTGAAGAATCATTGTAAACAGTAAAGAATCATTGTGGAAACCAGTGATCTTTTAGTTCCATTTGGTTCTCTTGAAATAGGATCTCTTTTTTTCTTTCTTTCTTTCTTTCTTTCTTTCTTTCTTTCTTTCTTTCTTTCTTTCTTTCTTTCTTTCTTTCTTTCTTTTGAATCAGGGTCTATGTCTCAGTCTCCTGCCTCAACTTCCTGGGTGTTTCAGGTATGTGTACTTTGCTTGTCTTGATCAGGGAACCAATGCTACAAGAAGCATCTACTAAGTTAAAGGTGTCCCTCGGGCCACCAGACTGGGAGCAACCTTTTTTCTGCTTTGTAGTAGAGAGACAGGAAGTGGGACTAGGGCTGCTCACTCAGGAGTTGGGTACCATCCCCAGGCTCCTGCTTATTTCTGTAGACAGCTAGATTCAACCATATGTGGATGACCTAGAGTATTGAGAATATTAGCCACTAACACTTCAATCGTGGAAGTCACTAAGTTACCCTTGAGAAAGATCCTAGCCATGTTATGTTCACATCAGAGTCAAGCTGTATTACAAACTAAATGACTGGGGTAAGATGAACGAAGTAGTAGGCCTTGTTATTAGACACCCCTGGAGTTAGTCTCGTGGGATTGTTGGGTATCCACCAAAGAAGGCCACTCAGACATAGGTTTAAGACAATAGGAAGTCTTTATTAGCCAGCCAGTGACTGCATTGAGTGTTCAGATCCGGGTGTTGCCCTGAGCCTTCCTCAGGGTGAGCTTTTAAAAGCAAAAACCATGTTCTGCGTTGACATGATACTTCAGTTAACAAGAACAATTAGTCAGAAGCAGAACTATAGAAGGCAAAAAGCAAGGTTAGTACGTTTAGAGACTTTTCCAGACGGACTTTGAGGGATTAGGCCCTGGTTTTAGTTTTTGGATGGTGGTGCTGTCTGAGTGCACAGCCTGGATGGCATTTCCACCATGGAGCCAGCTGTCTGGGGCCCTGTTATCTTATGATAGACTTTTCCCCCCTATTTTTTTGAGACAGGGTTTCTCTGTGTAGCCCTGGCTGCCCTGGAATTTGCTATGTAGACCAGGTTAGTCTCAAACTCAGAGACCTGCCTGCTTCTGCCTCCCCGAGTGCTGGGACTAAAGGCATGTGCCATCACTGGCCAGCCTCCCATTATTTCTTGTGATTTAAATTAACCCATTTATATCAATCTACATTCTGTCACATGACTTGTTACCTCTCTGTACTGCACAAGCTGCTACATCTGCATCTGACTTGCAACTGTTCAGCTTTTAGTTATACCAATCACAGCAATCTTCACAATGTACAAATTGTAATGGTATGCTCTGTCCCTTTAAGAGACAAGCCACACCCACTCCCTCTGCAGTCCCTGAGGCAAAGTGATCTTCAGCTTCCAGCCTGAGTCCTTTCTTTTCCTGTCTTCCTCTTGAAGAGGCAGCTTCTGTCTCTCCCCACTTCTCTCCTTTCCTTCTGTTTCTCTCTCTCTCTCTCTCTCTCTCTCTCTCTCTCTCTCTCTCTCCCTCCCTCCCTCCCTCCCTCCCTCCCTCTCTCTCTCTCTCTCTCCCTCTCTCTGTTTTTCTCCCTTTTCCCCTTCCCTTCCATAACCCACTAAATAAATACCCATCCTCACTCTGCATGGCATGCCTATCTGTTTGTCTCTCGCCTGCCATGTGACTCCCTGCCTGGGAGCTGCTTTTGGAGACCTGTGGCATGGTCTCTTGGCATGCCCATCTGTCTGTGTCTCCTTGTGGGACTTGCTGCCCCTCGTGGCCCACTGCAGCCACTTGGGAACTGTGCTGTCCCTGCCTGGGACTGGCTGCTTTAGGGGCCTGCTGCCCACTGCAGCCATACGGGGATCTGCAGCATTTCCCTTAATCCATTACACAAATATCCCACAACAGAGGTGAGCACCAGCCTTTGGGCATGTCATCTCTGATATGTTTTACTGATGGGAGTAGTTGTATAAAGAATGGTTTAAAAACTTGCAGGAGGCTGGGCATGGTGCCACATGATGACTTTAATCACATACTTGGGAGGCAGAGGCAGGCAGATCTCCATGAGTTCAAGGCCAGCCTGTTCTATGTAACTAGTTCGAGGACAGCCAGGGCTATAATTAGACCCTGTCTCAAAAACAGCAAGCAGTCAGGTACACAAACAAGAAAACAAACAGACAATGATTGCAGGATATGTGATATTGGACTCCCATCAGACAGACCATAGAAACAGGACCAGCAATCTGAGCCTCTGCCTTAAGTTTTCTCTGGCATTGAAGCTTGTGGAGGTTTGAATGAGAATGTTTTTTTCTCTTAGGCTCATGTATTTGAATACTTGGTGTTATGGTAAAAAATAAAATGCCGCAGGTCCCTGAGTGGCGGCAGTGGGCAGCAGGCACGAGACCAAGGTGGGTTACAAAGGCAGCAGGTCCCAGGCAGGGAGCCACGTGGAAGGTGAGAGCCACTCGGCGGGTGAGAGACAGAGACATGTCATGCAGAGAAAGTGGGTATTTAGTGGGTTATGGAGGGGAAAGGGGGAAGAGCAGAGAGAGAGAAAGAGAAACAGAGAGAGAGGGGAGGGGAGGAAGGGGAGAAGTGGAGAGAAGAGAGAGAGGCAGAAGCTGCCTCTTTGGGAGAGAGCAGGAAAGGAAAGATCTCAGGTTGGAAGCAGAAGGAAGATCTGCTTGGTGGGGGGGGCTTGTCTCTTAAAGAGACAGGACAGTCCATTACACTTGGTCTCCAGTTGGTGGCACTGTCTGGGGAGCTTTAGGATGTCCTTGCTGGGGAAGTATGTCACTAGAGGTGTTTTTTGAGAGTTGGTGCTCTTTGCTTCCTTCCTACATTTCAGGTCGTGAACTCTCACAAGCCGCTCTTTTGGAGGACCAGAGTTCATTTCCCAGCTCCCATGTCAAGTGGCTCAGCACAGCTTGTAATTCTAGTTCCAGGGAATAGGACTGGCCCTTTTGGACACACACACACAATGCGCACACAAAATAATTTAAAATAAATAAATATGAAAACCAAAACAACATGTGAGCTCTCAGCTTGCTGCTCCTGCTGCCACGCCTACTTGCTGTCCATGGAAGCTAGTGACCAGCCTGAGCTAGCGGCCGAGCATTTATAATAATTAATACTAGGTCTCTGAGTGGTTGTTTGGGAGCAGGTGGCAGAACAGAGCTGATCGTGGTCCCAGTGAAAGACTTTGCCAGAAAGAGAGAAAGAATGAGTAAGAGAGTATGAATATAGCTGGGCCTGCCAATCAGCTGGTCAGAAGATGGCCCCACAGGAATCTGACTCACCTGAAAACACGCCAAGGAGAGGGAGGAATAATTACACCTTAACGCACGATCGGGCGGCCATTGACAGAGCCTTTTCTTTCCCTTCTTTTTCTTTCAGACACTGACCTAAAGCTTATATATTCTTTCCCTGACACTCCGGGCTTCCTTACTCTTTCTCTGAACTCTGCCCCTCTTCTGCCATGACACTGTTTGCTGAACAGGCCACCTTTCTCCAACCCTGACTCAGAAAGTTGTTGCTTTCCCATTTCCTCCCTCCTTGCAGCAATTGCTGAAATGTATGGCCTGCCTGACCTATTGTTTTCCTTTCAAACAGTGAGAAAATGTCCTCAGGCTTCCTTCTGGTGAACCTTAACTTATCTTGCTAGCAAGAATCCCATAGAGACGCTAATTTTCTGGGTAATATATGGTTCCTGTGAGAACTCAGCAGGTAATGTTTTCCAGGGCCTTAGGCAAGCGCCTCTGGTGGGCTGTATGTTGGCTCAGCAGAAATAACTTTGGCAAAAAAGAGTTAACACTGATTTAAAACCACAGCGGCCCATGTGGTGCCTCCATCCATCAGCCCCTACGCTGTGCCTCCGTGTTGGTCAGGGCTATGTTAGCCCAGACCTTCTATAGACCATTTTGTTCCCTCTTTTCCCCAGTGTGAGCACAGGCATAGCAGTGTGAACTATTTTAAACAACTTTATTTCTTCGGAGCCGATACGGAGATCTCCTGGTCTCACTTTGTCCATGATGCTTTCACAGGTGGCCACGAGGTGAGGTTGTACCCATGGCACACTCTCTCCTTCCCAGTCCCTCTGTGCGCTCCCCAAGCAGGGCAAAGATAGGCACCATGTGTGTGAGTGTCAGAGTGTAAGTGTGTGAGAGATTGTGTGAGTGTGTGCATGTGAATGTGTGTATGTGTGTGCAAGAGAGTTGTGTGTGTGTTGATATTTTGTGCTCTAACAAATAAAGCTTGCCTGAAGATCAGAGGTAACCACTAGTTAACCATAGAGGCCAGGCATTGGTGGCACACACCTTTAATCCCTGCACTTGGGATCACACACTTTAATCCCAGCACTAGGAGGAAGGAGACAGGAAGTGATATGCCTGGGCAGAGAGAAGAATATAGGGCGAACAGAGACAGGAGCTACTCCCCTTTCAGGCAGAGGAGTTGGCAAGGTCAGGAGTGGCTGTGCCTTGCTCCTTTGTCTCTCTCATCTTTCAGCATTTGCTCCTATATCTGACTCCAGGTTTTTATTCCTAAGACTAATTAGCATTTGCCGTAGGTGCCTGCATGTGTGTGTGTGTGTGTGTGTGTGTGAGAGAGAGAGAGAGAGAGAGAGAGAGAGAGAGAGAGAGAGAGAGAGAGAGAGAGAGAGAGATACCCTTGTCAGTCAAGACAACTTTGGGTCCTGAGCCTTGCCGGTCAGGAAGCTTAATCATTGATAACTAAGGTATCTCTAGCATTTGGGAGATGACCCCAATTCCCAGTAAGTTTTTGGGTCTTGGTTTTCACCAACCAAAGTAACTTTGAAATTAAGTAATACATGCCAGTACTAATTCCTGGGCCTGTTGGTTTGACTTTCAATGCATTGCACATATTTCTACCATTAATTTATTTACATTTGCCGGGCGGTGGTGGCGCAGGCCTTTAATCCCAGTACTTGGGAGGCAGAGGCAGGCGGATCTTTGTGAGTTTGAGACCAGCCTGGTCTACAAGAGCTAGTTCCAGGACAGGTTCCAAAACCACAGAGAAACCCTGTCTCAAAAAACCAAAAAAAAAGAAAAAAAAAAAAAAGAAAAAAAAAAAAAGAAAAAGAAATTTATTTACATTTAACCAAGCAAAATATATCAAGATCAAACACAAGATAATAAAAACCATGCTGGCAAGGACAAGTAGCCCAAGAAACCCCCTTTTTAATGGAGTCTCCTTAGGGAAGACAAGATGAGGGAACTGAGTTCTCCTCTGTCAGAGTGGTTGTCCAACTGATCCCTCTTCTTGCGGTTGCTCTTGAGGAGAAAAGCATAGGAAAATCCCAAGGTGATGCTCTGGAGAGGAGGAGAAAGGAGACACGGAAGACAGTCCCATCTCTCTTTTATTTTATTTTTATTACAGAGGGGTAACAAGACCTCTGGGGTGATTTGAATGAGAATGGCCCCTATAGGCTTGTAAGTTTGAATGCTTGGTCTCCATTGGTAGAACTGTTTGGGAAGGATTAGGAGGTGTGGCCTTGTTGGAGGAGGTGTATCACTGAGGATGGACTTTGAGGTTTCTCAAGTTCATGTCAAGTTACTCTTCGCTGCCTGAAAACTTGTGGATCAAGCGAGCTCTTGGCTACTTCTCCAGCTCCATGCCTGCCTGCTGCCATGCTCCCCACCATGATGATCGCGGACTCAACCTCTGAAACTGTAAGCCCCAATAAAATGCTTTTTATACAAGTTAACTTGGTTGGTCATGGCGTCTCCTCACAGCAATAGTGATTAAGACAGTCCCTAGACTAGCAGTTTGGCCCAGATCTTCACATAGAAAACAAATGATGTTCTTCTTCACTGAAACCTGACCTGGATTTAAACTGGAGGACAGAAAAAGTACCCTCAGAGGGAAATATCAGTCACGCACTATCTTTCCGTGTCAGGGAGGGTACTCATGGATTAAGTTTCTCGGGTGACCTTGTGGACACACGCCAGTTCCGTGTGCAGGCTCTCACACAGCTGCTCCGGTTGCCACGCACTCATGACCTTAAACAATTAGAGACATCAGAGGTTGAAGTGACCGAGGTAACACCATTTTGTGCTGACCTTGCCAAGACTCCACTTCGTGTCTGCTTGGCACTTTTTACCCCATGAACAGTCATGTCCACCTCAGCAGCACATCCAGAACTTTCCATGATCCTGACCATGACCCAGATACACCACAAATATTGACTGAACGTATAGTCTGAACAAATGTTACCAGTTCCTCTGATCTGTACCTGACGGTGATGCCGTTGTGGTTTTCACCTTTAACCTTGCCGTACCCAGAGTTCTTTGATGCAAGAACCTGCTCTTAGTCACTAATAAAAGGCTCTGGTTTGGCCTTTGTTGTTGTTGATCTGTAACTTGGTCCCCTGAAGTATAAGAGGATGACACTTCAAAATCAAATGTTCTCTTTCTGGTAGGCTTGCCTGGATTTTGGATAAGAAGAAATATCATCACTCCGAGGAAGAAGACTTCCTGATTGTTGCCAATCCTCATCCCCAATGTACAACCCAACAGACAATGAAACTCACTGGGACTGATCTGCACTTGTAACAATGGATGCTCAGGGTCACTTGTCAGCCTGCACCTCCTCCTTTGGTCCTTCAGAAAAGGTGACCACCTTGTTCAGGTTTAAAGCAGATGCCTTTCATAATCACAGCTACAATTACAAGGTGTAGTACACGCTATTTTGGCAACTTGTCATGTGCTGTTTATGTTCACTGAAAAGTTGACACTGGAGGCAGGATTCAGTACCTCTGCTTCAGATCTGAGCATGTTTGTCTCAAGTGTCCCCCAAAGCCCCTGTCCTAAGTCAGGCTGGCCCCCGACTCTAGCAGAGAGAACAATAAAACAGGCCAATAGCAAAAGCACAGTGCCCTGAGAGCAGCTAAAAGGTAAGCCATTTCAGCTGGTCATTGATCCCATCATATGGAAATGCCCGCCATGGGAATGACTGTGACGGGAAACACATCCACTGACAGAATGGGGAAGGCCTTCTGCCCGCACAGCTCCCAAACGGTAATTCCATCATGGCGGTCTTAATGGTGTCCTCGGCTCCGTTCTGCTGAGCTGATGGCGCTTTGCTGTGTATCTGCTACTTGCTATCTCTTCTATACTTAATAAATTTGCTGGTTCAAAATGAAAATCATGCATGTGGTAAGTAGATCACTTCCCAGACATAGAGAACACAAGATTTCTTGGCTCTTTTATTCTCTATGGGGCAAACCTCATATATATACACACATATATTATATCTACTATATTAATATATATTATATTAAGCCATGTAATTTGAATTTTAGTAAGATGGTAAATTTATTACTATGTCCTGTGATACTAAGAAAGAAAATAAATGGAAACTAGTAGGTAGAAGAAAGACATATTAAAGGTATGCCAGGATAAAGATATTCTGGGTAAATAAGGCTTTCTGAATGGTAAGACAATCCTAAAGTAATGTAGCTAGATTTTTCCAGGACAAGAAAAATAAGACAAAGCTAGAAAGCCTATACAAGCCACTGACCATTTAAGTTACATAGGAATGTAAAAACAGAGACTTGGAGACGATACATGAGTGACATTAAAATCTCTAAGGTCAAAGTTTAGCACATTAACAAGTTTTTATTTAAATCAGTGGAGTTCTTCTATTGATTTATTCTCTTGGCAACATTTACCAAAATCAGGACTAGTAAAAAACTATATCTAATTAATATAACTGCTTGGGTAATTGAGCCTTGACAAAACCGGGGTTTAAAAGTGTTTGGTTTTTATCAAAGCATTATTTGTTACATAAAAGTTAAAAGTATCAGACTGCTCTAATCAATCTTCCCTGTGTTCAGTATCCATACTTGGAGGCGTTAGCCAGCGCCAGCGTGGACAGGTGACTAAAACAGCCAGTAATTTGGTTCTTGCCATCCAAGGTTAATTAGGTCCGAGGATTAAGTGACATCTCTCCAGGTACTGAAGCTCTGGTGAGCCACCTGTTCTCTTGATCAGAGAGGCTACTAAAACTCAAAGATTGAACCCTAACTAGGGTACAGTTTACACAAGAAGAGTCAGCACAGGGGACTTGCTTCCTGTGCTTCTGAGGGACGCCTGAATCAGCAAGACCTTGATACATTCCAACCAGTAAAGGAAAGACTAGAGAAGCCAGGGCTCCATCCTTGTCTGGAGTAACCCTGATATCTGGCACTGACAGCTAAGAAAAAAAGGGAGGTGTGGGTGGATAGTGGGTAATTTTTAATTTTGGCCACTAGGTAGTCTGAAACAGCCGAAGAGAAAGAATAACTGAAGAGTAAGGTGATTGGTATGTTTTTGTTTTGTTTTATTTTGAGACAGGATCTCACTTTGTAGCTCTGATTGTTCTGGATGTAGACCAGGCTGGGCTTGAAGTAACAGAGATCCCCCTGCCTCTGCCTCCCACATGCTTGGATCAAAGCCTTTTACATCAGGCTTTTTGTTTTGTTTTTTCCAGACAGGGTTTCTTTTTGTGTAACAATCCTAACTGTTCCAGAACTGCTTTGTAGACCATGCTGACCTCAAATTCACAGAGATCCTCCTGCCTCTGCTTCCCAGTAAAAGGCAGACCATTGTCAAAGAGCCTGAGAGTCCTCGGGTCCTCGTTTTGAATCCGGCCTTGAAGACCAGGGAAGGAAAAAAGCTTAAGGGAAGCCCAATAATCCAATAGAGATGGATCCTCATTTGAGTCCGTACTAGGCTGTAATTCAGACCGGAGGCTAGAGAGGGCGACCGACTCCCTGGACCTGGAGCTGTGAGCCACCATGAGGGTGCTGGGAACCAAACCCGAGTCCTCTGCCAGAGCAGTCATAGCTCTTACCCACTGTGCCGACCCTCCAGCTCTGATGCAGACATTTCCGGATGTCATTTGTCTGACTTCGTGTTCTCTGTCTACATATGTATAAATTCACGCCTGCTGCTGGAGGGACGGAACCACCGCAGCTTGCTCCTCTCTGGCCTTGCTGCATGTCTCTACCCAGGCACCAACCAGATGTCTTTTCCTAACCTCACCTGGCTGTCTTCTGAAATTTGCCTTCCCTTAGATTGACCTCTAGAGGGCTCCACTCGACTCACAGGAGCCAGGACAGTCACCGTCCAGATTCCTTAAGACAGTTACTTCTCCTTAGGGGAACACAACTGGAGGTGGGGACCCCGGAATCAGCAGATCCCGAAATGTCCTTGGTCCCGTCAGCACTCGTGTCCTTGCTGCAGGCCAGAAATACCAGGAAGGCGGTCCGGTTCCTGGTACCCGGTTAGCTCTCCTAAGCGCGCCGTGTTGCCTGGCAGCTCACAGGAGGACGTGACCAAAGCTTTGAGAGACACTTCGTGGGTGGGCCCAGTGGACGGACCCCAGTCTCTGCCATTGGTCCTAAACACTCACCCCGTCTAGCAGCTGCGTGGGGCTCCGTCTTGGGACCCGCTTCCGCCTCTATTTAGCTTTCTTCCCTCCCTACACAAAAACTCGCCCTCTGTGGGCCTTGAATTTCATTCTTTGAATCCCCAAGAACTTGGAGCTAGTGGTTCGGTAGAAGGTTTGTGTGACGGTGAACTTCTTGCTCCCTAATGCCCCAGCGCCCGTGAGAGAGAAAGCCTCCATGAAGCTCTAGGACCTCACTTTCCCTTGTCACCTGAGTAAGGGACTCCTTTCCTCCTCCCAAGTCTCAAAATGTCCCTTGTCTTTCTATCTTGCCTCAGTTCTATTTCTTCAGAGCAGGTCGAGGACAACCCAGACTGGTTTTAAACTCCTGTTATCTCTACCTCCCAGGTGCTGGGATTACAGACTGTGCTAAGCAAACGCTCGCTTTAGTATAAACAACCAAAGCTGGCACCCCTTAAACCAAAAAGACATCGAGGTGGTGTGCACAATACAAACACAAAAGAATCCGCTTCAGCGGAGAAGCACTTGTTTGCGATTCTGGGATTGCGTGAGGAAGACAGGAGACCTTAAAAGGGATCTGCACTGGCTCACCTACGTTCCTCCAGGGGTCTTGGGAGTTCTCAGCTTTCTTCTTAGTATCCTTTGGCTGCCAGATTCATCCAAGAGCAGAATTAAAATAGATTGTGGTTTGTAGTTGTCTTATTTTTAAGAATTGAGCACTGCATCCCATGGAATAAGCTAAGTGCACACCGAAGTTTTATAAACAGAGAAGGGCTTGAAAAAGCACAAACCCAAAGCAGATTGGTCCATTTCCTTGGGGCCGTGGGGGCTCTGGGCAGAGATAGGAATAGAAGGAGAGCAACTCTTAGGTCTTTCTGAGATAAATGAGCTTCCACAGATTAGCACCCTTTGTGTAAGAGTTGAGGCAGAAGGAACTCCTTTATGACGTCAGTAGGTGTCCGGGAGTTAGGGAAACTTGGTTGTCAGTCTAATCCTGAACTGTCAGAGCAGATAACATTTTAGTTTCATTTTGGTGGCTTTAGTTTAATTCTCTTTTGACTTTTAACCTGGCCCATTTAGATCAGTTCAAAAACAATGGCTTCCTGTAAATCTTTGTTCCCCTTAAAACACACACACACACAACCCTGGCATTGTACTCCTGCAGTGTATGTAACAGAGAATGATTTTTTTTAGATAAGTTATCTAATCATTTGTTTATACGTGTGTGTGTGTGTGTGTGTGTGGTAAGTGTGTCCTTGGGAGCCAGAAGAGAACATGGGATCACCCAGAACTGGGAAGTGACCTCTGGAAGAGAAGGCTCTAACTGCTGAGTAGCTCTCCAGCCTGTCTCAATCCTCCTGCCTCCAGTTCCTGGACCAGAGGCAGGCATTATCATACCTCTAGTTTAATGCAATGCTCGGGACTGAGCACAGGCCTTCACGTACGCTAGGTGAGAATTTTACCAACTAAATGCAAACCTAGCCCGGCCTCTTGCAACTCTCATTCAACATTAGAAACAGCTCTTGGAAGCTGGGCGGTGGTGGCGCACGCCTTTAATCCCAGCACTTGTGATGCAGAGGCAGGCAGATCTCTGTGAGTTCGAGACCAGCCTGGTTTACAAGAGCTAGTTCCAGAACGGGCTCCAAAGCTACAGAGAAACCCTGACTCGAAAAACCAAACCAAACCAAAACCAAAAACACCCCCCCCCACAAAAAATCCCCAAACAAAAACAAAAAACAGCTCTTAGAATAGTTCTGAATAATCAAACTGGAAAACCTCAGTGCGGCTGATGTGGTGACACATGCTTGTAGCCCTAGCTTTTAGCAGGTTGAGTAAGAAGATTGTAAGTTCAAGGGCAGCCTGGGCTACACAGAAAGAGCCTGTCTCTAATAAATGAATAAGGTTATGTTGGTAGGAGAACGCTTATATAACATTCCCAGAGCCCTGGATTCAATTACCAGCATTAAAAAGAAGTTTTAATTGATGAAATCAGCATAAATATGTACCAATTGAGAATACTTTTAGTTTTGGTTTGTGATAGAATCACACTCTGCAGACCAGGCTAGCCTTGAACTCACCGAGACCCACCAGTCTGTCTCCTGAGGACTGGGGATAGGGAAGTGCTAAAAACGATAACAAATCCTGCAACTCGATGGTCTCCTGAGTACTAATTCCCTCGCCCTCCGTTCTACCTTGTCTCAACGAATCTGACTATTTTAGTGACTTTTCTATCAGTGGTTTCATTTGTGCTTTTAAGAGAAAATGGTGTGTGTGCGCGCACGCGCGCGAGTGTTACCCGGGACCGGATCCAGTGCCTTGTGCATGGAGGACACACACTTACCAGTGAGCACCCTCATACTGCAAGCCCTGGACATCCGTGAGCAGCTCTCTGAAGCTGGGTCTTAGAGATGGGTAGATCAGTGTAAGAGACAAAGTGGTACACGCAGAAGGGGGCGGTGTCTACGGGAGGCAGTGGGCTTGCTCCGTCAGGACCCTGGCTGGAGGGGCTAAGGCAGGGTCACAGAGCACTGGGCTGCAGATCCTGGAGTTGACATCACTTGCAGCCTGTGCTCTGTGCTGGGGCAGCGCTGGATTTGCTTAGGAAGGATGGGGGTAGTGTCATTTTGAGCACTCACAAATCTCTGATGGGAAGAAGGGACAGCAGGAAGTGGCTTAGGAAGTTGTTTAACCAACCTGCTCTTCCCTCATGGTCCTCTAACAGAGAAAAGATACCAATGGGGATATGTGAATCTCTAAACTAATTCAGTGGAAAAACACAGACATGAACCGTGGACATAAGAGAAACATTTGCGTGGTAATTTCCTTCCCAAGCGGTCAGTCATATGTTGATTGGTTGGATTTCTCTTTGTTTTATACAAAATAGAATGGATAAAATATGGGTTTTTTTGCTTTTTTTTTTTTTTTTTTTACAAAAGTTAAAAAGTGACATAAATGAAAGTATCCAAATGAGACCCGTCGTTCTGTTTGTTAACTAAAGAATGAGACTGAGTGTGTCACCACACACCTTTAATCCCAGGCAGAGGAGAAGGATCTCTGAGTTCAAGGCTAGCCTGGTCCACAGATCAAGTTCTGAAACAGTCAGGATTTGATAGACTTTGTCTCAAGAAAGAAAGAAAGAAAGAGAGAGAGAGAGAGAGAGAGAGAGAGAGAAGGAGAGAGAAAGAAAGAAAATGGAAGTTGAAGGTAAGCTTTTCCTAGCTTGGGTGGATGGGGACTCAAATCAGGGTGCTGTGTTTCGGTGTGGAGAAAGATAGTGGAGTAGAAGTGCATGGGAGATTATAAGTAAAGGGCTGAGCTACACCGCAGCAGACAAAGTGTTAGAGCCTTTGTTATGTAGTTTGTGTATGGCCCGTCGTTTCCTCAAATATTGTAAGCATCTCAGGACTCGGGAAAGTTCCTGTAATAGCCAATCACGTAGGAGGTGCAGATCTGAGCTTGAGCTTGGTTGAGATCACATTAGTACCCAGAAGACCTCCATGTGTCTTCCGCATCAAAGAAGGAAGAGGTGGGAGCCCAGATGCCGGCTGGGAGTGCTAAACAGAGCCCAGGGTCACACCCTTTGAGAGCAGACAGGAGCAAACAGGGTTCCTACTAGAAGGAAAGTGGGATGGCTGGAGAGGAAGCGAGGCTCCCCACGCGACAGCACCCTCTCCTAAGAAGGAAACTTTCTTTTCTGCCAGATGTCAACCACAAATTTGAGCAGACAGTTATTTAAACGGAACATCCTGAAAATGGGCAAAGGAAAATATTACCCTTTTAACTGGTTAAGAGTATTTATTTAGGCCAGGCAGTGGTGGCGCATGCCTTTAATCCCAGCACTCAGGAGGCAGAGACAAGCGAATCTCTGAGTTAGAGGCCAGCTGGTCTACAAAGTAATTCCAGCCAGGGCTGTTACACAGAGAAACCTTGTCTTTAAAAACAGCAACAACAACAAACAAAAAACAAGACAAACAAAGCAAAAAACCTCCAAAACAAATCCAAAAACAAAAAGAAAATATTCATTTAGTTTTCCCCTACTTGCACTATTTATGACATACGTAACCAACAATGAGGTTGTTTTAGCAATTTAGCCCTTTAAGATTGACCTGTGGTATGCGTGTGCTTTTTTCAGCTGGTGGAAAAACACATGGAAGACAGGTAAAACAACAACAATCAAAAAACCCGCTCTTCTGCAGCCCAGAACTCACGGTCCAGCATGAGTTCTGACAGAGACAAGAGTGGAATATAATTCTTAAGACCGCTCCTAAGACGCTGCGGGTCACCCGCTCCCATGCTGGCTCCCGTTGGCGTGTCCTTTATCACCTCACGCACGAGCACAGCGTACTCCTGCAACACTGCGTGACTGTCCACCCCTCAGCTGAATTCTGCACACCATTCAGGACTTCACCATAGTCTTGGAAGGATCACAAAGGAACCCAGAATACATTGCTCTGTAGCCGTGCCTCCTGGAGTCCCACCTTGCGCGGTGAATGTGTGTTGCTTTACCTACTGGTGATGGTCCTTATTTGTGCCTTTATGTTACAAACCATTTAACACATTTGAAAAAGAAAGTATGGACGTTACTTGGCTTCACTGGGGATAGCGGATTATGGGCAGCCATAGTGATTTTGAAGGATTCATTAGGCAAGTTTGGTGAAGACAGTAGAAGGCACAAAACAACGGGAGATAGCCAAAGCGAAGCTGGTATATTTCTATTAAGAAAGAAAACATGGCAACACTTTTGGTGACCCTAAGGGGAGGCTACCATGGGTGCCAGGCCGTGGGCCACAGAGACCATAGGCCCTTTGGGATGAGGCTCTGGTTGGCTGTGGTAGATAAACCACTGACATACAGAAGAGCAAAGGCAGCAACTGGTCACACACGCAGTGACTAGAGCCTGGCATACACTGCACAGACGCAGAAGCAACAACTTTGGGAGGCAAGGGGCTGTCACAGCAGTAAGGGTGAAGGGGCTGTCACAGCAGTAACGGGTGGAGGACACACACTGCGTGGATCAGAGCACCAGCGTGCTCAACTCCTATATCGAGGCTGTGCTACCTAATCTTTCCTCCTTCCCTTTTCCTCAATGTTTGAGGCAGGATCTCTGCAGCCTGGGTTAACCTCTAACCCAAGGCAATCCTCTTGCCTCAGCTTCCCAAGTCCTATGATTATAGACATAAGCCACTGCACTGAGCTATTTTCATTCCTCAGTGTCAGTCAGAACATTAATACTCACATAAGCATTTATTTCAAAAGCAGTACTTAAAAAGCTCCAAGTGCTATTTGCTTCAGGTAGGTGTTACTTTGCATACTTTTACCCCATTTATTAAGCCAGAAACTTCAGGGATTTCAAGTTCGTAAATTCAGCTCAACCAGATGGACAAAGGCGACAGTGTGGTTCCCAGTGACATCTCCCATAGAGTACATACGCTGTCATATGAGGGCTTTCTTCCCATGATTCCGAGGCAGAGCCTCTAGATTCTCCAAGGTGGCTGCTTTAGCATCCTGGTCTAAGGGTCGGGCCATGCACGAGGTGGAGCCAAGCTTCCAGGTCCCTACCTTGCAGGCCTCCATTAGCAGTTTGTGAGGCTCAGGTGAGCTGAGCAATCTGAAGGTGGGCAGTCTGCTTAAGGAGGAGCCCCAATCCACATCCACGGCCCTCAACTGCAGCAGGTCTTCTCTATAAGGGATGGTGAGTCCTTGAAGGTGACTGGAGTTTACCCCACGAAGAAGCCATCTAGCCACTTGCCTTGTATTACATTTCTAAAAGCTGCTCCATCTCCTCCAGGACTATTGTGAAGTCACTGGCTTGGTCCTTACATAAGGTTTGCTGCTCCAGGAACTGGGTCCTTTCTTCTTCTTTCAACTTCAACTTCACCTTCAGGGCCTGAAAGGGAGGCATTCCAAAAGAAAACACATAAAACTCTAGCCTCACAGAAAGACAGCACCAGACCAGAATGTAAAGTTGACACATCAAAGACTCTATCGAAAGAGAAGAAAAGAAGAGCTGGGAGATGGAGGTGCACACATTTAGTCCCAGCATGTAGGAGGAAGAGGCAGGCAGATCTTTGTGAGCTCGAGGCTAGGCTGGTCTACAAAGCAAGTTCCAGGGCAATCAAGGCTGTTACACAGAGAAACCCTGCCTCAAAACAAATAAACAGAAAAAAAGAAAAGAAGAGAAAAAGAAGAAAAGAAGGAAGGACGAACTAGAGAGATGGCTCAACAGTTAAGTGGCTGCTCTTGCAGCGGACCCAGGTTCAGTTCCCAGGACCCAACACAACAGCTCACAACTGCACATAACTCCCGTTCCAGGGGATCCAATGCCCTCTTCTGACCTTTGTGGGCACTGTTTCTCATGTGCTGTACCTACGTACATTCACTTAGGCAAAATAAACCTAAAAATGATAAAAGAAAACTAGAAAGCACTATTCCCCTATCTACAAACCGTGGGAGAAACGGCAGCACCTCCTTGGGGTGGGTCTGTCTTACCTGTAACTCCTCCATCTGCTTCTTGGCAGTTTCATTGAAAACCTTCAGTTCATTCTGCAACGTTTCCAGCAGCCGCTGAAAGCAAAGTAGAATATCAAGAGTCAAGCTGGGCCCACAGGTGGGAAGCAGAGACAGGGAGAACTCTGAGTTCAAGGCCAGCCTGGGCTACACAGGGAATTCCAGGATGATGAGGACCATGAACTGAGACCTACTTAAAAAGTTAGGGGCAGGGGAGCGAGGAGACAGAAACATACACTCAGACAGAGGGACAGGAATTAGATGCTGGCCACCATCCTTCCCATTCAGACACATGAGCACTGACTGACCATGTCAGGATCTCCCTTTGAGAAACCCAGCTCACCAGTGAGCCAGATTCCGAATGGGTGCTGCTCTTAGGAATTGTTCCTGTGTACCATGAAGGAGTCCAGATAGACAGATGCCTTTATCTAGAGTGATAAATTCCCTATGCTCTCCCCAACACCCGTCACTTATCCAGGCAATTCCAACAGCCCAGGCCCAAGAAGCTTGGTTTCTTACTACAGGTCCCCTCCTTGAGATATCAAATTTATCTGCTACAATGTGCTCCGTTCTGCACAGACCTCAGAAGCATACCACAGCAGACTCAAAGGGAAGCCAGGGGTGGCTTTCTCGGCTGGCACTGTGACAACTGACCTTCCTGGAGAAGAGATCAGACGAGTTTGGAAGTCTTTATGCCCAGATAAATTACCTTCTTTTAGGCAAGGGGCCAAAAGGAAATTCTGAATTCAGACAGGCTAGACCTCGGCATTACAGTGTTCTCAGCAATGGAATAGGGAGACAGCGATGGAGTGTAGGTCTCTACATGAGTTCTCCATACCAAAGATTTGTGTACACAGGTGCATGTACTTGAGTCAACCTTAAATGTCATGCATTCTAGGTAAGAACTTGACCACTGAGTCATATCCCCAGATTCCTATTAGAAGGGTTTGTGTGTGTGGTGTATGTATGTGTTCCTGTGGCATATGCACACATACATGCAGCTACAAATGCTGTGGAGGCCAGAGATAGACATATCTTCTTTGCTTTCCACTTAAAAAATTATTTTTATTATCCTTTATTATTGTGTGTGCATGCCACAGCATGCATGTAAGGCCCTGGGACAACTCTGGAGTGGTTCTCTTCATCCACCTTTCCCTTCCAGAGACCAAACTCAAGTGGCAATGTTTGTACGGCAAGGATCTTAATCCGCTGACCAACCATCTTAAGTCACTTGTCCAGCCTCCCCCAGCCTTTTTAAAACATTTACCTATTTAATATGGCCGAGAACACTTTTTAAAACATCTACCTATTTAATATGGCCGAGAACACTTTTTAAAACATCTACCTATTTAATATGGCCGAGAACACTTTTTAAAACATCTACCTATTTAATATGGCCGAGAACACTTTTTAAAACATCTACCTATTTAATATGGCCGAGAACACTTTGTGTGTGCGTGCACTATCACACATACATGGAGGCTGGATGGCAACCTAGGGGAATGGTTTCTGTCCTCCCATCATGTGGGTTCTGGGCATCTAGCTTGGGTTGTGAGGCTTGTAGCAAGCATCTTTCCCCTGAGCCACCTCAACAGCTCTCTACTTTTTAAAGCATTTATTTATATGTGGGAGTGGGGATAATCCATTCCACCATGTAGAGGTCAGAGGACAACCCGAAGGAGCCGGTCCAGGGTCTGAACTCAGGCTGTCAGGCTTGGCGGCGAGCACCTTGCCCTGCTAGCCCATCTTTTTTTAAAAATATTTATTTATTTATTATGTATACAATATTTTGTCCGTGTGTATGCCTGCAGGCTAGAAGAGGGCACCAGACCTCATTACAGATGGTTGTGAGCCACCATGTGGTTGCTGGGAATTGAACTCAGGACCTCTAGAAGAGCAGGCAATGCTCTTAGCCACTGAGCCATCTCTCCAGCACCCCCTGCTAGCCCATCTTGCAGGCCTGTCTCCACTTTATCTTTTGAGACAGGGTCTCAGGTTAATCAAGGCTGGCAGGACAAGGAGCTCCAGCTTTTATGTGGGTGCAGAGGTGCTGAACTTGGGTCTTCCTGCTTGCATGTTAGGCCCTGTACTGACTGAGCCTCCTCTGCCCCACTCTGGGTCTCAGTTCTGTTTTCGGGTCAGAGTCACTTATATCTATCTCCCTGTGAGGGGTAAAATATGCCCTAAGTACACACTCCATTGCTCTGTTATCATGGACAACCGAAGCAAAACCTTAAAATCTGGAGAGCACGAAGCAGAGATCTTAGTCCTGCTGGGTGACAGACCAGCCCGACTCCTTGTTAAAAGCCATCTTGTTACAATAAGTTCATGCCTCCTTTCGGTAAAACTTGGATTTGATCAGGTCTTGACCTAGTTCCTGGAATCTGACATGTCTCAGTTTTTTGGGTGGCTATATAAACCTCACTGTCATCTATGTGCAATGCTATTTTCTTAAACACTCTGTTGGAGAGATAGCCGGGTCTGACAGAAAATAAATCTTGCTTAATTTGACCAAAGACATTGGTAATGTATTTACTCTCATTTGGTGGAATCACCACTGGCCCTGGATGAAGGCCTGCCCACCCCTCCCTTGCCCTCACTGGGCCCTGGATGAAGGCCTGCCTACCCCTCCCTTGCCCTCACTGGGCCCTGGATGAAGGCCTGCCCACCCCTCCCTTGCCCTCACTGGGCCCTGGATGAAGGCCTGCCCACCCCTCCCTTGCCCTCACTGGGCCCTGGATGAAGGCCTGCCCACCCCTCCCTTGCCCTCACCATGGAGTCCGTGTGATCTGTTGTAGGTTCCCGCTGTGATGCCAGGGTCTCGCTGCCTAAAATGGATGGATACAACAAAGTCAGCCTCACATGAGAACCACACTTTAACCAGAGGGGAAGCAGCTCTCCGTGGACAGACAGTACATGTGCATTTCTGAGAGAAGCCTCTCCAATGCCTGCTCCTGGAAGCTCTCCCCTGTGTCTCCCACCCAGAGCTGTCTCTACGTTTGCAAATGGCCAGAGTCTATTCTGCTGCTTCTTTTTAGAGAAACTTTGTCCAAAGGAATGCATGTGTTTTCATTTTGTTTACAATGTACAAAATTACAAAAAAATCTTTCAGGCCTTAAAAGTCATTATCTTTGGTAACTGTAGTAGTTTGAGAATGGCCCCCGTAGGCTCATATAATTGAATGCTTAGTTACCAGAGAGTGATACTGCTTAAGAAGGATTAAGAGGGGTGGCCTTGTTGGAAGAAGTGAGTTACTGAAGTGGGCTTTGAGGTTTCAAAAGCCCATGCCAGGCCTAGTCTCCCTCCCTCTCTCGGCCTACAGATCAGGATGTAGCTGGCTCTCAGCTACTGCTCCCGTGCTGCCTGAATGCCACCATCCTTCTGAAACTGTAAGCAAGCCCCCAGTTACTTCCTTTTCTTATACGGACTGCCTCAGCCATAGTGCCCTGTCCCAGCACTGAACTGTGACTAAGACAGTCAGTGCACGCAGACAGGAGAAACAGGGGCTGGCTGTGGTACTCCCTGCCTTCCAACTCCAGTACCTAGGAGGCTGAGGCAGGGAGAGTCAATGTTCAAGGTCAGCCTGGGTTACCTGGTAAAGCCTCGTCTCAAACTCTGCTTCCCCCACAAAACCTATTCTAGTACCAGGGGATTCAATACCTTCTTCTGCACTGGGGCACCAGGTACACATGGGGTGCAGATACGTATATATGTATGCAAAACATGCATATACATAAAATAAAGTCTTAAAGAAAGAAAAACAGGGCTGGGCGGTGGTGGCACACGCCTTTAATCCCAGCACTTGGGAGGCAAAGGTAGGCAGATCTGTGAGTTTGAGGCCAGCCTGGGCTACAAAGTAAGTTCCAGGAAAGTCAGGGGGTACATAGAGAAATCTTAATTTGAAAAATAAACAAACAAAAAGAAAAAGAAAAACAAAAAACTCCCCCACATGTCCTATACCCCCAAACAGACCCTAAACTGGGTCCGGGGTGTTAAGTGCTGGCACAAGGCAGACCCCAGATTCCATCTCTAGCAGAGTCAGCATTCCTTAATTCAAAGAGGCCCAAGTCCCTTTCCTGAGCAGTTTCTGGCTCTTCAGTGCAGTCTGAGGTTATCTCACAGTCTCTGGACAAATTCTCTTCTTGGGGAGGTACTGAGGATAGAACTCAGGGCCTCCCACGCCCTAGGTGCCCTTTCACTGAGCTATACCCTATCCAGGAGTCACAGTGCAGGCACTGTGATGAAGCCAACTCAGGAACCACGGAGACAGAATTCTCGCCTCTCACCTGAGCAAGGAAGCTTGCGGCCCTGGGAAAGAAACAGCGTTTCTGGTCTCTTTGCTAGCTTACACCTGCTGACACTGAGTGTGTGGAGCAGCACTCAGCGGAAAGAGAGCTGTCTCTCTACAGTCACCGGAAGCCCTGTTAGTCAGGCAGAAGCGGACATTTCCTAAGAACATCAAGAAACACTCAAAGATCTTTAGGGCTTGGCTAAGCAGCTCCTGCACCCACAGGGCAAAGATCCCATGCTGCCAACGTAGTTCTAGGAAGGGCACTTGTGCTGACTCCAGAAGGCAGCTGTGTGCCGCCTCTTACCTGGGTTGAGGCCTCTGCTCTCCAAGATTGCTAAGCAGTTATCCTGAAACTTCTCCAGCAGCTCCACTTTCTGGGTCAGGTCCTTCAGTTCTCCCTATGGAGTGGCAGCCGACAATCAGGAGCCGTCCTGCACAAGGCAGGCCTTCCACAGCAGGAGCTGGCTCCTTTTGCCTGCAGTGGTCAGCTTGTTCCCACCCAGCAGGAGTCCGCCTGCATCACCCGGGGCAGCTGATGAGTCACAACTGGGTGGGCTTCTTACCTGTGTCTCTGTCAACTTCTGGTGTAGCTGCTTGTTGACAGCCTCCAGGAGCTGGTTTTTATCCTTTAGTTCCTCCTCTGGCTTTTGCTTACTCAGTGGTTTGTAGCTAAAAGTTGTAGAAATATGATGGGTAAAGGTTTAGGAGTACATGCTATTGACTTATTCAAACGGATTCCAATCCTGGCTTCCCGACAGTGACCTGTAACCGGAGTCCATTTCCTCATTTCTAGAATTTAGACAATACCTCCATTTCATAACATTCCTATAAGACGGAGAATCCATGGACAATGCTTAGCCTCAACACCTGTCATCCTAAATATTAAACCTTTACTGTGAAGATCTTGAGTTTTCAAAAACGTGTGTGTATGTGTGTGTGTGTATTTGTGTGTGTGTGTATGTGTGTGTGCGTGCATGCAGAGGTCAGAGCAGAATTTCAGGAATCGCTCTCCATTCCATTCCCTTGAAACAGATCTCTTCCTGAATCTGAAGCTCGCCGAGATCATCAGTCAGTAAGTTCCCACGGTCTACCTGCTTCCTCCTAATTCCGCAGCTACGGCAGGTGTGGCCCCGCCCAGCTTTTTACAAGGGCGTTGGGGATTCTAACCCAGGCCCTTGTGGTGATTGTGCAGCAAGCGCTCTTACCTGCTGAGGGCCCCCAGCCCAGATTGTTCTGTGTGTGAGGGAGTGTGTGTATGATCTTAAACAGGCTCCCTGTGTCATGGTTGGTGGCTCTGTTGCTGTGATGAGACACCATGACCAAAGCGGTCTGGGGAGGAAAGGGTTCACTGGGGAGGAAAGGGTTCACTGGGGAGGAAAGGGTTCACTGGGCTTATGCTCCCAGACCACTGTTCATCGCTGAAGGAAGTCAGGACAGGAACCTGAACAAGGCAGGATCCTGGAAGCCGGAGCTGATGCAGACGCCATGGAGGCGTGCTGCTTACATGGCTGCTCTGTCTGCTCTCTTACAGAACCCAGGACCAGCAGCCCAGAGACAGCCCCACGCACATGGGCTCTGCCCTCCTCCAGGCCTGTTTTCAGGTGAGGTCCCTGCTGCAGTGACTCTAGCTAGCACACTCTACATCCTGGTTTGCCTGGAATGTAGCCCAGGATGGCCTTGAACTTGTGGCAATCCTGTCTGTTTTCCAGGTACTTCTATTACAGGCATAATCCAACATATCTAGAAAGAAGCTGTTTTGGGGGGGAGGGGTACTACAGGACATCATGTCACACATGAACCCCAAGATTGTGTTATTTCCTGGAAAAACCTGTTTCTGGTTGTGGTGTGGCTCAGCCCTAGCACACGCCTTCAATCCAAGAGCTTTCTGCTCGAATACTGTAGACAGGATTAAACAGGCAGGCACCTCCACCCTCAGTCTGCCCCCCACTCACCCCTTCCTGATGTTCTTCCTGCTGGCAGTTTCTGCAGCTCTCACGTGCCTGTGGAAGCAAAATCAACGCCAATCAGAGAACCATAGTGCTAGGTGCTACGAACAAGGTGTAACAGGGGCTTGGCTTCACTGCCGTTTGGACTCCCGAGCCCCCTGCCTCAGCCTCTCCAGTTCTGGGATTACAGGTGTGTGCTACCATACCTGGTTTAAGAGATTCGAGCTGCTGAGGAAAGAACCAAAGAGTACATCCAAGTAAACAGCACAGGCTGAGGGCCCATATGTTATGGGACATTTGTACATTGTGTGAGAATGTATTGCAGTGATTGGTGTAATAAAAAGCTAAGTAGCTAGGCAGGGGATATAGGAGGGACTTCCAGGTAGAGAAAGAGAGAAACTGGGAGGAGGAATCTAGGTGTGCGATTTCGCCAGCAGACTCGGAGCAAGTTGGATGTGCTGCACTAAGAAGAGGTAGCGGAGCCAAGAAATCCGGGTTAATGAAGTTGTAAGAGCTAGTTGTGTAGAAGCCTCAGCCAAGGCCAAGCATCCATCATTAATACAAAGTCTCTGGGTCATTATTATTTGCAGGCTGGCCTGATTAGAAAGCTTGCTGCACCGCATGCTGGTTTCAGCCTGTGTGGGGAGGTGGCTTTTCATAAGGAAAGGGGCCTTAATCACACCAACAACCGACAGACCTGAGCGTGCTTCAGATACCATGGCCACCTCATGCCAACCACACCTATCTGGCAGAGGATCATGGTCACACACAGAAGATCCTAGGGCTGGAGTCTGCTCAGACTGAGTGAGTAAGGCTCCCAGCCGGCTCCAGCTGTCAGCAGCTGCCAGGTGCTGCTGCTGTAGTCAGAGCCAGTGTGGCAGAGGGAGGTGCGGCTTTCTCAGACTCCTTACTGTGTCTCTTCAGAAGGGTCGACAGAGGGTCTCACAAACAGCTCAGGAACCCCATTTTGTTTGCATGAGGCAAGGGCTCCCATACTCTTTTTCTTTTAAATTTTTTTGGGGGGATGGAGTTCTTTGTTTTTTTAATTTTATTTATTTATATTTTCGATTTTTTTTTTTTCAAGACCGGGGTTCTCTGTAGCTTTGGAGCCTGTCTTGAAACTAACTTTTGTAGAGCCAGGTTGGCCTCGAACTCATAGAGATCCGCCTGCCTCTGCCTCCTGAATGCTGGTATTAAAGGTGTGTGCCACCAGTACCCAGCTTATTTATTTATATTTTCTATGTCTCCATGTACACCTGCATGGCAGAAGAGGGCACCAGACCTCATTACAGATGGTTGTGAGACACCATGTGGTTGCTGGGAATTGAACTCAGGCCCTTTGGAAGAACAGCCAATGCTCTTAACCTCTGAGCCATCTCTCCAGCCCCAAGAAGGGATATTTTGAGATACGGTCTCACTGTGTCTCTCTGACTGTCCTGAAACTCACTATGTAGACCAGGCTGGCCTCAAACTCATAGATATACAACTACCTCTGCCTTCTAAGCGCTGGGATTAAGCAGTGCACCACTATGCCCAGCTTTACTTTTATTTATGTGTATGAGTGTTTTGTCTACAGGTACAGATGTGCATCAACTATGTGCCTGGTATCAACAGAAGTCAAAAAGGATGTTAGAGCCCCTAGGACTGGGTTAGGGATGGTTGTGACCTACTGTGTGGGTATTCGGAACCAAGCCAGGGTCCTCTGAAACAGCCACAAGTGCTGAGTCATCTTCTCAGCCTCCATTTTAAAATTTTTGGTGTTCAGCAATTTTAGAAAGATCAGTCTCTCCCTGTTCCTCCCCCTCTTGCTGGAGTCAATCCAGGCTGTTGAACAAGCAAGGCAAGCACTCCGGCACTGAGCTCCACCCCCTGGCTCTGGTGAGATGTTCTAACACCAGATTCCAACGATCTGCTCTTACCCATTCTCTCGTCTCGGTCTGGTGACTTTTGTAACGTCAGGGTCTGACCCTCCTGGATGAAGATGTTTAAACACATCAGCTTCTTTGGACTTAACAGGTAGCTTAGAAGTAGCTCGAGTTTGTGCATCTGAAAGGGAGAACAGGAGTGAACCACAGCATCACGCTCCAGCGCTGCCTCCCGATGCCACACAGAGCCTCCCTGCGAGCGGTCAGAAGCCCTTGCTTCCACACTGTCCATTTCAGTCTAGGCTTAGACGCTGTTCCCAAAGGAAAGGACTCTATACTAATTGGCCCTAGAAGCTAAGATTCTTTTTTAGCTTTTGGAAATATGGTTATTACTCTATCTCTGAGTGGCCTTGAACTCATATGTAGAGACCTAGTGACTTACAGTGATCCTCCTGCCTCTGCCTCCAAATGCTGGAATTGAAGGTATGCGCCACCACACACAGTTGAAAGTTCATTACGAGTGACAGCTTAGTGGACCTGACGATACACCAAACTGACAGCTACAGGTTTGTGAATGCAGAGGTCAACAGAGACAAAGAGCTGGAGGAAAGGCCGAGTTAGTGGGGAGAACCCAGCTGGAACTGACTGGTCTCAGAATAGGGGTGGGTTCCCACACCCGTTCTCCCCAGACAACATCTAGCTGCTGCCGACTTTCACCCAAATGTCCTCCTAACCACTCGGAGACGTCTTTATGTCCAGGTGCCTAGTAAAGGATCTGGTATTTGACCAAAGTTCAAGAACCAACAAGTGACACAGACGGAACGTATCAGCTGTACACTGTTTCCCTGCCCTGTTGTGAGCGATTTCTCTCCTCTTCCCTGGGCCAGGTCCAGCCCTTCCGCAATGCTTTTACTGTCAATCCCTTATTAAACTTAAGAGGTTCCCATTTGGCATGCCTGCTGATCTCCCTACTGGGTCAGGCTGGGTAACCATGAATCCCTACCATACATGTCCTTTACCATACATGTCCTTTACATGTCCTTTAGCATACATGTCCACGTCCTTTAGCATACATGTCCTTTAGCATACATGTCCTTTAGCATACATGTCACACTAACATTTACATGTCATAGCACCTGTCATGCCCCACCCCCAAGCTTTTCTATTTCTCTCCAGTTCAGGGGTTTCTAGATTATACTAACTTCACTTTGTTCATTGTAAAATGGCTCCTTTAAGCCATATTAATTAGCCGGGCGGTGGTGGCGCACGCCTTTAATCCCAGCTCTTGGGAGGCAGAGGCAGGGAGATCTCTTTGAGTTCGAGGCCAGCCTGGTCTACAAGAGTTAGTTCTAGGACAGGTTCCAAAGCCACAGAGAAACCTTGTCTCAAAAAAAAAAAACCAAAAAAAGAAAAAAGGAAAAAAAAAAGCCATACTAATTAAATAATTAAGTTGAAGAAATGAGGTATAAAGTGCTGGATCATATTGCAGGGTACTTTGTATTTAATAAAAAATTTACTCAAATACTTTGCTACATAATAATTTGGAGTAAATATATAATCCCTCAGGTTGACACATTTTGTTTATAGGTACAATTTACAGCACCTGAACTCGAGTTTCAATATTCGTAACACTATGCAAATATTAAATGGGTTCTTTAGGAAAAAGGTTACTTTGTGCTACTATCTTGTCTGATCTCAAGTAGTAGTAACTTAAATACAATAATATATCTAGTCCATGTAAAAGAGTTCATAGGAAATTGGAAAAAAAACAAATTAATTGCAATCGGCTCCAACAATCTGCTTCTGCTGAGCCCTGAGGGTTGCACTGTAGGAAAAAAGTCGGAATTTAACAAAGATTTTCTCTTAGAAAGGAGGCACTAAGGAGAATTGGATGGCTGATGTAAAGAACATGTCAAACTTGTTTATTCAAACCCCTTCCCGAAAAGGTCTCGCTGTATATAGCCCTGGCCTGTAACTCACTACGTAGAGCAGGCTGGCCTTGAACACATGCCCACCCTGCTGCCTCTGCAGGCATGAGAGATGTGTACCACCCTGGGCTTCATTCTATAGCTTTCTAGTTTTCCCTTGTTGGTGGAGACTGCCTAGAAACCTTACAGCTGTCCCGGAACATGTGCTCAAGAAGCTGGGACAGGTCTTACAAGTGGAGAAATGAAAACCTGGGGTTGGTGAGGAAGGCTGGTCACTGCCAGCCATCCAGGGCCACAGCGAGGGAGGAGACAAGGCTACAGAGGTCTCTGAGGGATGCTTTGAGGAAAACAGGGCAAACAGGATAACCCTTTGAGCCTGGTAGAAAAGCCATTTTACCTCAGAGATCAATCCTGCTGCCACGGCTCTTCAACCAGCTGCCTGGAATTACTTGCGGAGTGACGGTAAAGGCTGCTCCGCAATCCCTCCCAACAGCTGCGGTGCCGGGGCCCCTTCCATGCTATAATCTTTACATTAGGCAGCACAGCCACTACAGATGCCACCAGATGACTCTCAACCACAAGAACATCAACACACACCAAGACGGAAACGCAACTACAAATTGTTTAGGTCACGCTCCCTCCTCTCAAGGTTCTCGGGAACTCCGGCTAGGATGGGTTCTTCTCTCTTGCTCTACTCAGCATAGGAGAACAAGGAAGGAATCGTGTGTTTGCTCCCCACTATTCTCCTCCTCAAATGATTCTTCTCTGACAACAAAGCCACACCTGCAAGACAACCAACCCTAATCTGGAAATAAAAAGGATAATTGCATAAGAAGCGATTTCTGGGGCTGAAGAGATGGCTCAGCAGTCAAAAGAGAGAGCTACTTTTTCAGAGGACTGAAGTTTGTTCCAAGACTCACATCAGGAATTTAACTCCAGCTCCAGGGGGATCAAGACCCCTGACCTCCCCTGGGCACCTATATTTATATGCACAAGCGCCCCGCCCCATTTAAAAAAATAATGTCTTTGAAACAGAGTTCTAGAGAGGCAGATGTGGTGGGAATGAGCCTTCAATCTCAGCATTCAGGTGCTGAAGTAGGAAGGTTGCGGCAAGTTAACATTACCAAGGGCTATGCAGTGAAAACCTAGCTTAAAAAAGAGAATGAAAAGTGAGGCACTGGGCATGGTGTCACATACCTTTAATTCCAGCACCCAGGAGGTAGAGGCAGGATCTCCTTGAGTTCGAGGCCAGCCTGGCTTAAATAATGAGTTCCCCACCACCACGACATCACACAAAAAAACTATTCCTAAACAACAACCAACAATTTGAATCTAACTGGTAAACGCAGGAGGGAGTGGGGCCGGGGGTAGGAACGGGGGCTCTTTTAAATTTTGTTCGCTTGGGATGAGGCGCAGGCAGTTGTCAAAGCTAACCGAACGCCGCCCCAACACACAGAGATTTTGATCCTCTACTCCTAGCATAGTCCACGGAGCCCCGGCCGGTGGCGGTGTGGACACCCACCTGCGGGCAGGCCGCCGCTCGCCATCGAGTTGGGCTGCGCGTCGCACACCGTTTTAGCACTGGCCATCGTAGCAGGGTGGCTCGGCTGGGCCCTGGAAGGTGCAAGGTGGATCATTAGCAGCGCCGGAACCCCGCCACGCCAGCCGACCCGCCCGCACCCATGCTGCCCAGCCCGGGGCCCGCAGAGCCAAACCCCGGCGCCAGCCGCTCCAGCCCGCAGTCCTCTTCGTTCCCTTTCAAAAGTTGCTCCGCAGTAACCGCCCAGCCCTCGGCAGAGTCTGCCGCCACGCTTTCAAAAGGAAACTTCCGGGGGCTGGGCGAGAGGGGGCGTGACTCCGAGTCTGTAGGCCGCCCTGTTGTACGGAAGACTTTCTCCTGCATCGGGGCCTCAGGAGCCGCCATGCTGTACGGAAGGCTCGAGCCGCGCTGCCCGAACCAGCGGGTCGAGGCCCGGCCAGGGATGCACTGGGCAGGCTTGAATGGGGCTGGTGAGCCACTGTGTCATGTTTCTGGCCGGAGCGGAAACGTGAACTCTCTTAGTGTCCAAGTCACAATCCTCTTTATTTGTTTTTGATTGTTAAGGATCCTGTCAGGAGTACAGGTGACCTGATTAAAAACTACCAGAAACCAGGTGAAGAATGGCAGAACTTTTTTAAGGAACACTGGTGGGCTGAAATACCTAACAAACCTGCATCGGGATTAACTATAAATTTAAGTTACTTAGCCGGGTGGTGGTGGCGCACATCTTTAATCCTAGCACTCCGGAGGCAGAGGCAGGCGGCTCTCTGTGAGTTCAAGGCCAACCTGGTCCACAGAGCGAGTTCCAGGACAGGCTCCAAAGCCACAGAGAAACCCTGTCTCAGAAAACAAAACAAAATAAACAAACAAACAAAAAAGAAATTAAAGTTACTCGTACGAAGCAAGGTAGAGTTCTTAGTCATTTCATAAACACATTGGAAAAAACACACGTACTGAAGGAGCAGCTGCGATGTACTGGACACTAAGAGGTTGATAGATTAGGGGTAGCAAATACCAGGACTGACTGTAGCGCTGCCGTCTTGGAGTTTAGAGTCCAGGAAGGACACTAAACAGATAATTTCCAGCATATGTTTACCCTCCATGGTGAGAGAGTGAAGGAAAACCACAAAAAGCTTTGAGAGAAAACCCAGGAGCAGTTTAAAATTGGGGGAAACAGTTTAAACTGGGAAGATTGAGGTCCTGGGGGTTCACAGCTGCAATTCCAGCACTCAGGAGGCTGCCACTGAGAGACTTACTTATAAATGCTCAGCTGTTAGCTTAGACTTGTTTTTAGCTAGCTCTTATTGTTGTAAAAGTAAATCTGCTGGCCTGGCCTGTCACCTGGGTACCCTGTCCTTTTCAGAGACAAATCCCGCCCACTCCCAGGTGCCCCTTCCCATGAAAGCAAGGAATCTCCCACCTCCTCCCCAGCTGTCTCTGTCTGTCCTTCTTCTGAAGAGGCACCTTCTCTCTCCCTTCCCTTTCTTCCTTTCTTCTCTTCTGTCCCCTTTCCTTCTCCCCACCCCTCACAAACCCTTACTCTTTTTTAAAAAATATTGATTTATTATGTATACAATATTCTGTCTGTGTGTATGCCTTCAGGCCAGAAGAGGGCACCAGACCCCATTACAGATGGTTGTGAGCCACCATGTGGTTGCTGGGAATTGAACTCAGGACCTTTGGAAGAGCAGGCAATGCTCTTAACCTCTGAGCCATCTCTCCAGCCCCTAAACCCTTACTCTTATGCTGTTCCTAACACCCACGAAATAAGCTCTATACCCGAGTTCTCTCTGCATGGTGTATCTGTCTAGTCTTCCACCTGCCAGGGGACCTGCACAGCCTCGGGTCACCTGTCGCTGCCCCTTGTGGGACCAGTCTCAGGTCACCCACATCATGAATGATAACGACCTCATTGTCATCTTGACCAAGGGCAGGCCAGGTCATCTTTACTGAGGTACCCCTTGCCTCGCCTCACCATTTACTTACGTTTCTGTCTCTAAATTCTTCATACTGACTCTGTTACATGTGTGTTTTGCGCAGTGGCATGCTTTCCGTTGGGCCCACCAGAGCATCCACCTCTCCCGAATCCTGTTTCATTTATGTGTGAGTGCGTGCATGTGACTTTTGAGTTTACTTTAGGTGTGAACATGAGTTAGCTTTAATGCTGTGTGTATGTGTATGAAAGTTAAATTCAACTGTGTGTATCTGTACATGTACCTACTGTTAAAAATGTTCTAAGTAGTCCAAGTCCTAATGAGCTGTGTTCATTAAATCTCATTCCAGACTAAAAAAGGCAGTAAGTCTCAAATATTTTAAATTGGTATGTGCTGGAGAGATGGCTCAGAGGTTAATAGCACTGGCTGTTCTTCCAGAGGACCTGAGTTCAATTCCCAGCACCCACATGGTGGCTCACAGCCACAAGTATAAATTTCACCTGTTAAGTTAAAAACCAGTACAGTCAAGCTTGGACCCTGCTCTCCAGGCAGATCTGATACTGAGGTCATCTATACCCAGTAAATAGCCCTCGAGTGCTCAAAGATCTGGGAAATATGGCATTTAAATGTTTAATTATTAAAAGGCTTTTCATAACAGAGAAACAGGTTGGTTCCTAACAGGGGCACCCCTTCTCCTCCAAAGAAGATGGAAGACAAATGGGCACAGAACCATGTTCATCGGTAATTTGCTTCATCAGGTGAAGGCGCTAACCACTGGACGAACTGTCTTTCCTCTAAATTCCTGAAGATCTCCAGACAGTGGACAGAATCGCTGGAATCGATGGTCTAGCTGATTAGGTCAAGGTAGGCCTGTCTTCCTACAGATTTCCTACCCCACAGGATCTTCTAAAACCTGAGCTAAACAGCAGAAGACATACACAGTCCTAATGCCCTTGCCCTCGAGGACCCTGAGGAGTGGCTCTAGGAAGCCAATGGAGTAAGTTCTTCGACATTTTAAAAAAATATTTATTTATTTATTATGCATACAATATTCTGTCTGTGTGTATGCCTGCAGGACAGAAGAGGGCACCAGACCCCATTACAGATGGTTGTGAGCCACCATGTGGTTGCTGGGAATTGAACTCAGGACCTCTGGAAGAGCAGGCAATGCTCTTAACCTCTGAGCCATCTCTCCAGCCCCCATCTGACATTTCTTAAGTCAATAACTCAAGTAAAATTTTTATCCTTCTCAAAGATCTCTGATGCAGTTTGACAGCTGAGATGTTTCGTCAGTTTAAAAGGACAGCCTCACCAAACAAACTTCAGTGTAACTCCTTACTATGTTCTAAATAAAGGGTGTTTTACGACATACAAATGCAAGTTATTAAGGTGCGTACCTGAAGTTATAAAGGTCTGAGGACAAATGCAAGTTATCACATTTCTCTCTCCTGTTGTCATTCATAGTTTTAATAATATCAGTAAAATGCTGATAAGCTACGAATCTAACTCTGGAAGGGCACTCCACTACGAAAGATGTTAAATTCTCTCGTCATTTTCTAAAGATTCTTTTCATTGTGCAAAAACATCTGTCACAGTCATTCTCGCGTAAATATGCTGCTGTTTATACAATGTATGTGTCTAAAACTTATGTTTTCAAAACCTCAAAGAATTCTTGTGAGTTCCAGGGAGCCAAATTGAAGGATTCATCTTAAATAGGCTGGATACAGCCCTCTCAATTCCCTGGTCCTGAAAACCTTTTTCCTTCCTCAACTTAACTTTGTCCTCTGCTCTGTCAATAACTTGCCAGGTCCACACCACAAATCCCGGACAGGAGTAAAGCTACCCCAGGATGTGACCAGCACCCAGATTTCTCAGGCACCCCAAGAAAGACTTTGACGCCAACAAATAGCAGGAAGCAGTCTTGAGAACATCCCAGTACCCTCAACCTGCCATGCCTAACCCCTTGCCTTTTAATTATAAGAGAAAGGCGGGAATGTTGTAAAAGTGAGTCTGCTGGCCTGGCCTGTCACCTGGGTACCCTGCCCCTTAAATAGACAAGCCCCGCCCACTCCCAATCTCCCCATTCCTGCGGAGACAAGCAGATCTGTCTGTCCCTCTTCTGAAGAGGCAGCTTCTGTCTCTTTCTTCTCTTCTGCCCCGCCCCCCCATCTCCTCCCTTCTCCCCCATAACTCCTTACTCTTATGCTCTTCCCAATACCCACTAAATAAACTGTGTACCCTAGCTCTCTCTGCGTGGTGTATCTGTCTGTCTCCCACCCGCCAGGGTCACCCACTGCCATTCATCGTGGGACCAACCTCGGGTCTCCTGCGTCATGAATGATAACACTTACAACTTAAATCAACCATTTCTATTCATCTATGTGCTGCCTGAGGCTCGTTTACCTCATCTACACATTTTCCATCCTGCTCCGCATCTCCTGGCATCTCTGGAGACTCTGCCCTTCTTCTCCTGAGTTCTCCTAGTGTGGCTCTCCCACCCAGTGTCTTCCCGCCCGGCTATAGGACAGTCCGCTCTGTATTAGCCAATGAGAGTGATGCATATTTACAGTGAACAAAGGTTGCTCCACAGTAATTTAGGCGTGTTTGAATAGGGGAAGAGGAGAGTTAGTGAGACTTGTGAACACTGAGAAGGTAAAAATGAGTTTTTCTCTTAATGAAACTGAAAGGTAGGAGAAATGTACAGATAAAACTGGGGGATAAGAATTAAAGTGGAACCTGGCGGTGGTGGCGCACGCCTTTAATCCCAGCAGCTGGGAGGCAGAGGCATGTGGATCTCTGTGAGTTCGAGGCCAACCTGGTCTACAAGAGCGAGTTCCAGGACAGGAGACCCAGGCCCCTCCACAGACCCTGAAAGACTCGACTCTAAGCCCCAACCCAGTGAAAGAAATACACCCTGAAAACAGGACCAGAGTTAGGGGAAGAGACACTTTGTACCCAAACCTAGAGCTGGAGAAAAGTCCCAGGACCCTGAAACCAGGACCAAAAAAACCACACTAAGCCTCTAGATCCAGAGCATATTAAAGATATTTGACCTGGGTGCAAAAAGGTAAATAGAAACAGAGTTTGGCCCCAGAATCAGAGCCATCTCTGCCACTGACACAGAACCAGCCAATCCCTGAACAGGGAAAACTGACCAATCGCTGAGCCCTTAGAGGCTTGACCTTCCCTTCAGGCAGTGACAGTTGGGAATTCCCTTCAGGCCTGGAGAGCCCCCTTCCATCACAGGAAGTCTGGAATTCCCCTCACCCTAATAGGGGGCAGCCAATCACAAGCCCAGAGGCTTGGAATTCCCCAAGGCGCTTCCCCTGTATAAACCCCCTGTGTTCCCTGCTCACGGTCTCTCCTGTGCTGTTCCTGCTTCTGACAGACAGAGGGACCCCAGTTAACTTGTAATAAAGACTCTTTGTTTTTGCGTTGGAGTCACTCTTGTGGGGGTGATTTGGGTTCCAGATTCTGGGCATAATAGTATCACAGGCTAGTAGGGTATGCTGAAGAGGTGGAGCCAAAAAATCGGGTGCTGTTTTTCACCAAGTCTCTATCGGTTTTTTTGTTTTTTTTTTTTTTGTTTTTTTTTTTTGTTTTTTTTTTCAAAAAAAGACTCGGGAGTTGGATGTGGGGTGAAACCTGCTAGCTCAGAGAGGCAAAGAAATCACCCAGCTTCTTCCTCCTCCACCATTGCCCCGGAAAGAGCTTTCTCCCATGCTGTCTCAAACAAAACTCCTTAAACTTCCAGTGTGTCTCCCTCCATTCTCTTGAGTTTCTCTTAGTCTCTCTCTGTTTTTATTTTTTTTCTGTCAACTGATTGATTACTCTGCCTCTTGACCTATGTGCTAGGGCTGAACCACACCTTAGCTAGTATAGATGGAGTTTTTGGGGGACCATTAGGTCCCCAATAACAACATGGAGGCATTATTAATTATGAAGTCTCAATCAAAAGGTCAGGCTTGTTTTTAACTAGTTCTCATAACTTAAATTAGCCTGTATCTTTTAATCTATGTTCTTTTATGTGACTCAGTTACCTTTACTCTGTACTCCCCATCCTGCTTTCTTTCCAATCTGGCTGACAACTCCACGTTTCTTCCTTCCAGAGCTCTGATGGAGGAGTTACTTTCATTTAATAAAGAAACTGCCTTGGCCCATTTATAGGCCAGCCCTTAGGTGGGTGGAGTAAACAGACAGAATGCTGGGAGAAAGAAGCCGAGTGAGTGAGTCGCCATGATTCTCCCACTTCCAGACAGACGCAGGTTAAGATCTTCCCCTGTAAGCCAACTCGTTGTGCTACACAGAATATTAGAAATGGGTTAGATCAATATGTAAGAGCTAGCCAATAAGAGACTGGAACTAATGGGCCAGGCAGTGATTAAAAGAATACAGTTTCCATGTAATTATTTCGGGGCATAAGCTAGCCATGTGGGCAGCTGAATGCCGGGGATGCAGCCCTGCCGCTCTTATTACAACAGAGCTCCCTCTGTTCCAAAGTCTTGCCTATACCTCCTGCCTGACTATTGATCACTTAGCTTTTTATTAAACCAATCACAACGACACATCTTCACACAGTGTAAAGGAATATTCCACAATAGCTGGAAACAAGTTTTCCCAATATGTAACACAATCTCAGAGTTCACGGTGTGATCAAATATCCGCAACAATCAGGAATTAAGGACCTGAAGTGGTCTGCAAAGAGAGTTCTAGGCTAGTTCTGGTTATGTAGTGAGATAAAAGACAGAAAATAAAAGAAAATTGTAGGTAGAGTCTTTTATCAGGACCCCTGATCAACTCTGTCCCTCCAGCCAGGCCCCCAGAAATACCACACAGAGACTTATTAATTATAAATGCTCAGCCAATAGCTTAGGTTTGTAACTAACTGGCTCTTTTATCTTAAATTAACCCATATTATTATCTATGTCCTACCAGGTGGTTTGATAGTTTATCTCAGTACGGCATGTTCATTTCCTGCTTCCTCTGTGTCTTACTCATGATTCCCGACTCTGCCCTTCTTCTTCCCAACATTCCAGTCAGTTTTTTATTAACCAATGAGAGTAATACGTATTTACAGTGTACAGAAGATTGTTCCACAGCAGAAAATGACCACCTTTGTATGCCAAATAATTAGAGTTACCAGTTTGGAGAGATGGGAGAAGGGAGCTGAGGGCTTTGTTTTGAACATAGTTTGAAAGTGTGTGGAGGGGAATTGCATATGTACTGAAAGTATATACAGACCCCTCTCCCCTCTCTCTCCCCCTCCCTCCACCTCCTCTCTTCCATCCTCCTTCCCTTCCCCCCTATTCTCTTCTTTTTGACAGGCTCTTATTATGTAGCTCTGGCTGGCCTGAATTCACTAATAGACCAGGCTAATGTTGAACTCACAGACATCCACCTGCCTCTATCTCTACCTTTGGCGTACTGTGTTGCTGGATTGTTGTGGGATATTTTGATTGAATTGGGACACTCCAGTGTAGGAAGAGTTTCTCTGTGTCCCAGGGGTTACTCCCAGATAACCACACAGAGACTAATTAATTATAAATGATCAGCCAATAGCTCAGGTTTGTTCCTAGCTAACTCTTACATTTTAAATTAACTCATTTATATTATTACTTTACATTCTGCCATGTGGCATTATCTCTCTCTCATCTTACACTTCCTGTTTCCTTTCCATGCCTCACTGGCAACTCCTCTGACTCTGCCCTTCTTCCCAGTGTCTTTAATCTGGTTCTCCCACCTAAACTTATTCTGGCTAGCTATTGACCAGTCAGCTTCTTTATTAAACCAATTATAATGACATATTCACATAGTGTAAAGGAATAGTCCATACTCTAGACTGTTAAAAAAAAGGTTTACTTTGACTCAGGGGTGGAGTCAGTGACTTGCTGACTGGAATTAGCCATAGAGAAGCCAGCAATTTGGATAGAGAAGATGCACAGCAAGGAAAGGGTGGGGACTAGAGTTTGAGCTTTTATTAGTTCTGGAACAAGACAAGAGATGCAGCTCTTGTAGTATCTCCAGCCAAGGTCAGCTAGGTCAGCTAGTTTCTACTCAGCCTCTCTGAATTAGCAGGTTTTCACCTCCGCCTTTGATTCCTGAGTCTTATTGATAAATAGAATGATAGAGACTTGACTTCCAGGCCATGGGTCTGGAGACAGTAGTTAAAATACCAGTGGATTAATGTGCAGTTGATCATGGGATATTTGTTTGTACTGTGTGAAGTTGTGTAGTTGTGATTGGTTTAATAAAGAACTGACAGGCCAATTGCTAAGCAGGAGAGAATAGGCGGGAATTCTGGGGAAAGAGGGGAAGTCAGGAAGAATCTAAGCACACAAGAGATGCCAGAGAGATACTGAGGGAGTCAGACATACAGAATGGAAGAAAGGTAAAGGACCATGTGGCAGAACATAGGTTAATAGAAATAGGTTAAGTTATAGGAGATAGTTGGGAACAAACTTAAGCTAAAGGCCATAATAAGTCTCCATGTCATTATTAGGGAGCTAAAGACCATAATAAGTCTTCATGTCATTATTTGGGAGCTGGAGGTTCGACAAGAAAGTCCAGCTACAGTACTGGAATCAAAGACATACATCTGACACTTTTTTTCTTGGTAGAGCCCCTAACAGTTTTTTCTTTTATTTTGTCTGTGTCTGTGTCTGTGTAAGAGGCCAGAAGAGAGCATCAGATCCCTTAGAACTGGAGTTACAAAGACAGTTAGCTGTTACCTGGTAGGTTGTGGAAATTAAACCTGGTCCCTTGCAAGGGCAACAAGAGCTCTTAACTGTTGGGCCATTTCTCCAGCCCACTGTTAGTATCCTTTAAACAAAATAATATAGCAATGAAATTGGGATGTAACTCAGTTATAGAGTGCCTGCCAAGTATACAAGAATACACAATCCCTGGGCTTGACCCCTGAAATGAGACTTTCTTTGGACCAACTTCCTTTGCATCTTACTGGTGAATCCCCACCTCTCATTCTCCCCAGAGTTCCTATCTCTGCCCATAAGTCCTCCCTATCTACCCTTTTCTATCTAGCTCTTGGCCATTCAGCTCTTTATTAAACCAATCAGAAGGTGCTTTAGGCAGGCAAGGCAAAACAGTGGTACACCTTCACACAGTGTGATCAAATATCCTGCAACAACCCCCAGCACTGCACAAAGCTAGGTCTGATGCCTGTGGATGCTGTGGGATAATCCTCTTGTGCACAGGGAAGATTTGTCACCCGAGTTGGTTTAATAAAACGCTGGTTGGCTGGTAGCCAGGCAGGAAGTACGGGTGGGGCAACCAAACTAAGGATGCTGGGATAAAGTAGGGTGGAGTCAGGGGAGACTTCAGCTAGCCACTGAGGAAACAGGATGTGTAGAAAATGAGGAAACAAGCCATGAGTCACGTGGCAAAGTATAGATAAGAAATATGAGTTAACTTAAATGTAAGAGTGAGGTAATAATCAGTCTGAGCTATCGGCCAAGTCAGTTATTTGGAAAGCAGCTGCCTGTTGTTTGGGAGCAGGAGGTTGGGACAGGAAAACTCTGCCTACACACACCTACAACTCCAGCTCCCAGGAGATAGAGGCAGAGATAATCAGGAAGGAGTTCAAGGTCATTCTTAGCTACAAATCAGTTTGGGGCTAGCCTCCGCTATGTAAGACCCTGTTTCAATATTTTTTTTTTTTAAAAAATACTTATCAGTGGTGTATAGGTTATTTATTTATTTATTTAGTTAGTTTTTTAGAGGGTTTCTTTGTGTAGCCTTGAAACCAGTCCTGTCCTGGAACTCAATTTGTAGACCAGGCTAGCCCCAACCTCACAGAGATCCACCTGCCTCTGCCTCCTGAGTGCTGGGATTAAAGCCATGCACCTCCACTGCCTGGTTGTTATTTATATTGTACTAGGTATTATATGAAACCTCATGATAATTTAAAGTGTATAGGAGGATATGTGTTAATCATATACAAATACTTCACCATTTTACACAAAAGATTTGAGTACCTTGGATTTGGGGATTCTGTGGGGTTCTGGAACCAACCTACTGCAGATAATGAAGAATGATTGTGCTCTTGGGAGTTATTGGTATACAAATGTATTAAAGTCGTGATACATGGTGAGGTTACCAAAAAAAGTATAGAGAGAACCTTGGAGCCAAGGGCAGGAACTCTGACACTCAGGAGTTGTGGTGATTCTAAGGTGCCTGCCAAGAAACCCGGCAAGGAAGTGCAAGACAGGCTAGAAGAAACAGAAGGCAGGGCAGCATCCCAGAAGCCAAAGTGGAAATGGAATCCTAGAAAGAGATGGGCTCTCAAGGTCAAGATCTGCAGTCAAGAGGTCAAAGCCAGACTGGGCAAGACCCTATCGAAAGAGGGCTGGGGTGTAGCTCAGTGGTACTATTCCTGTCCTGCATGGGTGAGCCCCTAAATTCTATTCTGGTCACTGCAATAAAATTAGCAAGATAGAAAAGGCAAGCTGGGTGAGACCTAACAAGGATTCATTTCATCTAGTAAAAACAAGTTATTGATGAAGCTAGCAAGAGGAAGAGTGGTAGAAACTTTGAGGGGAAAACCACATTCGAAGGTGTTAAGTGAAAGAGGAAGCAGAGAAAGTCAGGAAACAGAAAATAGAAATTGAGGAGGAGTTGGAGGAGGCTGGTGAAGGTCAGGAGGGTTTTCTCAGAGGCGTGGCTACAGTGTGGGTGGGGTGCTGATAGGAGCACACCAGCTGAGGGAGGAGGGAAGAGGGGAAGGCTTTGAGGGATGGATGGTCAAAGGGCAAGCGGAGGAGGGTGGAGCTAGAGGAACATCTGCAAACTGCTTCTTCATGTGTGCCCACACTGTGCTGAAATAATATTTTTGTGCACTGTGAATATGTGTCACTCTGGTTTAAGAAAAAGCTGAGCCAGGTGGTGATGGCGCTTGCCTTTAATCCCAGCACTTGGGAGGCAGAGGCAGGCGGATCTCTGTGAAAGATTGACAGGCAGGAGAGGGACCTCGGTGGGTCCCATGGCCGGTGGAGGATGGTGCTGGAAACAGAATATGCCTTGCAGAGAGATCTTGGGGAGTATGAACTTTTATTAAGGAAGAGGATATTGAGAAGGTTTGGGAGGGTAGGGAGAGGAAGGGAGAGATACAGAGACAGACAGAAGGAGAGAGAAAAGGAAGGGGGAGAGACAGGGAGCTGCCTCTTCAGAAGAATGGTGGGCAGAGAGAGAAGAGAAAAGGGGGGCCAAGGCAAGGGGAGGGAGGGAAGCAGGGAAGGAGGGAGAAAAAAAGAGAGAGAGAGAGAAAGAGGGAGGAAGGGAGGGAGGGAGGGAGAGAGAGAGAGAGAGAGAGAGAGAGAGAGAGAGAGAGAGAGAGAGAGTAGAGCTTGTCTCTTAAAAGGAAAGGGTATTGACAAGGAAGGCCAATATAATCATAACATTCTGTGAGTTTGAGGCCAGGCTGGCCTACAAAGTGAGTTCCGGGACAGGCTCCAAAGCTACACAGAGAACTCTGTCTTGAAAAAGTTAAAAAAAGAAAGAAAGAAAGAAAGAAAGAAAGAAAGATAAAAAGAAAAACTGAATGGCCAATAGCGAGGCAGGATTTTCGAGGCAGAGAGAATGCTGGGAAGGAGAAGGGTGGAGTCTTGAGACACTAGGGATGCAGAGCAATGGGTTTACAAAGAAAAGGTAACTGAACCACGTTAAAGAACATAGACGAAAAGATGTGGGTTAACTTAACTGATAAGAGCTAGTTAGAAACAAGCCTAAGCTATCAGTCAAGATCTCATAATTAATAATAAGTCTCCATGTCATGATTTGGGAGCTGGATGGCGGGACAGAGAAAGACTCACAGCAATAATGTTTTTGTGGGGGGAAAAGACCCTCTAAAGCTGTATCTTTACCAAGGAATATTGCTGCTGGTGGGGGGGGGGGTGGCAGCCTCCAGACAACACAGGGCTCAAAAGGAACCTATAGTATCAGGCATACACTAGACTTTTCTATCTGAGAGAGTTGAGGGTGCTCTCTGGATGGTCTCCTTCACGCCTTTTCTTTATTCTTCTTTTGCATTCTCTGTTTTTGTTTTTTTATTTTCCTGGTGATTCCCTTCTCTCATTCTTTTTTTTTTTTTTTTTTTTTTGGTTTTTCGAGACAGGGTTTCTCTGTAGCTTTGGTGCCTGTCCTGGAACTAGCTCTTGTAGACCAGGCTGGCCTCGAACTCCCATAGATCCGCCTGCCTCTGCCTCCTGAGTGCTGGGATTAAAGGCCCTTCTCTCATTCTTGGTGTTTTCCTTCTAATTCTATCTTTATTCTTGATGCTTCCCTTCCAGTTCCTTCCAACTCTCTCATTCTTTTTTTCTTCTTGTTTTTGTTGTTTTTGAGATAAGACTTCTCTGTAGCTTTGGAGCCTGTCCTGGAACTTGCTCTGTAGACCAGGCCAGTCTCGGAACTCACAGAGATCCACTTGTTTGCCACCCAAGTGAGGGATTAATGGGATGTGCCACCACTGCCTGGCAACTCTCTCATTCTTGATGAACTCATTTTGACTCCCTCATCCTTGATGTTTTCCTTCTAGCTCATTTTAGCTCTATCTAATGCTTTCCCTATCTTTCCCTTACAGCTTATATATCCAGCAAAATCTTGCTGGCAATATGAAAATTACAGTGTGGCTACATTCTCTTTTTCAGGTGAACGAACGCAAGTGAAAAAACAGCATGTTTTCAAAATATCTCACATGATTGAACATTTTACATATTACAGGTAAAAAAAAAAAAAGGTTGTCCCAAGAACCCACACACATCTGTACCAAAGCAACTTGTTATAAATCAACTGTGTAGGCAAGCAAGGTCTTCTTCTCAGTCAGTTCTCACGTACACATCAGGCAGATGCTCCACCACTGACCTGCATCCCTTGTTGTTTGGAGACAGAGTCTTGTTAGCTAGCCCAGCAGCCTGGTTTTGAACTTGGGGTCCTTACATCTGGGATCACAGACACGCCCTGCCATGCCTCCTTTTCGAATCCATTAGCCAAATCAAACTCATTTTCTATAAGAAAGGTTTTATTTTCCTGTGCTAATACAGACCACTAACCTTACTTCTAACGATTTGTTTTTCTTATTTTTAATTATGCGTGTGTGACTGTGTGAACACGTGATCTGTGAGTGCAGATCCCCTGAGGCTGGAGTCCCCTGAGGCTGGAGTTACAGGCTATTGTCAGGGCTCCACTTCCCAGGTCCTCTGGAAGAGCAGTATGGCACTCTTGACTCTTGACTGTATGTCAGGAGTATGTATGTGTGTGTGACACATATCTCTAGCCTTTCGACCTTACTTTTAAAGCTGAATGATTTTGAACCTGTGCTGGGGATTTGAATCCAGGGATACACACATGCTAGGCAGGCGCTTTTCACTGAGCTATACACAAAGCCATCATCAAGTCGATGCCTTTTGGCACAGGTCTCACTGTATAGGCCAAGATGGTCCTGAACCCCAGGCAACCTTCCTGCCCCTGCCTCCTAATGTTGGGACTCCAGATGCTCTCTCCCATGCCCAGCAGGTGGACGTCATGTAAGTGCAGGCATACTTACTTCATGGTGTTCATGTGGAGGTCAGGGGGCAATTTTGTGGAGTCTGTTTTCTCCTTGCCCCTGTATGTGGGTTCTGGGGATGGGACTCAGGTTGTCCATGTTGTGTGTCATTGTCACCTGCTGAGCCATCTCACCCATCCAAAACTGAGATGGTTTTGTTGTTGCTTTTTTCCCCCAGCCCCATTTGTGTGTGTTTGTGGGTTGGAGGTGTGTGCACATGAACGTAGGTGCCCCAGGAGGCCAGGGGTGTCAGATATTTCTGGAATTCACTGGAGCTGGAGCTACAGGAAGTTGTCAGCTCCCTGATATGGGTGGGTACTGAGAACTTACCCTCTGCAAGTGTCTGTAGAGCAGGCTAACCTTGCCTGCCTCTGCTTCTGGAGCTAGGTTTAAGGCCACCACTGCTGGGCTCCACCCCTGTATGCTGAAACAGAGGGGGCAGGTAACAGCCACGGGGCTGCCCCTTTGGGAGCTCTCAGAGGGGGTTTCCTACACCCGTCCTTGCTCACAGAGCTCATTCATGTACAGCTCTCCTGTTGATGCTATAGATGGCTGCCCAGAGTCACCTGAGGCAGAGGGACAGGGAAGGCTGTGTAAGAAATCAGCTGAGCAAACCATGAGGAGCAAGCCAGTAAGCAGCACCCCTCCATGGCCTCTGCATCAGCTCCTCCTCCAGCCCTGAATGAGATCCTGCTCTCACTGCTTTTGATGAGCTGTTGTGTGTAAGTGTGAGAGAAATAAACCCTTTCCTCCCCAAGCTGCATCTGGTCACGTGCTTCATCACAGCCATCCTAACCCTGACTAAGACAAGAGGCAATGCCAAAAAGTAATTTCTTGAAAACTTGGTGTCTCCCTCCATCTCCCAAACCTTCTTATCCAGAAGAGCATCAGCTCTTGCTTGAAGGGCTGTCATGCAAAGTGCAAGGAGGCATTGCTGGCAGCATCACTGCTTCCTTCATTATTATAGAAAAGATGAGCGCCCCCCCCACGGCAGGGGCAGAGTCAGTGATTTGACAGCCTCCTATCTGGGGGTGGTTGGGCAGGTTCTTTTTTTCCTTTCTTTTAAAGATTCATTTCAATTTTTAAAATTATGTGTTTGTGTGTATGTGTGTGTGTGTGTGTGTGTGTGTGTGTAGGTGTGCACCCCGTAGTCGGGTGCCCTCAGAGGCCAGAGCACTGGATTCTCCTGGAGCTGGAATAACATGCTGGGAACTACACTTGGGTCTACTCCAAGAGCAAAGTATGCTCTTAACCACTGAACCATCTCTCCCAGCCCTACTCTCTCTTCTTTCTTTCTTTCTTTCTTTCTTTCTTTCTTTCTTTCTTTCTTTCTTTCTTTCTTTCTTTCTTTCTTTTCTTTCTTTCTTTCTTTCTTTCTTTCTTTTTTCTTTGCATGTGTGTCACAGGTTTCCATTAGGTAGTTATGTTCCAGGCTGGCCTGGAACTCTTGATTCTGGTGTCTCAGTGTGTACTACAGCCCCTAATCCCAGGAACTAGAATTATAGACGTGAGCTACCAGCCTGTAGGGCCTTAGTTTTCCTTATGAAGAATGAGGTTCTTCTGTTCTCTGGAGTGGGCGGGGGAGGAGCAGGTAGAGTGGAGGGCTCCAGATGTTGGAAGAAGGTGGGAAAAATAATCATCTCAACGATGAAAAACAAGCAGTCAGAACAGAACTTCCAGCTAGGCGGGGCTGAGGGTGCAGGAGAAGGTGATGAATTCAAATCTGCATTCTGAAATTCCATCCGTCTGCTCTAGGGTGTGATTGTGTTGGTTTTGGAGTCCGGGCTGGCCCCGTGTAGCCAAGGATGACACTGGTACTCTGTTTCTACTTCCCCTGTGCTGGCAGGCATGCTACCAGCTGATCTACATCTTTAGGCCCTGCTGTTTTGTTTTAGACATGGTCTCATGTAGCCCAGGCTGGCCCCAAACTTGCTATGTAGCTGAGGGCTGCTCTTGAATTCCTGTCTGCCAGCTTCTAGCTACCACGTGCTGCGATCCCTGGCCGGTGTCGCCTTGCTGAGCGCCCAAAGGAGCATTAGCGCGTTGTCGTTTTAAGGGCTCTTTGGAAAGAAAGCATTTCTTGAACTTTGCCGAGCACACGTGGCTACTTTGATTCCTTTTTACATGCCTCAGCATGCTCTTAAATGTCACGAGGCCAGGGCCATACACTCAATTCACCTGCCCCAAATATCAGGTAAGGAGACAGATAATGCTGAGGAGCACATACTGGGGCCGCGTTAGCTCCACTCCAGCGCCAGCTTCAGAGAGGCAGGGTGGCTCACCGCGGATGTGGGTCGCCTGCTGTTAGTCTGACCTGCTCTAGGCACGACGTTATATTCAGATTCTCCCTCTCTCGTTGTTTGCTTTCCCAGTGACGGAGACTACACCCAGGGAACCTGCACATTTGCTGGCAAGCTCTCTACCGCTCGAGAGCTCTACCTTCAGTCCCCAAGGTGACCTTTTAGATTATCGCTGGGGTTTTTGGTTTCCAGTCCTCCAGGCCTGGTATCCTGGAGCATAGTTATGGTCATTGTCTCAGCTGCTCTTTCTCACCTGCCTTCCTGCCGAGCTGTGTGGCAATGACTGACAAGACTGGGACCTAGAAATCCTTAAAAAAAAAAATTCTTTCTGGGCAGTGGTGGGCTCACACCTTTAATCTCAGCACTCAGAAGGCAGTCAGGTGGATTTCTGTGAGTTCGAGGCCAGCCTGGTCTACAGAGCTAGTTCCAGGACAGCCAGGACTGTTACACAGAGAAACTCTGTCTCATAAAACAAAAACAAACAAACAAAAAGATTCTTATGTGCACCCAAACCTCTGATGCCCCTGCACATCCTCTCACACACACTCTTAAGATCGTTGGAGAGAGGTGGGGAGAAGGGAGCTTACAGATTCTTTGGAGACTTGAGACAGTCTGGTTTCAAACCAGCCGTAAAAGGCTGACCTTGAAGCCAGCAGGCGTAGTGCATACCTTTAATCCGAGCACTCAGGAGATCTCTGCGAGTTTGAGGACAGCCTGGTCTACAGAGTGAATTCCAGGATAGCCAGGGCTACACAGAGAAACCCTGTCTCAAAAACAAACAAACAAACAAACAAACAAACAAACAACAAAAAACCAATAACCAAACAAATTTAATAAAAACTAACGCCCCTCCCCCAAAGAGGATGACATTGAACTCTTGATCCTCTTGCTTCTATTTCCCAGTGCTGGGATTGTGGGCATGCTCACAGTCCAGCTGAGGGAGGAGACTCTTCAGGCTGTGGAACCTGCTGGGCTTGTGGAAAGGGTTGCTACAGATAGATTACAGGACTCCTGCACACTAAACATGTGCTGTACCACTAAGCTATACCCCCAGCCCAAGGCAAAACTGCTCATGCTTAGGAAGATAAGTCACCTTCTCCTCCCTGGGACCCATCATCCATCCTGGTCTGATTTGGATTATTGAATCAACGAAGAGGTTTATCGGGCCACAAAAACTTTTCACCACTGACCAGCCATTGTAAGACATCTGTCCAACCTTCCCCCATCTTAAACATTTTTTATATTTATTTATTTATTATGTATACAATATTCTGTCTGTGTGTATGCCTGCAGACCAGAAGAGGGCACCAGACCCCATTACAGATGGTTGTGAGCCACCATGTGGTTGCTGGGAGTTGAATTCAGGACCTTTGGAAGAGCAGGCAATGCTCTTAACCTCTGAGCCATTTCTCCAGCCCCATCTTAAACGTTTTTAAAAACATTTATTTATTTAATATGTATGTGAACACATGCATGCACGCACTATGATATGTATGTGTAGGCTGGATCTTGTCTCTGCCTCTCAAGTGCTGGGATTAAAGGTGTGCACCACCACCACCACCCGGGTTTGTTTGTTTTGTTGTTTTACGGCATGGTCTTGTTATGTTACCCATGCTATCCTTGGTCTTCTGGCTCAATTGGTCCTACTGCTTTAGCCTCCCAAGTAGCTGAGACTACAGGATCTGTATGATGTCAGCATGATCAGGGTCATTTATCTCAACTTAGTTATCTTACAAGGGGTTGGCCTACAGGGTCAGCCCTCTCTCTGTAGCCATAAGTTCTGGTCCTGCAGATTCAATCACACAGACCTAGAATATGCAGGGGTAGGGGTGGGAGTCCACACCAAACCTGAAGACATTAAAAAAGAAAAGAAAGAAAAGCTCAAAACACATGTTTCTTTTTTCCTCGTCATTATTATAACAACACAGTGTAAGGACCGACAGCATTTACATCATATTGGGCGTTATAAGTGCTCTAGAGACAATTGAAATATACAGGAGAATATGCTTCGTTATATGCAGATACCACACAGTTCTACACCAGGGACTTGAGCATCCTCAGATTTCGGCACCCTGAGGGCGGGGCTGGAACCATCTCCACATGGATACTGAGGGAAGATGCCTTCTGGCTTTTCCGCATTCTTACGTTCTCATTTGAGTTTCTGCTCCACTTAGCTAGGGCCGCTTGGGGTGGGAGGTAGATCTCAGCGTCCCGGGAACACAACAAAAGGAAGCAAAAGCGCCCTCCGGCTTGCCTCTAGCTTTGTCCCAGGTTGTTTGGCACTGAAAGCTTGTCACTTCTCTGTCACTCACCTGTAGAATGGCCTAGATTGGCAGTCTTCATGTCATGCCTTCTGGATCTGCCAGGAACTGGGGGCCCTGGAGAGCGGCACCAGGAAGGGAAGCTGAGCTCTCCCCTCCCCTCCCCAGTGCTCACACCCATTGGAGCAGCTACTTTTAGACACAGGAGTTCTTTGAAAGAACGATCCGGTCCTTAGGGGACAGTGGGGCTGGATCACCATGTCTCCTCTCGTCTGACATGCTTGATCTTCTGAAGCTGCTCCAGCCGTTTCTTTCAAGATCAAGTCACCTCGCCCTGGCTACCCAAGCTCAGCAATAGCACTGCATCCATTAATGCTTGCCTGTGCATGGAAGCTGCTTCCCAGGCAGAAGGCCAGCTCTTGATATCACACCTCTATTGCCTGTAAGACCATTTCAAAGCAGGGGTTTGGTCAACTTGCTGATCCTGCCTGGTGTCATGAGCTGTGTCACGTGAGATAAAGCCTCAGGACAGAACCTTAGCTTTTGGTGGGAAAAGCCAGGCTTTGGTCTTTGAGTCTCCTTAACACCCTGGAGAGAACCAGTTTTCAGAAACCAGAGAACCTGGCCTAGAGAAATTTCGGGTTCACAAACTCCCCACAAGACCGAGTCTGTGTTCTTGTCTTAACTAGATTCTGCTCAGATTCTTCTGTCCCTCAGTACCTCTCCTGGCCAAGCCTCTTTGTACTCCGTAGCCAGGAGAGAGGCACAGCCTTGAAGTTTGAGATGCAGATGGGCTTGTACCTGCTAGGCTCCATCGCCAGGGGCATCTCTGGATTTCAGAGGCAAGTGCAAAGGAAAGGAGCAACTCTGGGGTCTGCTCAGACTGCAGCTCTCTCTGCAGGTGGAAGGGGAAGGAGAGTTTACAGAGAGACCCTCAAGATGGGAGCGTGGGTAAGGGTCAGAAGCAGAGGATCACGACAGCCAGGATCCACTGGCCCTGAAGCAGACAGTCCCTGAAGCCAGCAGTTGGAAGGGGACTGGGAGCTGCAGTGGCAGAAGGAGCCAGTGCGGGGACTTTGGGGAAATCAATCAACTTTACTTAGTGTCATGTCCAGCTGCAGGCCACTCTGTAGTGGAGTCGCAGAGTCCAAGGAGACTGACAGGTGTGGGCGTGGCAAAGGGGAGCATTCTGGCGTCCACTTCCGGTGAGAGAATCCTGGGTTTTCCAGATGCTCCAAAGCCAACGTTCGCATCTCCTCCTGCTCCCCCTTCTCTGTCCCGCTCGCAGCCATCTCTGTCCTGCCTTTGGAGAGTGTCTAGTCACACCAGCAAGCATGACAGGAGCAGGGCAGTGCAGGACAGAGGCCTAGGTTCAATTCTGGTCCAGAAAAGCTCCCCCTAAAGAGAAGTATCCCGATTAAGATCCGATGGGAAGGGGTGAGATTCAGCAGGCTGTGGAGGCTAAGGGCTTTTATAGTTAGTGAGGTTCCCCGATAGGATCCCAAAGATGGGGTAGTTTAACATCACTGAACTTGCCACCTGGGAGAAAAATGACCAGCCTCCCCTGATACCTGGAGCTGTACATCTGGCCTCCCCTCTTTTCCAGAGGAGGAGTCCTTGTTGGCACTTGAGGGCAGGTGAGCCCTCAGCTCCTTACAGGGAGAGCCTGGTATCACCTTGATCACCTTGCAAGGCCCTCCCACTGAGAATTCCAGATGTAGGGGTTAAGTAGCAAAGAGATGGAGGCTGGGACATCTGGCAGGGTTGAGAATCCATAGTTGGAGGGTGAGACACCATGTCGATGTGGAGAAATACCTTCCGGCTCTAAGCTAGTGTGGCCTTTGCCTTATTTTCACCAACAGGGGCTCTCCTAGCTGCTGTAGCCAGAGGTGTAGGTGCTAGGCCTACGGAGCCAAACATCGGGAAGATCTGGCTGACTGTTGGGAAGCACCACCGGGCTGATGGCACCCGGCCCCCCACGGCCCTTCCAGGATAAGCTAGAATGGTGAGAGTTGGGCAGATTTGGGTCATAGATGGTCTCTTTCAGTGCCAGCCAGAGAGTGTCACGCTTCCCGTTCAGCTGGCCCCGCTCAAGTACCGGGTGTCCAGTGTCATTCATGGCTTCCGGTGAGGTGCCTACAGAATCTGGCACACGGGCACTGGGCTCCGAGGCGTAGGTGTCATCAGAGGCGCTGAGTCCCTCCAGGGTGCTGGCTGAAGAGTCCGGGAGCTCTTCAACTTTGGGGTTGGGGCAGTGGGCAGGGCCTTCTGGCAGGGCCTGCAAGGGCTCAGCTTTCTGTCCCTGGGAGTCCTGCCTGATCCAGGTTTGGGGGTTGGGACCGGCTTGCTTATAAGGAGAAGAAGTCTGCAAGGCTGGGCACTGGCTGAAGACTGTCTGGTGGTCCAGAAGCAGATCCCTTGGGGAGGGAGGGACGGGTGTCGGCCCGTGGCAGCAGCTGTCGTCATGCAGCTGCAAGTCTTCAGAGAGTATGGAAGGCCGGTGGGACAGCTTGCTGGTGGCTGTGCTGGTGTCAAAGCTGGGGCTCCGGCGCCGTGCAAGGGGCTGCAGCTCATAGTGCTCAGAGAACCCGGGTGGCCCTGTCCGTCCCTTCTCATCAGGCTCCTCAGTCCCGGCATCCCATGGCAGGTGAGCACAGGGCCACAGGATCTGCCCACAGTTCTTCTCTGGCCCGAAGAAACAGCACAGGGACTGGAAGAAGAAGCTGGCGAATCCACAGCCGACAAACTTGACCATCATGACGATGATGCCTAGCTTTCGATAAAGCAGAATGGTGGAAGGCAGCATGAGCGCACCGGAGGCAAACAGCGCACCGGTCCCCATTGCTGCGGCGCGGCTGGTCTGGCGCAAGGAGAAGGCCACGCGGCTCAGGCGGTCGGGGTGCGGGCACAAGTGATAGGAGATGCAGTAGTTGACGGTTAAGTCTACAGAGAGGCCCACGGAGGCCGAGAGAAAAAGGGACTCGGCAGTGTTGAGCTGCCACTCGAGTAGAACCAGCAAGCCCACAGTAAGTAGCACGGTGCCAGCCACAGCTGCCACAGAGAACAAGCTCAGGGGAACGTTCCAGGTGCCCAGGAGCAGTGTGGCAAAGGCCAGGGCCAGAGCCAGACCCAGCACCACAGCAGGCTCAGTGCTTAGGCTATGCTGCAAGCTGTACAGCTCTAGGGTGCTGGTGAACCAACCCTGGTTGAGGCCCGGAGGTGCCTTGGCCAGCTCTGTAGACAACCAGAGGCTGACCTCGGTGTAGAAGTGGTGGACCGGGCCGTACTCTGTACTATATGGTAAATTGGTCTGGAACTTCAGAACCAGAGCGGCCAGGTTGCCATGAGCATCGAAGCGGAGTCCCAGGTCACGGGTGCCATCAGGACTTTGCTCCAGAGCCATCATCTTGAGGCAGTGCAGGTAAAGCTGGGGGGCCCAGGGGAATTCTGACTGGCCACAGCATAGATCGGGACTCAGGCGGCCACAGCTGGGGCTTTCCATCCACTGCCGGAGGGTTTCCACTAAACACAGCGTAGGCCAACCCTCTGGCTGATCTCCAAAGAAGCTCTGATTCCGGGCTCCATGGCAGAGCGCCAGGAGCCACTCCTGGGCCTCGGGGCTGCTGGGTGCGAAGTCAGGATCGCTCACTACCGAGCTGTTGCTGCGAGGGTCCAGGGGATCACTAGTGTCCACTGGCAGGACTCCCCACACCAGAACTACTGGCAAGTTGCCACCCTCGTTTGGAGGCAGATCCTCGAACAGGAACTGCTGGCGGTATTCAGCATCAAAGCGCTCAAAGGGGTGGCTAGACCGGAAGACCTGGCCACCAAGTGGTAGAAGAATGGGCAGTTGCAGGCGAGGGCTGACGCCGCCGATGTAGGCGCCCCCTGCCGCCAACGCCGCGAACCAGCAGATCCAGATGTACCGAAACTTAATGACGCCGCAGGGCAACAGGCGCTGGAAGAGCAGTCGTGAAAGGATGGAAATAATCCTGCGAAGAATGCGGATCCGTCTGTGCAACGCCAGCAACAGCCGCAAGGGGCCGCTACCGCCCCTCTGGCCCTGCGCTTGGGACACACAGCCTCGTGCCAGGTAGCGCTCCTGGAGCACAACGGTGGCAGGAAGCCAGAGTAGTGTGAGCCCCATGTGCACTAGTACAGCAGTGCCCATGAAAAGGGCGAAGCAACGCACGGTGGGCAGGCGGCTCAGGTAGCTGCCGTAGAAGGCCGTGCTGGTGGTGAGGCCTGAGACCAGAAGCAGGTAGCCAAAGTGGTGCATTGTGCGGCCCACACGATGCGCTAGACCCCCGGAAGGCACCTGGCCCCTGCTGAGGCGCCACAGGTCGAAGAAGATGAGAGTGTAATTGACACAGACGCCACTAAGCAGAAGGAGGGAGGCTAGATTGACAAAGGGGAAGTAGGCCATGCGGAATGCAACATGGTAAAGAAAGAAGGCCACCATTAGGGAGCCTAGCACCCCCAGCAGTGACATGAACGTGATGAAGAGTGAACGCAGGTAGAGGGACATACCAAAGAAGATGACAACCAGAGCCAGCAAGGGGTACATGGTATCTTCGGCCAGGTAGTACTTCAGCAGTCTAGGCTTGAGGCCCAAGTCCATGCCACTGATAGAAGTATAGTTGTCAGAGACCTTGACGGGGTCAGCTAGGCCATCCAGGTAAATATCTAGCAGGGAGGAGGTCTTTATAATGGGCAGGAAGAGTAAGCCGAACTTGAGGGACGGCACCTGGTAGTCTGCAGTCTGGGGACTCAGGAAGTCTCTGTCTAGCAGAAAGTGCAGGAGTTGGTAGACAGCGCTGCTCCGGGTACACTTGGTGGGAACTTGGGCACAAAACGGGGGCTTGTTCTGCCCGGAGCCCATACAAGCAGGCACCAGGACACCACGATGGTAGAAGGTGGCGCAGAACCGAAGCAGGGCCAGCGTGCGGTCTGCATCAGCTTGGGTAGTGTCCTGGCAGGAGGAGCGGTTGGACAGCACAGCCAGATAGTTGCCCAGGGACCAACTGGGACAGCACTCATTGGCTGCCGATCGCTGGCACAGAGCCCCGAAGCTGATATGAGAGCGGATCTGTAGGGCACACAGGAGTGAGAGGAGGGAGCTCAGAGGGAAGTCCAGGGGCCAGGTCTCCCCAGACCTGCCCTGGGCCATCTCCTCTTCCGTCACACTGAAGGGCCTAGAGAAAGCATCTTGACAGCCCATCAAAAATGCTTTATCTCAAAGCTGCCTTTGCCCCTGGCCTAGATTCTAGCAGCTCTATCCTGGCTTCATCGAAGAGGACCCTCAGGGCAGTGTTCCCAGGCCTCTCCCAGAGGCTCTGCCGGAAGGGCTCCTATAGGCCACCCAACTTTAACTCTGCAACTTCCTGAGTCAGGGACTGGAGTGGAGGTGACAGGCCACATATGGAACAAGGCCAGGAGACTGGGAGCTGGAAGCAAGCAGTGGGAGACTCTCTAGGGTCACTGAGAAATCCTGGCTCCTCTTTCCCTGGGGTGCTCAACTCTTTTCCCAGCCTGTATCCTTTTTCCTCTTCAGCCTTGCTGTTCACATCACAGCAGCTGGGGTTGTACAAAAAGCCCCCACCCAGGAGTCAGACGCCCCCCCCCCCCCTGCTAAACCAACACGCACAGCCTCGGGGTTTAGTTCTCAGTGACGACAACGCTGAATGTTTATTAAACCTTCGCTAGTGTCAGCATTATACTAAAGTCTTCCAAATCCTATCTCATTTCACTGTCACGATCCCTATAAAGGATGTATCATCACTATCCCTTTTCCACTTACGCAGAGCTGAGGATGTGGCTCAGTAACAGAGCACATGCTTAGTACACACGAGTATCTAAGTTTGATCCCCAGCACTGCAAAAACAAAACCCAGCACATATGAGGCCCCGAGAGATTAAGAAGTCATGTGCCAAGGGAGCCTTAGAGCTAGCCTTGAACTTGAGCACCTTAGTAAAGAACACATATTCTTAACCAGTGTCCTTTGATGCTCCGAACGCCATGGTGTGACACAGGGGACTTGGGCCACAGAACTACAGAGTGGTTTCCACACTGGTTTTAGCAGGGAATCTGTCATAGATGTGATATGTGGTTCTCTAAAAGCATAGTGGAATTGGCCTTGCTTGAGTTTTGAAAAGGGCGGCAGCCTTGAAGCCTAGAGTCTCAGCTTCCAAGGGTCAGAGTCCCCTCAACACATTTTTGGGATCTCTTTTCAAACCCTTTGAAACTCCCCAGGCTCTGCTTGAACTTTCTTTGTGACAGGAGGTTGGTGCTTCTAAAATCAGTCAATTTTGTTTTCCTATCCCAAACCAGATCCTCCAGTAGAGTTGGAATACTTTCCCAAGTAGGCTTTTCCCAGGCCACCTTGGCGGTCCTGCAGTGCACCGGCACCAGGTCCTTTGTGTCCTCAGTTCCCACTCAAGCCCCTGGCATCTCCCCAGCCAGCTCACCTGCTCCTGTTCTATGCGACACATGGAGTGGATGGCTTGCAGGTTCCACAGGCTTCCTCCAGAGGTGGATACAAACACCAGCTTTGCATGGCTCTTCTCTGCAACACAACCCCCACATGGCTCAGCCCTTTGACCCCAGAACCTGGGCCCGCCAAAGAGAAGATGCTCATCCTAGGCCACCTGAAGCCTTGATTCCCAGGAGCCTGAAGCCTATGCCTGATACCTCATCTTGCCCGCATCAGCTTGACTGCACCTGACTGGAGTATTTGAGACCTATTTTATTACTTCATCTTCCTTGGCTTGAATATGGCTCGTGGCTCTGTCTGCCCACATCTGCTGGGGACCTTCTCATTCTACTCAGTGGAACTCCCACTGAAGTCAGGGCTGACCATGTTGTAGCTCACCAGGAGGACCACAAAAGAAGTTCTCCTCTTCTTTGTCTTCCATGGGTTCCACCATCCTCTTGGTCCGGACCACACTCTCCTCAGCCCTGCCCCAGGCTGCAGGGCTCAGGGTGCTGAGGAGGTTTGAGCTGAGGTAGATAGAGAGAGTAGTGGTTTTCCCAGGGTACTCCTGGGGATGGTGGACTCACATGAAATGGAAGACCATTCCCCCAGGGAACACCAGCAACCTCACACGTGTCTTCGGAGAGGTCACCCAGTGTCCCCTCCCAGAGTTTCTCCTCCCTTTCTCCTCTCAATGGGAAGATGGGAAAACCTGTTACCTGTTCATCTCAGGGTCTGGGGAAAGAGAAAACAGATTCCTGGGGCCAGTGAGGGCCTGCATCGCTTTCCAGACTTCCAGCTTTCTGCTGATCTCTGTGTCTCGAGGTTCAAAACCCTGCAGGGAGGAGAGCAGAGAGGGGGAGGCGTGTAGGAGGGAGTGGGGCCAAGAGAGGGGTGCCCTCCTTCTGTGCTCTTCCCAGGTCTGCCCCTTTGGTTCCCCCTCTCTGGATTGTAGACATATGCTCTCTGTACCATCCTTACAGCTCTCCGGCAATCAAGAGCCCACCAAGGCTACCTTACTCCCAAGAGGGCCAACTGTCTGCCTCAGACTGAGCTGCAAGGTTCCGTCCAGGGGTCTCCTTCCCTCCCCCGGTCCCCAGGCCTCTCACCAGTAAAGGCTCAGAAAAGTCAAGTGGAGGACTTCCCAACAGCCCAGCTAGGGTACAGAGGAAGATGAAGGCCAGACACAGCAGTAGCACGGCCATTGGCCACTCGGCAATCAGCTGGGAATAACTGGAGAAGAGGGAGGAAGCCCATATAAGTTGATGTTGGGTGTGGTGGTAAGGCTGGGAGAACAGAGCAGAGAGTCCATGGAGTGGGTACCAGTCTTGCCACGCCCAGGAGTTCAGGGGAGGCTTGGACCTACCTCTTTGGCATCCGGAAAGTGCGTTCCTGCCTGTGGAAGAAAAGAAGAGATTTCCAGTCTTCTGGTGTGTGCATGTGTCCGGTTGGAGGTGGGGCAAAGACTGAGTGTGCATTGGATGGGGAGGGTTGAGTGACAGAGATGACAGGGCATAGAGGACGTGGTATCAGTTTTTAGAGTTGCCCACCACTAAATTTCAGTGCCCCCCCTCCAAGCTTCCTCCTTCATCAGAGGCAGAAGACATCCAAAGCTCCTCCTGAGAGAGGAATCTGGAGGCTTCCGTCAGTGTCTGCTGTACCTTTCAATGGCAGCAAGCAGGTTCTCCGTCAGTGTCTGCTGCACCTTTCAATGGCAGCCAGCAGGTTCTTCCAGCCCCTCCTTACCTGACACTGACCACATGGCGCTGCACAGAAGGCGGCTTCCAGCCCCCGTCATGCTGTGCGGGGTCTATGGCAGTGCTGAGGTTGGAGACATGAGCACACAGAGAGGCTTGATCGCCCAACCCTAGTAAGGAACTGCCTTCTTGATAGTCTTGAGGTGCTCGAGGAAAGGCAAAATGTCCGGCTGTTAGCGGGCTGGTTGGGTCTACAGCCTGGAGGGTGGAGACTGTGGGCGCCGAGACTGCCGCACCTGCTGGGTCTTCAGGGGGACAGGTGTGGAGGGAGCAGCTTCTCTCCGGGCTTGCCTCAGGAGCCATGCCTTTGGTCGGGGACCTGGGAGAGGGCAGGCAGGGAAGGAGGAGTGTTGGTGGGTTATCTGTGTCCCAGGGTTGTTCAGTAAGCAAGACAAGGAGACGAGAGTTCAGGGCTGGTTTTTCCATTAGTTCTGAGGGCAGAGGAGAGCGTGGAAGCTCAAGGTCTGCATGCTGAGGCCTGAGCTTTCATCCAAACATCCGTGCCTTCAAAAAATATCGCTGGCAACCTGCCATGTGTCAGACCCTGCTTGTTATCACACCTGTTACTGTATACATGATCTTATTCGCTGCCTATAAAAAGAAGAATTTTCTCGTTTTACAGGTTTGAAAGCAGATGCAGTGAGAAGTATAGATTAGGACCGTGAGCCACGTTCAAGATCTTCTGACCTTCCTGTATGTTTGTCTCTTTATCCCCACCCCATCTCTCTCCAGGGTCTTAATGTGTATACCTGGCTGTCCTGGTACTCATTATGTAGACCAGGTTGTCCTTGAACTCACAGAGATCTGCCTGCCTCTGCCCCGGGTAGGGATTAAAGGGCTGCTCCACTGTGTCCAACAGATGTCTTTGAGCACCTGCGTCCGTCATTACTCTCCCTAAACCAGTCACTTGCCCCTCTCTGTTCCATTGGCCTACTGGGTATTTCTTCATGTATTTGATGCAGCTGGCTATCAGATCATAGACTTGTCCCCCTCTCAGGTGGGTGGTGGAGGCTGGGAATGCAGAAGCTGATGGTTAGAAAGGTTCATTCCCATAGCTTCTGTGCCTTGATCAGCTCACTGGCTCAGAAGGTGGACAGGAAATGTTCATTAGGTGAACACAGTGCTAGATTGACTGTGAGGAGTGGCATAGTGATAAATAAGACTCCGTTCCTGCACCCTGGGAATTTGTAGTAGTTGGAAGATGCAGACAGCCCAACATGTTGGTTTGTATGAGAAAGAAATCCAGATGGCTCAATTTTAATGGGGATGAAGGAAGGTGGAAAGTTCCGCAAACAGCAGTGCTGCCCTTCTGACAGCCCTGGTCTGGGGCCGTGCACAGCAGAGCTTTACTTTGTCAAGGTGTGCACAGTTCAGACAGGGAGCTGGAATATGGCAGGAAGGAGTCAGTGATGACCCCAAATTAGTCATAAGACAACACTGTGTGTAGATGCCTTTCCAATCTTCTGCTCCAAGAGGAGGTAGAGTCTCACTTATGCAGCAGGATTGCCAGTCTTAGGGAAAAGAAAAGCTGGCTACAGGGCAGACTGCCTGGAGACCATGGGGTTTCCAGCGGGGTTGAGGCCTGAATGATAAAGCTAAGTCTTCTTTCCTTTGGTTTGCCTTGTAGTGATAGGTAATGCGCAGCCTTTGTGTCTGGCTTTGAGAGAAATGTTTCAGCAAAGCCTTTGCTATGTTTGGGTTAATCAGTAGAGGCTGAAAATTGTTTTGAGACTGTTGAAGCCTTGAAGAAATGTCTGTCTGGAGACTCTGCACTTGGTGCTGCATGAGAGTGCTTGCAGCTACACCGACCTTGGTCCTAAGACACTCCTGGATAACTGGAGTTTGTATTTTTGGTTATGGCTAGCCATAATCAGAAGGGACTGAGATCTGTGTGGGTTGTCTACTCTCTGGGCAGCAAGAGCAAGATGACTTTGGGAGTTGGAACCTTTGCCAGCCCCTATTAGCCTTGTGTATGTTTGAATAAAGTAACTGAAGTCAGCTAGCTGGCTGTCATCCTTCTCCAAGAAGGCGGAAGCCCACTGTTCCTTCAGAAAACATAGCATCTTGGTGAGCTTCTCTCTCTGCTCCAGCCCCTATGACTGACATCAAACAGTAGTTAATTTCTGTCCAGAAACCATGAAGAGAAACTGGAAATAATAGGCGAACCTGCCTATCTCCCTCCCTGTGTTGGGAGGATGGCTGTTTAAGAGAGAACAAGTCTCAAGGGAGCCATAGAGGTGGGCTCTAGGCTCCATCATCTTTTGACTCTGGGGCTCCCAAGAAAACACATTGAAGAATTTGATGTCGAATGTTTTGATGCAGCAATTTGCTTTCTTGTCCTTTTCCAGATTCAGGACCGTAGGGAGTGTGTGCTCTAAGAAGCATATTTGCATGGGCAACTTGTCCCTTCAGGTTCTCGGGTGATACCCCCAGTTCACAAAGGTTTATATCTTGGGAGTCTCGCTGTAGCTCTAACCTTAAAATCTTTCTTGGTTTGTTTTCTAAAAGCTGCATTTGAAATCTGATGTCATGATTGAGATCACTGATATTTATTTGTACTAACTTAACATTTACAAATACATAAATCTGACCAAAGATGTTCTAAAGCAAGACATCAGAGGGCTCCATAAAATGCTGATGACATAAGCAGCCAGGGTACCGGCATACCAACTCTTGGAGGCCAGTCCCTTTGAGCTAAAGAGAAGTTGGATAAATGCCCTGTGTCATGTGTATGTGTGAGATCATTTATTAATTTATTTACTTATCAAGACGGGATCTCACTGTGTACCTCAGGCTGGCCTTGAACTCAGAACTCTCCTGCCTTAGCTCCCTGAATGCTAGGATTACAGATGTGTGCCACCATGCGTGGTGCTGACATTTACTAGAGTTTTTAATTCTACAGGTTCTCCTAGTTTACTTATTCACTTATTTCCTTGTATATTCCACGTGCTAAACACAGTGCTTGGTCTGCACTGGGTCCTGAAGACTTGAATAAGGCCAGCATCAGCAAGGGTCTCTCTCTGGAGAACAAAGCCTGCTTTCTGTGTCTTATTCTCCTGAAAAAGGCTTTCCACCCACCAGACTGATGAATTAACAGAAGAGGAAAGAAAGCATTTGCTTCCACTTGTGGGGCCTCCTCTTCCCTCAGTCTGGAGACAGTGTGTCAATCTCTGTTTTTCGCCTTTGAAGAAGGCCTTTCATTTCACCATGGCCTGCTCACCTCCCTGCCTGTTCGTGATTATTTCTTTCCCCCTTACCTGGCTGCCTGCTTGTGTACACATTGGATTATGCCGCTGGCCATGATCTCCCCCTTCTGTACTATGTCATTATATCTCTGTGGAGAGCCAGAAACTCTCCAGCCTGGCTGCTGTCGACTTGGCCTTTATCTCAATCTCTCCAACTTACTTATTTAATTTGTAGCACTGAGTTTGATCTGGGTTGGGTCCCGACATGACCAGTATCAGCTCTGCTCCCCCTCTTTAGAGTAGGGCCTGACTCCTAGGGTTAAGGCAGTGAGGTAGCCAGGGTGGAGGTGAGGGGCCTGGTGCAACACTCCATGACCTTACCCTGCAGAGCACAGACTTGTCCTAAGAACCAGGCCCCCACTTGAAGTGTCAGTCTCTTTTGTAATAGAAGTCAGTCACAGGGAATGCTGCTGGAAAATGGAGCACTCTCTTTCCCCAAATCCTTCCTGTTAAAGGGGATCAAGTCTCCATCGTTTGCTTCCTTCCACTGGGGTCTCTATGGCTCTTGCCCCCGACCCGGGCCCTTTCAGTCCCCTTCAGAGGTCATGGATCAACTGATCCCAATTTACCCTTCTTTGCTGTGTAGGACCTTGCAGCAGAGGAGAGAACCTGGGATTCTCTGGCCTTACTACAGTAGAGCTGAGTCTCTGTCTCAGTCTTTTAGTCTTTTCATTGAGAAGAGCCAGGCCTCTAAATAGGAGGAGAGGCTTCCCAGGTTTCCTGCCTGCACTGCAGAGCCTATGAGCCAAGTCAGGCAGGGGATTGAAAGTGGTGACTCTGGCCTCACACAGAAAGTGTCCATTTTATCAGGACCCCAGGCACAGAGCTCCAACTTGGGAGCTCCGGAAGAGGCGATGTGTATGCATTAACCTGACCCTGGACACAGAGTAGTCATCTGGATGTCACTGTGATCCCACAGGGTGGCCAGGACAGGCGACGGGAGCAGTCCACACCGTCAAGAAAATAAATGGTCATTTAAAAAACATAAATAATAAACTATTTCCCACATTTCTGCAGTCAATTTATGAAATACTGTAGGATTGGAAGTTGGGCCTCTGGTTCAGATACTTGGAGGCAAATGATCCCCAAACCCTCCAGGCTTTTCTCTCTCTCCAGGCTTTTTTTTTTTTTTCGAGACAGGGTTTCTCTGTAGCTTTTTGGGGCCTGTCCTGGCACTAGCTCTTGTAGACCAGGCTGGCCTCGAACTCCCAGAGATCCGCCTGCCTCTGCCTCCCGAGTGCTGGGATTAAAGGCGTGCGCCACCACCGCCCGGCTTTTTTTTTTTTTAAGTTTTTTTTTTTTGTTATATAGCCCAGGCTGACATCAAAGTCAGGGCAATCCCATCCTCAGCCTCCCATGCCGAGATTACATATAGTCCATGCAAGCCTTTTCTATTTACACTTCTACCTCTGTCTCCTAAGTGAGCCCTGGGGTTAATTTGCCACCACACCTGAGTTTTTCTAAAGATAGAGTCTCTCTCTATAGTCTAAATGAAGATGCAGAGGCAGAACCTAGAGGGAGGGACTTAGGAGGCAAAGAAAAGGGAGAAACCAGGGTCTATGTAGTTCAGAGTAGCCTTGAGCTTGTGACCTTCCTGTCCTAGCTACCTAAGTGCTTCATTACAGGTGTGTGTTACCTTGTGTGGCACCAGGTCTGCCTGACTCCTTCCCAAAATGTTCTGGGGGTGAGGGTGGGAGTCAGGAGGGAGTAGAAAGCATTCTTTTCATACATAAGGCTCTGGATCTAATTTTTTATAGTGGGGGAAGGATTACGGTGTGTGTGGTAAATATGAATGGGCAATGTGATATGTGTGTGTGTGTGTGTGCATTTAACATGTACAGTGTATGTACCCTTATACCTGGTCTATCCTATCCCAGGATGGTACCCAATTCAACAGGAGCATGCTTGTGTTTCTTCTATGAATTTGAAAAAGTCCTTATGCCTGCGTAGTATCCATGGTCTCTGGGGAGCCGCAGAGAGAGGCAGAGGGTTCCAGAGAATTGATGGAAGAGAACAAGTGGTTCTCATGTCTGGTAGAAATGAGCAAACCAGACAGGGCTGATCTTTGGCAAGATATGCCAGACAGCCAATGATGCTTTAGCCCCTTGTGCAGATGCCCTGGCCCTGGGCCCTGCCCTGATTTGTCGCTACCCCCTTCTCCCCCTTTTTTTCTGCAGTGGCTGGAGATGGAACTTAAGGCCTTGTCAATGACAGAAAAATGCTTTATCACTGAGCTGCGCCCCCCCCCCAATCCCCACCCTTTTTTTGGTTGCAGTCTATGCCTCCAAGCAGAGTCCCTGGTCTGGAAAATACACCATCCTGTGTCTTACCCTCTTGAATATGCTTTTATATCTTCCAGACTGACAAATTAACGAAAGAGGGAAGCAAATGTTTGCTTCCATCTGAGGGGCCTTCTCTCCCCTCTGAGGAACAGAGTGCACATTTAAAATCAGATAATCTTGACATAATGTGTTTGATCTGCTTTTCACCTCTTAAAAATGCCTTTTCTCTCAGTCCAGGCAGGGGAGAGAGGTAGTGTCGTGTCTGAGGAGAGATTCTGGGGGCGGCAGAGTCAGACAGGACACAGAAATGGTGCTATATTGCTACCTGTCCAGACTGTTCCACCACATGTATGGTGAAGGCGGAAGAATGAGGGGAACACGGATCTGGGAACAGGTGCTCAGCAGGAAGGTGTTTTTCCTCTTCCACCAGCCCCAGGCTCTTTCAGGGGTCAAACAGACCACGGCCTAAACCTCAGATCCTGCAAACACGGCGGCTTCGGTCTAGTGCTTACCACACATGGGAACTAAAACCAGTGTGTACACAAGCAGGAGGCCATGCAGGGGAGAAAAACAACGATGTGACAGGCAGGCAGCAGCCGACGGCAATGGGCGGACAAGCAACTGATGGTGACGGACAAAGACAGTCCTCGATGTAGATCCCAAACGGCTGCCTTCCCTCCCCCGGACACCTGCTTGGCGAGCCTCTTTTTCGTTGTACATGCACACCCCTTTGCACACTAACATGCAGACTGACATAGCTGCGGACATGAGGCCTTTTGCAAAGATGCAGAGGTAAGGCCTAGGAGGAGTGGGGGACTCTAGAGGCCAAGGAAAGGGACAGGAGAAAGGAGGGAACAGTGGGTGGGGCAGGTCTCCCAGGAGGTGAAGGCAATGAGAGTTGGCATTATCGAGTGTCTGCGAGAGGAGAAACTGACCAGGCAAGATAAAGGTGTACATACATACTCGCCCCAGAAGGGCTCTCAGAAGGGCCGGGGAATGAATGAGGTGATGTGTGGCGGCAGCTGCTAAGGATACCTGATGCAGGCGTGCTGAGAAGATCTTCCAGCGGAATCTACGGAGGGGCTCTTCCTACTTGTCCCAGCGGCGGCTGCCTTCTGGGGCTAATGTATTCCCCTCAGGCCGGGGCTGGCCGGTACAGAAACTAGCAAGGAGAGGATCACTGCAGCTACTGGGGCTGCTACCACCGTCCATGCCCGTGGGCGGCGCCGCTGTCCGGGCTCTGGTGCTGAAGCAGAGGCAGCGGTGGGCTGCTGCGCATGCGTCAGTTTCAGAAGTCAGTCGCTGGGCGGGGCCGAAGAGGAATCCACCAATGGACGCAGGACAGGGAGGAGGTGGGGCAGACTGGGTCCAAGCTGCCGCAACGTCGGGGGCTGGGGGTTTCCCTGCCACTAAGGCTGGAGTCCGCTGTACAGGCCTCTCTGATTATTGTCCTTAGTAAAGTGGCCAAACCGCCCTTCCCGGGCGCGTCGTTCTTCTTACAAGAAACCAGAAAGAACGAACGCTGCAAAAACCTTCACAACTTGAAACACGGGCTTCCACACTTCGTAACGCAGGAAGGGTAGAGAGGTCGGGTCTCATGAGTGCCCCAGTTTCTCTCAGGATCTCTGGTGTCCTTCTGCCTCCCCAGGGGATATATATTAGACGCCCGGGCTGGGTCTTTATTCCCTCTTTGGACCTGAGTTTGCCGCCTCTTCCGCATTAGCGCCTCTTCGCGATCTTTTTTAAAGTGCGCCACAGGGGGAAGGGGGAGTGAGAGGAGGAGAGAGACTTGCCCAGCCCCTTTCTGGCAGTCACCACCACTCCCCAACTCCGCTTTTCAGAGACTTGTTAGCCACTTACTCCAGAGCACTAGCCAGCCCTCACCCTAGACCAGCTGTGAAGGAAAAGAACATTGGGGTGCTGGTCATAGAACAGGCCTGGCTAGATGACTGAGCAGAATTATGGTGGATACCAGATGTATGAGAAGCCTGAGTACAGCGGAGTGGAAAGAATCCTGGATAGATTTGGATAGGTAAAGACTGAAAGCGAGGGACCGAGAGTCAGACTCAAGAGGTTTGAATGGAAGATATCCCTCAAGTGTGTCGAAGGGTTGATCTAGGCAAGGCAGGGGTCAAGGGCATGGCTTGAGCGGATCTAGGGGTTGACTTAGTGCATCAGTGACTTACAGTTGGCTGGAGAGATTCAGGGCAGTAATAAATTGGCGCCAGGGGATCAGAGTGTGGCTGGACCTATGAGATGGCTCCTACCAGCTCCAATCTGCCAGTTTGTAGCAGAAAAGAGGCAGGGAAGGGTGCAGCAAAGACAGAAGTTTCTCTTCCTAATGGGCTTAAAGAGAAAGAGCAGGGGCTGCGGCTGGCTCGGAAGGCTTTGAAATCAAGAAGGTATGAAAGACAGCAGAAACAAGTCTCACCTGGGGTGGGAGTCAGGAGACTGCAAAAAATGAGGTGGTGGAGGGGAGCAGAGAAAAATGTATAGCTCCATAAGATAAGATAAGATAAGATAATAAAATAAAAAAATAAAAAAGGAGGTCAGGAGTTTAGGGTGTTTTTAGGAAATGGTGAGAACGTACGCAGACCAACAGGAGCAGCCTGACAGGAATGGAAGGACAGACAATAGGGCGCTGTCCCTCAGATCAGTAGTCTTAAGCATCCCTGTGTTGTGGTCACTACCAAGTCAAGATTCTGGGAATGCCAAGATGGACATCTGTTTTCACAACAAGGAAATCTAGAAAGAACTAGACACTGAGTACCAGGTTGGACATGAAGAAAAACAACCTCTGAGGAGCACAAACATGGCCTCCAGGAGGCTGTTTATTTGGAAGGGAAAATTCTGGGTAAGTCTGGGAGCTGGGTCAGCTGGGGGTTCTATGTAGTCTCCTCATCTTGTGTCCTCTCATCTTCTCATTTCTCAGTAATGTGGACCATGGTGATGGTGAGGACCAGGGTGCCCAGGGCAATGGTGATGGTGAGGACCAGGATGCCAAGGACCATGGTAATGGTGAGGACCAGGGTGCCAGGGGCCATGGTGATGGTGAGGACCATGGTGCCAGGGGCCATGGTGATGGTGAGGACCAGGGTGCCCGGGGCCATGGTGATGGTGAAGACCACGGTGACAGTGTCCTGGACCAGGGGGTGGCGGACCATGAGGAGGGCAATGACCCTGTGGAAAACCAAAAGGGAAATGTCAGAATTCAAAGCCAGTGCCAATGGCTGTGGTCAACTTCTCTTTACCTCCCTCCCCAAGGGACTCAGGATTCCTAAGCATCTGCAAGGGGTTGTGGTGGGGAGTTGGATAGCAAGGGATTTGCTCCTGGCCCTGCCCCTTTTGCAATGAAGACTCTTAAGTACTAGGCAAGTAAAAGGGAAGAGTCTTGTTGTTTTAGGTTTATTCCCTTTGCAAAGTTTTGACCTCTTTCCCTGGACCTCGAGTTATTTATTTGTAAGAAGCAAAATTATCTCATGACCCCTTCCCTGGCCTGGGGGTCCTAACAGAAAGGCTACAGGTTCTGCCTTGCTCCAAGTGGTAGCTTGCTGTATTTACAGCAAAGGTGAAGCTGGGGAGACTGGAGAAGAATTCCCCGGAAACCAGGTAGGGGAAACCCAGGCTCTGAGGAGAGATGTGGCAGGTCAAAGGTAACAGGTAGAAATCAATGATGTGTTTGTGTGTAGATAGGAAGCATTATATATATATATATATATATATATATATATATATATATATATGTAGTATGTGGTGGCACATGGCTTTAATCCTCTGAGGTGGCAGAGGGTGATCTCTGTAAGTTTGAGACTAGCCTGCTCTATATAGTGAGGTTCAGCCCAGACAGGGTCTGTATGCATGTACAAAATGAGTCCCTGTGTTTAATTTATTTTTTTATTTTTGGCGAGTAGTGGTGGCACACAACTTTAATTTGACACTCAGGAGACTGGTGGATCTCTGTGAGTTCAAGGCCAGCCTGGTCTACATAGGGAGCTCCAGACTAGTCTATGTGGTGAGACCCTTTCTCAAACAATGAAAATAAATAAATGAATGACTACAATTTTGAAGGTATGTCTTGGTATGAAGTTCAATGGTAGAGAATTTGTACAGAAGGTACAAACCCAACATTTTTTTAAAAAGCAAAATAAAATAAAACAAAAACACAACAAAATAGCTATGTCTGGTATATTCCCGTGGTGGGCACAAAGCATGCACACATGTACACACAGATGCATGCACAGGGTGTCTATATAACGCCTCTGCACACCTGCCAGACTCAAACGGGAAGAAGTGAAAGTAAAGTTAATGTCCACTTCTCAGATCCAAGAGGCCTGGGAAAGTGTTGTATAACCTTTCTTAGCTGGAGACCAGCCAGGATGGTTAGTGCTAGCACCCGCTATTCTGGAATAGGATGATTCCCTACTCTGCTTTAACCTGCCCCCCTCCACCTCAGGGGTTTGAGAGAGGTGGAATACAGGTGGGGAGAAACAGTCTCCAGAAGTGGGGACTTTCCAGTTTGAGGACTCCTTGCCCCAACTCTGCTAAGAAACAGCCGCATCCCCCCCCCTCCCACTTCTGTGGCAGGCTACAGATCGAGCCAGGGAGCTTGCTGGCTACTGCCTGTTTGGTGGGAGCTGTGGTGAGCAGGCAGCCTACCCTTCTTTCCCTAACAGAAGCCTGCCTGTCCTAGGAGCCCTGCAGTGGGACTGGGGCTTGGGAGCCAGTCAGCCAGCCAGGGGAGCACAGAACAGGCTGGGAAGCAGCAGGAAGAGAGGGTGAGCTGCTGGGCCAGGGGAGGGAAGTAAGGAAAGGAGAGAGACAGATGGGAAAACAGAGAATGCCAAGGAGAAGGTTGCAGTTGGCAGGGGGTGGGTGGCTATGGCAGTACCCCGCCCTTCCCAGGCTGATGCCTGAGTCTTCCTGACTTCATCTGGCAGAAGCGCTGGTCTAAGAATGAGGTGGACCTGAATGAAGTGGCCAGGGTGGGGGTGTTAGGGTGAGCAAGGGGAAGAAGGGTAGGGAATGTTCTTACCTTGTGACCTGTTGGAGAGAAAGGGGAAAAGAAACAGCAGGGTCAGTCTTTTGCTTCTGAAGGGGACCCCTTGCCTTCTCCCTGATGCTAGCTCTGTGTCCACACCCCATCCTCAACAAGGCACCTCAGACCTGGCCACTTGCCTGACAAACACTCCTTCCTTCATCCATCCACTAACAGCAGATTTTATTGGAAGTCAATATGAAGCTCACCTGTGTGTCCCTATGGGCTCAAGGGCTGGCTGAGTCCCCCAGGTGGCATCGGGCCAGGTAGGAGGTGAGGCTTTTGTCCACACTGCCAGTGTCTGCTATCCTAGCCTTAGTCAGATTTCAGGGCATCACGGATGCATTCTATTGTGGCAAACCCCAATTCTTCCTCCTCTGTCTCCACCTGGGCCCCAGGCAGTCCCCCCTCATGCCTGCTCATCCCACTGTAGCCCTCAGAGCTGTGTGGTGGCTGCTGGCATCCTGGTCCCAACCTTCTGCTCTCAGCCCAGGGCCTTAGCTCACACTGCTGCCTGGAAATCTCTCTAGCATGGCTCTACCTCACTATCCAGCAGGAGTTCCACATCACTGGGGTGCGGAGATCCCCAGAGTGGACACAACAGTTCATTCTGCAGAAGCCACCTGTGTGGTACTGGGTGTCCCAAAAGGTAACCTTTGGTGGGAGTTCTAGGTTTTTTGCATCTTTTGAGGGTAACAGCAGCTGTGCCTCTGGGCTGTGGACCCCAGACTTGGGGATCCAGGGCAGGGCTGCTGAGCTCGGTGCTGCAGACCTGGGGATCCAGTGACAGGGCTGCTGGGCTTTGGGCTCCAGACCTGACAGTGCTTCTCATGACCTCACTTTGAGCATCATGCCTGACATCCCTGGCCTCATGTGTACCCTGGGAGATGAACCCACCTATTTGTCTCCTCAAGTTGAAGAGCTGGTGAGATGAAAAACGTGCACACTTGTTTCTTCAACTATAATGTGTGCTTCGCAATATGAAAGTTTGTTTGCATTTTGGCTCCCTGCACACATACCTGTACACACATCCAAGCACACTCGGCATTCAGTAGATATGGCTGACTGCTTGCCTCTGCCCTCCCCACTCTCCTTCCTCTTCTTTTCCCTCTTCTACTTCCTAGCCTCCCAGCCATGCTGCTTACCTGGATACATCTTCATAGGGCAAGAGCAGGAAGTGACACACGCGACACCTGTGGTAAACAGAGAACGTTTTAGTTGGCAGTGATCTGGTTGCTTTGCTTCTCCCCTCCTAGGGCTGCACACACATAGTCCCTTCACAAGACAAAAGGGGGTGCCTGCCATGTGCCCTGGTCATGATACCCCGCCCTATGTACGTCTCTGTATAAACACCTGGCATAGATGTCGAGTCTTGGAGAGGTCGCGATAGCCGAGTGGGAAGGGGCAGACAAACTGATGAGTGTGGGCTTCTGAGTACCCAAGAGACCTAAAGAACTTTGTTCCTGCCTCCCCAGATGAATGGAACCTTCCAGGGTTCCCACTGCTTGTTATTTTCTCCTCCCGGAAGGATTGGGAGAGGGTGAGAGGTTTAGGGTCTGAATCAATACGCCATCCACTGCCAGTCTCTCGTCATGGGAAACTGTTGAGGTCTAGCCTCATCTTTTGGGGCCTGGCATGCAAATAACAATTAACAAGCCCAGAATGGGCAGCACCCAAAACACAATACACTTGAAGACGAAAGGTATCGCAGCTCTCTGAACTCATATGGCAAATGAATGTTTGAGTACAGACGGCCACACTTACAGACAGACAGATAGACACACACACACCTCTAATACAAAAGACCTAGAGCTGAAGATCAAATGTAGAGCCTTGTACTTGGAAAGCAGGCTCTCTACCATTGAGCCTCCCCCCAGCCCCACCAAACCACTCATTCTTATAGATTTGTTATGTCCACTTGAAATCAGTCCCACATTATGACCATAGTCTTTCTCACTTGCTGCTCCTTTTTTAATTTTATGTGTATGGGTGTTTTGCCTGGACTTATGTCTGAGCACCATGTTCATATTTAGTGCCCACAGAGGACAGGGGAGGATACCAGATATCCAAAAACCAGAGTTACATGTGGCTGGAAGATTCCTACTTTGTGGGTGCTGGGAATTGAACCCAGGTCCTCCAGAAGAGCAGCCAGTGCTCTTCACTGCTGAGCCATCTCTCCAGTCCAGGTTGCCCCTACTCTTTCACCCTTGACTAATGATGAACTTGAAGGATCTCATAAGGCTGAACTTGGAGAGGTAAAGGAAACCCTTGATTCAATCAAAACCTGAACTAAGGAAAGAGAAAAACAGTTCCTGGGATGTTTCCACTCAGCCCTAGCTCTTTGAGAAACAGGAATGGTCAGCTCTAGAAGGGACTGAAAATGCAAGCCAGGTGACCCTTCTATCTGGCAAGTCAGTCCTAACTCCTACAGGATGAAGACACAGGGGCCAGCCTGGAGGGTGGGGAGGGTAGGTAGGCAGACGTGCATAAAAATGCACAAGTACCTGACACAGACACACACAATCCTTTAGAAACAGACTGACGTGTGCAGAGATACAACGTCCTCAGAAAGACCTGGAGGCAGCAGTTCAATACTCAAATACATACCCAGAGAGACTAAGACCAAATGGGTACCTCATCCACATTCATAGATTCCCTCTTATTTTACCTTTTGTAAGCAAAGTCAGGTCCTTACCTGAGAGGTCAGAGCCAGGGACAGGAAGGCTGAGGCTCTGTCTCCCCTAGGGGAGTATTTGTACAAGAGAGGGTGGGGCTGAGTCAGGTCACATGCTCAGGGAGAGTCTACAATGGAAGGTTCAGGGAATGAAGAGGGATGGGCTGATCTCTACCAGGGTAAAGAGCACTAGGAAATAGGATGGGGGTGCGGTGGGTAGGGAGGGGTGGGTGGAGCAAATGAGGAGAGTGGGGGTCATTCTCAGAGCCATCTGAAGGTCACATGGACAGGTCATTAACTCCTCCCAGCACGTAGAAGAAGAAAAGTGACCCTAAGCACATTCTTGCCTTGGATTCCAAGGTCCAGATGAGTTTTTGAATTGCTGCCCAGTCCAGCAAGTTTGTCTGAAAACAGAATTCACATAGAGAAAAGGGTACAGTGGGAATAAAGTCAGGACAGGACGGAAAGGGTGAAAAAGTTCAGAACCCAGGCTGCCAGCTCACTCTACCTGTACCAAACCCTTTGTAGGCTGCCTGTGTGGCTGCCCCAGCACCTGCATTTGCCAAGATAATTTGCTTTGTGTGCTCCCTCAAGCAGATCAGGAGCCCCTATCTCCTGGGATCCTTTCTTCTAATTTTTCTTATTTCACTGACTTCAGGATACCTTAGATTCAGGGACACGGTGGCTCCTCAGTCACTTTGCCATTGACAACCTCCTGGCATTAGTAAGCATCTAATAAATTCGATAAATGAATTTTTTATTATTTTTTTTAAAAGTTTATGTGGTTGGGCAGTGGTGGTACATGCCTTTAATCCCAGCACTCAGGAGGCAGAAGCACGCAGATCTCTGTGAGTTTAAGGCCAACCTGGTCTACAGAGCAAGTTCCAGGACAGACAGGACTACACAGAGAAACCTTCTAGAAGCAAAGACCTGTATTCAGTTATAGCCATCTTAGTCACAAATTAAGTAAGCTATTCAGAAGCCCCTGTGTTATGATTTTTGGTTCCCGGCAGCTTGCGGCGGGTCCACAAACCAAGGTGGCTGGCTCAGCCATGCGGTGGTTGGCTGGGCCCAGCAGGGCTGGTGGTGTGAGCTGGCAGCAGGTGGGAGGCACATGGACAGACACATTGTTCAAAATAGAATTGGATATTTATTAGTTAAATTATGGAGGAGAAGGAAAAAGGGGAGAAGGCGGTGATAGAGAGAGAAAAAGATAGAGAGGGGGGTGGGGGAGAGAGAAGGAAGAGAGAAAAGAGGACAGAGAGAGAGAAAGAAGGGGGAAGCAGGAAAGGGAACGGAGAAGCCAAGATGGCAAGGGAAGGAGGGGCTACAGGGAGTGGACGTGGCTTTTCTCTTAAATTGATAAACAATCATAACGTTCCCAGCTCTTTTTTTATAACAAAAAATCAGAGATTGGACACCACAGGTTGACGGAATTGGGGCGGTGGATTCTCAAGACTGCTTCCAGCTTATTTGTGGGCATCGCCTTTTGGGGGGAACCTGAGAAGGCTGGGTGCTGGCCGCATCCTGGCATAGCTGGTCTCTTTGCTCCTGTCCGGTATTTGTGGTATGGAAATGTCTGGTGTCTCTTATACCTGTTAAAGGTATTGGCAGAACACAGAACAAAGTTAAATTTAAGGGAAAAAAATTTAGGGCCAGGGAATTTAGGGGGATATATCTGACCTGTTTAAGGTGGAACCTTTAATTTGGCTCCCTGGAACTCACAAGAATTCTTTGGGTTTGTGAAAACAGAAGTTTTAGACATATACATTATATAATGACTGTGACATATTTTTGTAAAATGAAAAGTATTTTTAATACGATGGAAGGCAGCATAAGAGAGAAATTTGATTGGAAATTTGTTTGGTGAGGTTTTTTTTTTTAACCTGGCAAAACCTCTCAGCTATCAAACTGTATCAGAGATCTTTGAGAAGGATAAGAATTTACTCGAGTTACTGATTAAAAAATGATAGAGAACTTACTTGGTTGGCACTCAGAGCTACTCTTTTAGGGTCCTCTATTGTCGCTGAAGGTTGCATTTGTCTTTTGCTGTTTAGCGCAGGGCCTGCCAGGCTCCAGAAGATCCTGTGGGCTAAGAAATCTGTAGGAAGATAGGCCTACCTTGACCTGAGCAGCTAGGCTGTTGATTCCAGTGATTCTGTCCACGTCAGGAGATCTTCAGCTTAGATGAAAGGCAGTTTTGCCCAGTGTAGATGGACGTTGTTGTGTGTCCATTTGTCTTCTGTCTTCTTTGAAGGAAGTAGAATGCTGCTGCTAAGAGCCAACCTGCCCCATTTTGTTATGAAAAGCTTTTTAATAATTAAATATTTAAATATCACATTCCCCAGATCTCTGAGCAGTTGAGGGCTGTTTATTAGGTATAACTACAGTATAGAATCTGTCTGGAGAGTTGGGTCTGAGCTTGACTATACTGGCTCTTAACATAACAGGTAAGATTTACACTCATAAAAAGACAGAAAGAAAAAATTGCTTGCAATAGAAGGTTAATGGCAGAGCTGACAATAGTAGAGAACATCTTCATATATTTTAAATGAGGGTTGGATTAAATATAATTTTAAAAGACTTAAACGTACATACCAGTTTAAAACATGAGACTTATTGATTTTGTAGTCTGAAAGGATATGTAATGAACAATTATTATACACAGAAAGAGTGAACAGGAATTGGGCAAAGTGGATCCTCTTGCTGGGCCCTACCAAAGGCATGCCACTGGGCAAAACACATGTAACAGATTCAACAAGAGAAATTTAGTGAAAACTGGGGGACAAGGCATGGTATACTTCAGTAAAGATTGGAGAACTTGGTCACCTGACCTGGCTCTTAGCCAAGAGGCTGGCGAAGTCACCTGACCTTGGACAAAATGGCGACAGCCACGTATTGTATGAAAAAGCCATAATTTTTGTACTATAAGGATTTGAAGCCTAATAAGAAGGACCGAAAGGTGTGACCTGCCCTGTCGCTGAGCCGCCATGCCACACCACAAGCCCCAGAGGGAAGCAAAAGGCTGGAACCGAAAAAACTGCAAATGTCACGGCTGGAATTGAAAAAGCCGGCTGGAATTTTAAAAAGGCCAGGGAACATGAATGGTTGTTTTTACAGCCGAAATTGTGAAAGCCCATGAAACTGTGGCACCTCAAGGCCTATAACAGGATCATCTCCCTGTATAGGTGGGGTGCAAATGGGCGTGAACACCCAGGACCTGTGAGCTGGGAATTGCCTAACTCTGGGTGGGGTGTTATGGCCTGGCTGGATCTGGTCTGGTGACTCAGAAACCAGAGACCAGAGTCTGCTCTGAGCAGCCTTTTATGGCGAGGGAAGAAAAAAAAAGTGAAGAAATGGAAAAAAAGATGAAGAATCTGAGGGACCTTGGGTCCCCTGTTGAGTCCACCGCACGGGGTGCACAGTGCTAATGTGGGCTGACTGACCCCGGGTCAGTCCAAACACGATTTCAGTTAAGGGAAGCAACCATAGCAGACCAGGAGAGACTCACCAATTAAAGCTGGGAAGCCAGTGGCTTTAGTAGAAAAACCCTGGTTCAGGATCCTGATCCTGGGAGAGGAGTTCCAGGCAGGAGTGCCTATCCAAGTCACGACGCACCAAAATGTGCAGCTCACCGTGGTCATATAGTGGTGAGTACTCAGCGTTGTGGCCGCAGCAACCTCGGTTTGAATCCGAGTCACGGCACCAAAATGTTATGATTTTCGGGTCCCGGCAGCTTGTGGCAGATACACAAACCAAGGTGGCTGGCTCAGGCATGTGGCAGCAGGCTGGGCCTGGCGGGCCTGGCGGTGTGAGCAGGTGGCAGGTGGGAGGCACAAGGACATATACATTGTACAGAATAGAATTGGATATTTATTAGTTGAATTATGGAGGGGAATGAAAAAGGGGAGAAGAGGGTGAGAGAGAGAGAGAGGCTGGGAATGCAGAAGCTGATGGTTAGAAAGGTTCGTCACCATAGCTTCAGTACCTTGAACAGCCCACTGGCTCAGAAGGTGGCCAGGGAATGTTCATTAGGTAAACACAGTGCTAGCTTGACTATGAGGAGTGTCGTGGTGATGAATAAGACTCTGTTCCTGCCCCTGGGAATTGTAGTAGTTGGGAGATGCAGACAGCCCAACATGTTGGTTTATAAGAGAAAGAAATCCGGATGGCTCAATTTTAATGAGGATGAAGGAAGGTGGAAAGTTCCCTTCTGACAGTCCCGGCCGGGGCCATGCACAGCAGGGCTTTACTTTGTCAAGGTGTGCACAGTTCAGACAGGGAGCTGGAATATGGCAGGAAGGAGTCAGTGATGACCCCAAATGAGTCATGAGATGACACTGTGTGTAGCTGTCTTTTTGCTCTAAGAGAAGGTAGAGTCTCACTTCTACAGCAGGATTGCCAGTCTTAAGGAAAAGAAAAGATGGCTGCAGGGCAGACTGCCTGGAGACCATGGGGTTTCCAGCGGGATTGAGGCCTGAATGATAAAGCAAATCTCCTTTCCTTTGGTTTGCATTGTAGTGATACGTAATGCTCAGCCTTTGTGTCTGGCTTTGAGAGAAACATTTCAGCAAAGCCTTTGCTATGTTTGGGTTAATCAGTAGAGGATAAAAATTGTTTTGAGACTGTTGAAACCTTGAAGAAATGTCTGTCTGGAGACTCTGCAGTTGGGGCTACATGAGAGTGCTTGCATCTACACCGACCTTGGTCCTAAGACACGCTTGGCAAACCTGGAGTTTGTACTTTTGGTTATGACTATGTATTTAGATGCTCAGGCTGGATCTATCTTCCCACTTTGGACATGAGTCTGTGGCCTCTTCCTATTTAGAGTGTCTTGCCACAAGGGGAAAAGGGAGTGAGAGGAGGAGAGAGACATGCCCAGCCCCTTTCTGGCAGTCACCACCACTCCCCACCTCTGCCTTACAGACACCTGATAGCCATCCACTCCAGGGCACTTGCCAGCCCTCACCAGAGACCAGCTGTGAAGGAAAAGAACATTGGGGTGCTGGTCATAGAACAGGCCTGGCTGGAGGACTGAGCAGAATTATGGTGGATACCAGATGTATGAGAAGCCTGAGTACAGTGGAGTGGAAAGAATCCTGGATAGATTTGGGTAGGCAAAGACTGACAGCGAGGGACCGAGAGTCAGACTCAAGAGGATTGAATGGAAGATGTCCCTCAAGTGTGTCCAAGGGTTGATCTAGGCAAGGCAGGGGTCAAGGGCATGGCCTGAGCGGATCTAGGGGTTTACCAAGTGCATCAAGTGACTTACAGATGGCTGGAGAGATTCAGGGTGGTGCTAAATTGGCACCATGGGGTCAGGGTGTGGCTGGGCCTATGAGATGGCTCCTACCAGCTCTAATCTGCCTGTTTGTAGCAGAAAAGGGGAAGGGAAGGGTGCAGCAAAGACAGAAGTTTCTCTTCCTAATGGGCTTAAGGAAAAGTAGAGAGCAGGGGCTGCGGCTGGCTTGGAAGGCTTTGAAACCACTAAGGTATGAAAGACAGCAGAAACAAGTCTCACCTGGGGCGGGAGTCAGGCGACTGCAACAAAAGGAGGTGGTGGAGGGGAGCAGAGAAAAATGTATAGCTCCATAAGATAAGGTAAGATAAGATAAAAAGGAGGTTGGGAGTTCAGTGTGTTTTCAGGAAATGGGGAGAATGTTTGCAGAATGTCAAGAGCAGCCAGACGGGAGTGGATGGACAGACAGTAGGGTGCTGTCCCTCGGATCAATAGTCTTAAGCAGCTCTATGTTGAGGTCACTACCAAGTCATGCTTCTGGGAATGCCAAGATGGACATCCGGTTTTCACAACAAGGATGAACTGGACCCTGAGTATCAGAATAGATATGAAGAAAGACAACCTCTGAGGAGCACAAACATGGCCTCCAGGAGGCTATTTATTTGGAATGGAAAATTCTGGGTAAGTATGGGAGCTGGGTCAGCTGGGGGTTCTGTGTAGTCTCCTCATCTTGTGTCCTCTCGTCTTCTCCTTTCTCAATGATGTGGACCATGATGATGATGAGGACCAGGGTGCCCGGGGCCATGGGGATGGTGAGGACCAGGGTGCCCAGGGCCGTGATGATGGTGAGGATCATGCCCGGGGCCATGGCCATGGGGTGGGCAAGCAGGTCCTGGAGGGTGGGGTCCCACAGGACAGTGTCCTGGGCCAGGGGGTGGTGGACCAGGGGGTGGTGGACCATGAGGAGGGCAATGACCCTGTGGAAAACCAAAAGGGAAATGTCAGAATTCAAAGCCAATACTAATGGCTGCGGTCAACTCTTCTTTACCTCCCCTCCCCAAGGGCCTCAGGATTCCTAGGCATCTGCAAGGGGTTATTGTAGGGAGTTGGATAGCAAAGGATTTCCTCCTGGCCATGCCCCTTTTTCATTGAAGTCTCTTAAGAACTGGGCAAGCAAAAGGGAAGAGTCTTCGTGTTTTAGATTTATTCCCTTTACAAAGTTTTGACCTCTTTCCCTGGACCTCTTGTTATTTATTTGTAAGAAGCAAAATTATCTCATGACCCCTTCCCTGGCCTGGGGGTCCTAACAGAAAGGCTACAGGTTCTGCCTTGCTCCAAGTGGTGGCTTGCTGTATTTACAGCAAAGGTGAAGCTGGGGAGGCTGGAGAAGAATTCGCTGAAAACCAGGTAGGCTCTGAGGAGAGATGTGGCAGGTCAAAGGTAAGAGGAGGAAATCAAGGATGTGTTTGTGTGTAGATAGGAAGCATATTTTATATATATATATATATATATATATATATATATATATATATATATATATATATATATGTAGCATGTGGTGGCACATGGCTTTAATCCTCTGAGGTAGCAGAGGGTGATCTCTGTAAGTTTGAGCCTAGCCTGATCTATATAGTGAGTTTCAGCCCAGCCAGGGTCTGTATGTATATACAGGATGAGGCCATGTCTTTAATACATTTTTTAATTTTGGTCAGAAGTGGTGAAATACACCTTTAATTCCGCACTCATAAGACAGAGACTGGTGGATCTCTGTGAGTTCAAGGCCAGCCTGGTCTACATAGGGAGCTCCAAGCCAGTCAACGCTATGTGGTGAGACCCTTTCTCAAACAATGAAAATAAATAAATGAATGAATACAATTTTGAAGGTGTGTCTTGGTATGAAGTTCAATGGTAGAGAATTTGTACAGAAAGTACAAACCCAAAATTTAAAAAAAAAAAACAAAATAAAACAAACAAAAGCACAACAAAATAGCTATGTCTGGTATATTCCCGTGGTGGACACACAGCATGCACACATGTACACACAGATGCATGCACAGTGTATCTATATAACACCTCTGCACTTCTCAGACCCAAGAGGCCCGGGAAAGTGTTGTATAACCTTTCTTAGCTGGAGACCAGCCAAGATGGTTAGTGCTAGGGTACTGGGGTGTGGAGTCCAGTGGGGTAGAGGTGGGGTTACACCCCCTATTCTGGGAGTAGGATTATTTCCTTCTCTGCTTTGACCTCCCCCGCCCCAACTCAGGGGTTTGAGTGAGGTGGAATTCAGGTGGGGAGAAACAGTCTCCAGAAGTGGGGACTTTCCAGTTACAGCAGTCCCTGCATCAGCTGTGCTAGGAAAAGGCCACATCCTACCCCACCCCCTTCTGTTGCAGGGAGCCTGGTGGCTGCTGCCTGTTGGGAGGTGGAGGTGGTGAGCAGGCAGCCTTCCCTTCTTTCCCTAGCTGAAGCCTGCCTGTCCTAGGAGCCCTGCAGTGGGACTGGGGCTTGGGAGCCAGTCAGCCAGCCAGGGGAGCACAGAACAGGCTGGGAAGCAGCAGGAAGAGAGGGTGAGCTGCTGGGCCAGGGGAGGGAAGTAAGGAAAGGAGAGAGACAGATGGGAAAACAGAGAATGCCAAGGAGAAGGTTGCAGTTGGCAGGGGGTGGGTGGCTATGGCAGTACCCCGCCCTTCCCAGGCTGATGCCTGAGTCTTCCTGACTTCATCTGGCAGAAGCGCTGGTCTAAGAATGAGGTGGACCTGAATGAAGTGGCCAGGGTGGGGGTGTTAGGGTGAGCAAGGGGAAGAAGGGTAGGGAATGTTCTTACCTTGTGACCTGTTGGAGAGAAAGGGGAAAAGAAAAAGCAGGGTCAGTCTTTTGCTTCTGAAGGGGACCCCTTGCCTTCTCCCTGATGCTCTGTGTCCACACTCCACCCTCAACAAGGCTCCTCAGACCTGGCCTCTTGCCTGACAAACACTCCTTCCTTCATCCATCCACTAACAGCAGATTTTATTGGAAGTCAATATGAAGCTCACCTGTGTGTCCCTATGGGCTCAAGGGCTGGCTGAGTCCCCCAGGTGGCATCGGGCCAGGTAGGAGGTGAGGCTTTTGTCCACACTGCCAGTGTCTGCTATCCTAGCCTTAGTCAGATTTCAGGGCATCACGGATGCATTCTATTGTGGCAAACCCCAATTCTTCCTCCTCTGTCTCCACCTGGGCCCCAGGCAGTCCCCCCTCATGCCTGCTCATCCCACTGTAGCCCTCAGAGCTGTGTGGTGGCTGCTGGCATCCTGGTCCCAACCTTCTGCTCTCAGCCCAGGGCCTTCGCTCACACTGCTGCCTGGAAATCTCTCTAGCATGGCTCTACCTCACTATCCAGCAGGAGTTCCACATCACTGGGGTGCGGAGATCCCCAGAGTGGACACAACAGTTCATTCTGCAGAAGCCACCTGTGTGGTACTGGGTGTCCCAAAAGGTAACCTTTGGTGGGAGTTCTAGGTTTTTTGCATCTTTTGAGGGTAACAGCAGCTGTGCCTCTGGGCTGTGGACCCCAGACCTGGGGATCCAGGGCAGGGCTGCTGAGCTCGGTGCTGCAGACCTGGGGATCCAGTGACAGGGCTGCTGGGCTTTGGGCTCCAGATCTGACAGTGCTTTTCATGACCTCACTTTGAGCATCATGCCTGACATCTCTGGCCTCATGTGTACCCTGGGAGATGAACCCATCTATTTGTCTCCTCAAGTTGAAGAGCTAGTGAGATGAAAAACGTGCACACTTGTTTCTTCAACTATAATGTGTGCTTGGCAATATGAAAGTTTGTTTGCATTTTGGCACCCTGCACACATACCTGTACACACACATCCAAGCACACTTGGCATTCAGTAGATATGGCTGACTGCTTGCCTCTGCCCTCCCCACTCTCCTTCCTCTTCTTCTTCCTCTTCTACCTCCTAGCCTCCCAGCCATGCTGCTTACCTGGATACATCTTTATGGGGCAAGAGCAGGAAGTGACACACGCGACACCTGTGGTAAACAGAGAACGTTTTAGTTGGCAGTGATCTGGTTGCTTTGCTTCTCCCCTCCTAGGTCTGCACACACATAGTCCCTTCACAAGACAAAAGGGGGTGCCTGCCAGGCGCCCTGGTCATGATACCCCGCCCTATGTAGGTCTCTGTATAAACACCTGGCATAGAGGTGGGATGTCAGATAGAGGTAGTGCTCGTGTCTGCGCGCCATGATCATATGCAGTACCCACAGAGGACAGAGGTTGATGCCAGATATCCAAAAACCCAAGTTACATGTGGCTGGGCGACTTTTACTTTTTGGGTGCTGGGAACTGAACCCAGGTCCTCTGGAAGAGCAGCCAGTGCTCTTCTCTGCTGAGCCATCTCTCCAGTCCAGGTTGCCCCTACTCTTCACCCTTGACTAATGTTGCGCTTGAAGGATCTTATAAGGCTGAACTTGGGGAAGTAAAGGAAACCTTTGATTCAATCCAAACCTGAACTAAAAGCAAGCAAAAGGACAGTCCCTGGAATGTTTCCACTCAGGCCTAGCTCTCTGAGAAACAGGAATGGTCAGCTCTAGAAGGGACTGAAAATGCAAGCCTGTAACTCTCAGGTGACCCTTCTATCTGACAAGTCAGTCCTAACTCCTGCAGGGTGAAGGCACAGGGGCCAGCCTGGAGGGTGGGGAGGGCAGGAAGGTAAACATGCATACAAATGCACAAGCACCTGACACAGACACACACAACCCTTTAGAAACAGACCGATATGTGCAGAAGTATGAAGTCCTCACAAAGACCCGGAGGCAGCAGTTCAATGCACAAATACATACCCAGAGAGACTAAGAGCACACGGGTACCTCATCCACTCCCACAGACCCCCTCCTATTATACCTTCAGTAAGCAAGCTCAGTTCCTTACCTGAGAGGTAAGAGCCAGGGACAGAAAGGCTGAGGCTCTGTCTCCCCTAGGGGAGTATTTATACAAGAGAGGGTGGGGCTGGGTCAGGTCACAAGCTCTGGGAGGGTCTAGAATAGAAGGTCCAGGGAATTAAGAGGGATGGGCTGATCTCTACTGGTGCAAAGAGCACAAGGAAATAGGATGGGGGTGTGGTGGGTGGGGCGGGGTTGGGGTGGAGTAGGTTATGGGATTGGGGGTCATTCTCAGAACAATTTCAAGGTCCTGTGGACAGGGTCATTAACTCCTCCCAGCAGGAGAAGAAGAAAAGTGACCCTAAGCACATTCTTGCCTTGGATTCCAAGGCCCAGATGAGTTTTTGAATTGCTGCCCAGTCCAGCAAGCTTGTCTGGAAACAGAAATCACACCCAGAAAAGGGGACAGTGGTAATAAAGTCAGGACAGGACGGAAAGGATGAAAAAGTTCGGAACCCAGCTGCCAGCTCGCTCTGCCTGTCCTAAGCCCTTTGTAGGCTGCCCCTGTGGCTGCCCCAGCACCTGTATTTGCCAAGATGATTTGCTTTGTGTGCTCCCTCAAGAAGATCAGGAGCCCCTACCTTCTGGATCTTTTCTTCTAATTTTTTTTTATTTCCACTGACCTCGGCATGCCTCAGGTTCAGGGACACAGTGGCTTCCTCAGTCACTTGGCCATTGACAACCCCCTGGCATTAGTGAGTGTCTAGTAAATTTGGTAAATGAAAACTTTTTATTATTTTTTAAGAGTTTATGTGGTTGGGCAGTGGTTGTGCATGCCTTTAATGACACCACTCGAGAGGCAGTCAGATCTCTGTGAGTTCAAGGCCAACCTGGTCTACAGTGCGAGTTCCAGGACAGACAGGACTACACAGAGAAACCTGCTGGAAGCAAAGACCTGTATTTGGTTATAGCCATCTCAGTAACAAATTAAGTAAGCTCTTCAGACCCTTGTAGGGCAAGTTCAGGGCCTAGGATAACCCTTATCCCCTGTGAGTTAAGATCCCCTGCAGACCTGTGGAACTAGGGCACCAGAAGTAATTAGCATTCCCCTTGTTAGTAAACATTGACAGACCCTCAGCATTTCCTTATCTCTTCCCATCAGCTAGGGAAGTCACTAGACCTGACATTCCAGTTAGATCAATGATATTCTAGCAACCTACCTCCCCCTCCCCCCCTTCTGCTATATAATGCTCCTGAGAAAAAATAAAGTTGGCAGCTTGATCAGAATGCAGACTTGCTGTCTGTTTCTCATGTCTCTCGTCTCCTCATTCCTCGTCTCCAGGGTTTAGGATCTCCGTTCATGTTTCACTGGTCGGGACAAATGGCACCCAAACAGGGACCTGAAAACACTGTAGAAGTTTGAGGAATGTTGCTGCACACAGATGACAGGCCTATTCAGCCATTGAGCCACTACAGCCAGAAGCTCAGCACCTGCTCAGTGAAGAATTGCCATGGACCACCCAACTGTGAGTCAGAATCGGAGGTTTTGGCACAGCGATGCAAGGTAAAAATTATACCATGGGACAAGCATTCGGTAAACAGGATTTGTTCATTCGAAGACAGGAGGAGTAAGATTAAAATCCAGGCTGCTATGTCTGCGCTGGCAGACAGGTAGAGAGAACCTGTGTTGTTCCCCCTGCCACGCGGCGCAGCTTCAACCAGAAGCTGAAAGGCAGGCTTGAAATAAGGTAGCCCTGAGAGCTGCAGCTTCAGGACAATCAGAAATAAATAAGTAGGTTAAATATGTTTCTTGTTCATTTCACAATTTAGCTCCTTTGTCAACAATCTGCTGTTTGTAGGTTTGTGAATTTGTATCCAAGGTGGATTGATTTCAGTACTGTGGCTCTGCAGTAAAGTTTTAAAAGTCAGAGATTGTGATGCATTTAGAAGTGCGATGATTGTATAGGATTTTAAGAGTCTTTAGGCTATCCTGAGTTTTTATCTTTTCTTATAAAGTTGAGGATTGTTCTTTCAAGGTCTGTAAAAAAAATTGTTATAATTTTAATGGACATTTGCATTGAATCTGTAGATTAATTTCAGTAAGATTGTCAGTTTTGCTATGTTGGTCCTACTTTCCCAAGAGAATAGATCTTTCCTTTTTCTAATGCTTAAGTTTCTTTTTCCTTATCTTTTCTTTTCATTTCCTTTTTTTTTTTTTTTTTGGTTTTTCGAGACAGGGTTTCTCTGTGGTTTTGGAGCCTTTCTTGGAACTAGCTCTTGTAGACCAGGCTGGTCTCGAACTCACAGAGATCCGCCTGCCTCTGCCTCCCAAGTGCTGGGATTAAAGGCGTGCGCCACCACCACCAGCTTAAGTTTCTTTCTTTTTTTTTTTTTTTTTTTTTTAAAGTTTCTTTCTTAAAAGATTCAAAGTTCTTATCATCCAAGACTTTCCATTTGTGTGGTTAGAGTTACTCCAAAATATTTTGTGGTATTTATGGCTATTGTAAAGGATGATGTCTCTCATTTATCATATGTGCAGAAGTGGTGCATTTTGGGTTCTGGCTATGATAAAGTAATTCTGTTGTAAACATAGTTGAGCACGTGTCCTTATGGTATGGTTGAGCATCTTTTGTATATAGGCCCAAAAGGGTGTTGCTGAGTCTTAAGGTAGAGGGTTGCCTAGTTTTGAGAAATTGCCATACTATGTTCCGAAGCGGCTGTGCCAGTTTGCACTTCCACCAGCAGTGGAGGACTGTTTTCCTTACCTCACACTCTCTTCAGCACAAACTGTCACAGGTGTCTTTAATCTTGGCCATTCTTACAGGGATAAGATGGAATCTCATAGTTGCAATTCTCTAATGACTAAGGATGTTATGTGTGAGCATTAAGTTCATCTGTTGAGAATTTTAAGTTTAGGTCTGTAACATATATTTTTATTAGATTATTCTTTTGATGACTAATTTCCTGAGTTCTTTGCATGTTTTTGGAGTGGATTAAGTGGTTGGTAAAGATATTTTCTTTTTTTATATTTATTTATTATGTATACTATATTCTGTCTGTGTGTATGCCTGAAGGCCAGAAGAGGCGCCAGACCTCTTTACAGATGGTTGTGAGCCACCATGTGGTTGCTGGGAATTGAACTCAGGACCTTTGGAAGAGCAGACAATGCTCTTAACCACTGAGCCATCTCTCCAGCCCCCGGTAAAGATATTTTCTGATTCTTTAGACTGATATTGTGTCTTGTTACTATGTCCTTTGCTATACAGAAGCTTCTCAGTTCAGGAGATTTATTGTTTCTCTCAAGGTCTGTGCCACTGAGGCTGTGTTTGAGATGTGCCAAAGTGTACTTCTAACTTTTTCTTCTGTGAGGTTCAATGTGGTTGGTTTTATGTTCAGATCTTTGATTCATTTAAACTTGAGTTTTTTACATAGAGATAAATATGAATTTGTTTTCATTCTTCTACATGTTGATGTCTAGTTAGACCGGCATCATTGGTTAAATATGCTTTCTTTTTCCATTTTTCTATCAGCTAGGCAGACTTACAACTTTACAGGAAGATAGTTCACAAACTTTTAATTAATATACAATGGTTAAAGCCTTAGTTACAATATTCTTATGGTAGATATTGAGCCACTAAGTAAAATTCTTAAAGGAAGCAATGAGCCAATTTCCAATAGAGAGCTTATAGAAGCTGCCAGACAGGTACTCAATCAGGTAAAATATAGATCAACAGGTAAAGTATGCAATAATGTACAAGTACAGTATGTTAATTATGATTCAGCTATGACAAGTGTGTGTTAAGTACAAAACTTATTCTACAGCAGTTTTTGGAAAAAACAGAATCCCTTTTAGAGTTGCATCTTTCCAGTTTTTGCCAGTTAAGATATTAAAGTTTTAACTAGAGCAGTAGCTTGTCTAATACAGAAGAGTAAGATAAAATATAGGAGATAGCTTAACAGAATAGTGACTATGATCAATGTTTCTTATACTAAACAATAGATTAATTGATAATTTTAGGATAATGATTCTTGGACAATTGTGTTTGCTCAATTTAAAGGCCAGAGTAATAATATTTTCCGAGATGATATTTGTTACAGTTTGCACAACTATATTTTGCCAATGTTATAGCTAAAGATCCCTTAAAGGATGTTATGCTAAATTTTACAAATGGCTCTTCCAATGGAAGGACTGCATATACGATTAATAATAAAAAGGAATTATAGAGCATAATATGGCTTCTTAAAAACAACTTAAGAGGATAAAAGTTGAAGACAGATCTGTAGAAGACAGATGTGACATGTTAATACCAAGGTGAATTTTAAGACAAGGTAAAAAAAAAAAAAGCCCTTGCAATGAATTATATAAAGACCCAACCTATATATATATATGGGGTCAAGGATGTGTTTATGTTTTTATTTCACGGAAAGAAAATAGAGCTGGAGAGATGACTGCATCTACAGTGAAGGAGTGGCAGACCCGATGACATCATAGCTGCAAACGCCCACGGAGGAGTTGGAAAAAGGAGTTAAAGAGTCCATGGTCCAGTCTTCCCTGCCACACAGAGAGGAGAGGTGCTGCCATTCTCCAGAGATTCCGGACCAAGAGACCCTGCTGAGATAATTGCCAAGATGTGTTTCCTGCTTCTGGCAGCTGAGTTCTGCTCACCTCACCCAGGAATGCCACCTGCCCTGAGGAACAGATGCTGAGTTGCTTCCAGACACTTGGGACACACACGGACCCAGAGGCCCTGCTAAGATGACCTAACCGCGGTGACTAGAATTTTCTGCAGTTTGAATCCTGTTTGCTTTGGAGCTGAAATGCAGACTAAACATCTGAAGGTTTTAATCTTTGGAACACAGAAATTATTTTGATTAAAATATAAAACCAAAGAAGTAAGACTTAAACTGTCCCCTCAGGGAAAGAAAGACTCAAAATAAAAAATGACTAAACCCCTCTTCACTTAAGAAGTGGGCAGACTAAGGGTTTAGCAGTTGTTCAGAAACTGGAACTGGTATTTGATAACAGCAATGTCATTGTACTCTTACTGATATTTGTAACTGTTTAAAGATGTTGAGAAAAGTTTGACATACCCTGTAAATGTTTGGGTTTAATACTTATGTTAAGATTTTGGATTTTTGTCTGGGCGGTTGTGGCTCACGCCTTTAATCCCAGAACTCGGGAGGCAGAGGCAGGCAGATCTCTGTGAGTTCGAGGCCAGCCTGGTTTAAAGAGCTAGTTCCAGGACAGGCTCCAAAGCTACAGAAAAACCCTGTCTTGAAAAACAAAAAAAGAAGAAGAAACTTTCTAGAGCTGCACTTCCAGACCCCATTGTGCTGTGAGGGGTGTATGGCAGTGCGGAGGTTGGAGACATGAGCACCAACATTAGTAAGGAACTGCCTTCTTGATAGTCTTGAGGTGCTCGAGGAAAGGGAAAATGTCTGGCTGTTAGCGGGCTGGTTGGGTCTAGAGCCTGGAGGGTGGAGACTGTGGGCGCCGAGACTGCCGCACCTGCTGGGTCTTCAAGGGGACAGGTGTGGAGGGAGCAGCTTCTCTCCGGGCTTGCCTCAGGAGCCATGCCTTTGGTCGGGGACCTGGGAGAGGGCAGGCAGGGAAGGAGGGGTGTTGGTAGGTTATCTGTGTCCCAGGGTTGTTCAGTAAGCAAGACAAGGAGACGAGAGTTCAGGGCTGGTTTTTCCATTAGTTCTGAGGGCAGAGGAGAGGGTGGAAGCTCAAGGTCTGCATGCTGGGGCCTGAGCTTTCATCCAAACATCCGTGCCTTCAAAAAATATCGCTGGCAACCTGCCATGTGTCAGACCCTGCTTGCTATCACACCCGTTACTGTATACATGATCTCATTTGCTGTCTACAAAAAGAAGAAATTTCTCGTTTTACAGGTTTGAAAGCAGATGCAGTGAGAAGTAAAGATTAGGACCGTGAGCCACATTCAAGATCTTCTGACCTTCCTGCATGTTTGTCTCTTTATCCCCACCCCATCTCTCTCCAGGGTCTTAATGTGTATACCTGGCTGTCCTGGTACTCATTATGTAGACCAGGTTGTCCTTGAACTCACAGAGATCTGCCTGCCTCTGCCCCGGGTAGGGATTAAAGGGCTGCTCCACTGTGTCCAGCAGATGTCTTTGAGCACCTGCGTCCGTCATTACTCTCCCTAAACCAGTCACTTGCCCCTCTCTGTTCCATTGGCCTACTGGGTATTTCTTCATGTATTTGATGCAGCTGGCTATCAGATCATAGACTTGTCCCCCTCTCAGGTGGGTGGTGGAGGCTGGGAATGCAGAAGCTGATGGTTAGAAAGGTTCATCCCCACAGCTTCTGTGCCTTGATCAGCTCACTGGCTCAGAAGGTGGACAGGAAATGTTCATTAGGTGAACACAGTGCTAGATTGACTGTGAGGAGTGGCATAGTGATAAATAAGACTCCGTTCCTGCACCCTGGGAATTTGTAGTAGTTGGAAGATGCAGACAGCCCAACATGTTGGTTTGTATGAGAAAGAAATCCAGATGGCTCAATTTTAATGGGGATGAAGGAAGGTGGAAAGTTCCGCAAACAGCAGTGCTGCCCTTCTGACAGCCCTGGTCTGGGGCCGTGCACAGCAGGGTTTTACTTTGTCAAGGTGTGCACAGTTCAGACAGGGAGCTGGAATATGGCAGGAAGGAGTCAGTGATGACCCCAAATTAGTCATAAGATGACACTGTGTGTAGCTGTCTTTCCAGTCTTCCGCTCAAGAGGAGTTAGAGTCTCACTTCTACAGCAGGATTGCCAGTCTTAGGGAAAAGGAAAGCTGGCTACTGGGCAGACAGCCTGGAGACCATGGGGTTTCCAGCAGGGTTGAGACCTGAATGATAAAGCAAATCTCCTTTCTTTTGGCTTGCATTGTAGTGATAGGTAATGCGCAGCCTTTGTGTCTGGCTTTGAGAGAAATGTTTCAGCAAAGCCTTTGCTATGTTTGGGTTAATCAGTAGAGGCTGAAAATTGTTTTGAGACTGTTGAAGCCTTGAAGAAATGTCTCTCTGAAGACTCTGCAGTTGGGGCTACATGAGAGTGCTTGCATCTATGCTGACCTTGGTCCTAACACACGCTTGGCAAACCTGGAGTTTGTACTTTTGTTTATGGCTATGTATTTAGATGCTTGGGTTGGGTCTTTCTTCCCACTTTGGACCCGAGTCTGTGGCCTCTTCCTATTTAGAGTGTCTTTGCAATTTTTTAAAAGTTTGGGGCACCTGAGGATAGGGAACCTGAAATGAACCTATCCTATAGCCATACTGATGAATATCTTGCATATCACCATAGAACCTTCATCTAGCGATGGATGGAGATAGAGAAAGAGACCCACACTGGAGCACCGGGCTGAGCTCCCAAGGTCCTAATGAGGAGCAGAAGGAGGGAGAACATGAACAAGGAACTCAGAACCATGAGGGGTGCACCCACCCACTGAGATAGTGGGGCCGATCTATTGGGAGCTCACCAAGGCCAGCTGGACTGTGACTGAAAAAGCATGGGATAAAACCGGACTCTCTGAACATGGCGGACAATGAGAGCTGACGAGAGGCCAAGGAGAATGGCATGGGGTTTTGATCCTACTTCATGTTCTGGCTTTGTGGGAGCCTAGACAGTTTGGATGTTCACCTTCCTAGACCTGGATGGAGGGGGGAGGACCTTGGACTTTCCACAGGGCAGGGAACCCTGACTGCTCTTGGGACTGGAGAGGGAGGAGAAGAGGAGTGGGGGGAGGGGGAGAGGGGCGGGAGGAGGGGGAGGGAAATGGGAGGCGGGGAGGAAGCGGGAAATTTTTTTTTTTCAATAAAAAAAAAAGTTTGCCACAAGGGGAAAGAGGAGTTAGAGGAGGAGAGAGACATGCCCAGCCCCTTTCTTGCAGTCAACACCATTCCCCACCTCTGCCTTTCAGAGACTTAATAGCCACCTACTTCAGGGCACTTGCCAGCCCTCATCAGAGACCAGCTGTGAAGGAAAAGAACATTGGGGTGCTGGTCATAGAACAGGCCTGGCTGGAGGACTGAGCAGAATTATGGTGGATAGCAGATGTATGAGAAGCCTGAGTACAGCTGAGTGGAAAGAATCCTGGATAGATTTGGATAGGCAAAGACTGACAGCGAGGGACCGAGAGTCAGACTCAAGAGGTTTGAATGGAAGATGTCCCTCAAGTGTGTCCAAGTGTTGATCTAGGCAAGGCAGGGGTCAAGGGCATGGCCTGAGCGGATCTAGGGGTTTACTAAATGCTTCAGTGACTGGAGATATTGGCTGGAGAGATGATTGGCTGGAGAGATTCAGGACAGTAACAAATTGGCACCACGGGGTCAGGGTGTGGCTGGGCAAATGAGATGGCTCCTACCAGCTCTAATCTGCCTGTTTGTAGTAGAAAAGGGGCAGGGAAGGGTGCAGCAAAGGCAGAAGTTTTGCTTAAGGAGAGAGAGCAGGGGCTGTGGCTGGCTTGGAAGGCCTCTATATAAGGTATGAAAAACAACGGAAACAAGTCTCACCTGCAGTGGGAGTCAGGAGACTGCAACACAAGAGGTAGTGGAGGGAGGCAGAGAAAAATGTATAGCTCTATAAAATAAGATAAGATAAGATAAAATAAAATAAAATAAAAAAGGAGGTTTGGAGTTCAGTGCGTTTTCAGGAAATGGTGAGAATGTATTCAGACCAGCAGGAGCAGCCAGACAGGAGTTGAAGGACGGACAGTAGGGCGCTGTCCCTCGGATCAGTAGTCTTAAGCAGCCCTGTCCTGTAGTCACTACCAAGTCAAGCTTCTCGGAATGCCAAGATGGACATCCGTTTTCACAACAAGGAAATCTAGATAGACTGGACTCTGAGTCCCAGGTTAGACATGAAGAAAGACAACCTCTGAGGAGCACAAACATGGCCTCCAGGAGGCTATTTATTTGGAAGGGAAAATTCTGGGTAAGACGGGGAGCAGGTTCAGCTGGGGGTTCTATGTAGCCCCCTCATCTTGTGTCATTTCATCTTCTCATTTATCAGTGATGTGGACCATGGGGATGATGAGGACCAGGGTGCCCAGTGGATCTTAAGTAGGGCGACGACCCTGTGGAAAACCAAAAGAGAAGAGTCAGAATTTGAATTCAATGCCGATGGCTGTGGTCATTTCCTCTTTACCTCCCCTCCCTAAGGAACCAGGATTCCTAAGCATCTGCAAGGGGTTGTGGTGGGGAGTTGGGTAGCAAAGGATTTACTCCTGGCCCTGCCCCTTTTGCAATGAAGTCTCTTTCCTACTGGACAAGCAAAAGGGAAGAGTCTTGTTTTAGGTTTATTCCCTTTGCAAAGTTTTGACCTCTTTCCCTGGACCTCGAGTTATTTATTTGTAAGAAGCAAAATTATCTCATGACCCCTTCCCTGGCCCAGGGGTCCTAACAGAAAGGCTACAGGTTCTGCCTTGCTCCAAGTGGTGGCTTGCTGTATTTACAGCAAAGGTGAAGCTGGGGAGGCTGGAGAATTCCCCGGAAACCAGGTAGGGGAAACCCAGGCTCTGAGGAGAGATGTGGCGGGTCAAAGGTAACAGGTAGAAATCAAGGATGTGTTTGTGTGTAGATTGGAAGCATTTTCAGTTTATATATATGTAGCGTGTTGCGGCACATGGCTTTAATCCTCTGAGGTGGCAGAGGTTGATCTCTGTAAGTTGGAGACTAGTCTGATCTATATAGTGAGGTTCAGCCCAGCCAGGGCCTGTATGTATATACAGAATGATACCCTGTCTTTAATTTATTTTTTATTTTGGCCAGAAGTAGTGGCACACACCTTTAATTCAGACTCATGAGGTAGAGACTGGTGGATCTTTGTGAGTTCAAGGCCAGCCTGGTCTACATAGGGAGCTCCAAGCCAGTCTATGTGGTGAGACCCTTTCTCAAACAATGAAAACAAATAAATGAATGAATACAATTTTGAAGGTGTGTCTTGGTATGGAATTCAATGGTAGAAAATTTGTACAGAAAGTACAAACCCAACACTGTGTAAAAACAAAATAAAACAAAACAATAGCACAAGAAAAATGTTGGGTATATTACCGTGGTGGGCACATAAGCATGCACACATGTACACACAGATGCATGTACAGGGTCCTAAATAACACCTCTGCTCAACTACCAGACTCAATTGGGAAGAAGTGAGAGTAAGTTATATGTCCACTTCTCAGACCCAGGAGGCCCGGGAAAGTGTTGTTTAACTTCTCTTAGCTGGAGACCAGCCAGGAGAGTTAGTGCTAGGGCACTGGGGTGTGGAGTCCAGTGGGGTACAGATAGGGTTACACTTCCTATTCTGGGAGTAGGGTGACTGCTTACTCTGCTTTAACCCCAACCCTACAACAGGGGTTTGAGAGAGGTGGAATACAGGTGGGGAGGGGCAGTCTCCAGAAGTGGGGGCTTTCCAGTTACTTCAGTCCCTGCCCCAGCTGTGCTAGGAAACAGCCACATCCCGTCCCCTCTCCTCTCTTCTGTGGCAGGTTACAGATCCAGCCAGGGAGCTTGGTGGCTGCTGCTGGTTGGGAGAGAGAGGTGGTGAGCAGGCAGCCTTCCCTTCTTTCCCTAGCAAAAGGCTGCCTGTCCTAGGAGCCCTGCAGTGGGACTGGGGCTTGGGAGCCAGGCAGTCAGGGGAGCACAGAGCAGGCTGGAAAGCAGCAGGAAGAGAGGGTGAGCTGCTGGGCCAGGGGAGGGAAGTAAGGAAAGGAGAGAGACAGATGGGAAAACAGAGAATGCCAAGGAGAAGGTTGCAGTTGGCAGGGGGTGGGTGGCTATGGCAGTACCCCGCCCTTCCCAGGCTGATGCCTGAGTCTTCCTGACTTCATTTGGCAGAAGTGCTGGTCTGAGAATGAGGTGAACCTGATGGAATTGGTCAGGGTGGGGGTGTTATAGTGGGCAAGGGGAAGAAGGGTAGGGAATGTTCTTACCTTGCGACCTGTTTATGAGAAAAAGGGGGAAGAAACAGCAGCTTTATTCATTTGCTTCTGAAGGGGACCCCTTGCCTTCTCCCTGATGCTTTGTGTCCACACTCCACCCTCAACAAGCACCTCAGACCTGGCCACTTGCCTGACAAACACTCCTTCATCCATCCACTAACAGCAGATTTGTATTGGAAGTCAATATGAAGCTCACTTGTGTGTCCCTATGGGCTCAAGGGCTGGCTGAGTCCCCAGGTGGCATCAGGCCAGGTAGGAGGTGAGGCTTTTGTCCACACTGCCAGTGTCTGCTATCCTAGCCTTAGTCAGATTTCAGGGCATCACGGATGCATTCTATTGTGGCAAACCCCAATTCTTCCTCCTCTGTCTCCATCTGGACCCCAGCCTGTCTCCTCCATTCATGCCTGTCCATGCCATTATAGCCCCTCAGAGCTGAGTATTGCCTGCTGCTTACATCCTGGTCACAATCTTCTGCTCTCAGCTCAGGGCCTTTGCTCACACTGTCTGCTGCCTGGAAATCTCTCAGGCATGGCTCGACATCACTATCCAGCAGGTATTTCACATCCCTGGGGTGCAGAGATCCCAGTGTGGACACAACAGTTCATTCTGCAGAAGCCACCTATGTGGTACTGGGTGTTCCAAAAGGTAACCTTTGATGGGAGTTTAGTTCTTTTGCAACTTTTGAGAAGATCCAGTGGCACAGCTGCTAGATTCCAGACCTGGGGATCCAGCGACAGGTCTGCTGGGCTTTGGGCTCCAGACCTGGCAGTGCTTTCCATGACCTCACTTTGAGCACCATGCCTGACTCCCCTGGCCTCATGTGTACCCTGGGAGATGAACCCGCCTATTTGTCTCCTGAAGTTCAAGAGCTAGTGAGATGAAATACGTGCACATTTCTTCCTTCCTTCCTTCCTTCCTTCCTTCCTTCCTTCCTTCCTTCCTTCCTTCCTTCCTTCCTTCCTTCCTTCCCTCCCTCCCTCCCTCCCTCCCTCCCTCCCTCCCTCCCTCCCTCCCTCCCTCCCTCTTTCTTTCTTTCTTTCTTTCTTTCTTTCTTTCTTTCTTTCTTTCTTTCTTTCTTTCTTTCTTCTTTTTATTTCCTCCCGCTTCAATCCTCCCCCAAGGTCTGGTCCCCATGCTCCGAGTTTACTCAGGACATCTTGTCTTTTCAGACTTTCTATTTCCCATGAAGATTAGATCTATGTAAGTCTTCTTAGGGTGCCCATAGTATTCTAAGTTCTCTGGGATTGTGTTTTGTAGGCTGGCTTTCTTTGCATTATGCTTAAAAATGACCTGAGTGAGTACATGTGATAATCGTCTTTTTGTGTCTGGGTTACCTCACTCAAAATAATGTTTTCTAGCTCCCTCCATTTTCCTGCAAAATTCAAGCTGTCATTATTTTTGTCTGCTGTCTAGTACTCCATTGTGTAAATGTACCACATTTTTCTTATCCATTCTTTGATCGAGGGGCATTTAGGTTGTCTCTAGGTTCTGGCTATGACAAACAAAGCTGCTATGAACACAGTTGAACACATGTCCTTGTGGTACGATTGAGCATCCTTTGGATATATACCCAAAAGTGGTATTTTTAGGTCTTGAGGAAGGTTGTTTCCTAGATTTCTGAGAAATCACCACACTGACATCTGAAGGGGTTGTACCAGTTTGCATTCCCACTTGCAATGCAGAAGTGTTCCCTTTTCCCCACAACCTCTCCAGCATAAGTTGTCATCAGTGTTTTTGATCTTGGCCATTCTTACAGGTGTAAGATGGAATCTCAGAGTTGTTTTGATTTGCATTTCTCTGATGACCAAGGATGTTGAACATTTCCTTAAGTGTCTTTCAGCCATTTTAGCTTTCTCTATTGAGAGTTCTCCATTTAGGTCTGTACTCCATTGTTTTTTATTGGATTATGTGATCTTTTGGTGTCCAATTTCTTGAGTTCTTTGTATATTTTGGAGATCAGACCGCTGTCTGATGTGGGGTTAGTGAAGATCTTTTCCTATTCTGTAGGCTGTCGTTTTGTCTTGTTGATGGTGTCCTTTGCTTTATAGAAGCTTTTCAGTTTCAGGAGGTCCCATTTATTAATCGTTTCTCTCAGTGTCTGTGCTGCTGTGGTTCTATTTAGGAAGTGGTTCCCTGTGCCAATGTGTTCAAGTGTGCTTCCCACTTTCTCTTCTATAAGGTTCATTGTGGCTGGCTTTATGTTCAGGTCTTTGATCCATTTGGACCTGTGTTTTGTGCATGGTGATAGATATGGGTCTATTTCCATTTTTCTACAGGTTAATATCCAGTTATGCCAGCACCACTTGTTAAATATGCTTTCTTTTTTCCATTTGATATTTTTTGCTTCTTTATCAAAGATCAGGTGTTCGAAGATGGGTGGATTGATATCCGGGTCTTCTATTCGGTTCCTTTGATCCTTCTGTGTGTTCTTATGCCAGTACCAGGCTGTTTTCAGTACTGTAGCTCTGTAGTAGATTTGAAGTCAGGGATTGTGATGCCTTCAGAAGTTCTTTTATTGTCCAGGGTTGTTTTGGCTATCCTGGGTTTTTTGCTTTTCCAAATGAAGTTGAGTACCGTTCTTTCGAGGTCTTTGAAGAATTTTGCTAGGATTTTGATGGGTATGGTGTTGAATCTGTAGATTGCTTTCAGTAAGATTGCCATTTTTACTATATTAACTCTGCCTACCCGAGAACATGGGAGGTCTTTCCACTTTCTGGTGTCTTCTTCAATTTCGTTCTTCAAAGATTTAAAGTTCTTGTCATACAAGTCTTCCACTTGTTTGGTTAGAGTTACTCTGAGGTATTTTATGCTATTTGTGGCTATTGTGAAGGGTGTTGATTCTCTGATTTCTTCCCCAGCCCTTTTATTATCTGTGTACAGGAGGGCTACAGTTTTTTTTTTTTGAGTTAACCTTGTATCCTGCTACATCGCTGAAAGTGTTTATGTGTTGTAGAAGTTCCTTGCTAGAATTTTTGGGATTGCTCATGTAAACTATCATATCATCAACAAACAGTGAGAGTTTAACTTCTTCTTTTCCAATTTGTATCCCCTTGATTTCCCATTGGTGTCTTATTGCTCCAGCTAGGACCTCAAGAATTATATTGAATAGATATGGAGAGAGTGGACAACCTTTTCTTGTTCCTGATTTCAGAGGAATCGCTGGGAGTTTCTCTCCATTTAATTTGATGTTAGCTGTTGGCTTGCTGTATATTGTCTTAATTATGTTTAGGTATGTTCCTTGTATCCCTGCACTCTCCAAGACCTTTATCATGAAGGGATGTTGTATTTTGTCAAATGCTTTTTCGGCATCTAATGAGACGATCATGTGGTTTTTACTTTTCAGCTTGTTTATATGGTGGATTACGTTGACAGATTTTCATATGTTGAACCATCCCTTCATCTGTGGGATGAAGCTGAGTTGGTCATGGTGGATGATGGTTCTGATGTGTTCTTGGATTCGATTTGCGAGTTTCTTATTTAGTTTTTTGCATCAATGTTTATGAGTGAGATTGGTCTATAATTCTCTTTCTTAGTAATGTCTTTCTGTTGTTTGGGTATCAGGGTAATTGCAGCCTCATATAAAGAGTTTGGCAATGTTCCCTCTGTTTCTAATGTGTGGAATAATTTGAGGAGTGTTGGTATTAGTTCCTCTTTGAAAGTCTTGTAGAATTCTGAGTTGAAGCCATTTGGTCCTGGGCTTTCTTTGGTTGGGAGACTTTTGATGACTATTTCTATTTCTTCAGCAGTTATAGTTATAGGACTGCTTAATTTGCTTATCTGGTCTTGATTTAATTTTGGTAAGTGATATTTATCCAGAAAGTTGTCCATTTCCTTTAAGTTTTCCAATTTTGTGGAGTACAGGTTTTCAAAATATGACCTGATGATCCTCTGTATTTCCTCCATGTCTGTTGTTATGTCCCCCTTTTCATTTATGATTTTGTTAATTTGGATATTCTTCTCTGCCTTTTGGTTAGTTTGGATAAAGGTTTGTCTATTTTGTTGATTTTCTCGAAGAACCAACTCTTTGTTTCATTGATTCTTTGTATTGTTTTCTTTGTTTCTGTTTTGTTGATTTCAGCTCTCAATTTGATTATTTCCTGACATCTAGTTCTCTTAGGAGAGTTTGCTTCTTTTTGTTCAAAATTTTTCAAATGTTCTGTTAATTCACTAGTGGTGGAATTTGCCCAGCTTCTTTATGCAGGCATTTAGTGCTATGAACTTGCCTTATAACACTGCTTTCTTTGAGTCCCATACATTTGGGTATGTTCTGTGGTCATTATCATTGAATTTTAGGAATTCTTTAATTTCCTCCTTTATTTCTTCCTTGACCCATTGATGATTCAGGTGAGCATTGTTTAGTTTCCACGTGTTTGTGGGTTTTCTGGAATTAGTATTGCTATTGACTTCTAGTTTTAAAGCATGGCAATCTGATAAGGTACATTGGGTTATTCCAATATTTTTGTATTTGTTGAGGTTTGTTTTGTTACTGAGTATGTGGTCAATTTTTGAGAAGGTTCCATGAGGTGCTGAGAAGAATGTATATTCTTTTCTGTTTGTATGGAATATTCTATAGATGTCCATTTGAGTCATATCATCTGTTAGTTCTCTTATTTCTCTGTTCATTTTTTGTCTGATTGACCTGTCCAGTGGTGAGAGGGGAGTGTTGATGTCTCCCACTATTAGTGTGTGGGGTTTAATATATGATTTAAGCTTTAGAAGTGTTTATTTGACATATGAGAGTGCCCTTGTATTTGGGGCATAGATGTTCAGTATTGAAATTTCCTCTTGATTGATTTTTCCTGTGACTAAAATGAAATGTCCTTCTTTGTCTCTTTTGACTGATTTTAGCTTGAAGTCTATTTTGTTAAATATTAGGATAGCTACACCCTCTTGTTTCTTGGTCCATTTGATTGGTATATTTTCCCCAACCTTTTATTCTGAGGCGATGTCTGTCTTTGAGGTTGAGATGTGTTTCTTGTATGCAGCAGAGGGATGGATTCTGTTTTCATATCCAATCTGTTAGCCTGTGCCATTTTATGGGTAAGTTGAGTCCATTTACATTAAGCAATATTAATAACCCGTGGTTGCAATCTCCTGGTAATTTAGTTTTCATCATTGATGATGTTAATTTGTGCATTTTTTTCTTCTTTGGGATTTGCTGTCATGAGATCACCAGTTGTCTTTATTTCTGTTGGTGTAGCCATCTTCCTTGGGTTGGAGTTTTCCTTCTAGTATTTTGTGTAGGGCTGCGTTTGTTGCTAGGTATTGGTGAAATCTAAATCTGTCATGGAATATTTTGTTTCTTCCTTCTGTGGTGATAGGAAGTTTTGCTGGGTATAGTAGTCTGGGCTGGCATCCGTGGTCTCTTAATGTCTGCATCATGCTTGACCATGACCTTCTGGCTTCCATTGTCTCCACTGAGAAGTCAGGTGTAATTCTGATAGGTCTACCTTTATATGTTACTTGGCATTTTTCCTTTGCAACTCTTAATAGTCTTTCTTTACTCTGTATATTTAGTGTTTTGATTATTATGTGGCGAGAGGACTTTTTTTTGGAATCTAGTCCATTTGGTGTTCTGTAAGATTCTTATATCTTCATAGTCATATCTTTCTTTAGGTAGGGAAGTTTTCTTCTATGATTTTGTTAAATAAATTTTCTGTGCCTTTGAGTTGAACTTCTTCTCCTTCTATACCTATTATTCTAAGATTTGGCATTTTTATGGTGTCTTATATTTCATGAATATTTTGGGTTAAGCTTGTGTTAGATTTAATGTTTTCTTTACTTGATGAGACTATTTCCTCTATCTTATCTTCAGCGCTTGAGATTCCCTCCTGTATTTCTTGTATTCTGTTGTTTGTACTTGCATTTCTGGTTCCTGTTCTTTTCCTCATGATTTTTGTTTCTATGATGCCTTCTGCTTATGTTTTCTTTATTTTTTTCTATCTCAGTTTTCAATCCTGAATAGCTTCTTTTATATCTTTGCGTTCTTTTTCTTTGTTTTCTTTAAGTGATTTGCTGATATCTTCCAATTTTGTGTAGGTCTTGCTTTAGTAGGATCTTTAGGTTTTACTGGTATTGTGTTGCTCTTTGTGGTGTAGTATGTGATCTAACCTTTTCTACTCATCTTTTCCTCTAATAGGTGTGGGTGGGGCTGTCTGAGATACTGTTGAATAATCTTCTAGGTGCCAGTGAATCCAAAGCTCAGATGGTTGTTCCTTGTGGTACATTCAATGCAGTCAGTGTCACAGTTCTAGTTACCCCGTTGGTTATTCCTGTTCCTGGATTATAGCTCAGTGCTCCTGCACTTTGGTCGGCTCCCTTGGAGTTTGCTGTCTCAGGCCTACTTTAGCCTAGGCTATTGGCTTCGATCTGTTTCTGTAAATCTTGGTCTGGATCTCCTCCTTCAGAAGTCCCTGGCTTGGAGTTGGACCTGTTCTGATGGTGATTGCTGACTCTGGATCTGGTGGATTGTTCAATCGTGATCCGCCCATTTTCCGGGACTGGGTTTGTTCCTGCCTTCTGCTCCTGGTGGAGCTTGTTTCCTCTGGTTTTCCCTATCCTAGGAGTCTCATTCCGCACACTTGTTTCTTAAACTATAATGTGTGCTTCACAATACAATAGTGTTTGCATTTTAAAACCCTGCACAGTCATTGTTCATACACATATGCGAGCGTACTCGGCATTCAGTAGAAATGGCTGACTGACTGCCTCTGCCCTAACCACTCTCTTTCCTCTTCTTTTCCCTCTTATATTTCCTATCCTCCCAGCCACACTGCTTACCTTTTTTAATCCGCACGTTGGAAGCACAGCAACGGCTATTGTCTATGGTTAACAGAGAAAGTTTTAATTTGAAGTGATCTAGTTGCTTTGCTTCTCACCTCTAAAGCCGCTCCCACATTGTCCCTTCACAAGACAAAAGGGGGTGTCTGCCAGGCGCCCGGGTCATGATACCCCACCCTATGTAGGTCTCTGTATAAACACCTGGTATAGAGGGGAGATGCAGAGACTTGGAGAGGTCGCTATAGCCGAGTGGGGAGGGGCAGACAACCTGATGAGTGTGGGCTTCTGGGGACCCAGGAGACCTTAAGAACTTTGTTCTTGCTACACAGATTAACGGACACTTCCAGGATTGTCACTGCTTGTTATTGTCTCCTTCCACAAGGATTGGGAGAGGGTGGGAGGACTAAGGTCTGAATCAATTCATCATCCAGTGCCAGTCTCTCGCCCTGTGAAACTGTTGAGGTCTAGCCTCATCTTGGGGCCTGGCATGCAAATAACAATTAACAAGCCCAGAGTGGTCCAACACCCACAACATAATACACTTGAAGATGAAATGTATCGTAAGAGCCAGCCTTGATAAGCTAAGTATGGGTAGGTCTCCCAAAGGATGTTCTTTATTTGCAACCATTATCCCCTGTCAGAGAAAACATGGGCATCGATAAATTTAATAAGAGGTCTGGGACTCAGTGTTTTCCCATGGGACAATGTTGGGCTTTTGTGCTCCAGACACTGGCAGGGCTGTTGGGCTCCACACCTAGGGATCCACTGGCAGGGCTGTTGTGCTCCAGACATGGGGACCAAGCAGCAGGGCTTGTGGGCTCTGGGCTCCAGACCTGGGTATCCAGCTGCAAGGCAGCTGTGCTCTGGGCTCCAGACCTTGGGATCCAGCACCAGGGCTGTTGGGCTCTGGGCTCCAGACTTGGCAATACTTTTCATGACCTCACTTTGAGCATCATGCTTGAGTCCCCTGGCCTCATGTGTACCCCGGGAGATGAACCCTCCTCTTTGTCGCCTCAAGTTGAAGAGCTACAGAGATGAAAACTGTACACACTTGTTTCTTAAACTATAATGTGTGCTCACAATATGAAAGTTTGTTTGCATTTTGAAACCCTGCAAACACACCTATTCACACTTTTTCAAGCACACTTGGCATTCAGTAGATATGGCTGACTGATTGCCTCTGCCCTTCCCACTCTCCTTCCTCTTGTACATCCTAGCCTCCTAGTCAAGCTGCTTACCTGTTTCCTCCTCCGATGTGCCACAGGATGACGCAAGACTCAGACAACCTATGGTTAATAGAGAACGTTTTAGTTGGCAGTAATCTGGCTGCTTTGCTTCTCCCTTCTAGGTCTGCTCACACATAGTCCCTTCACAAGACAAAAGGGGGTGCCTACCAGACACCCTGGTCATGATACCCCGCCCTATGTAGGTCTTTGTATAAACACCTGGCATAGAGGGGGGATGCAGAGTCTTGGAGAGGTCGCTATAGCCGAGTGGGGAGGGGCAGACAACCTGATGAGTGTGGGCTTCTGGTGACCCAGGAGACCTTAAGAACTTTGTTCTTGCTGCCCAGAGGAATGGAACCTTCCAGGGTTCCCATTGCTTGTTATTGTGTCCTCCTGCAAGGATTTGAGAGGATGGGAGGTTTAGGGTCTGAATCAATTTGTCATCCACTGTCAGTCTGTCATCATGGGAAACTGTTGAGGTCTAGCCTCATCTTTTGGAGCCTGGCATGCAAATAATAATAAACAAGCCCACAATGGTCCAGCACCCACAACATAATAAATTTGTAGATGAAAGGTTTCTTGGGGGCCAGCCATGATAAGGTAAGTATGGGCAGGTAACCCAAAGGAACTTCTTTATTTCCAACCATTATCACCTGCCAGAGTAAAACTTAACCATCGATAAATTTAATAAGAGGTCTGGGTCTCAGTATTTTCCCCTGAGACAATGTTGGTCTGTTGGACTCTAGACCTGGGGATCCAGCCACAGGGCTGCTGGGCTCTGGGCTCCAGATCTGGCCGTGCTTTTCATGACCTCACTTTGAGCATCATGCCTGACATCCCTGGCCTCATGTGTAACCTGGGAGATGAACCCTCCTCTTTGTCTCCTCAAGTTGAAGAGCTAGTGATATGATAAACTCTCATACTTGTTTCTTAAATAAAATGTGTGCTTCACAATATGAAAGTTTGTTTGCACATTGGAACCCTGCACAAACACCTGCTCACACTTTTTCAGGCACACTTTGCATTCAGTAGATATCCTGACTGATTGCCTCTGCCCTCCCCACTCTCCTTCCTCTTCTTTCACTCTTCTGCCTCCTAGCCTCCCAGCCATGCTGCTTACTTGTTTCCATCTTCATTTCATAACCGAATGAAGGGGGACACAGATGACCTATGGTTAACAGAGAAAGTTTTAGTTGATAGTGATCTGGTTGCTTGGGTTCTCCCCTTTATGGCTGTTCCCACATAGTTCCTTCACAAGACAAAACGAGGTGCCTGCCAGACTCCCTGGTCATGATACCCCGCCCTATGTAGGTCTCTGTATAAACACCCAGTATAGAGGGGGGAAGCAGAGACTTGCAGATGTCGCTATAGCCGAGTGGGGAGGGGTAGACAACCTGATGAGTGTGGGCTTCTGGGGACCCAGGAGATTTTGAGAACTTTGTCCTTGCCGTCAGAGGAATGGAATCTTTCAGGGTTCTCACAGCTTGTTATTGTCTCCTCCCACGAGGATTGGGAGAGGTTGGGAGATTTAGGGCCTGAATCAATTCGTCATCCATTGCCAGTCTATTGTCATGTGAAACTGTTGAGGTCTAGCCTCATCTTTTGGGACCTGGCATGCAAATAGTAATAAACAAGCCCAAAATGGTCCAGCACTCACACACAATTCACTAGAAGATGAAAGTTATCATGGGGGTCAGCCATGGTAAGTTAAGTACAGGCAGGTCACCCAAAGGAAGTTTTTATTTATTTATTTATTTATTTATTTATTTATTTATTTATTTATTTATTTATTTATTTATTTATAGCAGTATCCTGCCTGTGGGCCAGAAGAGGGCACCAGATGTCATTATAGGTGGTTGTGAGACACCATGTGGTTGCTCGGAATTGAACTCAGGATCTCTGGATAAGCAGTCAGTGCTATTAACTGCTGAGCCATCTCTCCAGCCCCCCAAAGGAACTTTTTTATTTCCAACCATTATCACCTGCCAGAGTAAAACTTGTCAAACGATAAATATAATAAAAGGTCTGAGTCTCAGAATTTTCCCATTAGACAATGTTTTGCTGTTCAGCTCCAAACCTGGGGATACAGCGGCCCTGATGCAGGGCTCTGGGCTCCAGAGCAGGTAGCACTTTTCGTGACCTTACTATGAGCATCATGCCTGACACCCTTTGTTTCATGTGTACCCTGGAAGATGAACCAACCTATTTGTATCCTCAAGTTGAAGAATTAGTGAGAGGAAATACATGCACACTTACTTTGTTTTTTTCCTCCGCTTCAATCTTCCCCCAAGGTCTGGTCCCCATGTTCCCCAATATACCCAGGACATCTTGTCTTTTCATACTTTCTCCTTCTCATGTAGATTAGATCTAGTAAGTCTCTCTTTGGGTCCACATTGTTATCTTATTTCTCTGGGATTGTGGTTTGTAGGCTGGCTTTCTTTGCTTTATGCTTAAAAACCACCTGTGAGTGAGTACATGTGATAATTGTCTTTCTGTGTCTGAGTTACCTCACTCAAAATAATGTTTTCTAGCTCCCTCCATTTTCCTGTAAAATTCAAGCTGTCATTATTTTTGTCTGCTGTCTAGTACTCCATTGTGTGAATGTACCACATTTTTCTTATCCATTCTTTGATCGAGGGGCATTTAGGTTGTCTCTAGGTTTGGGCTATGACAAACAAAGCTGCTATGAACATAGTTGAGCACATGTCCTTGTGGTACGATTGAGCATCCTTTGGATATATACCTAAAAGTGGTATTTTTAGGTCTTGAGGAAGGTTGTTTCCTAGTTTTCTGAGAAATCGCCACACTGACATCCGAAGGGGTTGTACCAGCTTGCATTCCCACTTGCAATGCAGAAGTGTTCCCTTTTCCCCACAACCTCTCCAGCATAAGTCGTCATCAGTGTTTTTGATCTTGGCCATTCTTACAGGTGTAAGATGGAATCTCAGAGTTGTTTTGATTTGCATTTCTCTGATGACCAAGGATGTTGAACATTTCCTTAAGTGTCTTTCAGCCATTTTAGCTTCCTCTATTGAGAGTTCTCCATTTAGGTCTGTACTCCATTGTTTTTTATTGGATTATGTGATCTTTTGGTGTCCAACTTCTTGAGTTCTTTGTATATTTTGGAGATCAGACCGCTGTCTGATGTGGGGTTAGTGAAGATCTTTTCCTATTCTGTAGGCTGTCGTTTTGTCTTGTTGATGGTGTCCTTTGCTTTACGGAAGCTTTTCAGTTTCAGGAGGTCCATTTATTAATCGTTTCTCTCAGTGTCTGTGCTGCTGTGGTTCTATTTAGGATGTGGTTCCCTGTACCAATGTGTTCAAGTGTACTTCCCACTTTCTCTTCTATAAAGTTCATTGTGGCTGGCTTTATGTTGAGGTCTTTGATCCATTTGGACCTGTGTTTTGTGCATGGTGATAGATATGAGTCTATTTCCATTTTTCTACAGGTTGATATCCAGTTATGCCAGCACCACTTGTTAAATATGCTTTCTTTTTTCCATTTGATATTTTTTGCTTCTTTATCAAAGATCAGGTGTTCGAAGATGGGTGGATTGATATCCGGGTCTTCTATTTGGTTCCTTTGATCCTTCTGTCTGTTTTTATGCCAGTACCAGGCTGTTTTCAGTACTGTAGCTCTGTAGTAGATTTGAAGTCAGGGATTGTGATGCCTTCAGAAGTTCTTTTATTGTCCAGGATTGTTTTGGCTATCCTGGGTTTTTTGATTTTCCAAATGAAGTTGAGTACTGTTCTTTCGAGGTCTTTGAAGAATTTTGCTAGGATTTTGATGGGTATGGCATTGAATCTGTAGATTGCTTTCAGTAAGATTGCCATTTTTACTTTATTAACTCTGCCTACCCAAGAACATGGGAGGTCTTTCCACTTTCTGGTGTCTTCTTCAATTTCTTTCTTCAAAGATTTAAAGTTCTTGTCATACAAGTCTTCCACTTGTTTGGTTAGAGTTACTCTGAGGTATTTTATGCTATTTGTGGCTATTGTGAAGGGTGTTGATTCTCTGATTTCTTCCCCAGCCCTTTTATTATCTGTGTACAGGAGGGCTACAGTTTTTTTTTTTTTTTTGAGTTAACCTTGTATCCTGCTACATCGCTGAAAGTGTTTATGTGTTGTAGAAGTTCCTTGCTAGAAGTTTTGGGATCACTCATGTAAACTATCATATCATCAGCCAACAGTGAGAGTTTGACTTCTTCTTTTCCAATTTGTATCCCCTTGATTTCCCTTTGGTGTCTTATTGCTCCAGCTAGGACCTCAAGAATTATATTGAATAGATATGGAGAGTGTGGACAATCTTGTCTTGTTCCTGATTTCAGTGGAATCTCTGGGAGCTTCTTTACATTTAGTTTAATGTTGGCTGTTGGCTTGCTGTATAATGACTTAATTATATTTAGGTATGTTCCTTGTATCCCTGCTCTCTCCAAGACCTTTATCATGAAGGGATAGTGTATTTTGTCAAATGCTTTTTCGGCGGCTAATGAGATGATCATATGGTTTTTACTTTTCAGCTTGTTTATATGGTGGATTACATTGACAGATTTTCATATGTTGAACCATCCCTTCATCTGTGGGATGAAGCTGACTTGGTCATGGTGGATGATGGTTCTGATGTGTTCTTGGATTCGATTTGTGAGTTTCTTATTTAGTTTTTTGCATCAATGTTCATGAGTGAGATTGGTCTGTAATTCTCTTTCTTAGTATTGTCTTTTATCAGGGTAATTGCAGCCTCATAAAAAGAGTTTGGCAATGTTCCCTCTGTTTCTAGTGTGTGGAATAATTTGAGAAGTGTTGGTATTAGTTCCTCTTTGAAAGTCTTGTAGAATTCTGAGTTGAAGCCATCTGGTCCTGGGCTCTTTTTGGTTGGGAGACTTTAGATGACTATTTCTATTTCTTCAGCAGTTATAGGTCTGTTTAGTTTGCTTATCTGGTCTTGATTTAATTTTGGTAAGTGATATTTATCCAGAAAGTTGTCCATTTCCTTTAAGTTTTCCAATTTTATGGAGTACAGATTTTCAAAATATGACCTGATGATCCTCTGTATTTCCTCCATGTCTGTTGTTATGTCCCCCTTTTCATTTTTGATTTTGTTAATTTGGATATTCTCTCTCTGCCTTTTGCTTAGTTTGGATAAAGGTTTGTCTATTTTGTTGATTTTCTCGAAGAACCAACTCTTTGTTTCATTGATTCTTTGTATTGTTTTCTATGTTTCTATTTTATTGATTTCAACTCTCAATTTGATTATTTCCTGACATCTAGTTTCTTAGGAGAGTTTGCTTCTTTTTGTTCAAAATTTTTCAAATGTTCTGTTAATTCACTAGTGGTGGAATTTGCCCAGCTTCTTTGTGTAGGCATTTAGTGCTATGAACTTGCCTCTTAGCACTGCTTTCTTTGAGTCCCATACATTTGGGTATGTTCTGTGGTCATTTTCATTGAATTTTAGGAATTCTTTAGTTTCCCCCTTTATTTCTTCCTTGACCCATTGATGATTCAGGTGAGCATTGTTTAGTTTCCACGTGTTTGTGGGTTTTCTGGAATTAGTATTGCTATTGACTTCTAGTTTTAAAGCATGGCAATCTGATAAGGTACATTGGGTTATTCCAATATTTTTGTATTTGTTGAAGTTTGTTTTGTTACTGAGTATGTGGTCAGTTTTTGAGAAGGTTCCATGAGGTGCTGAGAAGAATGTATATTCTTTTCTTTTTGTATGGAATATTCTATAGATGTCCATTTGAGTCATATCATCTGTTAGTTCTCTTATTTCTCTGTTCATTTTTTGTCTGATTGACCTGTCCAGTGGTGAGAGGGGAGTGTTGATGTCTCCCACTATTAGTGTGTGGGGTTTAATATATGATTTAAGCTTTAGAAGTGTTTATTTGACATATGAGGGTGCCCTTGTATTTGGGGCATAGATGTTCAGTATTGAAATTTCTTCTTGATTGATTTTTCCTGTGACTAATATGGAATGTCCTTCTTTGTCTCTTTTGACTGATTTTAGCTTGAAGTCTATTTTGTTAAATATTAGGATAGCTACACCTGCTTGTTTCTTGGTCCATTTGATTGGTATATTTTTCCCAACCTTTGATTCTGAGGCGATGTCTGTCTTTGAGGTTGAGATGTGTTTCTTGTATGCAGCAGAGGGATGGATTCTGTTTTCATATCCAATCTGTTAGCCTGTGCCATTTTATGGGTGAGTTGAGTCCATTTACATTAAGCAATATTAATAACCAGTGGTTGCTATCTCCTGTTAATTTAGTTTTCATCGTTGGTGATGTTAATTTTTGCATTCTTTTTCTTTGGGATTTGCTGTCCAGGGATCATCAATTGTCTTTATTTTCGTTGGTGTAGCCATCATCCTTTGGTTGGAATTTCCCTTCTAGTATTTTGTGTAGGGCTGGGTTTGTGGCTAGGTACTGATGAAATCTAAATCTGTCATGGAATATTTTGTTTCTTCCTTCTGTGGTGATCGACAGTTTGGCTGGTTATAGTAGTCTGGGCTGGCATCCGTGGTCTCTTAATGTCTGCATCATGCTTGACCATGACCTTCTGGCTTCCATTGTCTCCACTGAGAAGTCAGGTGTAATTCTGATAGGTCTACCTTTATATGTTACTTGGCCTTTTTCTTTGCAGCTCTTAATATTCTTTCTTTACTCTGTATATTTAGTGTTTTGATTATTATGTGGCAAGAGGACTTTTTGGTATCTAGTCCATTTGGTGCCGTAAGCTTCTTATATCTTCATAGTCATATCTTTCTTTAGGTAGGGAAAGGTGTCTTCTATGATTTTGTTAAATAAATTTTCTGTGCCTTTGAGTTGAACTTCTCCTTTTTCTATACCTATTATTCTAAGATTTGGCGTTTTTATGGTGTCTTATATTTCATGAATATTTTGGGTTAATCTTGTGTTAGATTTAATGTTTTCTTTACTTGATGAGTCTATTTCCTCTATATTATCTTCAGCACTTGAGATTCCCTCCGTATTTCTTGTATTCTGTTGTTCGTGCTTGCATTTCTGGTTCCTGTTTTTTCCTCATGATTTTTGTTTCTGTGATGCCTTCTGCTTGTGTTTTCTTTATTTTTTTCTATCTCAGTTTTTAATCTTGAATAGTTTCTTTTATATGTTTGAGTTCTTTTCCTTGGTTTTCTTTAAGTGATTTGCTGATATCTTCCAATTTTGTGTAGGTCTTGCTTAGTAGGATCTTTAGGTTTTACTGGTATTGTGTTGTTCTTTGTGGTGTAGCATGTGATCTAACCTTTTCTACTCATCTTTTCCTCTAATAGGTGTGGGTGGGGCTGTCTGAGATACTGTTGAATAATCTTCTAGGTGCCAGTGAATCCAAAGCTCAGATGGTTTTTCCTTGTGGTACATTCAGTGTCACAGTTCTAGTTACCCCATTGTTTGTTCCTGTTCCTGGATTTTAGCTTAGTGCTTCTGGGCTTTGGTCGGCTCCCTTGGAGTTTGCTGTCTCAGTCCTATTTTGGCCTAGGCTAATGGCTTCGATCTGTTTCTGTAAATCTTGGTCTGGATCTCCTCCTTCAGAAGTCCCTGGCTTGGAGTTGGACCTGTTCTGATGGAGATTGCTGACTCTGGATCTGGTCGATTGTTCAATCGTGATCCGCCCATTTCCCGGGATTGGGTTTGTTCCTGCCTTCTGCTCCTGGTGGAGCTTGTTCTCTCTGTGTCTTAGGTAACTGGTTCAGTCCCACTCCGGTTCTGATGGAGGTTGCAGACTCTGAGTCAGGTCGTTGACTCATTCCTGGTCTGCCAGCATCCCAGGCCTGGGTTGGCTCCCAGGGCTGGATTTGTTCCTGGCTTCTGCTCCTTGTGGAGCTCATTTCCTCTGGTTCTCCCTATCCTAGGAGTCTCATTCCGCACACTTGTTTCTTAAACTATAATGTGTCCTTCGGAATACAAAGTTTGTTTGTTTTTTGAAACCCTGTACAAACAACTGTATACACACATATGAGAGGACAATTGGCATTCAATAATTATGGCTGACTGATTGTTTCTGCCCTCCCTACTCTCCTTCCTCTTCTCTTCCCTCTTATACTTCCTATCCTCCCAGCCACACTGCTTACCTTTATCCACCCTCATATTGAAATTTGCAATATCTTCTTCATCTATGATTAACAGAGAAAGTTTTAGTTGGCAGTGATCTAGTTGCTTTGCTTCTTCCCTCCTAGGTCTGCACACACATAGTCCCTACACAAGACAAAAGGGGGTGCCTGCCAGGTGCCCTGGTCATGACACCCTACCCAAGTATAAACCCCTGGTATAGAGGGGGGATGCAGACACTTGGAGAAGTTGCTATAGCCGAGTGGGAAGGGGCAGACAACCTGATGAGTGTGGGCTTCTGGGGACCCAGGAGACCTTAAGAACTTTGTCTTGCTGCCCAGAGGAATGGAACCTTCAAGGGTTCTCACAGCCTGTTATTATCTCCTCCTTAGAGGATTGGGAGAGGGTGGGAGGTTTAGGGTCTGAATCAATTTGTCATCCACTGCCAGTCTCTCGTCATGTGAAAGTGTTGAGGTGTAGCTTCATCTTTTGTGGCCTGGCATGAAAATAAAATTTAACAAGCCCAGAATGGTCCAACATCCACAACATAATATTCTTGAAGATGAACGGTATTGTCGGAGCCAGCCATTATAAGTTAAGTATGGGCAGGTTTCCCGAAGATGTACTTTATTTACAACCATTATCACCTGCCAGAGTAAAACTTGGTCATTGATAAATTTAATAAGAGCCCTGGGTCTCAGTATTTTTCCATGGGACAATGTTGGGCTGTTGTGCTCCAGATCTAGGAATCCTGTAGGATGGCTGTTGGACTCCAGACCTGCGGATCCAGTGGCAAGTATGCTGGGCCCTGGGCTCCAGACCTGGCAGTACTTTTCATGACATCACTTTGAACATCATGCCTGACTCCCCTGGCCTCATGTGAACCCTGGGAGATGAACCCACCTATTTGTCTTCACAATTAGAAGAGCTAGAGAGATGAAAAACATGCATGCTTGTTTAAAAAACTATAATGTGTACTTCGCAATATGAAAGATTTTTGCATTTTGGAACCCTGCACACACACCTGTTCACACTTTTGTAAGCAAACTTGGCATTCAGTAGATATGGCTGACTGATTGCCTCTGCCCTCCCTACTCTCCTTCCTTTTCTACCCCCTAACCTCCCAGCCAAGCTGCTTACCTGGATCAGCCTCCATTGTGCAATAGATTGAAGGGAGACGCACATGACCTATGGTTAACAGAGAACATTTTAATTAGCAGTGATCTAGGTGCTTTGCTTCTCTCCTCTAGGGCTGCACACACATAGTCCCTACACAAGACAAAAGGGGCTACCTTCCAGGCGCCCTGGTCATGATACCTTGTCCTATGTCGGTCTCTATATAAACACCTGGCATAGAGAGGGGATACATATGTTTGGAGAGGTCGCTATAGCCAGAGTGGGGAGGGGCAGACAACCTGATGAGTGTGGGCTTCTGGGGACCCAGGAGACCTTAAGAATTTTGTTCTTGCTGCCCAGATTAATGGAACCTTCCAGGGTTCTCACTGCTTGTTATTGTCCCCTCCCGCGAGTATTCGGAGCGTGTGGAAGGTTTAGGGTCTCAACCAATTCATCATCCACTGCCAGTGCCTCATCATCGGAAACTGTTGAGGTCTAGCCTCATCCTTAGGGACCTGGCATGCAAATAACAATTAACAAGCCCAGAATGGTCCAGCACTCACAACATAATACACTTGAAGATGAAAAGTATCGTGAGGCCCAGCCATGATAAGCTAAGTATGGGCAGGTCACTCAAAGAACACTATTTATTTCCAACCATTATCACCTGCCAGAGTAAAACTTGTCCATTGATAAATTTAGTAAGAGGTCTAGGTCTCAGTATTTTTCCAATGGACAATGTTGGGCTGCTGGGCTCCAGACCTGCGGATCCAGCGGCAGATCTGCTGGACTCTGGGCGCCAGACCTGGCAGTGCTTTTCATGACCTCACTTTGAGCATCATGCCTGACACCCTTGGCTTCATGTGTACTCTGGGAGATGAACACCTGTTTGTCTTCACAAATAGAAGAATTAGTGAGATGAAATACATGCACACTTACTTTTTTTTTTCCTCCGCTTCAATCTTCCCCCAAGGTCTGATCCCCATGTTCCCCAATTTACCCAGGACATCTTGTCTTTTCATACTTTCTCCTTCTCATGTAGATTAGATCTAGTAAGTCTCTCTTTGGGTCCACATTATTATCTTATTTCTCTGGGATTGTGGTTTGTAGGCTGGCTTTCTTTGCTTTATGCTTAATAACCACCTGTGAGTGAGTACATGTGATAATTGTCTTTCTGTGTCTGGGTTACCTCACTCAAAATGTTTTCTAGCTCCTTCCATTTTCCTGCAAAATTCAAACTGTTGTTATTTTTTTCTACTGTGTAGTACTCCATTGTATAAATGTATCACATTTTTCTTATCCATTCTTTGATCGAGGGGCATTTAGGTTGTCTCTAGGTTCGGGCTATGACAAACAAAGCTGCTATGAACATAGTTGAGCACATGTCCTTGTGGTACGATGAGCACCTGTGGATATATACCCAAAAGTGGTATTTTTAGGTCTTGAGGAAGGTTGTTTCCTAGTTTTCTGAGAAATCGCCACACTGACATCTGAAGGGTTGTACCAGCTTGTATTCCCACTTGCAATGCAGAGTGTTCCCTTTTCCTCACAACCTCTCCAGCATAAGTTGTCATCAGTGTTTTTGATCTTGGCCATTCTTACAGGTGTAAGATGGAATCTCAGAGTTGTTTTGATTTGCATTTCTCTGATGACCAAGGATGTTGAACATTTCCTTAAGTGTCTTTCAGCCATTTTAGCTTTCTCTATTAAGAGTTCTCCATTTAGGTCTGTACTCCATTGTTTTTTATTGGATTATGTGATCTTTTGGTGTCCAATTTCTTGAGTTCTTTGTATATTTTGGAGATCAGACCGCTGTCTGATGTGGGGTTAGTGAAGATCTTTTCCTATTCTGTAGGCTGTCGTTTTGTCTTGTTGATGGTGTCCTTTGCTTTACGGAAGCTTTTCAGTTTCAGGAGGTCCCATTTATTAATCGTTTCTCTCAGTGTCTGTGCTGCTGTGGTTCTATTTAGGAAGTGGTTCCCTGTGCCAATGTGTTCAAGTGTACTTCCCACTTTCTCTTCTATAAAGTTCATTGTGGCTGGTTTTATGTTGAGGTCTTTGATCCATTTGGACTTGAGTTTTGTGCATTGTGATAGATATGGGTCTATTTCCATTTTTCTACAGGTTGATATCCAGTTATGCCAGCACCACTTGTTAAATATGCTTTCTTTTTTCCATTTGATATTTTTTGCTTCTTTATCAAAGATTAAGTGTTCCAAGATGCGTGGATTGATATCCAGGTCTTCTATTCGGTTCCTTTGATCCTTCTGTCTGTTTTTATGCCAGTACCAGGCTGTTTTCAGTACTGTAGCTCTGTAGTAGATTTGAAGTCAGGGATTGTGATGCCTTCAGAAGTTCTTTTATTGTCCAGGATTGTTTTGGCTCTCCTGGGTTTTTTGATTTTCCAAATGAAGTTGAGTACTGTTCTTTCGAGGTCTTTGAAGAATTTTGCTAGGATTTTGATGGGTATGGCATTGAATCTGTAGATTGCTTTCAGTAAGATTGCCATTTTTACTTTATTAACTCTGCCTACCCAAGAACATGGGAGGTCTTTCCACTTTCTGGTGTCTTCTTCAATTTCTTTCTTCAAAGATTTAAAGTTCTTGTCATACAAGTCTTCCACTTGTTTGGTTAGAGTTACTCTGAGGTATTTTATGCTATTTGTGGCTATTGTGAAGGGTGTTGATTCTCTGATTTCTTCCCCAGCCCTTTTATTATCTGTGTACAGGAGGGCTACAGGTTTTTTTGTTTTTGTTTTTTTGTTTTTTTGTTTTTTTTTTTTTTTTGAGTTAACCTTGTATCCTGCTACATCGCTGAAAGTGTTTATGTGTTGTAGAAGTTCCTTGCTAGAAGTTTTGGGATCACTCATGTAAACTATCATATCATCAGCCAACAGTGAGAGTTTGACTTCTTCTTTTCCAATTTGTATCCCCTTGATTTCCCTTTGGTGTCTTATTGCTCCAGCTAGGACCTCAAGAATTATATTGAATAGATATGAAGAGAGTGGACAACCTTGTCTTGTTCCTGATTCCAGCAGAATCGCTGGGACTTTCTTTCCATTTATTTTGATGTTGGTTGTTGGCTTGCTGTATGTTGCCTTAATTGTGTTTAGGTATGTTCCTTGTATCGCTGCTCTCTCCAAGACCTTTATCATGAAGGGAGGTTGTATTTTGTCAAATGCTTTTTCTGTGTCTAATGAGACGATCATGTGATTTTTCCTTTTCAGCTTGTTTATATGGTGGATTACATTGACAGATTTTCATATGTTGAACCATCCCTGCATCTATGGGATGAAGCTGACTTGGTCATGGTGGATGATGGTTCTGAAGTGTTCCTGGATTCGATTTGCTAGTATCTTATTTAGTTTTTTGCATCCATGTTTATGAGTGAGATTGGTCTATAATTCTCTTTCTTAGTATTGTCTTTCTGTGGTTTGGGTATCAGGGTAATTGCAGCCTCATAAAAAGAGTTTGGCAATGTTCCCTCTGTTTCTAGTATGTGGAATAATTTGAGGAGTGTTGATATTAGTTCCTCTTTGAAAGTCTTGTAGAATTCTGAGTTGAAGCCATCTGGTCCTGGGCTCTTTTTGGTTGGGAGACTTTAGATGACTATTTCTATTTCTTCAGCAGTTATAGGTCTGTTTAGTTTGCTTATCTGGTCTTGATTTAATTTTGGTAAGTGATATTTATCCAGAAAGTTGTCCATTTCCTTTAAGTTTTCCAATTTTGTGGAGTACAGGTTTTCAAAATATGACCTGATGATCCTCTGTATTTCCTCCATGTCTGTTGTTATGTCCCCCTTTTCATTTCTGATTTTGTTAATTTGGATATTCTCTCTCTGGCTTTTGGTTAGTTTGGATAAAGGTTTGTCTATTTTGTTGATTTTCTCGAAGAACCAACTCTTTGTTTCATTGATTCTTTGTATTGTTTTCTTTGTTTCTGTTTTGTTGATTTCAGCTCTCAATTTGCTTATTTCCTGCCATCTAGTTCTCTTAGGAGAGTTTGCTTCTTTTTGTTCAAAATTTTTCAAATGTTCTGTTAATTCACTAGTGGTGGAATTTGCCCAGCTTCTTTGTGTAGGCATTTAGTGCTATGAACTTGCCTCTTAGCACTGCTTTCTTTGAGTCCCATACATTTGGGTATGTTCTGCGGTCATTATCATTGAATTTTAGGAATTCTTTAATTTCCCCCTTTATTTCTTCCTTGACCCATTGATGATTCAGGTGAGCATTGTTTAGTTTCCATGTGTTTGTGGGTTTTCTGGAATTAGTATTGCTATTGACTTCTAGTTTTAAAGCATGTCAATCTGATAAGGTACATTGGGTTATTCCAATATTTTTGTATTTGTTGAAGTTTGTTTTGTTACTGAGTATGTGGTGAATTTTTGAGAAGGTTCCATGAGGTGCTGAGAAGAATGTATATTCTTTTCTGTTTGCATGGAATATTCTATAGATGTCCATTTGAGTCATATCATCTGTTAGTTCTCTTATTTCTCTGTTCATTTTTCGTCTGATTGACCTGTCCAGTGGTGAGAGGGGAGTGTTGATGTCTCCCACTATTAGTGTGTGGGGTTTAATATATGATTTAAGCTTTAGAAGTGTTTATTTGACATATGAGGGTGCCCTTGTATTTGGGGCATAGATGTTCAGTATTGAAATTTCTTCTTGATTGATTTTTCCTGTGACTAAAATGAAATGTCCTTCTTTGTCTCTTTTGACTGATTTTAGCTTGAAGTCTATTTTGTTAAATATTAGGATAGCTACACCTGCTTGTTTCTTGGTCCATTTGATTGGTATATTTTTCCCAACCTTTTATTCTGCGGCAGTGTCTGTCTTTGAGTTTGAGATGTGTTTCTTGTATGCAGCAGAGGGATGGATTCTGTTTTCATATCCAATCTGTTAGCCTGTGCCATTTTATGGGTGAGTTGAGTCCATTTACATTAAGCAATATTAATAACCAGTGGTTGCTATCTCCTGTTAATTTAGTTTTCATCGTTGGTGATGTTAATTTTTGCATTCTTTTTCTTTGGGATTTGCTGTCCAGGGATCATCAATTGTCTTTATTTTCCTTGGTGTAGCCATCTTCCTTTGGTTGGAGTTTCCCTTCTAGTATTTTGTGTAGGGCTGGGTTTGTGGCTAGGTACTGATGAAATCTAAATCTGTCATGGAATATTTTGTTTCTTCCTTCTGTGGTGATTGGCAGTTTGGCTGTGTATAGTAGTCTGGGCTGGCATCCATGGTCTCTTAATGTCTGCATAATGCTTGACCATGACCTTCTGGCTTCCATTGTCTCCACTGAGAAGTCAGGTGTAATTCTGATAGATCTACATTTATATGTTATTTGGCCTTTTTCCTTTGCAGCTCTTAATAGTCTTTCTTTACTCTGTATATTTAGTGTTTTGATTATTATGTGGCAAGAGGACTTTTTGGTATCTAGTCCATTTGGTGCCGTAAGCTTCTTATATCTTCATAGTCATATCTTTCTTTAGGTAGGGAAAGTTTTCTTCTCTGATTTTGTTAAATAAATTTTCTGTGCCTTCGAGTTGTACTTTTTCTCCTTCTATACCTATTATTCTAAGATTTGGCCTTTTTATGGTGTCTTATATTTCACGAATATTCTGGGTTAAGCTTTTGTTAATTTAATATTTTCTTTACTTGATGAGTCTATTTCCTCTATCTTATCTTCAGCGCTTGAGATTTCCTCCTGTATTTGTGTATTCTGTTGTTTGTGCTTGCATTTCTGGTTCCTGTTCTTTTCCTCATGATTTCTGTTTCTATGATGCCTTCTGCTTGTGTTTTCTTTATTTTTTTTCTATCTCAGTTTTTCAATCCTGAATAGCTTCTTTTATATGTTTGAGTTCTTTTTCTTGGTTTTCTTTAAGTGATTTGCTGATATCTTTCAATTTTGTGTATGTCAGCCGGGTGGTGGTGGTGCACGCCTTTAATCCCAGCACTTGGGAAGCAGAGGAATGCGGATATCTGTGAGTTCGAGACCAGCCTGGTCTACAAGAACTATTTCTTGGACAGGCTCCAAAACCGCAAAGAAACCCTGTCTCAAAAAAAAAAAAAAAAAAAAAAAGAGGAAGATGCAATTTTGCGTAGGTCTTGCTTTAGTAGGATCTTTACGTTTTACTGGCATTGTGTTGTTCTTTGTGGTGTAGCATGTGATCTAACCTTTTCTACTCATCTTTTCCTCTAATAGGTGTGGGTGGGGCTGTCTGAGATACTGTTGAATAATCTTCTAGGTGCCAGTGGATCCAAAGCTCAGATGGTTGTTCCTTGTGGTACATTCAGTGCAGTCAGTGTCACAGTTCTAGTTACCTCGTTGGTTATTCCTGTTCCTGGATTATAGCTCAGTGCTCCTGCACTTTGGTCGGCTCCCTTGGAGTTTGCTGTCTCAGGCCTACTTTGGTCTAGGCTAATGGCTTCTATCTGTTTCTGTAAATCTTGGTCTGGATCTCCTTCTTCAGAAGTCCTTGGCTTGGAGTTGGACCTGTTCTGATGTTGATTGCTGACTCTGGATCTGGTCGATTGTTCGATCATGATCCACCCATTTCCCGGGACTGGGTTTGTTCCTGCCTTCTGCTCCTGGTGGAGCTTGTTCTCTCTGTGTCTTAGGTAACTGGTTCAGTCCCACTCCGGATCTGATGGAGGTTGCAGACTCTGAGTCAGGAAGTTGACTCATTCCTGGTCTGCCAGCATCCCAGGCCTGGGTTGGCTCCCAGGGCTGGATTTGCTCCTGGCTTCTGCTCCTGGTGGAGCTTGTTTCCTCTGGTTCTCCCTATCCTAGGAGTCTCATTCCGCACACTTGTTTCTTAAACTATTATGTGTCCTTCGGAATACAAAAGTTTATTTGTATTTTGCAACCCTGCACAAACAACTGTACACACATATATGTGAGCCCAATAGGTTTTCAGTAGATATGGCTGACTGATGGCCTCTACCTTTCCCACTCTCTTTCCTCTTCTTTTCCCTCTTCTGCCTCCTAGCCTCCAAGGCACTCTGCTTACCTTTTTTCAGCCACACTTTTAAATTCCAGAAATGGTTATCATCTATGGTTAACAGAGAAAGTTTTAGTTGGTAGTGATCTGGTTGCTTGGGTTCTTCCCTCTAGGGCTGCTACCACATAGTCCCTTCACAAGACAAAAGGGGGTGTCCGCCAGGCACCCTGGTCATGAAACCCTGCCCTATGTAGGTCTCTGTATAAATACCTGGCATAGAGGTGAGATGCAGAGACTTGGAGAGGTCGCTATAGCTGGGTGGGGAGGGGCAGACAACCTGATGAGTGTGGGCTTCTGGGGACCCAGGAGACCTTAAGAACTTTGTTCTTGCCGTACAGATGAATAGAACCTTTCAGGGTTCCACTGCTTGTTATTGTTTCCTCCCACAAGGATTGGGAGAGTGTTGGAGGTTTAGGGTCTGAATCAATTTGTCATCCACTGACACTCTCTTATCATGGGAAACTGTTGAGGTCCAGCCTAATCTTTTGGGGTCTGGCATACAAATAACAATAAATAAGCCCAGAATGGTCCAGCACCAACAACACAATACACTTGAAGATGAAAGATATCATGGAGGCCAGCTATGGTAAGCTAAGTATTTGCAGGTCACCCAAAAGACGTTCTTTATTTGCAACCATTATCACCTGCCAGAGTAAAACTTGGCCATCGATAAATTTAAAATGAGACTTGGGTCTCAGTGTTTTCCCTTGAGTCAATGTTGCACTGCTGGGCTCCCGAACTGGGGATCCAATGGCACAGCTGTTGGGCTGCTGTGCTCCAGTACTACAAATCCACTAGCAAGGCTGTTGGGCTCCAGACCTGGGGATTCTGTGGCAGGGCTCTGAGCTCCAGATCTGGAAATCCAGCAGCAAGACTGCTGGGCTCTGGGCTCCAGACCTAGGGATTCATGGTAGTGCTGTTGGGCTACAGAACTTGGTATCCAGTGGCAGGGCTCTGGGTTCCAGACTTGGGGATCCAGCCACAGGGCTGTTGGGCTGTTGGGCTTGAGACCTGGGGATCCAGCCACAGGGCTGCTGGGCTCTGGGCTCCAGATCTGGCAGTGCTTTTCATGACCTCACTTTGAGCATCATGCCTGACTTCCCTGGCCTCATGTGTACCCTGGGAGATGAACCCTCCTCTTTGTCTCCTCAAGTTGAAGAGCTAGTGAAATGAACGTGCATGCTTGTTTCTTAAACTATAATGTGTGCTTCACAATACGAAAGTTTGTTTGCACATTGGAACTCTGCACACACACCTGTTCACACACATATGCGAGCACACTTGGCATTCAGTAGATATGGCTGACTGACTGCCTCTGCCCTCCCCACTCTCCTTCCTCTTCTTTCCCTCTTCTACTTCCTAGCCTCCCAGCCACACTGCTTACCTTTTCTCACCCCCATGTTGGAAGCGCAGAAATGTTTATCATCTATGGTTAACAGAGAAAGTTTTAGTTGGTAGTGATCTGGTTGCTTGGGTTCTCCCCTCTAGGGCTGATCCCACATAGTCCCTTCACAAGACAAAAGGGGGTGTCAGCCAGATGCCCTGGTCATGATACCCCGCCCTATGTAGGTCTCTGTATAAACACCTGGCATAGAGGGGAGATGCAGAGGCTTGGAGAGGTCGCTATAGCCAGAGTTGGGAGGGGCAGACAACCTGATGAGTATGGGTTCTGGGGACCCAGGAGACCTTAAGAACTTTGTTCTTGCTGCGCAGATGAATGGAACCTTTCAGGGTTCTCACTGCTTGTTATTGTCTCCTCCCACAAGGATTGGGAGAGGGTGGGAGATTTAGGGTCTGAATCAATTCATCATCCACTGCCAGTCTCTCGTCCTGTGAAACTGTTGAGGTCTAGCCTCATCTTTTGGGGCCTGGCATGCAAATAACAATTAACAAGCCCAGAATGGTCCAGCACTCACAACACAATACATGGAAGATGAACGGTATCGTGGGGACCAGCCATGATAAGCTAAGAACAGGCAGGCCACCCAAAGGAAGTTCTTTATTTCCAACCATTATCACCTGCCAGAGTAAAACTTGTCCATTGATAAATTTAAAAAGAGGTCTGGTTCTCAATGTTTTCCAATGAGACAATGTTGGGCTCCTGGACACTAGACCTGGGGATCCAGTGGCACAGCTGTTGTCCTGCTGTTCTCCAGACCTAGGTATTTAGTGGCAGGTCTGTTGGGCTCCAGTCTTGGGGATCCAGCAGCAGGGATGCTGGGTTCTGGGCTCCAGACCTGTGCTTTTCCTTGACCTCACTTTGAGCATCATGCCTGACTTCCCTGGCCTCATATGTAACCTGGGAGTTGAACTCTCTTCTTTGTCTCCTCAAGTTGAAGAGCTAGTGAGATAAAAAAAAAACCCTGCATGCTTGTTTATTAATCTATAATGTGTGCTTTGCAATACGAAAGTTTGTTTGCATTTTGGAACCCTGCACACACAACTGTGCACACACACATGTAAGCACACTTGGCATTCAGTAGATATGGCTGACTGCCTCTGCCCTCCTAACTCTTTTTCCTCTTCTTTTCCCTCTTCTGCCTCGTAGTCTCCCAGCCATTCTGCTTACCTGGTTCCACCTCCATTTCAAAAGTGATTGAAGGGGCACTGCGATGTCCTGTGGTTTACAGAGAATGCTTTAGTTGGCAGTGATCTTGTTGCTTTGGTTCTCCCCTCTAGGGCTGCTCCCACATAGTCCCTTCACAAGACAAAAGGGGCTGCCTGCCAGGCGCCCTGGTCATGATACCCTCCCCCCCCCCCATGTAGATCTCTGTATAAACACCTGGCATAGAGGGGAGATGCAGAGGCTTGGAGAGGTTGCTATAGCCAAGTGGTGAGGGGCAGACAGCCTGATGAGTGTGGGTTTCTGGGGACACAGGAGACCTTAAGGACTTCGTTCCTGCCATACACATGAATGGAACCTTCCAGGGTTCCCACTGCTTGTTATCGTCTCCTCCCGCAAGGATTGGGAGAGGATGGGAGGTTTAGGGTCTGAATCAATTCGCCATCCACTGCCAGTCTCTCGTCATGGGAAACTGTTGAGATCTAGCCTCATCTTTTGGGGCCTGGCATTCAAACAATTAACAAGCCCAGAATGGTCCAGCACCCACAACACAATACATGGAAGATGAAAGGTATCGTGGGGTACAGCCATGATAAGCTAAGTATGGGCAGGTCACCCAAAGGACGCTCTTTATATCCAACCATTATCACTTGCCGGAGTAAAACTTGTCCATTGATAATTTTAATAAGAGGTCTGAGTCTCAGTATTTTCCTATGGGACAATGTTGGGCTGTTGGGCTCCAGACCTGGGGATCCAGTGACAGGGCTGCTGGGCTCTGGGCTCCAGACCTGACAGTGCTTTTTATGACCTCACTTTGAGCATCATGTCTGACTCCCCTGGCCTCATGTGTACCCTGGGAGATGAACCCACCTATTTGTTTCCTCAAGTTGAAGAGCTGGTGATATTAAAAATTCGCATGCTTGTTTCTTAAACTATAATGTGTGCTTCACAATACAAAAGTTTGTTTGCACATTGGAACTCTGCACACACACCTGTTCACACACATATGCGAGCACACTTGGCATTCAGTAGATATGGCTGACTGACTGCCTCTGCCCTCCCCACTCTCCTTCCTCTTCTTTCCCTCTTCTACTTCCTAGCCTCCCAGCCACACTGCTTACCTTTTCTCACCCCCATGTTGGAAGCGCAGAAATGTTTATCATCTATGGTTAACAGAGAAAGTTTTAGTTGGTAGTGATCTGGTTGCTTGGGTTCTCCCCTCTAGGGCTGATCCCACATAGTCCCTTCACAAGACAAAAGGGGGTGTCAGCCAGATGCCCTGGTCATGATACCCCGCCCTATGTAGGTCTCTGTATAAACACCTGGCATAGAGGGGAGATGCAGAGGCTTGGAGAGGTCGCTATAGCCAGAGTTGGGAGGGGCAGACAACCTGATGAGTATGGGTTCTGGGGACCCAGGAGACCTTAAGAACTTTGTTCTTGCTGCGCAGATGAATGGAACCTTTCAGGGTTCTCACTGCTTGTTATTGTCTCCTCCCACAAGGATTGGGAGAGGGTGGGAGATTTAGGGTCTGAATCAATTCATCATCCACTGCCAGTCTCTCGTCCTGTGAAACTGTTGAGGTCTAACCTCATCTTTTGGGGCCTGGCATGCAAATAACAATTAACAAGCCCAGAATGGTCCAGCACTCACAACACAATACATGGAAGATGAACGGTATCGTGGGGACCATCCATGATAAGCTAAGAACAGGCAGGCCACCCAAAGGAAGTTCTTTATTTCCAACCATTATCACCTGCCAGAGTAAAACTTGTCCATTGATAATTTTAATAAGAGGTCTGAGTCTCAGTATTTTCCTATGGGACAATGTTGGGCTGTTGGGCTCCAGACCTGGGGATCCACTGGGAGGGCTGCTGGGCTCTGAGCTCCAGACCTGACAGTGCTTTTTATGACCTCACTTTGAGCATCATGTCTGACTCCCCTGGCCTCATGTGTAACCTGGGAGATGAACACACCTATTTGTTTCCTCAAGTTGAAGAGCTGGTGATATTAAAAACTCGCATGCTTGTTTCTTAAACTATAATGTGTGCTTCACAATATGAAAGTTTGTTTGCACATTGGAACCCTGCACAAACACCTGTTGACACTTTTTCAAGCACACTTGGCATTCAGTAGATATGGCTGACTGCTTGCCTCTGCCCTCCCCACTCTCCTTCCTCTTCTTTTCCCTCTTCTGCCTCCTAGCCTCTCAGCCATGCTGCTTACCTGGATCCATCTTTATGGGGCAAGTGCAGGAAGTGACACACTCAACACCTGTGGTAAACAGAGAACGTTTTAGTTGGCAGTGATCTGATTGCTTTGCTTCTCCTTCCTAGGTCTGCACACACATAGTCCCTTCACAATCCAGAAGGGGCTTCCTGCCAGGCACCCTGGTCATGATACCCCTCCCTATGTATAAACACCTGGCATAGAGGGGGGATGCAGAGGCTTGGGGAGGTCGCTATAGCCGAGTGGGGAGGGGCAGACAACCTGATGAGTGTGGGCTTCTGGGGACCCTGGAGACCTTGAGAACTTTGTTCCTGCTGCCCAGAGAAATGGAACCTTTCGGTGTTCCCACTGCTTGTTATCGTCTCCTCCCGCAAGGATTGGGAGAGTGTGGGAGGTTTAGGGTCTGAATCAATTTGTCATCCACTGCCAGTCTCTCATCATGGGAAACTGTTGAGGTCTAGTCTTATGTTTTGGGGCCTGGCATTCAAACAACAATTAACAAGCCCAGAATGGTCCAGTACCCACAACACAATACACCTGAAGACTAAAAATATCTTTGTTTTTACATATGGAACTTGCTCTTTTTGTTGTCTTTTGCAGGGACTTCGCAGATTTGGTCGTAACAATTGGGGGCTCGTCCCGGATTCCCCAAGCCTCTGTGACTACCACGCATAGAGCCTTCAACTGACTGGTTAGTTTTCTGTCTTTTGTTTCCTGTCTCATGTCTGTGTTTTTGTCTCATGTCTTTCTGTGAGCAGGGCCAGGAAACATAAGTAGCTGAAGGTGATCTGAGAACATGCAAAAAGATCACAGGTGGAAACTTTGGAGATTTCCTCAGGGCCATTGTGCAGAGGATTCTTCCCTCTGGTGCACAGATGTAGCATGGTCAGTTCTCTAGTAAGATACACAGGTAGCATTTCTCAGTTCTGTGCTAAGACACGCAGGTAGTGTGGTCAGTTCTCTGTACAGACACGCAGGTAGCAGTCTCATTTCGATAGAAGGGTGGGTGGGTCACACTCGCAAAACAACTTGAAGCTGTGTCTTTTATTTAGATCGGCGCCACTGTCCTGGTCTTTGTACTGTGTGTGTCTCTGTATTGTTGTTTTGTTTTGTCCTGACTTAGATTGATACTGAGGATATGGGACAGACTCAAATCATGACTTCTTTGACTGAGGTTGTAATCACTTACAGGACTTTAAATATAGGGCCATAAGCATTGGGGTATATTTTCCTCGCCGCCTTAAATATTTCATGAAAAGGAGTCAGCCTTGGCCCCAAGCACATGGCTGTGGGCTGCAAGGCAGCTTGCTTGTGTGGATGAGTGGCTGGGCTATGTAGCAAGGCTGCCTGCCACAGTTGTATGGGGCGGATGTATCCCAATAGGATTTCAAACACTAAAAAGAAATTCTGGGGTTAATCTCTATGGCGTGGAGAGGTTAACAATCTTTTTCCCCATGCTGCATACCTCCCATGCCGGCTCCACCTGTCCTGGGGGCTGCAGCCACAACTTCTGGTCAAAGTTTGGCTCCGTGGGTCAAGGACTCTTTCAGATCTGATGAATTATAATATCTGTCATCATTTATAGGGGCTGGTTACAAATTATTATTGGTTATGGTAAAAAAACTATTGTTGGTCTCAAATGTTTAAAACTGGTACAGAATTTTATATGATGTCAATTTAAAGGTTTTTTTAATAGTATATACATGCTTTGGTTCCTGTTTAAAATATTGTAGCCATATAATGTAAAAAGTTATAAAAGTTCAAAAGGGGATGTGAACTATGTTTGCTGTGTTTTCTCAAATATCCAAATACTAAATGTGCTTGTTTTTTTAAAAAAGTTTGTATGGGTAAGTTTTCTTGCAAGCATGGACCTGAGACAAAATTGTTATTTTTGGGGGCTGGAGAGATGGCTCGGTGGTTAAGAGCTCTGTCTGCCCCTCCAAGGGTCTTGAGTTCAATTCCCAGCAATCACATGGTGGCTCACAACCATCTGTATTGAGATTTGGTGCCCTCTTCTGGCCTGCACGGATACATGCAGGCAGAGTACTGTATATATAATAAATAAACAAATAAATAAATAAATTGTTTTAGAAAATGGTTATTTGTGCTGTTACGGGCCTGACTTCCAAAATCTATCACTGAGCTCTGAATACTACATTCGGGTTAGGAGAAATTTAAATGACTTTTTGGTTAAAACTGCTATATGCTGTCTTTAAAAATTATATTATAGATCTTCCTTTGTTAGACCCATGTTTTATTTACTTAAAATCTATGCATGGGTAATTTCAAAACAATAAGGTATAATTCCATTTTAAATTTTAGATTGCCATTTTGCTAGAGTTTAAAAAAAAAAATGGATGTCACATGTTTTCACCATCGTCTTGATTAAAGGTGACCACGTGGAGTTAGCCTAAAAAATCTCCAAGATAGTTTGGATTGAGATAAATTTTTAAAAATGCCAGTGCCAGGTAATAGTCACCAGAAGTACCAGCTACAGTAAAATAAAGCAGGCTGAGATCTAAAAGACAGGCTGCTTGTATGCTGTCGAGGATAGAATCAAAAAAGTACTTTATTTTTGATATTCTTGATATTTGCAAAAAGATATTTAGGGGGTTTTAATGTTTTAAATAAATTTACAAGGCTGTGAGACATCTATGCTATAAAATGTTTTATATTATGTTTTATAGTGTTGGGTTTAAGATATTTGGATAAACTGAGTCATAAATTTTTGTATTAATACTAAGAGGTTTGAGCCTCCTCTTCTGGGAAAATAATGTTGTTTTCTACTTCAATCACTCTGGGGAAATTAAAAATTCAATGGCCTGGGCTGGAGAGATGGATCAGAGGGTAAGAGCATTGCCTGCTCTTCCTAAGGTCCTGAGTTCAATTCCCAGCAACCACATGGTGGCTCACAGCCATCTATGATGAGGTCTGGTGCCCTCTTCTGGCCTGCAGGCATACACACAGACAGAATATTGTATACACAATAAATAAATAAATAAATAAATAAATAAATAAATAGATATTTAAAAAATTTCAATGACCTTGTTAATAAGAGAAAAAAGCACTCACAGGAAGGATGGATAAAAACTTGTTCTCCTTAATTAACCACCTTATTCCCAACTCTAACAGGCCCCTAATGATCTATTTTTTTCTTTTCAACAGATTTGAGTCCTTGTACAGGAAACTTGAGGGTGTCCTGTCATTGGTACTTGTGAAGGGGGAAAAAATAAAGAGCCCAGGGCAGCTTTCTCAGGTCAGCTTGATAGATCAACAAAAAGGTAGACCTTAGTCTCAGTTTACCCTAGTGCAATGCTAGCTCTTAGACTCCCTCCTGTTCCCATTTCACCTTGGGACCTGTTCCTTGCCTTTGCAGGAGACAGCATTAACAGCTAGATATAAACTTGTTCTATGTTTACCCTTGGAATGATGAATTCGGTTTCTTTATTAGCTTTAATTCAAAATCATTACCGAGTGTGGAGTTCTAGTCTTTTTTTTAAAAAAAATATTTATTTATTATGTGTACAGCATTCCTTCCATGTGTGCCCGCATGCCAGAAGGGGGCGCCAGGTCTCATTATAGATGGCTGTGAGCCACCATGTGGTTGCTGGGAATTGAACTCAGGACCTCTGAAAGAGCAGTCAGTGCTCTTAACCACTGAGTCATCTCTCCAGCCCCGAGGTCTAGTCTTGTAAAAGCTGCTAACTTACTATAGATGGTTAGAAAATATGTTAGTCAGTCATCTTTAAAGTATTGACATAATTAGTTCCCTCATACTTCAGAGATCTGCAGAATACGGCATTTAAAATAATAATTTAAAAGCTTATTATATTAGAGACTTCAAGATCCTAGCAGTAACCCAAGGTCTCCAGAGAAGATTATGAGACACCATGATGTCTCCACCTGGATTATGACAACGCTGACCACTGGGAGAGATGCCCCAGTGCAACACCTGCTGCCAGGACCCAGTCCAGACTGTGGACAAACAGCAGGACCGTGGAGAATGGATTGCACCACTTTTGCCTAGACAAAATAAGGTCAGTCTTTTCCATGTCCCTCTTCCACAGAAAAAGAAAAATTCATCTGATGGGCCTGGCTTGGACAGTAAGACGGCTGTTCTGGATATTTCTGCTTCCAATGCTATGGAGACCTGGCTATGACTAACTGTATATGGACTCTGGTCCCTGTCAACTTTAATAGATTCAGAAACTATTTAGTCTGTACTCAGATATACTTATCCTTCTGAGATCTCTGATAGCATTAATGGCTAGGGCAGTTATAATATCAGCTTAGCAGCAAAAGGTATCCAGAGTCTTCCACAAAGCTATAGCTAGGACTCAGGTGTGAGTCTATTCCTCCTGTTTACAGACATCTGTTATTTATGTTTCCAGTTTAAACTTATCTCAGTAGGCTTCTACTTGGCTGGCAGACGCATCTAAGCAGCAGTTGCTGACTACAACCTGCTCTGAATGGTGGTGACCCCTGGACTTCATGAAAGTGATGCAGACCAGTCCAGCTGATATGAACACTCCCTGTTCCTTCAACGAAGTCTGATAAATGTCCCATTGCCTGAATGCCTTCCCACCCTTGGTTTGCCTTTCACCTACTTGGGCCTGGAAAACAACACCCCAATGTCAACTTGAAGTAGTTGCAGAAAGGAACAAATCATCCCGTGCCCCCTGCCAAAATAGGTTGAAAGGCTGAGACATGAAGAAACTCCCTGGCATGGGGGACAGGACAACTATATATAGTGTCTGTTAATATACTAGATCCAGAGTTGTCAATTAATAGATTTATTAATTTAAGTAGTTCCATTCCTTCTTAAAACCAGGGGCAAGAAGGACCCATGATTGGGTCCTGTCATCTGTGCTTGTGAAAGGGTAAATGTGGGGGCCAGCCATGATAAGCTAAGGATGGGCAGGTCACCCAAAGGAAGTTCTTTATTTCCAACCATTATCCCTGGCAGAGTAAAACTCGGCCATCGATAAATTCAATAAGAGGTCTGAGTCTCAGTATTTGCCCTGACGCAATACCTGGTTGCAGGAAGAACCTCAAGCTGAGATTACTTGACCAATTGCCAAGAACAAACCATTCAAAGGAAATGCCTAATGATCCAACCAATGCAGATAGAATCACCTTCCAGAGCACATTCACCAGGACACCCCTAGACAAATGTCAGCCAACCAGAGGTCCTGAACCTCAGAAACCCCTCACTCTCACCTTTACTACTATAAAAACCCAATTCTAATTGAGCTCGGGACTCTCCAGTTATTCCAATACAATGGACATGTGGAGAGACCAAGTTTGCAAACTTGATTAAAATAAAGGCTCTTTGTTTTTACATATTGGACTTGGTCTCCTTGTTGGCTTTTGTGGGAACATCATGGATTTGGGCATAACATTATCAAGGTACTCTGATCGCATAAGGAAACTGAGTATATTAGCACAGATGTTCACACAGGCACACATAGACACACACACACACACACCTCTAATACAAAAGATCTAGAGCTGCAGTTGTAGAACCTTGTACTTGAAAAGCAGGCTCTCTACCAGCCCCCACCCTAGCCCCACCAAACCACTCATTCTTATAAGTTGTTACGTCCTGTTGAAATCAGTCCCACATTATGACCATAGTCTTTCTCACTTGCTGCTCGTTTTCAATCCTATGTGTGTGGGTGTTTTGCCTGGACCTATGTCTGAGCACCATGTTCATGTGCAGTGCCCACAGAGGACAGAGGTGGATGCCAGATATCCAAAAACTGAAGTCACGTGTGGCTGGAAGACTCCTACTTTGTGGGTGCTGGGAACTGAACCCAGGTCTTCCGGAAGAGCAGCCAGTGCTCTTCACTGCTGAGCCATCTCTCCAGCCAGTTTGCCCCTACTCCTTCACCCTTGACTAATGATGAACTTGAAGGATCTCATAAGGCTGAACTTGGGGAGGTAAAGGAAACCCTTGATTCAATCCAAACCTGAACTAAAGGCAGAGAAAAGACAGTCCCTGGGATGTTTCCGCTCAGGCCTAGCTCTCTGAGAAACAGGAATGCAAGCCAGGTGACCCTTCTACCTGGCAAATCAGTCCTAACTCCTGCAGGGTGAAGGCACAGGGGCCAGCCTGGAAGGTGGGGAGGGCAGGAAGGCAGACATGCATACAAATGCACAAGCATCTGGCACAGACACACACAACCCTTTAGAAACAGACAGACATGTGCAGAAGTACGACGCCCTCACAAAGACCCAGAGGCAGCAGTTCAATGCACAAATACATACCCAGAGAGACTAAGACCACACGGGTACCTCATCCACTCTCACAGACCCCCTCCTATTATACCTTCAGTAAGCAAACCCAGGTCCTTACCTGAGAGTGCAGAGCCAGGGACTGGAAGGCTGAGGCTCTGTCTCCCCCCCCCCCTCCCCCCCCCCCCCTCCGGGGAGTATTTATACAAGAGAGGGTGGGGCTGGGTCGGGTAACATATTCTGGGAGAGTCTAAAATACAAAGTCCAGGGATGAAGAGGGACTGGCTGATCTCTTCCTGGGCAAAGATCACTAGGAAATAGGATGGGGGTGTCGTGGGGTGAGGCAGGGGTGGGGTGGAGTAGATGAGGAGAGTGTGGGGGGGAATCATCTTCAGAGCAATCTCAAGGTCATGTGGACAGGGCCATCACCTCCTCCCAGCACGTGGAAGAAGAAAAGTGACGCTAAACACATTCTTGCCTTGGATTCTGTTATGCCCAAATCCGTGGGTCCCCACAAAACAAAGGAGACCGAGTCCCATACGTAAAAGCAAAGAGCCTTTATTTTAATCAAGCTTGCAAACTCGGTCTCTACGCATTGTCCAACATATTGGAATAACTAGAGAGCCCCAGCTCAACTTGAATTGGGTTTTTATAGTAGTAAAGGTGGGGGTGAGGGGTCTCTGAGGTTCAGGACCTCTATTGGCTGACATTTGTCTAGGGGTGTCCTGGTGAAGTGCTGGCAGGTGATCCTATCTACAGTGCTTGGAATGCCAGGAATTTTCTTTGAATGGTCTGCTCAGGTAATCTCGGACCTGCCAGGGTTATCTCAGGGTAAACTATTGAGACTCCAGACTCCATTTAAATTTATGGATGACCTGAGTCCCAGGTGATAATGGTTGGAAGAAGTAAAGAACTTCCTTTCTGCCCAGACTTAGATTATCATGGCTGGCCCTCCCATTTCCCCCTTCACAAGCCACCATGACAGGACCCAATCTTGGGTCCTGCTTGCTCCTGGTTTTAAGGAGGCATGGAACTACTTAAATTAATAAATCTATTAATTGACAACTCTGGACCTAGTATATTAACAGACACTATATGTAGCTATCTTGTCCCACATGCCAGGGGTTTTTTTTTGTTTTTTTTTGTTTTGTTTTGTTTTTTGTCTCAGTCTTTTAATCTCCTTTGGTCAAAGGGGCGATGGGGCGATGTGTGTGTTTCTGCAACTGCTTCAAGCTGACTTGGGGCATTGTTATCCAGGCCCAAGTAGGTTGAAAGCTAGTCAAAGGTGTGGTGGAGGGGCATTTAGGAAACCGGGCACCCATCAGACTTTGTTGAAGGAACAGGGAGTGTTTTTATCAGCTGGACTGGTTCACATCATCTTTCATGAAGTCCAGGGCTCTCAACCATTCAGGGCAATTTGGAGTCAGCAACCGAAGCTTAGATGCATCTGCCAGCCAAGTAGAAGCCTATTGAGATAAGTTTAAACTAGAAACAGAAGCTAAAATTTATTTACTTAAAGAAAAACTCTTATTGTAGAGCAAGCAGACAATGGGCATATGTAAACAGAAAGAATAGATTTATACCTTTAGGTCCTAGCAAAAAGCTAAACACCTTTAAGTTTTAAATGGCAACCAGAATAGATCTAAAATCTTGTGTTTGTGACCCCATACAGTAAGTAGTCATTGCTCTATTAGCTTATTGGAACTATACCATGGGGGGGGGGAAGAAATCAAAACATTTATTTATATCTTAAGTTATTATTTTAGACCCTCAAGCTTATGAACTTTTATATCCTCAGGCCTGAAAATTTTTTATATTTTTAATGAGCTAACAAGCTGGTTGAAGCTTTGTGGGAGGATCTGGATACCTTTTACTGCTAAAATTTACAGCATTATAACTGCCCTAGTTGTCAATACTATCAGAGATCTCAGAAGGATAAATAAAGTATATCTGAGTACAGACCAAATAGTTTCTGAATCTATTAAAAATGACAGGGACCAGAGTCCATATACAGTTAGTCATACCCAGGCCAGGTCTCCATAGCATTGGAGGCAGAAATATCCAGAACAGCAGTCTTACTGTCCAAGACAGGCCCATAAAGTGAACTTTTCTTTTTTTCTGTGGAAGAGGGACATGGAAAAGACTGACCTTATTTTGTCTAGGCAAAAGTGGTGCAATCCATTCTCTAAGGTCCTGCTGTTTGTCCACAGTCTGGACTGGGTCCTGGCAGCAGGTGTTGCACTGGGGCATCTCTCCCAGTGGTCAGCGTTGTTGTAATCCAGATGGAGACCTCATGGCGTCTGGTAATTTTTTTGGAGACCTTGGGTTACTATTAGGATCTCAGAGTCTCTGTCTAATGTAACAAGCTTTTTAATCATTATTTTAAATGCCATATTCTGCAGATCTCTGAAGTATGAGGGCTGCCTAGGCACGACTGATTAGACAAACCCTTCTTTTTATTACTTTAAGTTTGACCTTGAAAACATACACAGGAACTAAATAAGGCCCATTCCTGTAACCTACCATATCAGCACTTTAAAGATGACTGACTAACTTGCATTTTTAACAGTCTGCAATAAGTTAGTAGCTTTTACAAGACTAGAACTTTATACTCTGTAAAGAAACTGAATTAGTCATTACGAGGGTAAACACAGAAGAAGTTTATATCTTGCTGTTAATGTTGTCTCCTGCAAAGGCAAGGAACAGGCCTCAAGGTGAAATGGGAAGAGGAGGCGGCTGAGAGCTAGCACTGCCCTGGGGCAACTGAGACTAAGGTCTGTCTTTTTTTTTTTTTTTTTTTTTTTGGTTTTTCAAGACAGGGTTTCTCTGTGGTTTTGGAGCCTGTCCTGGAACTAGCTCTGTAGACCAGGCTGGTCTCGAACTCACAGAGATCCGCCTGCCTCTGCCTCCCGAGTGCTGGGATTAAAGGCGTGTGCCACCATCGCCCGGCTAAGGTCTGTCTTTTTTCTGCTCTATAGAACCCGTCTTGGCAGGAGTGTACTAAGCTGACCTGGGAAAATGCCATAGGTCTTTCATTTTTTCCCCCTTTACAAGTACTGATGACAGGACTCAATTGTGGGTCCCATCTGTCCAGGGACTGAAGGGGGTGATCCTGGAACCTTAATACCATCAGTTGAACAGTACTGACCTGTTTTTGAACAAAAGCCATCAAGTCTGTTGATAAGAAGCAAGATCATTAGAGCTGGAAGCAAAGTTTTAACCAAGGAGACCAGTTAAGTTTTTTTTTCATTGATATTTATTGAACTCTACATTTTTCTCTGCTCCCCTCCCTGCCTCTCCCCTCCCTCTTCAATCCTCCCCCAAGGATCCCATGCTCCAATGTATTCAAGAGATCTTGTCTTTTTATATTTTCTACTTCCCATGTACATTATATCTATGTAAGTCTCTCTTAGTGTCCGCATTGTTGTCTAAGTTCTCTGAGATTGTGGTTTGTAGGCTGACTTTCTTTGCTTTATGTTTAAAAACCGCCTATGGGTGAGTACATGTGATAATTGTCTTTCTGTGTCTGGGTTACCTTACTCAAAATAATGTTTTCTAGCTCCATCCATTTTCCTGCAAAATTCAAATTGTCGTTATTTTTCTGCTGTGTAGTACTCCATTGTATAAATGTACCACATTTTTCTTTTCCATCCTTCGATCGAGGGGCATTTAGGTTGTTTCCAGGTTCTGGCTATGACAAACAAAGCTGCTTAGAAGTATTTCTTTGACATATGAGTGTGCTCTTGTATTTGGGGCATAGATGTTCAGTATTGACATTTCTTCTTGATTGATTTTTCCTGTGACTAATATGAAATGTCCTTCTTTGTCTCTTTTGACTGATTTTAGCTTGAAGTATATTTTCTTAGATACTAGGATAGCTACACCCGCTTGTTTCTTAGATCCATTTGATTGGTATATTTTTCTCAACCTTTGACTCTGAGGCGATGTCTGTCTTTGAGGTTGAGATGCATTTCATGCATTTCTTGTATGCAGCAGAGGGATGGATTCTGTTTTCATATCCAATCTGTTAGCCTGTGCTTCATTAGGGGTGAGTTGAGTCCATTTACATTAAGGGATATTAATGACCAGTGGTTGGTATCTCCTGTTTATTTAGTTTTCATCATTGGTGATGTTAATCTGTACATTTTTTTTCTTCTTTGGGATTTGCTGTCATGAGATCACCAATTGTCTTTATTTTTGTTGGTGTAGCCATCTTCCTTGGGTTGGAGTTTTCCTTCTGGTATTTTGTGTAGGGCTGGGTTTGTGGCTAGGTACTGGTGAAATCTGGATTTGTCATGGAATATTTTGTTTCATCCTTCTGTGGTGATCGACAGTTTGGCTGGGTATAGTAGTCTGGGCTGGCATCCGTGGTCTCTTAATGTCTGCATAATGCTTGACCATGACCTTCTGGCTTTCCTTGTCTCCACTGAGAAGTCAGGTGTAATTCTGATAGGTCTACCTTTATATGTTACTTGGCCTTTTTCCTTTGCAGCTCTTAATATTCTTTCTTTACTCTTTACTCTTACTCTGTGTATTTAGTGTTTTGATTATTATGTGGCAAGAGGACTTTTTTTGGATCTAGTCTATTTGGTGTTCTGTAAGCTTCTTATATCTTCACAGTCATATCTTTCTTTAGGTAGGGAAAGTTTTCTTCTCTGATTTTGTTAAATAAATTTTCTGTGCCTTTGAGTTGAACTTCTTCTCCTTCTTCTATACCGATTATTCTAAGATTTGGCCTTTTTATTGTGTCCCATATTTCATTTATTTCTCTCTGTAGAGACACGCAGGTAGCAGTCTCATTACGATAGAGGGGTGGGTGGGTCACACCCAAAAAACAACTTGAAGCCGTGTCTTTTGTTTGGTTCGGCGCCACTGTCCTGTTCTTTGTATTGTGTGTCTCTGTATTGTTGTTTTGTTTTTTCCTGACTTAGACTGATGCTGACGCTAAGGGACAGACTCAAATCATGACTTCTATGACTGTTATTGTAATCACTTTAAGACTTCAGAGATAGGGCCATAAGCATTGGGGTATATTTTCCTCACCACTTTAAACATTTCATGAAAAGGAGTCAGCCTTGGCCCCAAGCACATGGCTGTGGGCTGCAAGGCAGCTTGCTTGTGTAGATGAGTGGCTGGGTTATGTAGCAAGGCTGCCAGCCACAGTTATACGGGGCAGATGTACCCGAATAGGATTTCAAACACTAAACAGAAAATCTGGGGTTAATGGCTATGGTGTGGAGAAGCTAACAATCTTTCCCCCATGCTGCATACCTCCCATGCTGACTCCACTTGTCCTGGTGCCTGCAGCTGCAACTTCTGGTCAAAGTTTGGCTCCATGGGTCAAGGACTTTTTCAGATCTGAGGATTATAAATATCTGTCATCATTTATAGGGACTGGTTACAAATTATTATTGGTTAATGTACAAAACATAGCTATTGTTGGTCTCAAATGTTTCACACTGGTAAAGAATTTTATATGATGTAAATTTAAAGGTTTTTTTAAAATAGTATATGCATGTTTCGGTTCCTGTTTTAAATATTGTAGCCATACAATATAAAAAGTTATAAAAGTTCAAAAGGTGATGTGAACTACATTTGCTGTGGTTTCTCATACATGCAAATACTAAATGTGCTTGTTTTCCTAAAAAGTTTGTCTAAGTTCTCTTGCAAGCATGGACCTGAGACAAAAATGGTTATTTGTGCTGTTACGGACCTGACCTCAAAAATTTATCACTAACATGAAGTAGGATCAAAACCCATGTTCTGGCCTTGTGGGAGCCTAGCCAGTTTGGCTGCTCACCTTCCTATACCTAGATGGAGGCGAGAGGACCTTGGACTTTCCACAGTGCAGGGAACCCTGACTGCTCTTCGGACAGGAGAGGGAGGGGGAAAGGAGTGGGGGGAGGGGGAGAGGAGTGGGAGGAAGGGGAGGGAAATGGGAGGATGGGAGGAGGCGGAAATCTTTTTTCAATAAAAAATAAAATAAATCAAAAAAAATTATCACTAAGCTCTGATTACTACATTTGGGTTAGCAGAAATTCAAATGACTTTTTGGTATAGATAATGTTAAAACTGCTATATGCTGGTTTTTTTTAAATTATATTATAGATCTTCCATTTTTAGACCCATGTTTTATTTACTTAAAATCTAGGCATGGGTAATTCAAAAACCATAAGGCACAATTCCATTTTAAATTTTAGATTGCCATTTTGCTAGAGTTAAAAAAAATGGATATCACATGTTTTCACCACCATCTTGATTAAAGGTGACCATGTGGAGTGAGCCTAAAAAATCTCCAAGATAGTTTGGATTGAGATAAATTTTTAGAAATGCCAGTGCCAGGTGATAGTCACCAGAAGTACCAGCTACAGTGAAATAAAGCAGGCTGAGATCTAAGAGACAGGCTGTATGTATGCTGTCGAGGGTGGAACCAAAAAAGTACTTTATTTTTTATATTCTTGATATTGCAAAAAGGTATTTAAGAGATTTTAATGTTTTAAATAAATTTTAAGGTTCTGAGACATCCATGCTATAAATGTTTTATATTGTTGGATTTAAGATATTTGGATAAACTGAGTCATAAATATTTGTATTAATACTAAGAGGTTTGAACCTCCTCTTCTGGGAAAAGAATGTTGTTTCCGCCGGGCGGTGGTGGCGCACACCTTTAATCCCAGCACTCGGGAGGCAGAGGCAGGCGGATCTCTGTGAGTTCGAGACCAGCCTGGTCTACAAGAGCTAGTTCCAGGACAGGCTCCAAAACCACAGAGAAACCTTGTCTAGAAAAACCAAAAAAAAAAAAAAAAAAAAAGTTGTTTCCATGTCAAGCACTCCAGGGTAATTAAAAATTCAATGGCCTTGTTAATAATAAAGAAAAAAACACTCACAGGAAAGCTGGATAAAAACTTGTTCAACTGGTCTCATTAGTTAACCCACCTTACTTCCAACTCTAACAGGGCCCTAATGATCTATTTTCTTCTTATCAACAGATTTGAGTCCTTGTGCAGGAACCTTGATGGAGTCCTGTCATTGATACTTGTGAAGGGGGAAAAATAAAGAGCCCAGGGCAGTAGTCTCAGTTTACCCTAGGGCAATGCTAGCTCTTAGATTCCCTCTAGTTCCCATTTCACCTTGGGACCTGTTCCTAGCCTTTGCAGGAGACAACATTAATAGCTAGATATAAATTTGTTCTATGTTTACCCTCAGAATGACGAATTTAGTTTCTTTATTAGCTTTAATTCAAAATCATTACTGAGTGTGGAGTTCTAGTCTTGTAAAAGCTGCTAACTTACTATAGATGGTTAGTTAATATAAGTTAGTCAGTTATCCTTAAAGTGCTGACATAATGAGTTCCCTCATACTTCAGAGAACTGCAGAATATGGCAAAAGCTTATTGTATTAAACAGAGACTCCAAGATCCTAGCAGTAACCCAATGTCTCCAGAGAAGATTATGAGACACCATGATGTCTCCACCTGGATTACAACAACGCTGACCACTGGGTGAGATGACCCCAGTGCAACACCTGCTGCCAGGACCCGGTCCAGACTGTGGACAAACAGCAGGACCGTGGAGAATGGATTGCATCAGTTTTGCCTAGACAAAATTAGGTCACTCTTTTCCATGTCCCTCTTCCACAGAAAAAGAAAACTTCACCTGATGGGCCTGGCTTAGACAGCAAGACTGCTGTTCTGGATATTTCTGCCTCCAATGCTATGGAGACCTGGCTATGACTAACTGTATATGGACTCTGGTCCCTGTCAACTTTAATAGATTCAGAAACTATTTAGTCTGTACTCAGATATACTTATCCTTCTGAGATCTCTGATAGCATTAATGGCTAGGGCAGTTATAATATCAGCTTAGCAGCAAAAGGTATCCAGAGTCTTCCACAAAGCTATAGCCAGCTCGTTAGCTAGGACTCAAAGTTGTGAGTCTATGCCTCCTGTTTACAGACATCTGTTATCTGCTCTTTTTCTAAATTTTAATTTATGTTTCTAGTTTAAACTTATCTCAGTAGGCTTCTACTTGGCTGGCAGACGCATCTAAGCAGCAGTTGCTGACTACAACCTGCTCTGAATGGTGGTGACCCCTGGACTTCATGAAAGCTGATGTGAACCAGTCCAGCTGATATGAACACTCCCTGTTCCTTCAACGAAGTCTGATAAATGTCCCATTGCCTGAATACCCCCCTACCTTTGGTTTGCCTTTCACCTACTTGGGCCTGGAAAACAACACCCCAATGTCAACTTGAAGTAGTTGCAGAAAGGAACAAATCATCCCGTGCCCCCTGCCAAAATAGGTTGAAAGGCTGAGACATGAAGAAACTCCCTGGCATGGGGGACAGGACAACTATATATAGTGTCTGTTAATATACTAGATCCAGAGTTGTCAATTAATAGATTTATTAATTTAAGTAGTTCCATTCCTTCTTAAAACTAGGTGCAAGCAGGACCCATGATTGGGTCCTGTCATCTGTGCTTGTGAAAGGGTAAATGTGGGGGCCAGCCATGATAAGCTAAGGATGGGCAGGTCACCCAAAGGAAGTTCTTTATTTCCAACCATTATCACCTGGCAGTGTAAAACTCGGCCATCGATAAATTTAATAAGAGGCCTGAGTCTCAGTAGTTTACCCTGAGGCAATACTTGGTTACAGGAAGAACCACAAGCTGACATTACTAGACCACTTGCCAAGAACAGAGCATTCAAAGGAAATTCCTGGAAATCCAAGCACTGTAGATAGGATCACCTGCCAGCACTTCACCAGGACACCCTAGACAAATGTCAGCCAATCAGGGGTCCTGAACCTCAGAAACCCCTCACTCCCATCTTACTACTATAAAAACCGGCCACACCAACTCCAGTGTCGTCTGTGTGACATGACATATGTCATTATGCCAGACGGGAGCTACGTGTCCCATGGGACTAGGCTTCCTGGAGGTCAATGGCAGATGGCCTGGTATTGGCTGCCCTTGAGGCATATACAGGTTTCTCGAGTAGCTGGCTATGCAGGATATGGGCTTTGCACAATCTCTTTTATAATAATGATAGTCTTTATATATACAAGACAAGGATCATCTCTTCAGGAACAGCTCTGGGATAGGGAATCACAGTATGGGAATGTATAAGACTACAGCAGAACCTTTGTCATACATGGGATGTATGATGAGCAAGGGAATAAATGGGTTAATGTTGATGGACAAAGACTGTTATATTATACTTTGAATTTTATGAATAGGCTTGCTAGATCCCAACCCCCACAGTGTCTGCTACATAAGAAGGTGCTAAAAAGTATATTTCAACAGGTGCGGAGAACTGATTTGGTCACTAGATGAAATAAAGGTTAGGAAGAGGAAGGGCCATGATAGCGATAATGAGACAGAAACTTTCTGTTCATAAGATGAAACCACTTGCCTGAGGTTTACATTCCCAAGGACAAGAGTTCCTCTTCTAAGGATGCTTTATGTCTAACACCTGTCCCTGATAATATACTTTTCTTAAGTATCACTGATGTGACTAAAAGAAGCTTTCATACGGTGCCAACCAATGACACATGACCTTCTGATTTGTTCTTTGTTTGAATACTATATAATGAAAACATGAATTCAGTAAAATCACAGCAGATTCCAACCACTCTCTTGTGTGTTGTGTCTGTCTGTCATTCGCCGAACTTGTGCCTTCCTGTTACCAGGACCCTGCTTCTCCCATGGTCTGAGTGGCTCCCCTGAGCCGGTCCGTGGCAAAAACCCAATTCTCATTGAGCTCGGGGCTTTCCGGTTATTCCAATATGTTGGACATGCGGAGAAACCGAGTTTGCAAACTTGATTAAAATAAAGGCCCTTTGTTTTTACATATGGGACTTGGTCTCCTTGTTGACTTTTGCGGGGACATGGTGGATTTGGGCATAACATTATCAGGGTTCTCTGAACGCATATGGCAACTGAGCATATTAGCACAGATGTTCACACACACACACTTCTAATACAAAAGACTTAGAGCTGCAGATGTAGAGCCTTGTACTTGGAAAGCAGGCTCTCTACCATTGAGCCTCCCCCCAGCCACACCAAACCACTCATTTTTTTTTCTATAAATATTTGTTTATTTATAATGTATACAATATTCTGTCTGTGTGTATGCCTGAAGGCCAGAAGAGGGCCCCAGACCCCATTACAGATGGTTGTGAGCCACCATGTGGTTGCTGGAAATTGAACTCAGGACCCCTGGAAGAACAGGCAATGCTCTTAACCTCTGAGCCATCTCTCCAGCCCCCAAACCACCCATTCTTATAGATTTGTTTTGTCCAGTTGAAATGAGTCCCAATTATGACCATAGTCTTTCTCACTTGCCGCTCCTTCTTTAATCTTCTGTGTATGGTTGTTTTGCCTAGAATTATGTCTGTTATGGTTTTTCTGTCTCTTTAAGAGACAAGCCACACCCACTCCCTCCACCATCCACTGAGGCAGGCTGATCTTCAGCTTCTGGTCTGAGCTTGCTCTCTTTTCCATCTTCCTCTCGGAGAGGCAGCTTCACTTCTGCCTCTCTCCCCACTTCTCCACTCCCCCCTCCTCTTCTCCTCTCTCTCTCTGCCCCCACTTCACCCTCACCCCTCCATAACCCCCCGAATAAATATTCAACCTCACTCTGCATGTCCTGTCTATCCATGTCTCTGTCTCCTGCTCACCCGCCATGTGTCTCCCTGCCTGGGACCAGCCACTGCTCTGGGACCGGCAGCCATCTCTGCCTGGGACTGGCTGCTCTCAGGGCCCGCTGTCTGCCTCCAAGCGGCATGCTACCACCATTTGGGACCTACAATATTTCTGCTGCCTACTGCCGCCGGGGATCTTGCAGCATTTCTTAAAAAAAATATAAAAATGTCAGTGCACCATGTTCACATGTAGTGCCCACAAAGGATAGAGGAGGATGCCAGATAATCCAAAAACCAGAGTTATATGTGGCTGGAAGACTCCTACTTTGTGGTAGCTGGGAATTGAACCCAGGTCCTCCAGAAGAGCAGTCAGTGCTCTTCACTGCTGAGCCATCTCTCCAGTCCAGGTTGCCCCTACTCCTTCACCCTTGACTAATGATGAGCTTGAAGGATCTCATAAGGCTGAACTTGGGGAGGTAAAGGAAACCCTTGATTCAATCCAAACCTGAACTAAAGGCATGAGAAAAAACAGTCCCCGGGATGATTTTCCGCTCAGGCCTAGCTCTCTGAGAAACAGGAATGGTCAGCTCTAGAAGGGACTGAAAATGCAAGCCTGTAATTCTCAGGAGACCCTTCTACTTGGCAAGTCAGTCCTAACTCCTGCAGGGTGAAGGCACAGGGGCCAGCCTGGATGGTGGGGAGGGCAGGAAGGCAGACATGCATACAAATACACAAACACCTGACACAGACACACACAATCCTTTAGAAACAGACCCAGCCGGAGGTAGCAGTTCAATGCACAAATACCCAGAGAGGCTAATGTAGAACTTTAAGACAATTCTGAAGCCATTTCTTACAACTCTCAGTACTTCCCCACCTCCCCTGGGAACCAAGGACATAACAGCTATGCTTGCACGTACTGAGATGTTGGGAACTTTCCATCTCCCTGAATAGGGGCATGATAACCCTTAGGTGTTGACTCAGTTACTGATGTTTTGACTTAGTCCCTCGGAAGGGGCAAAGTGACCTTCAGAAGTTTCCCTTTACCTCATCTGATCTGGCAACCACTCTCCAGCCAATTATTGGTAACAGTCTTTTTGAATAAGCCAATCATAATAGTTAAAGAGACAACCCCCAGACACCCCTTCCTTCTGTGGTTGCTCCCTTTAAAAATAGCCTGTATCAGACAATCAGGGTCTTCTAGCCTCCCGACTGCTGAAAGATCCTGTCATGACAGAATTAATAAAATTCTTTTGCTTTTACATCAGTTGTGATATGAGAGATGGTCTCCTGGGGTGGCTCCTCTCCTTGGTGATTGGACACTAGGGTCCAACATTAGGACCACACAAACACCTCATCCACTCTCACAGACCCCCTCCTATTATACCTTCAGTAAGCAAAGCCAGGTCCTTACCTGAGAGTGCAGAGCCAGGGACAGCAAGGCTGAGACTCTATCTCCCCCAGGGGAGTATTTGTACAAGAAAGGGTGGGGCTCAGTTGGGTTATATGCTCTGAGAGAGTCTAGAATAGAAGGTCCAGGGTATGAAGAGGGATGGGCTGATCTCTACCTGGGCAAAAAGTACTATAAAATAGCAAGGGGGTGTGGTGGGGGAGGGGTGGGTGGAGCAAATGAGGAGAGTAGGGGGTGATCATTCTCAGAGCCATCTCAAGGTCCTGTGGACAGAGTCATTAACTCCTCCCAGCACATAGAAGAAGAAAAGTGACCCTAAGCACATTCTTGCCTTGGATTCCAAGGTCCAGATGAGTTCTTGAATTGCTGCCCAGTCCAGCAAGCTTGTCTAGAAACAGAAATCACACCCAGAAAAGGGGACAGTGGTAATAAAGTCAGGACAGGACAGAAAGGATGAAAAAGTTCAGAACCCAGGCTGCCAGCCTGCTCTGCCTGTCCCAAGCCCTTTGTAGGCTGCCCGTGTGGCCGCCCCAGCACCTGTATTTGCCAAGATGATTTGCTTTGTGTGCTCCCTCAAGCAGATCAGGAGCCCCTACCTTCTGGATCTTTTCTTCTAATTTTTCTTATTTCCACTGACCTCTGCATGCCTCAGGTTCAGGGACACAGTGGCTTCCTCAGTCACTTGGTCATTATAACCTTCCTGACATTAGTAAGTGTCTAGTAAATTTGGTAAATGAAAACTTTTTATTACTTTTTAAAAAGTTTATGTGGTTGGGCAGTGGTGATGCATGCCTTTAATCCCACCACTTGGGAGGCAGGCAGATCTCTGTGAGTTCAAGGCCAACCTGGTCTACAGTGCGAGTTCCAGGACAGACAGGACTACACAGAGAAACCTGCTGGAAGCGAAGACCTGTATTTGGTTATAGCCATCTCAGTAACAAATTAAGTAAGCTCTTCAGACCCTTGTAGGGCAAGTTCAGGGCCTAGGATAACCCTTATCCCCTGTGAGTTAAGATCCCCTGCAGACCTGGGGGTCCTGGGCCCCAGAAGTAATTAGCATTTCCCTTGTTAGTAAATATTGACAGACCCTCAGCATTTCCTTATCTCTCCCCATCAGCTAGGGAAGTCACTAGACCTGACATACCAGTTAGGGCAATGACATTCCAGCAATCTACCTCCCCCCCTTCTGCTATATAATGCTCCTCAGAAAAAATAAAGTTGGCAGCTTGATCAGAATGCAGACTTGCTGTCTGTTTCTCATGTCTCTCGTCTCTTCATTCCTCGTCTCCAGGCTTCAGAATTTCCGTTCATGTTTCACTGGTCGGGACAAATGGCGCCCAAACAGGGACCTGAAAACACTATGGGTTTGAAGAATGTTGCTGCACACAGGGGACAGGCCTATCCAGGCATTGAGCCACTGCAGTTAGCAGCTCAGCACCTGCTCAGTGAAGAACAGCCATGGACCACCCAACCGTGAGTCAGATCCGAAGGTTTCAGTACAGCAATGCAGGGTAAAAATTATTCCATGGGACAAGCATTCGGTAAACAGAATTTGTTTATCCACAGACTCAAGGAGTCCCTCAAGACAGGAGGAATAAGGGTAAAATCCAGGCAGCTATGCCAGCCAGAAGTGGCAGATAGGCAGACAGCTCCTGTGTCGTACCCCCTGCCGTGTGGCGCAGCTTCAACCAGAAGCTGAAAGGCAGGTTTGAAGTAAGGTAGCCCTGAGAGCTGCAGCTTCAGGACAATCAAAAATAAATAAGTAGGTTAAATATGTTTCTTTTTCATTTCACAATTTTCATAATTTAAAAAAAAAATACTGCAATATCCCCAGCAGCAGTAGGCAGCAGAAATGCTGTAGGTCCCAAATGGTGGTAGCGGGCCATGTGGCAGCAGGCAGCGGACCCTGAGAGCAGCCAGTCCCAGGCAGAGATGGCTGCCGGTCCCCGAGCAGTGGCTGGTCCCAGGCAGGGAGACACAAGGTGGGCGGGCAGGAGACAGAGACATGGATAGACACGACACGCAGAGTGAGGTTGAATATTTATTCAGGGGGTTATGAAGGGGGAAGGGAGAAGGGGGGCAGAGAAAGACAGAGAGAGAGAAGTAGAAAGAGACCGAGAAGGGGGTAGCAGAAAAGTGGGGAAAGAGGCAGAAGTGAAGCTGCCTCTTCGAGAGGAAGACGGGAAAGAGAGCGAGATCAGCCTGGCTCAGTGGATGGTGGAGGGAGTGGGCGTGGCTTGTCTCTTAAAGAGACAGAAAACCATAACATTCCCAGGTTTTCCTTATAATAAAAGCAGGAGATTAGACACCACAGTTTGAAGGAATCGGGGCAGTGAATTCTCAAAACTGCTTCCTGCTGATTTGTGGGCATCATCTTTGGGGGTGGGGGAACCTGAGAAGGCTGTGTGCTGGCCACATCCTGGCATAGCTGATCCCTTTGTTTCTGACCAGTGTCTGTGTCATGGAAATGTCTGTTGTCTCTTACCCTGTTTAAGGTATTGACAGAACAAAGAACAAAGTTAAATTAAGGGAAAAATTTTTTTTAGGACTAGGGAATTGAGGGGGATGTATTTGACCTGTTTAAGGTGGATTCTTTAATTCGGCTTCCTGGAACTCACAAGAACTTGTTGAATTTGTAAAAACAGAAGTTTTAGACACATAATGACTATGGCATATTTTTGTATAATGAGAAGTATTTTTTAAGACTATGGAAGGCAGTATAAGAGAGAAATTTGATTTGAAATTTGTTTGGTGAGGTAATCTGGGAAAACCTCTCAGCTATCAAACTGTCAGAGATCTTTGAGAAGGATAATATTTTACTTGAGTTACTGATTAAAAAATTACAGAGAACTTACTTGGTTGGTACCCAGAGCTACTCTTTTTTTGGTCCTCTATGGTTGCTGAAGGTTGCACTTGACCTTTGCTGTTTAGCGCAGGGCCTGCCAGGCTCCAGAATACCCTGTGGCCTAAGAAATCTGTAGGAAGACAGGCCTACCTTGACCTGAGCAGCTAGGCTGTTGATTCCAGCAATTCCATCCACATCTAGAGGTATTTAGTCTAGATAAAAGGCAGTTTTTCCCAATGGTCAGCGCTCGGAAGTCAAAGCAAACCACAGAAGGACGTTGTTCTGTGTGTCCATTTGTCTTCTGTCTTCTTTGGAGGAAATAAGAGTTTTCTGCTAGGAGTCTACCTGTCTCTTTTGTTATGAAAAGTTTTTAAATAAATACTTAAATATCACATTCCCCAGATCTCTGAGCAGTTGAGGGCCTGATTAAATATAGCTGCAGTAAACTGGCTCTTAACAGGTAAGATCCACACTCGTAAAAGAGCAGAAAGAAGAAACTGCTGGCAATGGAAGGTTAATGCCAGAACTGACAATGGTAGAGAACAGCTTAAGAGATATAAAGGTACATACCAGTTTAAAATATGAGACTCATGATTTTGTAGTCTGAAATGAGATATAATGAACAATTATTATACATAGAAAGAGTGAACAGTGATTGGGCAATGTGGATGGACCCTATCAAAGGCATGCCATTGCGCAAAACACATGTGACAGAGTTAACAGGAGGATTTTAGTGAAAATCGGGGGAAAAGACAAGGTAGACATAAATAAAACTGGGAGAGCTTGGTCATGTGACCTGGCTCTCAGCCAAGATGGCGAAAAAGTCATCTGACCCACTTGGCCCTCAGCCAAGATGGCGACAGCCACGTGTTGTGGGAAAAAGTTACAATTTTTGAGCTGTAAGTACTTGAAGTTTAATGAGAGGGACCTAAAGGTGTGATCTGCTTGGTCGCTGAGCCGCCATGACATCACAGAAGCTGCAGAGGGGAGGGGCAAGAGGCTGGAACCAAAAAAACTGCACCATGCCATGGCTGGAATTAAAAAGGCCGGATGGAATTTTAAAAGCCGTCTCAGTGCCTACATGTTTGCCTCCACGGTGGTAGTAGTAATTTGACAATTTCCGTAAAATGTTGGGATCAAAGGTGCCATTAGGCGGCCATTTACAGTTTTTCTCTAAGTATATTGGGGCCCTTTTATTGAACAGAGACAGATAAGTGTGGAGGTCTGTAAGGAAGGCATTAAAGCATGAGGCTGCAGAGCGTCCAAAGGGCGTCCCAGCAGGGAGGTTGGAGTGATAGGTCTGGACGGTTTGGCTCCCGTGGTCAAGGCCGTGAAAACACCCGCAAAAAACCGGGGCACCTCAAGCCTACAAGGAGAGGCTTCCCATTAAGGCAAGATGCAGATAGCACAAACACCCAGGACTTGTGAATGGGCGTCCACGTTTCACGAGTGGGGTGCTAATGGCCTAGCTGAATCTGGGCAAAATACTCAGAAATCAGAGGCCGGGCCGCACCGTAATGGCATGCCACACCATAGCAGCATTTATGACAAAAAGAAGGAAGAAAAGGAGTGAAAAGAGAAAAAGAGGGAAAACTGGAGACCCCAGGCCTCCAGGCACAGTTGAGCTGAGGGGCTGGCAAAGGCTTAACCAAGGATGCAAGCCAGAAGTGAATGCCAGTGAAGGGAACAACCGAGGCCCTGAAGGCCGCGGTTGGGGGAAGTTCCCCCAGACCCTAGAAACACGGGGGGGGGGGTGTTTGCCGGGAGCTCAATGGTCAATTACCTGGGTTAAAAGGGGTGGTTAGACTGGCCGAAAGGGGACATTCATGATTCGAAGCCGGTGTTGTTCGGAAGAGCCACACCCAGGCAAATGGAACACGTGGGTCATTGTAGAGAAGATTCTCGGTCCTGATTCTGCCCTGGGAGGGAGCACAGAGTACCGGGCAGCACCTAAAGACAGAACTCTGGCCCCGGGTGAAAGTCTGGGGTGGGCGAATCATTCGAGTCACGATACCAATTTTATAATTTTTTAAAAAATATGCTTCAAGATCCCCGGCAGCAGCAGGCAGCAGAAATGCTGTAGGTCCCAAATGGTGGTAGCGAGCCATGTGGTGGCAGGCAGCGGGGCCCTGGGAGCAGCCAGTCCCAGGCAGAGATGGCTGTGGGTCCCAGAGCAGTGGCTGGTCCCAGGCAGGGAGACACATGGCGCGTGGGCAGGAGACAGAGACATGGATAGACACGACTTGCAGAGTGAGGTTGAATATTTATTCAGGGGGTTATGGAAGGGGAAGGGAGAAGGGGGGCAGAGAGAGAGAGAGAGAGAGAGAGAGAGAGAGAGAGAGAGAGAGAGAGAGAGAGAGAGAGAGAGAAGGAGAAGGAGACAGAGAAGGGGGGAAGCAGAGAAGTAAGGAGAGAGGCAGAAGCGAAGCGGCGTCTCTTTGACGGAAAAGACAGCGAGTTCAGGCTGGAAGCTGAAGATCAACCTGGCTCAGTGGATGGGGGAGAGAGTGGGTGTGGCTTGTCTCTTAAAGAGACAGAAACGCACGCCTTTAATCCCAGCACTCGGGAGGCAGAGGCAGGCGGATCTCTGTGAGTTCGAGACCAGCCTGGTCTACAGAGCTAGTTCCAGGACAGGCTCCAAAGCCACAGAGAAACCCTGTCTTGAAAAAACCAAAAAAAAAAAAAAAAAAAAAAAAAAAAAAAAAAAAAAGAGACAGAAAACCATAACAACAATTTTGCTTCTTTGTCAACAACCTGGTGTTTGTAGGTTTGTGAATTTGTATCCAAGGTGGATTGATTTCAGTACTGTGGTTCTGCAGTAGTTTTTAAAGTCAGAGATTGTGATGCATTTGGAAGTGCCATGATTGTGTAGGATTTTAAGAGTCTTTAGGCTATCCTGAGTTTTTATCTTTTCTTATAAAGTTTAGGATTGTTCTTTCAAGGTCTGTAAAAAATTTTTGTTATAATTTTAATGGACATTTGCATTGAATCTGTAGATTAATTTCAGTAAGATTGTCAGTTTTGCTATGTTGGTTCTACTTTCCCAAGAGAATAGATCTTTCCTTTTCCTAATGTCTTATGTTTTCTTTTTCTTTTCTTTTCTTTTCTTTTTCTTTTTTTTGAGACAAGGTTTCTCTGTAGCTTTTGAGCCTGTCCTGAAACTAGCTATTGTAGACCAGGCTAGCCTCGAACTCACAGAGATCTGCCTGTCTCTGCCTGCCGAGTACTGGGATTAAAGGTGTGCACCACCACTGCCCAGCTTAAGTTTCTTTCTTAAAAGATTCAAAGTTCTTATTATCCAAGTTTTCCCATTTGTGTGGTTAGAGTTATTCCAAAATATTTTGTTGTATTTATGGCTATTGTAAAGGATGATGTCTCTCATTTATCATATGTGCAGAAGAGGTGCATTTTGGGTTCTGGCTATGATAAAGTAATTCCGCTGTAAACAGAGTTGAGCATGTGTCCTTATGGTATGGCTGTGCATCTTTCGTATATAGGCCCAAAAGGGGTATTGCTGAGTCTTAAGGTAGAGGGTTGCCTAGTTTTGGGAAATTGCCATACTATGTTCCGAAGCGGCTGTGCCAGTTTTCACTTCCACCAGCAGTGGAGGACTGTTTTCCTTACCTCACACTCTCTTCAGCACAAACTGTCACAGGTGTCTTTAATCTTGCTCATTCTTACAGGGATAAGATGGAATCTCATAGTTGCATTTCTCTAATGACTAAGGATGTTATGTGTGAGCATTAAGTTCATCTGTTGGGAGTTTTAAGTTTAGGTCTGTAACACATATTTTTATTGGATTATTCTTTTGATGACTAATTTCCTGAGTTCTTTGTATGTTTTTAGAGTGGATTAAGTGGTTAGTAAAGATATTTTCTGATTCTTTAGACTGATATTATGTCTTGTTGACTATGTCTTTTGCTATACAGAAGCTTCTCAGTTCAGGAGATCTGATTTATTAATTGTTTCTCTCAAGGTCTGTACCACTGAAGCTGTGTTTGAGATGTGCCAAAGTGTACTCTTAACTTTTTCTTCTGTGAGGTTCAATGTGATTGTTTTTATGGTTAGCTCTTGATTCATTTAAACTTGAGTTTTGTACATAGAGATAAATATGGATCTGTTTTCATTCTTCTACATGTTGATGTCTAGTTAGGCCGGCATCATTAGTTAAATATGCTTTCTCTTTCCATCTTCCTATCAGCTAGGCAGACTTACAACTTTACGGGAAGATAGTTCACAAACTTTTAATTAAATATACATGGTTAAACCCTTAGTTATAATATTCTTATAGGAGATATTGAGACACTAAGTAAAATTCTTAGAGGGAACAGTGAGCCAATTTCCAATAGAGAGCTTCTAAAAGGTGCCAGACAGGTACTCAAGCAGGTAAAATATAGATCAACAGGTAAAGTATATAATAATGTACAAGTACAGTATATTAATTATGATTCAGCTATGTCAAGTGTGGATTAAGTAAAAAACTTATTCTACAGCAGCTTTATGAAAAGAACAGAATGCTTTTTAGAGCTGCATCTTCCCAGTTTTTGCCAGTTAAGATATTAAACTTCTAATTTAGATCAGTAGCTTGTCTAATACAAAAGAGCAAGATAAAATGTAGGAGATAGCTTAATTAATTGATCTATTATCAATTAATAGATAGATTAATTGATAATCTTAGGATAATGATTCTTGGACAATTGTGTTTGCTCAATTTAAAGGCAAGAGTAATAATATTTTCCCAGATGATGGTTGTTACAATTTGCAAAACTATATTTTGTTAATCTTATAGCTGAGGTCCCTTAAAGGAGTCATGAGCACACAGAGAGGCTTGATCGCCCAACCCTAGTAAGGAACTGCCTTCTTGATAGTCTTGAGGTGCTGCAGGAAAGGCAAAATGTCCAGCTGTTAGCGGGCTGGTTGGGTCTACAGCCTGGAGAGTGGAGACTGTGGGCGCCGAGACCGCTGCACCTGCTGGGTCTTCAAGGGGACAGGTGTGGAGGGAGCAGCTTCTCTCCGGGCTTGCCTCAGGAGCCATGCCTTTGGTCGGGGACCTGGGAGAGGGCAGGCAGGGAAGGAGGGGTGTTGGTGGGTTATCTGTGTCCCAGGGTTGTTCAGTAAGCAGACCAGAGCTCAGGGCTGGGTTTTGTTTTGTTTTTTAATTAGTTCTGAGGGCAGAGGAGAGGGTGGAAGCTCAAAGCCTGCATGATGGGGCCCGAGCTTTCATCCAACCATCCAACAAAAATTATCACTGGCAACCTGCCATGTGTCCGACACTGCTTGCTATCACACCTGTTACTGAATACATGATTTCATTCGCTGTCTATAAAAAGAAGAATTTTCTCATTTTACAGGTTTGAAAGCAGATGCAGTGAGAAGTAAAGATTAGGACCATGAGTCCCGTTCAAGAACTTCTGACCTTGGGGCTGGAGAGATGGCTCAGTGGTTAAGAGCATTGCCTGCTCTTCCAAAGGTCATGAGTTCAATTCCTGGCAACCACATGGTGGCTCACAAACATCTGTAACGAGGTCTGCTGCCCTCTTCTGGTCTGCAAACACACACAGACAGAATATTGTATACTAAATAAATAAATAAATATTTTTTTAAAAAAAAGATCTTCCGACCTTCCTGTATGGTTGTCTGTTTATCCCCACCCTACCTCTCTCCAGGGTCTTAAAGTGTAACCCAGCTGTCCTGGTACTCATTATGTAGACCAGGTTGTCCTTGAACTTTCAAAGATCTGCCTGCCTCTGCCCCGGGTAGGGATTAAAGGGCTGCTCCACTGTGTCCAACAGATGTCTTTGAGCACCTGCGTCCGTCATTACTCTCCCTAAACCAGTCACTTGTCCCTCTCTGTTCCATTGGCCTACTGGGTATTTCTTCATGTATTTGATGCAGCTGGCTATCAGATCATAGACTTGTCCTCCTCTCAGCTGAGTGGTGGAGGCTGGAAATGCAGAAGCTGATGGTTAGAAAGGTTCATCCCCATAGCTTCTGTGCCTTGAACAGCTCACTGGCTCAGAAGGTGGCCAGGGAACGTTCATTAAGTGGGCACATGGCTAGATTGACTGTGAGGAGTGGCATGGTGATGAATAACACTCTGTTCCTGCCCCTAGGAATTCGTAGTAGTTGGGAGATGCAGACAGCCCAACATGTTGGTTTGTATGAGAAAGAAATCCAGATGGCTCAATTTTAATGGGGATGAAGGATGGTGGAAAGTTCCGCAAACAGCAGTGCTGCCCTTCCTACAGCCCTGGTCTGGGGCCGTGCACAGCAGAGCTTTACTTTGTCAAGGTGTGCACAGTTCAGACAGGGAGCTGGAATATGGCAGGAAGGAGTCAGTGATGACCCCAAATTAGTCATAAGACAACGCTGTGTGTAGATGACTTTCTAGTCTTCTGCTCTAAGAGAAGGTAGACTCTCACTTCTGCAGCAGGATTGTCAGTCTTAGGGAAAAGAAAAGCTGGCTACAGGGCAGACTGCCTGGAGACCATGAGGTTTCCAGCGGGGTTGAGGCCTGAATGATAAAGCTAAGTCTTCTTTCCCTTGGTTTGCCTTGTAGTGATAGGTAATGTGCAGCCTTTGTGTCTGGCTTTGAGAGAAATGTTTCAGCAAAGCCTTTGCTATGTTTGGGTTAATCAGCAGAGGCTGAAAATTGTTTTGAGACTGTTGAAACCTTGAAGAAATGTCTGTCTGGAGACTCTGCACTTGGTGCTACATGAGAGTGCTTGCAGCTACACTGATCTTGGTCCTATGACACTCCTGGCTAACCTGGAGTTTGTACTTTTGGTTATGGCTAGCCATAATCAGAAGGGACTGAGATCTGTGTGTGCTGTCTGCTCTCATGGGCAGCAAGAGCAAGATGACTTTGGGAGTTGGAACCTTTGCCAGCCCCTATTAGCCTTGTGTATGTTTGAATAAAGTAACTGAAGTCAGCTAGCTGGCTGTCATCCTTCTCCAAGAAGGTGGAAGCCCGCTATTCGTTCAGAAAATGAAGGCGTAGCATCTTGGTGAGCTTCTCTCTCTGCTCCAGCCCCTACAACTGACGTCAAACAATAGCTAAGCCAAAATAGCAACAAAAAGATGTTGGGGATGGGGTCAGAGAAAAATTTATAGCTCAATAAAATAATAAGGAGGTCAGGAGATCAGTGTGTTTTCAGGAAATGGTGAGAATGTATGCAGACTGACAGGAGCAGCCGGACAGGAGTGGATGGACAGACAGTAGGGTGCTGTCCCTCGTTTCAGTAGCATTAATCAGCCCTGTGTTGTGGTCACTACCAGTCATGCTTCAGGGAATGTCAAGATGGACATCTGTTTTTACAATTTAGATAGAACTGGACCCTGAGTACCAGGTTGGATATGAAGAAAGACAACCTCTGAGAAGAACAAAATGGCATACAGAAGTCTATTTATTTGGAAAGGAAAATTCTGGGTAAGTCTGGGAGTTGGGTAGGCTGGAGGTTCTGTGTAGCCTCCTCATCTTGTGTCCTCTTGTCTTCTCATTTCTCAGTGATGAGGACCAGGGTGCCCGGAGCCATGGTGATGGTTAGGACCAGGGTGCCCGGGGCCATGGTGATGGTTAGGACTAGGGTGCCCGGGGCCATGGCCAGGGGCTGGGCAAGCGGGAGGTCCCCCAGGACCATGGCCAGGGGCTTGGCAAGCAGGTCCTGGAGGTGGGGGTCCCCCAGGACCAGGGGGTGTTGGACCATGAGGGCAATGACCCTGTGGAAAACCAAAAGGGAAATGTCAGAATTCAAAGCCAGCGCCAATGACTGTGGTCAACTCTTCTTTACCTCCTTCCCCAGGGACTCAGGATTCCTAAGCATCTGCAAGGGGTTGTGGTGGGGAGTTGGATTTGCTCCTGCCCCTGCCCCTTTTTCATTGAAGTCTCTTAAGTACTAGGCAAGCAAAAGGGAAGAGTCTTAGGTTTATTCCCTTTGCAAAGTTTTGACCTCTTTCCCTGGACCTCTTGTTATTTATTTGTAAGAAGCAAAATTATCTCATGACCCCTTCCCTGGCCCAGGGGTCCTAACAGAAAGGCTACAGGTTCTGCCTTGCTCCAAGTGGTGGCTTGCTGTATTTACAGCAAAGATGAAGGTGGGGAGGCTGGAGAATTCCCCGGAAACCAGGTAGGGGAAACCCAGGCTCTGAGGAGAGGTGTGGCAGGTCAAAAGTAACAGGTAGAAATCAAGGATGTGTTTGTGTGTAGATAGGAAGCATATTCAATTTATATATATGTAGCACGTGGTTGCACATTAATCCTCTGAGATGGCAGAGGGTGATCTCAGTAAGTTTGAGACTAGCCTGATCTATATAGTGAGTTTCAGCCCAGCCAAGGCCTATATGTATATATAGAATGAGACTCTGTCTTTAATTTATTTTTTATTTTGGCCAGAAGTAGTGGTGCACACCTTTAATTCCAGCTCCCAAGAGATAGAGACTGGTGGATCTTTGTGAGTTCAAGGCCAGCCTGGTCTACATAGGGAGCTCCAAGCCAGTCAAAGCTATGTGGTGAGACCCTTTCTCAAACATTTGAAAATAAATAAATGAATGAATACAATTTTGAAGGTGTGTCTTGGTATGGAGTTCAATGGTAGAGAATTTGTCCAGAAAGTACAAACCCAACACTGTGTAAAAACAAAAATAAATAAAACAAAAACACTACAAAATAGCTATGTCTGAGTGTATTCCCGTGGTGGGCACACAGCATGCACACATGCACACAGAGATGCGTGCACAGGGTGTCTATATAACGCCTCTGAACACCTGCCGCACTCAAACGGGAAGAAGTGAAAGTAAAGTTAATGTCCACTTCTCAGACCCTTGAGGCCCGGGAAAGTGTTGTTTAACCTTTCCTAGCTGGAGTTCAGCCAGGAGAGTTAGTGCTAGGGCACTGAGGTCTGGAGTCCAGTGGGGTACAGATGGGGTTACAACCCCTATTCTGGGAGTAGGACGACTCCTTACTCTGCTTTAACCTGTCCCCCCAACCACCTCACGGGTTTAGTGAAGTGAAATAAAGGTGGGAAGAGACAGTCTCCAGAAGTGGGGGCTTTCCAGTTACAGCAGTCCCTGCATCAGCTGTGCTAGGAAACAGCTGCATCCCCCCATTCTTTCTGTGGAAGGTTATAGATCCAGCCAGGGAGCTCGGTGGCTGCTGCCTGTTGGGAGGTGGAGGTGGTGAGCAGGCAACCTTCCCTTCTTTCCCTAGCAGAGAAGCCTGCCTGGCCTAGGAGCCCTGCAGTGGGACTGGGGCTTGGGAGCCAGGCAGTCAGGGGAGGACAGAGCAGGCTGGGAAGCAGCAGGAAGAGAGGGTGAGCTGCTGGGCCAGGGGAGGGAAGTAAGGAAAGGAGAGAGACAGATGGGAAAACAGAGAATGCCAAGGAGAAGGTTGCAGTTGGCAGGGGGTGGGTGGCTATGGCAGTACCCCGCCCTTCCCAGGCTGATGCCTGAGTCTTCCTGACTTTATCTGGCAGAAGTGCTGGTCTAAGAATGAGGTGGACCTGAATGAAGTGGCCAGGGTGGGGGTGTTAGGGTGGGCAAGGGGAAGAAGGGTAGGGAATGTTCTTACCTTGTGACCTGTTGGAGAGAAAGGGGGAAAAGAAACAGCAGGGTCAGTCTTTTGCTTCTGAAGGGGACCCCTTGTCTTCTCCCTGATGCTAGCTCTGTGTCCACACCCCACCCTCAACAAGGCTCCTCAGACCTGGCCTCTTGCCTGACAAACATTCCTTCCTTCATTCATCCACAACAACAGATTTGTATTGGAAGTCAATATGAAGCTCACCTGTGTGTCCCTATGGGCTCAAGGGCTGGCTGAGTCCCCCAGGTGGCATCAGGCCAGGTAGGAGGTGAGGCTTTTGTCCACACTGCCAGTGTCTGCTATCCTAGCCTTAGTCATATTTCAGGGCATCACGGAGGCATTCCATTCTATTGTGGCAAACCCCAATTCTTCCTCCTCTGTCTCCACCTGGGCCCCAGGCAGTCCCCCCTCATGCCTGCTCATCCCACTGTAGCCCTCAGAGCTGTGTGGTGGCTGCTGACATCCTGGTCACAACCTTCTGCTCTCAGCCCAGGGCCTTCGCTCACACTGCTGCCTGGAAATCTCTCTAGCATGGCTCTACCTCACTATCCAGCAGGTGTTCATCATCACACGGATCCCCAGTGTGGACACAACAGTTCATTCTGCAGAAGCCACCTGTGTGGTACTGGGTGTCCCAAAAGGTAACCTTTGGTGGGAGTTCTAGGTTTTTTGCTTCTTTTTTTTTTTAAGCTTCTTTTTTTTAAAAAAATATTTATTTATTTATTTATTATGTATACAATATTCTATCCGTGTGTAAGCCTGCAAGTCAGAAGAGGGCACCAAATCCCATTACAGATGGTTGTGAGCCACCATATAGTTGCTGGGAATTGAACTCAGGACCTTTGGAAGAACAGGCAAAGCTCTTAACCGCTAAGCCATCTCTCCAGCCCCCGTTCTTTTGCTTCTTTTGAGGGGAACCAGTGGCACAGCTGGTGAGCTCTGGGCTCCAGATCTGGCAGTGCTTTTCATGACCTCACTTTGAGCATCATGTCTGACATCCCTGGTCTCATGTGTACCCTGGGAGATGAACCCACCAATTTGTCTCCTCAAGTTGAAGATGAAAAACGTGCACACTTGTTAAAGTGTAATGTGTGCTTCGCAATATAAAAGTTTGTTTGCATTTTGGAACCCTGCACACACCTGTACACACACACATGAAAGCACACTTGGCATTCAGTAGATATAGCTGACTGATTGCTTCTGCCCTCCCCACTCTTTTCCCTCTTCTACCTCCTAGCCTCTCATCCATGCTGCTTACCTGGATCCATCTTTATGGGGCAAGTGCAGGAAGTGACACACTCAACACCTGTGGTAAACAGAGAACGTTTTAGTTGGCAGTGATCTGGTTGCTTTGCTTCTCCTTCCTAGGTCTGCACACACATAGTCCCTTCACAATCCAGAAGGGGCTTCCTGCCAGGCACCCTGGTCATGATACCCCTCCCTATGTATAAACACCTGGCATAGAGGGGGGATGCAGAGGCTTGGGGAGGTCGCTATAGCCGAGTGGGGAGGGGCAGACAAACTGATGAGTATGGGTTCTGGGGACCCAGGAGACCTTAAGAACTTTGTTCTTGCCGCACAGAGGAATGGAACCTTCCAGGGTTCTCACTGCTTGTTAATGTCTCCTCCCGCAAGGATTGGGAGAGGGTGGGAGGTTTAGGGTTTGAATCAATTTGTCATCCACTGCCAGTCTCTCGTCATGGGAAACTGTTGAGGTCTAGCCTCATCTTTTGGGGCCTGGCATGCAAATAACAATTAACAAGCCCAGAATGGTCCAGCACGCACAACACAATACAATTGAAGATGAAAGGTGTCGAGGCTCTCTGAACTCATATGGCAAATGAGTGTTTTAGTACAGACGTCCACACTAACACAAACACACACACACACACACACACACACACACACACATGCACCTCTAATACAAAAGACCTAGAGCTGCAGATTAAATGTAGAGCCTTGTACTTGGAAAGCAGACTCTCTACCATTTAACCTCCCCCCAGCCCCACCAAACCACTCATTCTTATAGATTTGTTATGTCCACTTGAAATCAGTCCCACATTATGACCATAGTCTTTCTCACTTGCTGCTCCTTTTTTAATCATATGTGTATGGGTGTTTGCCTGGACTTATGTCTGCATACCATGTTCATATTTAGTGCCCACAGAGGACAGAGGTGGATGCCAGATATCCAAAAACCAGAGTTACATGTGGCTGGAAGACTCCTACTTTGTGGGTGCTGGGAATTGAACCCAGGTCCTCCAGAAGAGCAGCCAGTGCTCTTCACTGCTGAGCCATCTCTCCAGTCCAGGTTGCCCCTACTTTTTCACCCTTGACTAATGATGAATTTGAAGAATCTCATAAGGTTGAACTTGGGGAGGTAAAGGAAACCCTTGATTCAATCCAAACCTGAACTAAAAGCAAGAGAAAAACAGTCCCTGGGTTGTTTCCACTCAGGCCTAACTCTCTGAGAAACAGGAATGGTCAGCTCTAGAAGGGACTGAAAATGCAAGCCAGGTGACCCTTCTATCTGGCAAGTCAGTCCTAACTCCTGCAGGGTGAAGGCACAGGGGCCAGCCTGGACGGTGGGGAGGGCAGGTAGGCAGACATGCATACAAATGCACAAGCACCTGACACAGACACACACAACCCTTTAGAAACAGACAGACATGTGCAGAAGTACGACGTCCTCACAAAGACCCGGAGGCAGCAGTTCAATGCACAAATACATACCCAGAGAGACTAAGACCACACGGGTACATCATCTACTCTCATAGACCCCCTTCTATTATACCTTCAGTAAGCAAACCTAGGTCCTTACCTGAGAGGTCAGAGCCAGGGACAGGAAGGCTGAGGCTCTGTCTCCCCCCAGGGGAGTATTTGTACAAGAGAGGGTGGGGCTGGGTCAGGTCACAAGCTCTGGGAGATTCTAGAATAGAAGGTCCAGGGAATGAAGAGGGATGGGATGATCTCCACCTGGGCAAAGAGCACTAGGAAACAGGATGTGGGTGCGGTGAGGTGGGGCGGGGGTTTTGGGTGGAGTAGATAAGGAGAGTGGGGATCATTCTCAGAGCCATCTGAAGGTCACGTGGACAGGGCCATTAACTCCTCCCAGCTCGCTGGAGAAGAAAACTGATTTTAAGCACATTCTTGCCTTGGATTCCAAGGCCCAGATGAGTTTTTGAATTGCTGCCCAGTCCAGCAAGCTTGTCTGGAAACAGAAATCACACACAGAAAAGAGGGCACTGGGAATAAAGTCAGGACAGGACAGAAAGGGTGAAAAAGTTCGGAACCCAGGCTGCCACCTCGCTCTGCCTGTACCAAGCCCTTTGTAGGCTGCCCGTGTGGCCGCCCCAGCACCTGTATTTGCCAAGATGATTTGCTTTGTGTGCTCCCTCAAGCAGATCAGGAGCCCCTACCTTCTGGGATCCTTTCTTCTAATTTTTCTTATTTCCACTGACCTCTGCATACCTTAGATTCAGGGACACGGTGGCTTCCTCAGTCACTTGGCCATTGACAACTCTCTTAGTATTAGTAATTTGGTAAACGAAAAATTTTTGTTATTCTTTTAAAAGTTTATGTGGTTGGGCAGTGGCGGTGCATGCCTTTAATCTCACTCTTCGGGAGGCAGGCAGGTCTCTGTGAGTTCGAGGCCAGCCTGGTCTACAGAGCAAGCTCCAGGACAGCCAGGGCTACACCGAGAACCCCTCCCTTGAAAAACAAAACAGAACAACTGAAGTTTATGTGTCTAGGTGTCTGGCCTGCAGGTATGACTGTGCACACTGTCTATGCAGTGCTCAGGAAGGTTAGCCAGAATCCCCTGGATTCCGAAGAGTCAGAGCCCCTGGAACTGGAGTTACGCACACTTGTGAGCTGTCATACAGAAGCTGGGAATTGAACCCAGGTCCTCTGGAAGAGCAGCCAGTGCTCTTAACTGTGGGTGCATCTCTCTAGGCCCTTGGTGAACAAATTTTGATAAGTTTGCCTAAGTTAGTTGTTATTGGGTAATAACTGGCTTCTTTTTTTTTTTTGAGGTTTATATTGTATGAATTTTTCCCTTTCTTGTTTCTGTATTTTTAAACATTATTTTCTGAATATGGCTGTGCTCTATCCTGAAATTACAATGCTGCTCAAAACAAGATCCTCCTCAGCCAGGCTACAGAGTGAGAGCCTATCAAAATAAAAATAAAAACAGGCTGGCAATGGTTCGGTTTGGGGAATAGCTGAAGACTGAGACAATCTATAACTTTCCCCATCATGAGTTAATAAGCTAATTGTGGTGCATACATCAAATAACATGAAAGAATAAACAGTTGATACAAACCATACTAGGGCAGCATCTCAAAATAGTTATGTGGAGTGATAGAAGCCACACACAAAGAATGCATACCATATGTTTTTGTCTAGAATAAAGAACCAGAAAACTGATGAGCACAGCTGACCAGTGGGCAATGGAGAGGGGAGAGTGGAGGAGAGACACTGGGGAAGGGCAGGGAGAAGCAAGAGCTGCTGCTAGGACTTTGTAAAGTAAACACAGATCAAAACAGCTTGCACAATTCAAATACGCATAGTTTATGGCATGTCAATTTGACTTCAATTAGAATTGTAAAATAAAGAGTCCCATAGCCATTTTCAGAAAACAAGATGAAAGTATTGAGGAACAGGGTGTGTCTTCCTCATCTCAATGGTGTGGAGGGAGGCTCTGGCTGACCAGGATCTTCTACGGTATCAGGGAGCTCAGATCGGCTCTAGGTGGTATTGTTATTTTACACACACACACACACACACACACACACACACACACACACACACACACACAGTATATATATATATACTATTTGCTTGCATGCATATATATATATATATAATACAAATACCACCTAGAGTTTATATATGTGTAATATATGCCTGTATATAAACTCTAGGTGGTATTGTTATATATGTATTATATAAACTCTAGGTGGTATTGATATTTATATATATTATGGATGCTTTGCCTGCATGTGTGTCTGTACGCCACTTGAATGCCTGGTGCTCTTGGAGGCCAGAAGAGGAAGTTGAATTCCCTGCAACTGGAGTTACACATGGTTATCAGCTGTCATGTGGGTGCTGAGAATTGAACCCTGGCCCTTGGGAGGAGCAGCCCCCTCTAGAAGGCATTACCCTCACTGTTTGGCAGTATTATATTTTGCTTTATGTGTATGAATGTTTTGCTTGCACGCATATAGGGATCTGACACACATGCCTGTTGGATCCCTGGCGTCGGCCGGATTACTAATGGTTGAGTCACTATGTGCGGGCTGGGTGTGAAACCTGGGTCTTTGTCAAGAACAAGTGCTCCTAATCGCTAAGCCATCTCTCCAGCTCCTCATCCTTAGTTCTTCGGAAGGTGGAACTTTAGCTTTTTTGTTTGTTTTTTGAGACAGGGTTTCTCTGTAGCTTTGGAGCCTGTCCTTGTAGACCAGACCGGGCTGGCCTCGAACTCACAGAGATTTGCCTGCCTCTCCCTCCCGAGTGCTGGGAGTAAAGGCGTGCGCCACCACCCCACCTCCCGACTGGAACTTCAGCTTTTGAGACAGGGTCTCAAGTATCCCAGCCTGGCGTGAAACTTGTAACAGAGCAGAGGATAGACTTGATCCCCCTGCCTCCACCTCCTAAGTACTGGGATGCAGGTGTATAGTGTATATCACCACACCCAACCTGTCTTTGGTGTGTGTGTGTGTGTGTGTGTGTGCTTGCGCTGAGACTTAGTCTCTCAAGCTGAGACTGACCTTGAGTTTCCGACCCTCTGCCTCCTGCTCCGGAGTGTTGGAATTACAGGCTTGTACCACCACAGCGGGCTTTATCTTCCCTTCTTTGACAGATTCCAAAACGACCGTGGTTCAGTGGTTAAGATGTTTGCCAGTGTGCTGTCATCCTAATCAGGGACTGCCTGAGTCTAGAGCCTAGAGTCTGGGCTTTTCTTAGGTTGAGCCATCTTCCTTTTCAGGAAGGCGCTTCTAAAAAAAAAAAAAGAAAAAAAAACAACACTCCAGCCTGCTTTGGAAACGTCTGTGCAGAGGACTTTGGTTTATGAGTAGGCGGGGAGCTATGACTCTGCTTTGTGTACAATCGTTGCCATTCTAAGGCGAGAGAGCCAGGGCAGAGGCAGCAGACAGGCAGAGCCCCAAAAGAGGTTTGCAAAGGTGTGGTCCCTGCAAACTCCCACGTTCTAGTCCACACTGAGCAGATGGTACTTCCTATGCCCGCCACCCCCTGTGTTTACCAGCCCCCCTCTTTCAGGAATCTTCCTGTTCTCTTTAAGGGACACTGCTACTACGTCTTCTTCGCTGCCAGCCTTGGGCAGGAGGCTGAAAAGAGAGCTCCCTCCGTGTCCTCATAAACCTCCCCAGGAAGGAGGGGGGAGCAGCGCTCTGGGCTCCAGGTTTGGGGCCTCTGCTCCTGCTTTCTCTGGAGTCAAGCTCTAAGCCCCTGGTCCAGAGTAGGGCAGGACAAAGTAGAGATGCTGAGGGCTTTCAGAGAGGAGCTAGACTTTGTCTTGATGAGATGGATGGAGAAGGTAAGACACTGTGGGTAGACTGGGGCCTGAGACCTTCAGGCTGCCAGAGTAGTGGTGGGCACGTTGACGCATCCACCGCAGAGTGAGCTTTGCTTCTTGCTCTCCACAGTCCTAAGGTTTTGGAGGCCAGCAGAGCCCGCGTCACATGTGTGTCCCCTCTACCCTTCAGCCCTGTGCCTCACAGAGAGTAAATGCTTCCAAAGTGCTTGGCTTAAGGCTTGGTTGACAGAGGCAACTTCCTGCCCTGGTGGAGGGTGAGGAGGGCATATCTGTGGTGAGAAGCTGGAAGCAGGATCAGGATCAGGAAAGAGAGATGCTAGGGAGTCTCCTGGGTCAATGTGGGGCGGGCAGCACATGGGGTCTTTGGGCTGATAGGGACACACAATAGTCTCCCAAAGCAGGACACTAGCCCTCTCTGTGACCTTCCAGTATCTGTCAGGAGGAGTAGCCAGGCCTCTCTGCTCCCTGGCCTGCCCAGCAGGCTGATGCCTTGGTTTGGTGGCCATGTTGACAAAGGTGGCCCACCCTGGGCATGGGCTGGAGAAAGCGCTGAAGGGCAGTTAGCTTCGATGATTCAGGAAGTGCCACAGAGATATTCATTCGGGTCACTGACCTTGATCTCCGCAGAGATGCCAATAGCACCAGCTCTGACTCCTCCACAGATTTCAAAACTTGAGGAGATCGAATGACGTCACAGGTGTGGGGCTCAGCAGGCATAAGCCGTGGTGCAATGAGTTTCTGCTTCAGTGAACGCGAGCATCCCTGACCTGTTGGACTCTCTAATGCAGCACGCCTCCCCTCGCTTCACACTGGGCATCTCCTGCTGGACACACTATCACCTCCGGCTCTTGCATCCTTCAGAACGTTGCATGGTTGCTCCTGAGGGACACCTGGCTGTCCCCATCTCCTTTGTTGGGGCATTCAGGAGAATGAATGTATATTCTTAGCAGAGAACTCTTTACTAAAAGATACGTGCAAACAGAGACAATTAGTCACCCTGTCTCTCCCTCTACCCTTCAGGTTATCAACTGCTCAGGACTGGTCCTTGTACTCTGAGGTCTCCATTCCAGGCCTAGGAGTCAGAACAATCTTTCATGTGACGGGAATGTCCACAGTAGGAGTGGGTAGAGGTGGAAGGTCATGCAGAAAAGGAATGTGCTTAGAGTTACCATCTCTTTCCACCTGGAGTGTGGCCCATTTAGTAGCCGGGCCTAATACAACCTGCCCTTGCCTGTCCTCTTCTTCAACATTTCCCCACCGGTGACCTCTAAGGACCCAGCCCCCACAAAGCAGAGCCATTCCTAAGGACGGGCATGGGAGCTTGGGACAGCCTGCTAGGATCTGCAGGCAGATAAAGGACGAGGTCTGCTTCCAGAGGTCCCAGTGCTGGTATGCAGAGAAGGCATAGTCTGGGGCCTGGAAGGGGAGCTGACACCGAGGCTCTCCCAGTAGGGGTGGTGGTGCAGAAGCTGGGCTTTGATCTGTTGAGCAGGAGACAGGAAAGGAGGTCCCAAAAGGACCCTCAGGATGGCCCTAGTATTTTACAAATGCTTTAAATAATTGCAATGTGCTCCCGTCCCTGACAGGGCGAGGCAGCCTTGGACACTCCTTAAAGGACACTGAGCAGCTGACTGGCATGAAGGTATCTGGCCCAAGAAGAAAACTGAACCTTACTCTGGGCCACACGGTTTTCCTAATATGGATGTTGCTAGGTATTTAAATGTTATCATCATATGACTCACTGAGGGGGATAGCCATCTCATTTTATAGAAGTGGAAAGATAAGGGACCGGAATCCGCTATCCCATCTGCCTCTTCCTAGACCAAGGCCGAGGAGTAGGGCAAAGGCCCTAGTACTAGACCTGATCAACCAGCCATCCACGGGACAGCCCCTTGGGAGTGTGTGTGTGTGTGTGGGGGGAGCTGAGCATCCCTGCTTCCGTGGTGGACTTCTTAGGCTTTTTCTCCTGGAGAGATCTCCCTGTTTACCCCCAGAGAGAAGCTTGGACTTACAACCATCTTCAGCTGTGTTTTTCCAGATGCCACCAATAAGGGTCACATGATGTAGGACCTGAAGGTGTGGCTGCCACTTGAGTTGGCAGGTGGCCTGGGAAGGTGGGGAGCTACCACAGAGCAATGATCCAAGCCCAAGCAAGGCCACCCCACCCAAGCCTAGCAGGAGAAAGCGAGAGTAGAGAGAGAAGTCTCCATCAATCTAGCTTTGGTGGGGTGGCTGTGGAAAGCGGCAAGGAGGCCCGCCTAGGACGGCAAATCCACCGCCCTGGCTGCTTGTTTTGTCTGCGGCGGAACAGGCGCGACATCCCAAGAAGGAACACCTCTCTGGGCCTGCTTCCTCCTCAGTAAAATAAAGCTTCTACCACGGGGTAGTCATCTAGTCGGATGAAGCTGGAAAGTGAGGTTGAGAGATGATAGCGAGAAAGGGGGCCCCTCCCCCCAACCATAGCTAAGCTTTTGGGATGCTTCTGCCCCCTAGTGGTGACTCAGAGTAAAAGACCTGTGTTTGGGGATACTGGCCTGGAAATCCTGCCTCCAAGGCCAACTTCCTGTGCCCTCCACCCGGGATTCTTTGCCACTCAACTGCCCTCTTCAGTTTGTGTGTGTTCTGAGTGGCCAGAAAGGCAGTCACAGCCTGTGCACAGGGCACCCACGGTGACATAAAGTGTAGGGCAGGCTCTTTCCATCCTCCTCCTGCAGCAATGAGGTTCTGCTGTCTGGGGGACCCCGCACCGGGCCCTGGAGAATCTCAGGGCATCCGGCATACCACTCTCGGCTCTCAGCCTCTGTCCCGTGTGAGAGCAGACAGGCAGACGGTGGGCTGTGGAGAAACTGGCAAAAGAAGGTGGGGGCTGCTCAAGAGCGTGACAGACTGTGTGACTCTCGGAAACACGCGGTCAGCAACTGTGGGTTCGGTCTTGACTGCAGGTTTTGTTCAGGGTATATGATCCTTCCGCCTGACGGCTGGGAAAATTTGGCTTCTACATTCAGGATATCTTCCTGCAGTCTTTCAAGAGGGCTGGGTCACTCTCTCTTCTGGGTGGCCAGGTTTCTACCTACGCCTCCTGACCAGAGTCAGGACTGGGAGCTGAGATGGACAAAGACCTTGCCTTATCTCTGTAGTCTATCCACATCCCTCCTCCCTACACCTGGTCAGGGGACTAAAATTCTAAAGAGGGTGGACAACCTTAGGTCTCTTTCCTTCTCGCACTGGGCTCTGGGGACTTCCTCGCTGAAGGAAGCATGGCGGGGGCTCGCAACTTCCGGAGACGGGTGGGGTAAGGCTGAGCTCAGCTGGATTTGTGGGGCAGGGCGCAGAGAAGGTGGGAGAAATGTGTGCCTGCGAGCACATGCATGCGAGTGTGCGTGTGCGTGCGTGTGCGTGTGTGTGTGTGTGTGTGTGTAGACAAAAGGGGGAAGGAGACAGAGAGGATCTAGGAGCTCGGTGCGTCACCGTTGCTGGGAAAGGACACAGTCTGACTCAGTGGGAACATCCGGCAGGAAGGGAGGAGGGTACACAGTAGCATTTGCAAGCAGGACTGGAACTGGGAGCTGCGCTGCGGAGATGGGGTGTGGGGCCAGGGGGGAAAGCCTGGACAGCAGAGGGGCTGAGGATGGTGGCAAGAAAACACAGAGACAGGAGACAATGGTGAGGGAAAAGAGCTGAGCTGGTCAGTCAGGGACCTCATTCAAGGCCTATGTCCTCATAAGTACTGAAGCTGACCTAGGCACCCCTGGGCTGAGACTGGCCTCGGCTGTGCGAGGAATGCTAGGGAAGGAGCCCGTGTTCTTTCTGGGGATCTGGGGGTCTGGAAAGGTCCTCCCTGGAGTACAAGGCAGAGAAGGGTCCTGACTGCTCCTGAGTGGAAATGTTAGGGACCCCAGAGAAAGGCCCATCTCAGCCTTGGTAAGGGGCTGGTGACCCAGAGAGTTAGGCCTCCAGGAATGGTCGTGCTCGGAGTGCGGAGAAACCATGTTCAACCTCAGGGACCAGATGACGGAGAGAGGCTTTTGAGGTCTGTGATGGTGTGTGCCGGCCTGGGGAAGAGGGTTCTTCACTCTTGGCTAATGACTTAAACCTCTGCTGATTGGACAACCAGTAGGAGAGCAGAGGAATGCCTGAGGTGGGGCCCTCAGGGCATGGAGCCTGCATCCCTTGCCTTTTCTCCTACCAGGAGGGTGAAGGCCTCTGCGGGCCACCCATTCTGCTGCAGGCAAATACAGGCAGGGGTCTTCCAGGGGCTCAGGACCACAGGTTAAGGTGGGCCCTGGGTGCCCAGGCCTCCTGTGCAGGGACACGGAGGCAGGGCAGGGAGAGGTGTTAGACAAGACCAGCCGGCTGCTGGTGCCCTGGCCCTCGCCCTCTGAGAGTGGAAGGGTGGGGGTGGCGGCTGGCCAGGCATTCCTGGCCGGGAGCCCAGAGCACTCTCTGGTAATCACAACATGATCTCTTGTGCTGAGCAGAGAAGCTGAAGCCGGCAGGGAGAGGCCGACAGGCCCGGCTCTGGTGGCTCCAGCTTCCCTCCAGCTCTGGCTACCCGGGCTGCTTTGGAATCCTCTCAGTGACTGCTATTTCCATGAACTTGGCTGTGAGTGGCACCTTGTCTTGGGCAGAGGGCTTCTGGGGGATGGGAGGGGGCTGAACTACTAAGCAGCCACAGTCTGGAGACAGCTGGTGACAGCTGGGCCTGGGAGGAAGAAGGCCACGATGAGGCAGGTGGTGGGCTGGGGACGTCACTGGGCAGAACACAGACCCCGCAGCCAGACAGAGCAGGACCTCAGATCTGGACATGGAGATGTGGCTTTCCCCGAGCAGCTCCCAGCTGGAGCTGCCATGGACCCGCTACTCTCCTGCTCACCAGTCAGCAGCTCCGACCTGGAGGGCTGGCTGGGCCTGCGTGAGCAGCTCTCTCCTGCAGACTGCACACAGACTGTGGGGGTCCAGTGCCCAGGAGGCCAGAACCAAGCTGAGACCTGTGTTTGTGTGTGTGTGTGTGGTTCTAGATTTGGGAGGCAAAGAGTTCCCCCCACCCCCTCGACCTCCTGAATCCCCTGGCAGCTTCCCAGTCACGGCGGGTTCTGCTGCCAGAGCCATTTTTAACTCCCATTCCAGGCTGTGCTCACAGCAGAACTCCCTGGGGAGCCAGGGGGAGGGGCAGCCTGCTGATGGGAGCAAAGGCCCTGGGTATAGAGCCCTGACCTGAGCCCCCCCAGGAGGCAGACTGGCAGATAGGCCTCACTGGGATGGGGCTTGGGGTCATACATCTTCCTAGAGAAGCCCCTTTACCTTCTGTGTGCCTTAACGTGGGAACATGGCCTGTTCTTTGAGCGGGAATGTAGAAGTTAGGTCATTGGTGAGCTTGGGTTCCTTGTCTTCTGCAGGGACCTCACAGAGCTGAGTCCACAATGCGCAGGCACGAGGACAAAGACGCCGAGCTGGACCGCAGGATAGCTGCCCTGCGCAAGAAGAACCAGGCCTTACTGCGTAGGTATCAGGTGAGTGGGTTGTAGTGGCAGAGAGGACTCCCGTCCCTGAGTGCCCTCAAAGCCTGTTCATGCAGCAGGTTCTTTCTGAGACATCTAGACCATGTCTCCAGGCCCTAACCCAGGGTCTGGGTGGATCGTTCCTCTCAGAGGCATGGTCAGAGTCTCGGGCACTGGTGAGGCCGGTGCCTCTGCCCCCTGGTGCCCCACTGGTGTTTCTCTGTGTAGGCCTGTCTGTGTGTCTGTGAGCCTGGGGGGCGTGGCCTTGCTGATCCCAGGCCCCCCCACAGGAGATCGAGGAAGATCGTCGCCAGGCAGAGCAGGGGGGCATGGCTGTGACCACACCAGGGCTCTTCCAACCTGACAGCCTCACAGTGACCATCAGCCAGGTTCCTGGTGTAAGTTCACCCTGGAGAGTGGCAGAGTTAAGGCATGATTCCGTTCCTGGGCTGTTACCACTACCCCACTTTCTCCTGTTTGCCTTTCTGGGTGTCCCCCCAGCAACAAGCCTCCTTAACAACCAAGTCTTGCTATGCTCCCACAAAGGACGGCAGATGAAAGACCACCAAACAGAGGCTCTCTACAGCCTTTTCCAGCCCCATGACTTTATACACAAGCCATAAAGCACAGTCTTCACCCTACCCCAGCCCCTGAGGCTAAAACCTCGCTGAAAGCAGAGGACAGAAAAATCTAGGCTAAAAGTAAAGGAATCCATGCCTTAGAGATAAGGCTGTATCGTCTGTGCGCTCTGGGTTTCTCGACTTGGAGATGACAAGTCCTCATGGCATCTTGGGTCCCTGGGTTGGCCCTGAGCTTTGGATAGCTAACGCCATTGGCACGCGGACTCCGGAAAGGTCAAGTTTCTCCACAGGCATTCCAGAGAGGGCCAGGGCTAGAACCCAAACCTCGGAACCCCTTGCCCAGCACCTAGCACCCAGCACCTGGCCCTGCCTAGGACTACCCACGTGACCTGAGGACACAGGTGTCTCACTCTGCAGGAGAAGAGGGTGGTCAGCAGGAACTGGGCCAGGGTGCCCCCTGGAAGGATTGATGCGCTGACAGATGACGATGCTGCCGCTGCGACGGGCACTTTCTGCATGGGGGACCGGGTGGAACTAGCTGTCACCATGGAAAACAAAGCCAGGGTGAGCATTGGTGCTTCCAGACCCCGTGTGGGCAGTCTCCTCCCCCTTGGCTCAGACTTGACATCCATCTACACCCTCCACAGGCCAAACGGATCGTGAGTGAAAAACCCACCACCCAAGCAAGGACCCCAAGGGCGAAGGGGACATCTGGAGGAGGCCGGGGCCAGAGCTCTCCCCTGCAGATGGGTTTCAGCCCAGATTCAGCAGGGAAGGTACATTTTCAAGAAGGGATAGGAGACACAAATTGGCAATCCCCGTTGGGAGGAGGCAGAGAAACAAAGTCAGATATGTCCCTTGCCTGGGGGAGCCTGGCCTAGGCACCACCTTCGAGAATTCTCACCCTCTTCCCCTTCTCTGACTTATATTCACTTTGGGTGCACCTTGCTGTGAGAAATCGTTTAAGCCAGCGCTGTGATTCGGCCATGAATAGACCCATCACTCAACCAACGTTATCCTAAGTGTCAGTGAGATGTGTAGGCGACTGGCTATGTGCCAGCTGTGACCTCTAGGTGGCAGCAGCCCCATGTAATTGTTCTTGCTCACAGCCTCTGGGTGCCCCTCCTATCTAGGGGCCAGTCTACCCACACCAACAACTAAGAAAGGAGACACCGCCTTTTACAGATAAGGAAGTGATGCATACAGAGGTTAAGTTACTGGTCCCAAATTGACAGCTAACAAGTGTTCAGATGCAAACAACCCATAGCAAGTACAGCATGCTAGAGACAAGGCAAACCTAATCACATACTGGGATGTGGAGACCCTGAGAGAGGAAGGGCTTAGCGGACTCTCTGGAGCTCCACTTGAATCATCTCCTTTCTTCTCCCGCACAAGCCTAAGTGTCTTTCCTTTGCAGGGCGGTCTGGAGCCCCAGAGTCCAGGCGTGTCCCCAGGCCCACCTCCCCATCAGCCTGTGGGACTGCCCCCACAAGCCAACTGGGACTACAAGCACTGGAAGCAAGAGCGAGAACAGATTGACCTGGCCCATCTTACCTGGCACAAAAATGCACAGGGTGACTGGAGCCGCCCGTGGGACCTGGATAAAGCCAAGTCCATGTGGGTGGTATGGCTGAGTAGCTTTCTGAGACATTGTGATTGTGGGACCTGGGTAGGGCTAACTGTGGGTGCCTCTTGGAGGGAGAGGACCTGCCTTGGACTCCTGGTCAGACCCTAGGCTCAGGGTTCTGTGTGCCCCCTTTCTTGGGTCCACCACCCTTGTGCCCTGAGGTTAGGGGATGCAGTGTCAGGGTGGAGGCTGATGCAGCCTCTGTTCACATTGGCACCTCCTCTGTATAACACAGGCCACAGAACTGCAGCAAGCCTAGAGATAAGGACTGGACCCCAGGCAGAAAGGGTGAGCCAATACCCACCTCGTGTCCTGTGCCTTGTTTGTCTTTTGGGACATTCTCAGCCCAGGCTGGCCCAGAACTCACGACCCTCCTCTCTCATCTAGGATCCCACTCTCCTCTCTTTTCTGTCTCATCAAAGATGAAAGGAAACACGGAAAAATATCTTCCTTTCCTTCCTTCCTTTCCCGTATTGTTCCATCTCTCTTGAGTCCTCTGAGCCACAGCTCAGTTTGGATTCTGTGGGAGCTGACCTGGGTCTTTCCAGACACTGGTCCTTGTGGGGTAAAAGTGTGAGTGGAGCCGGGCGGTGGTGGCGCATGCCTTTAAGTCCAGCACTTGGGAGGCAGAGACAGGCAGAGCTCAGTGAGTTCGAAGCCAGCCTGGTCTACCAAGCCAGTTCCAGGACAACCAGACTGTTACACAGGGAAACCCTATCTCAAAAAACAAACAAACAAACAAACAACAACAACAACAAAACCCCAAAACACCAATAAGTCCAAGTGGTCCTCCCTGGCCTGCTGTGGAAACTGTCCTGTGGACTTCTGGTGTCTTCCTGCCTCGTATGTAGAACCTGGGGGCTAACAAGCTGGCCAAGTCTCATAGCTGGGGAGTGGAAAAACAGCCCAGGACTGCAGGCCTGGCCAGGCTTTTCCGGGGAGGCGGCTCAGGCTTTGGAGGAAGTAGAACTAGCAGAATTACTACTGGTTGCGTCTTGGTACTAGAGAACTGCTGTCTCTTTTTGACCCTTTGACACCCCATCCCCATTTCCTTTGTCTCTCTTTAGGTCCTAGGACCCACCAGAAGCTACAGCCCCCACCACCATCCATGGATGGAAAGCGTGAGTTGGGAGAAGAAAAGGAGCAGGGTTGCTTTAGCTGGTGAAGGCAGTGGCTGCAGCCGTCTGCCCTTAATGTCTTGCAGGTCGGGGTGAACAATCTGGAAGACCCTCAGTGACACCCACCATTGGCAGCAAAGCCCAGGGGAAGGAGAGGCTGACTGGCAGAGCCCGAAGGTAACAAGAGACAGGGGACAAAAATCAAGGCAGGCATTTAGGTGTCCTCATTTCCTGGACTGGCCCAGGTCCCTCCACTTCATCCCCAGGGCTCCTGCTTCCTGGCTTCTTGCTGCCTGTTAACAGGTTAATGAGATACCGAGAAAGGCCACCAGCATAGGTGGTGTTGGTGAGAGCCTGGTGCCCAGAGACTGTGGTAATTACAACAGCTCGCTTCCTCTGGGGAGTGAGGTGCGCCTTTCCCAGGCGGAGCACGCAGGGACATGCCTGGAGTCCCTATGGATCTCATGGTGCAACAGGCTTGATCATAAACAGCAGCTGGGGACCCAGGGTGGATGCTCAGAGGAAATGGTTAGGTTTGAGAACCAAGATAGTCTGGGGAGGAAGCATCCCGGAGTCTCATTGTGGTTCTGGCCCTACTCTGAAACCTCTGGGCTTTAGCTTCTCTTTGGGGTTAGGAAGGGGGTTACCTGAAGCAAGATAGAGCCTGGCCCAGGACCCGCCTGGCACAGGGCCCGCCTGGCACAGGAACTGCCACTTGCTGTGTTTCTACAGGTGTGGCCTGAAAGAAGACGAGAAGCTGCAGAGCCAGGAGGTGGGTACTTAGGCATAGGATAGGGCAGTGTGGGGATGGGAGCCCCAAATTTACTAGTCAGCTGGGCTCTTCTTTTGCTTCAGGGAAGTCAGAACACCACGAAGACTCCCAGTACAGAGGAAGAGCGTGAACAGGAGCAGAATGAAATGGAACCAGGCAGACAGGAGATCATATCTGCCATCAGTCCAGCTCTGGCCTCCCCAGAGGGGTTAAAAGAGGAGTCAGGAACCTCTACTTCAGTCAGTGTGGCCCTAGCCACCCCACAAAATTCTGATTTGGCTCCCCTTGACCTCTCTCTAGGAGGAGCTAGCAGCCCCAAGCCTGAAAAAAGTACATGTGGACTCAGTACAAAGTGTAGGGTTCCAGAAAGTCCAGTACCACGGCCAAATGGTTCTGAGCAGCAGACCCTGGCATGGAATGACCACCAGTCTGGGTTGGCAGGCTGCATTTATACTGAGCCAGTGAAAGAAGCAGAGGCCTCAGAGTCCAAAGAGGACCAGGCAGGTAAAGCTGGGGCCCAGCAGAACCTGGCACCGAGAAGCAGGCCCCCCAGAGGAACTGGCCAAAGGGCAAGAGGCACAAGCAGAAGAACCAGGGCAGGAGGCCCTGGCCCTGCAGGAAGCTGCTGAGCAAAGCTCATGGGAGTTGGGGAGCCAGGCTGTGGAGGAGAGAGCTCAGTCAAGAACCTTCTGTGGGACAGGGGTCTGGCTGCTGGTGGCTTGTACCTTTGTGGTCGAGCAGTGTGGCAAAATTCCGTGTGAGGGCCTCCTATGCACATCTCTCTACACAAGTGGGGTTTTACATATGGGCAAGGACCCTGGCACATTTGCCACGCTGGGCTCTCTTGTCCAAGGATGGTATCCCTGGCCTGGGCCTACTGCTACCTACGATAGGGCCCTTCCCACAAAGCAAGAGTTGGTAGTACCCCAGAATGTGGGTCTCCTGGCTCCTTGTCATTCCACATTGCCAGGTCTCCCTGCCCAGTCAGAGCCTTCAGGTTCCTCAGCTTTAGGTAGTCTCAGTGCTGGTGTGGCCAGCCCAGCCCCTTTCTGATACCCATGCCTTGCATCCAGGTGACTCACAGTCCTGGCCTTCCAAGACGGCCAAACTGGGATTTCAACAATTGCCCAAGGCCCATAGAAAGTGGGTTGGGGCTCATGGCTGTCAGGAACAAGGTTGGAGCGGAAGGCTTCTTGGGGGAAGGGAGGCATCGGAGGGCCTCTTCTTTGATCTGGGCTAGGCTTCTCTTGTCCGTGGCCACAGGTGAATGGAAGAGTTCACTGGCAGGTACTGAGTCTGCCTCTTCTATATCCAGATCAGACATCGTGGGCGCCCTGAATGGACCCTGCAGACAGGGCCATTTCCTGACCTTCCTTCCTTCCCTTTCCCCTTCCTTCCTTCCTTCCTTCCTTCCTTCCTTCCTTCCTTCCTTCCTTCCTTCCTTCCTTCCTTCCTTCCGCATTTCCCCTCACCAGGGCGGTGCAGAAGCCAGCACATAGGCGGAGACAGAGGAATAGCAACCTCAGCTCAGTACGACACCACACGGGGATGTGTTGTTCTCGCTCCGTCTCCATCCAGGCCCCTCCCACGGGGCCCACGTCTGGTGAATTATCCAGACTCTGCACAAGCTGTGGCTTCCTTTCAATACAACAAACATTTCCCGAGCATCTTCTCCCAGCGATCCAGTCAGTGGGCGAGGGGGACTCTGCCAGCAGGAGGGAGGGAGGAAGAAGCTCAGTCATCGACAGCTCCAGTCTGAATGGCAAGTGCTGTTCTCCTCTGTGGATGCCTGGCAGCCTTGGGTATGACGAGGGTGGCAGCCTGAAGAGAGCCACCCACCTTTGCTTCCCTCTTTTGATATGGTCTGTGCCCTTGCTCCCAGGCCCTCATCTGGATAGCACCATGAAGCCCCTCCCCTTTCTTCTCTACAGGGTGTGTGTGTGTGTGTGTGTGTGTGTGTGGTGGGGGTCTCACAACAATCCTCTGAAACTCTAGAGAAAGCCCACACCATCTCCATCTTTACACGTGTGACCTGAAACCTGGGCTCCAGCCTTGGCCTTCCTTCCTGGCTCTTGGGTCTATTGCCTCTACTCAGGCAGCGTGAATCTTCAAGCAGGTCATGTTGTTTAGAGACTTCTCGCACTCTCGTGTGCAGGTTGAACCCAGTGGGTCTGGGGAAGGTCTGGGTGTTTGCTTTTCTAGTTAAGTACCAAGTGAGGGAGGCATGGCTGCTCTTTTTGGCCTGAAGCACCCTTTGAGGAGTCGCATTCTGGAGTGGAGTGTGTGAAGGATTCAGGTTAGAGCAAAGTCTAGACTCTAAGGCCAGTTGCTGGCTATGCAGGAACTAGGGGAGTGCTGGCCCTGCCAAGTAGAAGAGGCTTACTGGCTTCTGAGGCTCCTGCAGAAGAGCCTTTGGGCAGTGGGTAATGGAGTCTGCTCTACAGTGGATGAAAAGGAAGCCGACTAGGGAGGGATGCGACAGGATGAAGCGGGCAGGAGGGTCAGCGGAAGTTTGGAAAGGCAGAAAAACATTCTTGTACATGTGAGACATGCCTGGGCCAGAATGAAGGATCCAAATTCAAGTTTTTATCCTGCCGTGCAGTCTCAAGTCTAGGTCTTTGGAGTGTGACACGGACCCTGGGGCTCATGACTCCTAAGAGATGGGACTGGAACAGAACAGGTTCAGGCAGAGTTCTTGAATTCAGATACTGCAAAGAAATGATGGTGATCAAGAGTTTTAATTCTTGGCTAGGGGTGCAGGTTGGGAGAGTTCATTCTCAGCATACGTGAGGCCCTAGGTTCAATCTCTAGGATTCCCAAGACAGCGAGCGAGCAAGCGAGAGAGAGAGAGAGAGAGAGAGAGAGAGAGAGAGAGAGAGATCACAATTTGCCCCCCATTGGATGCTGCCAATTGTACAATGTGCTTCATTAAACCACACAGAGCAGGACATGTCTGACCACCGGCTGAGGATGTAAACATCTGGCAGGGTTCTAGCTCAGTCCTTACAAAGGGACCTAAGCAGGAGAAAGAGCTGGAAGGAGGACTGAGGGCATGGGGCTTTTCTTCATGGGCAACAGCCATTAAGTAGATGACTGCGGGAAGCCGTCCTAGGAACTGGAGAGAACAGAAGCCGACAGAGGGCATCTTCATTACCAAAGTCAGCAGTGCCAGCAATAACACCAAGCTTTCCCTGGGAAAGGGAAGCTCTTCTCCAAGATAAGATAAGATAAGATAAGATAAGGGTGTCACCTCTCAGCTCTCTGGGTGTGGCCAGCCTGCTCTGTGACGGAGTCAACTCTGAACAGGAGAAATCCCTGTCAGTTATTCCTCTTGAGGCTGCAAAGAGCTCGTTGAGGTGACTCTTCCTGGTGGCTTTGTTGAAAGGTCTGACCCGGAGCTTTCCCTTAGGAAGCCCTCTTCTCTCCAACGACCAGACAAGACTACTTTTCAAAAGTAGGAGTCTTCATTAAACCCAGCTCTGGGGAACCAGATGCACGGCTGGAAGGAGCCAAGCGAGGAAGGTCCCCAGGGGGACCCTGGAGGGAGAGGACACAGATCACATGCAGAAACCTTGAAACAAAGAAGGCGGGAAGGAAATGGAGATGATGCTGTAAGAAAGGTGTGTGTTTTGATCCCAGACCCTGTAGTAGAGCAGAACATACTTTGGAGTCTGAGACTCTAAATATGAACCCTGGACCCCCCATCCACCTTGGTCAACTTGAACCTCTAGAAGCTTCAGTTTCCCCATTTGCACAATGAGGCTTGCGGCAGGACCTCGAAGGGGTTGCTGAGAAAGCTGGCCTGTGCAAACTATGCCTGCACTCAGTAGACTGTGGGAAGAGGAGCCAGCACACAGAGTATGTTAATAAACGAGGTGGACATTTGATGTCTGCTTGTGTTCTGTCGTCTTTTTTTTTTTTTTTTTTTACTTTCCTTTCACTGGGGATCAGTCTCTCTCGGAGAGGATGGCAGTTTTTATTATTTTCCTCCAGAAGCCCACCCGCTAGGGAGCTTCCTCGGAGTCTCCCAGAAGCAAGTTCTGCCACCCAAAGGAGCAAATGACTGATTTTCTTATGGCCAACCTCAGCTATTTAAAACAACGTACAAGTTAGGAAGATCTGACCACTAGTTAACTCCAGCCCCAGTCCCACCCTCAGGAATGAGAATTATAGGAGAAGATGACACTGGGCCTTAAAAACACCAAGTAATGGAAAACTTTTTCATATGGACTGTCTTTTCTGGGAGTAGGGGTTGCCAAGGGAAGCGAGGAAAACAAAGGCACGGCCATTTCACACCGTCATGTATCGGTGTCCTCCAGCATCTCCTTCCGAGTCGGAGTTATCTGGGCTACAGCGGAAGGACAGATATGGTGACCGCAGCTTCCCCACACAGGCAAAAATACAGGGCTGGGAACGGGGAAGAGGAGAGCCAGCAGGGTCCAGACTGTGGCTGCTTTCTCTCAAGTCTGCTGCGCCTACGTCACAGCTCTCATTACCATCCACTTGACGCCAGGGAGGTGAAATAGTGCAGACCTGGCACCAGAAAGAACAAGTGTGGCATCCACGGCTCCTTTTAAGGCCTGGCTGGAGCAGCAGCCGGCCCCAGGGCAGGAGGTGAGGGAGGTGAGCAGGAACACCAGCACCTTGGAGGCCGAGGGAGGAGACTACAGCCTACCTCCATCTTAACAAGCTCTCCAGGGCAAACTGTCAAAAATAATGGACGGCGTAAGCTTCTCCCTTCTTACAGACTCTGGGGACATAGCGTTTCCTCTCCCTCAAGCAGGGCAGCTGGCTCCAATGAAGCAAAAGAGTCAAAAATCCCACTGATGACCAGCTAGCAAAACAGAAAGGTTACCGAATCAGAGGGAAAGGCTGGGCCCTGGGGGGGGGGGGGGGGGGCTCTCCAACTCCAGTGTGCATTGGAATCACCTGGAAAGCTGGGTTGGCTTTTCTTGTTTTTGAGTCTTGTTTTTTGTTTTATTTATTTATTTACTTTTGGTTTTTCACAATAGTGTTTCTCTGTAGCCCAGGCCCAGGCCCTCTTGGAACTCACTCTGAAGATCAGGCTGACTTCAAACTCGGGTATCTGCCTGCCTCTGCTGGGATTAAAGGCATGCACCAACACCACCTGGCAACACCACCTGGCTGGAAAGCTGGTTTTTAAACAAAAGTCCTGCCTCTGCTTCCTGAGACAGTCGCTCAGCTGATCTGGAACGTGGCTTACAGTGCCACAGCTCTCCCAGTTTCTCAGGGGATGCTGACCTCTTGGTCTGGGGTGTCATCTTTGCTGGCCTCCCCTTCACATTTCCTTCCGTTTTTCTACTGCAGAAATGGATATGCCCTTGAAAATATATTACCTCCTGTGTTATGTACCATCCGTTTATTCCCAAGGCCTCATTTGCTCTTAGGATATCCCATTTGGTTGGCAGAAGAGGCCAAGGCCTTTTCCAAAGCTACCGATGAACTGTGAAGTTTCTTAACTTCCTGTTTGGGGGTAACTTCTGAGAACACACTGCCTCCCACCAGGGTTCTGGTCATGCCATGAGCTCACTAGACCTCACAGATGGGCTCCTGTAACTTTTTAAAATATATATATAATTTATGTTGTATGCATATGGTTGTTCTGCCTGTGTGCATGTCTGTGCACTACATTCGTGACTGGTGCCTGTGGAGGCCATAAGAGGGTGGGGGACCCCAGGAAATGGAGTGACTGACAGTTGTCAGTCACCACATGGGTGCTGTGAATGGAACCTGGGACCTCTGGAAGAGCTGCAAGCCCTCTAAACTGCTGAGCCATCTCTCCAGCCCTGCTTCTGTAACTGACACATCCCAGCAGGTACCTAAGGGACAGGTGGCTTCTAGGACACAGGGGACAATCTTTTTTTTTTTTTGTTTTTTTTCGATACAAGGTTTCTCTGTGGTTTTGGAGCCTGTCCTGGAACTAGCTCTTGTAGACCAGACTGGTCTTGAACTCACAGAAATCCACTTGCCTCTGCCTCCCGAGTGCTGGGATTAAAGGCATGCGCCACCACCGCCCAGCTTACAGGGGACAATCTTATCTAATGGCTGTGAACACTGAGGGAGTAGAAGAAGAAGAAGGTATATTTTAAAAGAAATCATTTCTGAGGAACACAGTTGCTTTTTTTTTTTTGACAAGTTTGTTTTGAGAGTTTTGAAGTTCACTTGGCATACTCTGGGCTTTTGATAAATACTAAATTAATGGTAATGGTTTGTGGAAAATATTCCTGAGGATATTAAACAGAATCTTGCTGCCGGAATAAAAACTAATGAGTGAAATTAGGAAAATGGGGCTGTCTAGGCAATAGAGCATGACGGCCACGGGCAAGAAGTGTGTGGTAATTTTCTGGTTCCTTTCTTGTAGCTTAATAAATGCTTTCAGAACTGAACAGAACCACAAGAACCAGCTCAGCGAGGGCGCTTATGACTGACCAGGTGACTCCTGTATGAGGACCACTGGGGGCTGGGTTGGTGGTGACAGTGGACATCCTAATGGCGTTGGGTGTGTGGCAAAGGCAGGCTTTGTTTGTTTATTTATTTTTTTGACCAGCTGTTGGAGGGAACAAAAATCGTAACACAGGCTCTCTGCAGCAGAAAACCACAGGCTATGTCTGTGAGGGAAACAGATGTGACCAAAAAACTGTCAACAGTGCAGCTATTTTTGTAGCTCTACATTAAGGCTGGGACAGAGAGGACAGTGAATGGGTCACAAAGCCATGCTGCAGCCGTATGGATGACAGCATGGACTTCTGGTTCCCGGACAGAACTGGGGAGTCAAACCCAAGCCTATCAATACGGACGGAAGGAACCTTTCAACCAGGTCAGGGCAGCTATAGCTTGAATAAGACTATGGCTTTGGTGCAGGTTCCGTAAGTGGACCATGAGAGGAGCACCATGACGACCTGCCGTTACCTCCATCACGGTGACCGCCCAGGTGATCAACAGTCTCTGAGGACTTGGTGCTCTGTGCCAGGCTCTGAGTTGGCACCGGCCATGAGAAATGAGCAAAGCCACCGCAGCCCTCTCCCCTCCCAGAGGGAGGCCGATTAAACAGTACAGCTATGGCCCTTTGTCACAGAACTGCACTTCCAGAAATACCTCCATTTTCTGCAGACAGGAAGGGAGGACCATTATTACCCTCTAAAGAGCTGCAGTGGCCCTAAAGCCACCAGCCTTCCAGCTCCTCAGAGCAGCAGCAATAGCAGCAGCAGCAGCGTGTAGGAACACGTAGATGCTCTGCCTCCAGCATTTCCAAACAGGATATAAATACTCGACGACACAACACACCAGCTTACAATTCCCCAGGGAAAACCGAGAACCAAGGTAGACAGAAAAGCTTCCCAAACCGTGGTGCCATACCGTGGAGCTAGCTCTTAGTGGGGGGAATAATGCTGCTTAAGGTTTCAGAGAAACACTTTTCTGTACCAGAGCAGCCATGGAGGAAGGAGAAAGATACAAGCTTATCCAAAGGGCTCCCTGACCCCATACTTTCAAACTTCTTTTTTTTCAGGCTGCCAGGGAATGAACAGACATGGTAACTTTCAGTATAAGCAGAAACCCAAGGATCGTCCCAGTGCAGAACAGTTAAGAGGGAAAATCTCTAATGCCCTTCGCACAGGCCTTCCAGGCTTAAACACACGGACAGTTTTGCTCCTACCCAACATTTACAAAGAAAGCTGTTTCCGACGCCTGTTCCCATCCCATCGGGCCCTGTTCTAATCAGCCAGCAGGCTCTCCGTGTACCTACTGCTCTCTGGCCAATGTGGTAAGCTGTGTGCAGCTGTAGAAGCCACATGTCCCCATCTGCAGACGGGAGGGGGTGAGTGGAAAGCCACCGAACTCACTCCTACCTTACCAAGGCCTAGCACAGAAAGCCATTGTGTAGGCTGAAGAGGGAAATAAAGGAAGGGCGGGACTTTTCCCTAGCCTCCCGCAGACTACAAGGTGAAGTAAATGCACAGTGCCTACCCCCTCACAGTTCTAGAGAAGTGCAGGCCACAGGGGGCTCCGCCAACACTGGCTTCTCACTCTGGATTTGTACTGGGTACCAATTGTCTCGTAATGAGCTGAACTCAATTTCATACCATGTATTTCTGCAGCATAACTAATCCCTTAGATTTATGCTTCTCACCCACATCTTTTTTGTTGTTGTTGTTTGCTTTCAGGGGAGGAAAAAAAAAAACCCGTACCTTTGAAGCAACCTACACCTCTTAGCTGCTTGGCCCTGGGGAGACAGGCCCGACAAGGCAGCTCAGAGGCCTGGGTCTGTCTGTTTCAGTGTCAGCGCTTCCTGAGTTAGCAAAAGGCCAACAGTTTAAGGTGAGAACACCAGCAGGCAACTGTATCTTCACCTCAGACAGCTAAATGTTTGTGATTGAAGCTTAATCCTCACACTTGCTGGTCCTCCTGCTAGGTATCTGCTTAAGAGTACCCTGGAGTAGAACTTTCTCTGCCCTCCGGCCTCGTTAGGTTAGCAGAAACTGGCATCCTCTTCCGACCTGACTAAGATGGATCCTGCCATCCTCCTCTAATCTGCTCAGCTGCAGGCAGAGAACAGCAAGGCAATTGCCTTTTCCTTCTGCACCTATTCATCACCACCTACCCAGGGCACCCGAGACCACCTCTACTCCTCCATGAAGTCAGTAAGAGAAAGGACCAACTGACACAGGCTTAGGCAGAGTTCTTAGAATGTATTTTTGTTCACCTGAAAAATAAAACTTTTAAAAAATATACAGGACTTTTAAAGTACAGGTATATCTTGAATGGCTGAATTATAAATAATGTCTCTGGTCATGTTCACAGCTAGGGCTGGAGAAAATGTCCCAATTCCAGTGAAGGCTTTGGAGAGTCGGGAGACCAGCTGGACCACGAGTGGTCTTGCTGGACTCTGATTCATCCCAAAGTGGATTTAAACAGTCCATAAAGCAGGGTCACAAGGGTAGGAGGAATGGACTCCCAGATAGTCTCCCACGAGTCCCGAGGATTCTTGGAATAAGAGATCAATTTACAAATTATTAAAATATAGGACTAAAAATTCACACCATAAATATAAATTACAGGCTATTATTGAAGTTATAAAGTGGCATTTTATGTTTCTTCCCCCCCAGTCTCTCGTCAAAAATTTAAAAAGTCCCCATGGGCCTCCTAGCGACCGAAGTCCTAGTCAGTTGTGAAGAAATCTCCAAGCCCAGACACCTTGGGGTGTTGGCAGCCTGCTGGGAGGCTGCCAGCTTAGGAGCTACTTTCTTGCCCAGGACAGGACATGGCTTAAATCAAGACTGTTGTCCTGTAAACCTGAATCAGAGCTAACTACTACAAGGTAGGCCAGAAAACTGGATAGACAATTCAGGACCAAGGTGGGCAGGGTTCCTGTTGGTTTCTTTTTTAAGTAGCTCATTTCCCAAAAAGGAAACACTAAGGGGTTAGATCTCTGTCACTACCCACACTCAATTGCCTAAAAGCAAGTGGCAGAGGAAATGGAATCCAAACTGAACAAGTATAATTCTTGCTGCCCTGGAGCTAGCTATGTGTATGTGTGTGTTTGTGTGTGTATCCCTTGATCTGTCACCACCTCTAGAAACCTTGCTGCATATAAGTGGGAGCTTATCAGGAATGAGAAACACAAGGTGCCAATTCAATCTTCCCATGGATGGTCCCCTCACTGGCTATCTTAGCACACTCTCAGGCTTGAGTCCTATAAAGTAACTCAAAACCAGAGCACATCAAAGCTTGGGCTTCGAAACTGGTTTTGTCCTAACGGCAAGATGCTGTGTTGTTTCAGGCTCAGAAAATAGAAAATGCAAAAATGAGTAAGACAAGATCTAGAAGGGCAAGAAATTAAATCAGACAAGATCTGGAACCAGATAAGATAACGGAGGAGTCAGAAAAGGAACGAGAGAAAACACTTGCCAATCACTGCACTTACAAAGGCTTGCTCTTCCTAAAGGAATTCTGTGAGGGAAGGGACTGATCTAAACACAGCGCGTACTCCTTCTCCATTGCCCCTGGCATACATCCAGACACCCGGGGCTCTAACAGGAAGCCACTTTGGTGGGAGCCCTAGGATGGGAACGGGAGGGGGATCAGCACATTCCCCCACCCTCCCCAAACGGTTTCTACTACTGAGGTTTTTCCACTGTCATGTTAGCAGTCTAAGAACGATTATACTTGTGTAAGAACGTCGGGAACTTATCTTTCTGAAACGGGCAGGGAACAGGTGAAAGAGTGGATGATGAAAAAAAAAAAAAAAGCTGTGTTTGTGCCCTTCTGACTAAGTGCAGTTTGGAGGCCAAGCAAATAGCCCTTGCTGGACCCCACCATTCAGTAGCTACCCAGGGTGTGGGGGAATACATAGAATTCTGTGTGATTATAGCTTCTAGTGCATATGTCAACATCTATATACAGGGATCTATAAATTAAACGCATGTCTGGCCACTGCAACTAGGTTGACGTACCTGAGCTCCGCTACTTTTGGTGCTCTCCTTTTGGAAAGCTTCAGCTTATTAAAAAAGAGCCCCTACACAACTCCCTCCCCTCCCCTGAGTCTTGGGGATGGGGCGCCCCAGTCACCCCCTGCTTTAGGATACACCAGAGCTAGCGGCGCAGAAGGGCTGGGTGCTAGGCTCTTTCTCCCCACCCCCCCACCCCCAGCTCCCCTTATGGCTCTGGGCCCTGGCGCAGCACGGGTGCTGGGAAGATCAAACCCCGAGTCCCCGGCGAATCGTGGTCCCTTGGCCGGTCCGGTTGTGCGTTACCCGCTCCCGGGGCGAGCTGGCGACCGCTGAGGTGTGTGGGGGCGTTCGCTCGCGTAGGGGTCACTCCGGAGGGCTCCGGAGCCGGTCCTGCCGCAAAGTCCAGCCTGTGGGCTTGGGGGACGAAGATTCCCGACCGCCCCCAACGCGGAGAGGCTCAACGACTCCGGGGCGCCGCGGCCGCTTCCTCTTCGTCCTCGTCCGGCCCCCGCGGCTGCTCGAGCGGCCCGACTAGGGGGTTGTCCGCAGCGGGTTCCGGGGGCGCTGGCCTCTCCGCCTGCAGTGGGGGAGCGTCGCGTGGCGCCTCGCTGCGGGACGACCTGGTGGTGTTGGACCCCGCCGCCGCCCCCGAAGTCCCAGACGGGCCGGTGGCGTTGGAGACGCTGTGGGGCGGGCCGGCGGCTCCCCCCGAGGTCCCGGCGCCCACCGGCTGCCAGATGAGGCTGTAGTAGACGGCCAGTACGATGGCGGCCAGCGACACGGAGAGCACGTAGGCAAACACCGTGGCGAGCCGGACCCACTTCTTGTTGGTCTTGGCCGCCATCTTCGCCTTCTTGTCCCCGGTATAGGTGGCCGGCTTGCCCCGCTCGGCCGGGGCCGCGTCGCGCTCCTTCATGGGGGGGCCCCGGCCTTTGCCCCGGTGCTCCACGGCCCCGGCTGGAGGGGGCCTGGCGGCCTGCGAGGACTGGGCAGGGGGCGTCTCGGCGCCCTAGCTTCCCGGCGGCCCCGCGCTCCGCCGCCGCCGCTCCTCACGCCGCCCGCCCGCAGCCCGCCACCGCGTCGCTGCTTCTGCTGCTTCTGCCGCCGCCGCCGCCGGGGCCCGTCACCGCCGCCAGCGCCGCCGCCGCCGCCGGCCCGCCAGCTGCTTCCCGGCCGCCGCCACAGCCACAACCGCCCGACTCCGAGTCCCCATCCGCTGTCGCCGCCTGCTCGGCCGCCGGCCGCCTGGTCTCCAGTGGCCGCGCGTACCGCGCGCTCCGGCTCCTACCCGGCTCCCCCGCGGGGCGCGCCGGTGCAGGGGGCGGGGCCTCGCGCTGCCCGGGGGGGCTGCCTCTTAAAAGGGCAATGCGGAGGCCCGGAAGTGCCGCTCGGGGAGGCGGCTGCAGCGGGGCGTCGCGGGCCCCGCGGGGACGCCCAGTTAAGAGAGAGTTAAGGAAGGCTGGGCCTTAAAGGGGCGACGGGCGCTTCTTTAAAGGGGGAAACGGCGGCGTTGTGCTGGAGGGAGTGCTGAACCGGGAGGCGGAGGGTAGGGCCCGCGGGGCGGGGAGCTGTCAACTCCTGCACCTCCCCACGTCGCCCCAGGCTAGGAGGTGGTAGGGCCAACCAGGCCCCGGTTCTTTAGGCCTCCGAAGTGGGGCAGACACTAAGCTCTTGATCTCCCACTAGCTCTCGCGGAGCGGGTGCGGTAGTGTCCCAGACCCCTTCACCCCAAGAGCCCGGTTCAGATCTGGAAACCCAGCGCGTACACCGAAACCGCTGCCTGTCGCGATTCTTTTCTCCTCATGTGCTGGACTCTGAGACTACACGAATCTTGCCTATTTGGGTCCTCTTAGGACCCCTAAATCAGTTTGTCGTGAGCCTCAGGGACAGAGCGAAAGTTTGTTCCCTAGATTCGCCTGCCACTTTAATCTCGTCTCACAACAGGTCTCAAGTCCTACTCAGGTCTTCTGATTCCCGGGGCTGTCCTGGAATTGTGCTCCTGGAGCTGCACTGAGCTGGTGGAGGGCGTATCCCAGGGTTTTCATTCTTTCTCTTTCTTTTACTTTTTTATTTCCAGCCCCAGGATCTAGAGAATTCTTTTCCCACTTGAGGTTTGTCCTACCAGGCTCTAGACTTTTGCTCTTCTGGCCCTTTGGGTGCTTACACCCCTCTGTGTGCAGGGACTGTCAGTGACCACTTTCCCTATGCTTTTACCTCCTCTTTGCTTATTTTCTTCCTATTTCCTCTCTGTAGGATTCACTATGATTTCAGGGGCCCTCCACTTGAATCTTCCCCAAACTGTTTTTGTGAGCCGCCTGGGTGTCTGAAAGGCTGAGAGAACTGCTGGTTTGTGGTCCTGATGAGGTGGGGTGGGGGTACCTTCTCCGTGGCCTCTGCGAAGGAGGGCCTAGCAGGCATCTGACCCTGTGGGGCAGGACTCTCCCATTCCAGGAGCCTTTGACGTTGACGTTCCTTACCCAAGCCTTATCCCTAGGCACAGAAGCAGCTACTAGTGGGCTGCTGGTACCACAAGCTTCTAATCCAGTCCTGGTGGAGGCTCAGGTGGGGCTGTGCCATTAGCAAAACGGCCCAACTCACGCTATTTCAAGGAAAAGCTTGCTCTTTACTTTCTGAGAAATGACAAGGACGGTGGGAGTTTGGAGTGCTTATTGGCTTCTGTGGATTGATAGGTGGTGTGTGTGTGTGTGTGTGTGTGTGTGTGTGTGTGTGTGTGTGTGTGAGAGAGAGAGAGAGAGAGAGAGAGAGAGAGAGAGAGAGAGAGAGAGAGAGAGCTTTTCTTCCCTACCCTGCTCCCAGGGCAGCCAGAGCTGGCCTTGAAGGTGGCCTATAGAGTTAACATCCGCGAACTACCATCAAATGTTGTTTTCTCTGTGGTTCTCTGACCTTCCTGGCAGGATTGATCATACCACCATCCCAAGGTGAATTATGCTTTAAGATCCCACATAAGACGCCTGTGGAGTCCCTTTGATCCACTTCCTGGAATGCGTTCCATATTGTTTCTCCATATTTCTGTTGCAAATTACACTTCCTTTTTCTTGCTTGCTTCCTAGCAGAGTGGGAAAACAACATGTCACTCTTTTTTTTTCTTCTAAACAATGATGTGCTTGAAGCCTTTATTCAATTCCTCTCCCTATTCTTCCCCAAATGAAACGGTGCCAGGTTCTTTAACCTGTCGTCAATAAGAACTATTTATTATCTAGATTTACATAGTGTCTTTTACCCCTGGAACTCAAAATGCTTTCAGATATAATTGAGCCTGATCTCCCTGGTGCCTGAGCCATTAAGAAACCATTAGTGTATTCCTGTTGCCGGCAACTAAATGGCCCCCTAGTGGCCTGAAAGTGAATATGCTTTTCTAAGTGCTTCTCCCCTACCAAGGTTAGGCAGGAACTCAAGAATCAAGGCAAGTTTGGGGACAGAAGGGACCCAAAAGGCCATCTTTGGTGAGTATCCTCAACCACCCTGGAGCCTCTTGTACATCACCCCTGTGGAGCATTCTGCGGCGTCAGTTCAATGACCGTCTCTGCTGCCTGAAGAAGACCCGGCAGCCTTGTCTGCTCCCTGGGGGAGCCTGGGGGAAGCAATCCAAGCAGCAGCAGGAACTATGGCCTTGGGTGTAACAGACACTGTGTCTAGAGGAAGTATTCCCAATTTATCAGGTAGTTACCATCTGTCTCCATTTTTAGAAGAAACTGCTTTGAAAGGGTTAAGGCACTTACCCAAGGTTACAGAACTAGAATTCAATTAAAACCCGTCTTCCTGACTCCAGCCAGAGCTTGGGTGCTTGATCCCTGCTCCTCTCTGCTTGGCAGCACAGCCAAACCTTGTCTCGGTAGTAGATTTTGTGAGGCACCAGCCATGTTGCCCCTGGGATGGATGCACTCATTCCTCTGGCTGGTGTTGGCTGTGAATGGCTCCCCGCTCCTACTGTCCCTGGGAATTGATCCTAGGAAGGCACCAAAGGAAGTTGCCTGTCTCCCCATCTACAAGACCAATAAGTGGAGTGAAATCAACACTGGCAGGAGCCAGAGACAGACCTGTAGGTCAGAGGTCAGTAGGGTGTGGGAAGGGCCGAACACAGTATTGAATCAGCCTATTGTTATGGAAACACTGTTCTATAAGGCAGGATTTTAGATCCTGACAAGGACCTTGGGAGATTGTAGAAACACCAGAAGAAAATGGAATGCCAAAACTGCCATGGAAGAATATTTCAAAAAGAAAAACAAAAGCAAACAAGACGAAAATGAGATGGGGGGTGCTACAGTGAGTGTTATATGTATGGCTAGGAACCTATTTAAGTTTGGCAAGAAGACTCAGACAGTACTTAGGTATCAAAGCAACAAGGAATGTCTGGTGGAAAGGATGCCAGTATCGTGGAGCTTCTTCTCAGAGCAAGCTGCTCTCCGTAGGCCAGCAGAAGCCCTTCCAGAAGGGGAGATAACAGAAGCCAGTTGTTAACACAGCGAATACGAAGAGCATCCTGTGGGGGTTCAGGTCGGTAGATCTCTGGAACAGGCTGATACCACAGCATCTCTTGGGGGAGCTAGCTGGGCAGCTCACGATGGTACATTGGCTCACCTGTGCCAGGGGTTCTCAATCATTTTAGTTTCAGGTCCAGAGCTAGCCTTGGTAGCACAATCATGTGATCCCAGCTACCTGAGAGATTGAGGTAGAGAAACCATTTCAGGCCAGGAGTTCAAGACCAGTCTTGGCAACACAAGTCAGATATAAAAAAATTGAGGTCAACAAAAAACCTTTGTGTGGGTTATAGTTATCAATATATTGCCACATGAAAAAGAAGGCAGGAATTTATATAATATTTTATTAAGACATTATAATTCCATTGCATGTTAACAAAGAGCATATTTTTGTGAAAATAAGTATATTTATTTTGAAAATAGTTTTTTAAAAGTGGCTTGGCTTTACTTATTTACTTACTAAGTGGCCAAGGCGCTCCTTGGACTCACTGTTTTCCTGCTTCAGCCTCAGAATGCTGGGATTGCAGATGGATGCTACTATGCCTGGCTTAGGGTCACTGTTTGTTGTTGTTGTTTGTTTGTTTGTTTGAGGCAGCATCTCACTGTGTAGCTCTGGCTTTCTAGGAACTCGCTCTGTAGACCAGGCTGGCCTTGAACTCACAGAGATCTGCTTGTCTCTGCCTCCCTGGTATTGTAATTAAAGACATGTGCCACTATGCCTGGCCAGTTTCACGTTTTTACAACTCCCTTGAATGTTGCTTTATGGAAGACAGCTGGAGTCTTACTTTTGCTGGCACTGTGTTCCTTCGGTCAAAATATATAAAGAAAATCTGGCATCATGTAGATATGTGGTTGGAAAATAGACGAGTATTTTAGTAATCTTTCAGATCAGTGTGGCTATTTTTTGTACTACACCAAATCTCAATGAGTACTAAATGGAAGTTGCAATACAGACTATAAAACGTTACTACCTGGGTGGTGGTGGCCCACACCTTTAATCCCAGCTCTTGGGAGGCAGAAGCAGGTGGATCTCTGAGTTCGAGGCCAGCCTAGGCTACAGAGCAAGTTCCAGGACAGCCAGGGCTACACAGAGAAACCCTGTCTCAAAGAAAAAAAAAAAAACCAAGCAAACAAAAACTCTGCACTATTTTTACTATATTAGTGTATTTTTTTTTTTTCGAGACAGGGTTTCTCCGTAGCTTTTGGTTCCCGTCCTGGAATTAGCTCTTCTAGACCAGGCTGGCCTCGAACTCACAGAGATCCGCCTGCCTCTGCCTCCCGAGTGCTGGGATTAAAGGCGTGCGCCAACACCGCCCGACTATATTATTGTAATTTTGGTACTTGACACTAAAGTCATTGTCCACCTTGTTCTTGAAATGGCACTTTTAACTATGTATTATTTTGTAACATTCTGCTTTGGCTATTAGGAAAATACTGATTTACTGATGTATGCGTATTTTCAAATATTGGAACATTTAATTATGCAATATATAAATCATATTTAGTAATACCAGAAAGAGTTTAAACCCTTGGAAATCAGTCAAGGTCATAATATGGTACATACTGGTTATCCCAAATCCTATTTTTACTTGAAAGGTCGGGTTTTTATCCTTAGTAACGGATGTCAGTTTTTCTCCAGGTGACAGGGACACTTGATTCACATTTGAAGAAACATCTGCCAAGTAGTCAAATCTGGCTGACAATAGCTTTCTGTCAGTTATTCTCCAAGAGAGAAGGTGGCTAGTTCAGTTCACAGCCCAATCACTCGAGTGACTTCCCCCAAAGGACAGTCATGCTCCCGCGGGCGTAGAGCGCCTTACATTCAGTCACTCGGAGTATTAGAAAGAGATGCGTGTAAAGTGTCATGATTAGTTTAGCCTAACAGTGGTTGTTGCTTTGTGGAGTACATTCTTAAGTGAAACTGGCTTTTTCTTCCTTTTCTTTCTTTAACTTAGTAATTTATCATTGGTATTCCATTTGGTGCCATTTGGTGCCACTGCCTTGTTGTTGTAGTTTAAAGATGCTGAAAGTTTATGCACTATTACTTTGCATCTTTGGTGCAAATGTCAATGCAGTTTTGAAGGCAAATGAACATCTTGGTATTAAGAAAATAATTTTGCCCATGTGAAATCTCTGAAAAAGTCTAAGAACTTACTGTAAGACTGGAAGCTTTGGAACTACTAGAGGGGACCATTCAGGATGTAGGGATGGACAAGTCCCTTCTGAATCAGCCTCCAGGAGTTCAGATAAACACAACTGACATCTTGGATTCCATCAACGAAAAGGCATCTTCATGGCAGAAGAAATAGACGCCAGTGTGAAGAGACAGCTGTCAGAAGTGGGGGTGTCTTTGCAGCTATTCATCTGATGGGGGTTTACTATCCAGAATATGGAAAGAATTCAGGGGCTGGGGAGATGGCTCAATGGTTAAGCACACTGGCTGCTTTCCCAGAGGGTCCGGTTTTCATTCCCAGTGGCCACATGGCCCCTCACAACCACCTGTTTGTAGGCCCAGTCCCAGGATTCCAAGGGCACCAGGCATGCATGTGGTGCAGAGACACACATGTAGACAATATACCCATACATGTTAAATAAATAAGATTTTTTAAAAAGCATTTTAAAAATTGAGCACCAAGAGAACTAATAATCCAATCAATAAATGGGTGAATGAACTGAGCATACAGCCCTCCAAAGGAAAAAGAAGTACAACTAGTCAAGAAGTACATGAAAAGAGGGGGCTGGATACGTGGCTCAGCAGCTAAGAAAGCTTGCTGCTCTTGCAGGGAACCTGAGTTCAGTCCCCAATACCCACGTAGAGTTACAACTGTTCCTCCAGTTCCAGGGGTTTCAGCACCCTCTCCTAGCCTTTGTGTGTACTTTGTGTGACATCAGATGGTTTTAAAATAATTAAAATAGAAAAAAAATACTCGAAAAGATGTTTATCCTTATCCATCAGGAAAAAGCAAGCTAAAAATACGTTCTATCTTACCCAAGTAAGGATAACCATCGTCAAGTAATAATAATAAGCTGGGTGTGGTGGCACACGCCTTTAATTTCAGCACTGGGAGGCAGAGGCAGATGGATCCCTGTCAGATCCAGGTCAGGCTGATCTATGGAGTAAGTTCCAGGCCAGTCATGGTTATAGTGAGACCATGTCTTAAAAAAACCAAAAAGAATAAGAATGAATGAATGAATAAAGTCACGTCATTTTCTGGAAGACGGATAGATTGAGATCATAATGTTAACTAAAATAAACCAAACTCAAATACAAATGTCACATTTTATTTCATGTGAGGAATTGTGCTAAGATTCTCTAAAAGAACAGAACTGAGAAAATGGATCGTCTCGCTGGGATGTGGTCCAGATGGTCCAACAATGGCGGCCTCACACGGAGGCAGAGAATCCGGTAGTTGTTCAGTCTGCCAGGCTGGACGCCTGCAGCCCTGGAGTGCTGCTGATAATGAGTCTGTGTTGAAACTCTGAGTATGCTGCTCCTAAAGTCGGTGAAGGGATGCCATAGCAAAGGGTAGATGGGTCTGCCAGCAGGAGTGAGGACAAGAGACAAGGCAAAGCTTCTGCCATCAGAGGTGCTGCCCAGATATAGGGCAGGTCTTCCTGCCCCACATAGTCTGATTCAGAAAAATCCAGAGAGCCCGGCAGCTTGCTTTTAGTTAGTTCCAGATGCAGTCAAGATGACAACCAAAATAAGCCATCACAGATATCTAGATTTTAAAAAGTCATGGAAGCAGAAGAGAGAATGTTCAGGAGGTGAGAGGACCAAGAGGAGTGGGAGGGAAGAGAGGATAATGGCGACCGAAGGTGGTCAGAGCATATTATCTATATGTATGAAAATGTCATCTTAAGATCCATATTTTGTACTGTCAAGATATGTCCACAGGGCCACTGAGATAGCTCTGCAGGTAAAGACACCAGCTTCTTGATGACCTGAGATTGATCCCTGGTAGGAGAGAATGAGAGAACCCCTCCCACAAGTTGTCCCCTGACCTCCATGTCCACACCTCTGTGCACCAGTGCCCACAACCATACACACACACACACACACACAAAATAAGTTTTAAAATGTAATAAAGATGCACGAATAAATGTTTTCAAACAAAAGTAATGGATGAAAGGCCAAGAGACAGACAATAGCTGCTCCAATAAAAAGCTATACATGTTGTCCAATTTTTAAACCTGACTCCATTTTTACATCTAGAACTTGACTGTGGAGGTTTGAGTAAGAATGGCACCCATAGGCTCATCTATTGGATGCTTGGTTACCTGGAAGTGGCACAACTTGAGAAGGATTAAGAAGCTGGACAGTGGCGGTGGCGCACGCCTTTAATCCCAGCACGTGGGAGACAGAGACAGGTGGATCTCTGTGAGTGAGTTCCAGGACTTTGGAGGAAGTGTATCACTGGGGGGCTTGGCTTGGAGGTTTCAAAAGCCCGAGACAGGTCTGGTGTCTCTCTCTTCACGTTGGATGTAGAACTCTCAGCTACTTCTCCAGCACCACGTCTACCTGCATGCCACCACACTCTCCACCATGATGACAATGGACTAAGCCTCTGAAACTGTAAGCAAGCTCCAATTAGATGCTTTCCTTTACAAGAGTTGCTGTGGTCATGGTGTCTCTCTGCGGCCGGATCACAGAGACTAACACATTGGCTTAGAGGTCACGTTTCCCAGAGGAAGACTGCCACGGCACTCTGGTAATGCAGTTGTAATTTTCCTACTTCTTCAGAGGTTGTGTGTGCACGCATGTGTGTGTGTTGGTGTGTGTGTTTGTGTATACTTGAGTACTGGAGCAGGCATGAAAGCTAACTGCTCGATATAGTGTCCACCTTGATACTGAAGATACACCTGACTGGAGTTTGCATTACCATCATGACCTTCCAGTATGAGGTCTGATGTGAACATCTGTACAGGCTCACGAGCTGCAGCAAATGAGGATGAAGAGCAAGAAAGTCTGGAGAGTGATGAGGTGTTGTATCGATGGCAGTAGGTACACGGTGGGGAAATCTGCGTATCATATGTGAGTGCCCACTGGCAAGAACTCGGCACAAAGGAGATATTCCACAACCAAGCAGACAGAATGACCAGCACGGATGGCATAGTGGTCCTATGAATGGCTGTGGGGGCTTAGATGGAGGCTGTGCACAGGTGTGATGGTTGGAGTGACTCTCCAGAGTGGACTCCCATGCAGTAGCACTGACCTATGACCTCCCGAGCCCCAGGACCAGCCTGTCATACGGTAACATGTCGAGTATGCTGCACCTGTTTTGTTCTAGAAGAGCTGGGGTATATCCTGGAGGGAGAATTGGCTTCTCACCTGAAAGGCCACTGTCTGGGATGCTTAGAAAGTGCTGACTTGCTGACAAGGGGTCTCACTGAACACGTCACTTTATAGGGTCTTCTGGCCTATTTCACAAGTCATCACCCTGATGCCACAGGTTGAGACAAGAATGGGCTAGCCTCTTCAAGTTACGGTGCTAAGAAGATGAGCCTCTGGGATCCAGGGGTGCACGCACCCTAGTTGATATCCATTATATGGCACCATAACTGGAAATATGGGTATAAAGTCTTAGGAGGTCAGAGGTGGAAATAAGAACGACCCCATTTATCTATCATTTGCTGTTCCCACGGTTCTAGTTAGGAACTCCAGTGTTAGGAGAATTTGGCTTCAGCGTGTGGAACAGTTCCCCAAGGAAACAGAACAAAACCCCCATAAAAGTGCTGCTTTCTATCTAGAATCCTCGTGCAAAGTGACCAGTAAGCAAGACCAGGAGTCACTTGCCGGCAGGGAAAACTGACCCCAATCCTTTGGAATGCCATTATGTAATGGAGAAGGAAACTGTATTTGGTATCTAGGGGGTCCACTGGGGTGTCTCCTGATGCTCCCTTATCTGCTTTTGATGGAAAACAGGCATGTATAGAAGCATGGTTGGAAAGGCAACCCGCCTAGACCAGTGACAGTACGCACCGAAGGTGAAGAGACTCAAAATGGGCACTAACGCTCAGGGATGGATAACGAACACCTTTGTAATAGCACAGTCTGACTGTAGGGGTGGGACCTGCAGCTCAGTTTCCCAGAGAAAAAGCCAGCAGTGTGAAGGGGTCGGTTCTGGTAGAAGGAACTTACTCTGCAAAGGGCAAAGTTCGGAGCCGTACAGACATCGCAGGTTGACCCTCAGTCTTGTCTTTAGGACCTGGCATGGGCTTTGGAAACCTTAAAACCCACCCCCAGACACACACCCACTCCAACCAGGCCACACCTCTCAATACTTCCAAATAGTTTGCCACCGGAGACCCAAGCAGGCAAATACATGAACCCACAGGGGCCAATCTCATTCAGACCATCACACTTCCTGTGGAGGCATTCTGGGTTGTGACCATGTCGTTGATCATTTCTTTCTCCTTACTTGTTTCCCATGTTAGACATGTTTTCTCTGGAAGCACACCCCCATACACTCCCAACCCCAAAGTTCATCTCCAGTTCTGGCCTCTGGGACCCAGAGAATAAGACTCGCCCATATGAAGGCGGAGCTTCTAGGCACTTGTGTTTTCTCTCCCGGTATTTCCGTATTTCCGTACTGGCCCAACAAAAGGTCGCATACATCCTACATCCTGCCTGATCTTTACCAAATGCTCTCCAGTTTATGCATTTCCTGCAATAAAGCAACTTAGATGGAAATGGGTCTGATATCATCTGTCTGATGATATCTGATATTATCAGATGTGGGCTGATAATGCAGAGCCTGAGAACGGAGCAAAGTCTTCCTCGGTTCAAGGACACTTGCCTGCTCCTGCCACCAAAGAGTGAAGATCTATAGAAGCCTCAGCTCCCTATCTGCCTTGCCTTCTCCTTTCGTTCTAGATCCTGGCTCCAAGGGCCCAGGTGCGGCAGGAATATGCAGCCTTGGCAGGTGATTCTGGTGGAATTTCAAGGCGAAGACCACTAGGCTCAGAGTCAGCGTCAATCCGGCAACTCAGGAGTGGCCGATTTTATTGGCAGCTCTGTCTTTTGACTCAGATGGAGCTGGCTGCCAGCAAAATCCCTGTTTTATTCACACATGCTTCTGCTAAGCTGACACTTCCCCACCCTGTCCCTGTACAGCTGATGTCTTGGAGTCAAGCCTGGATCTCTCTCCGCCAAACCCTTTCATCTTACCTTGTGGCTTCGGGCTGTTGCTCCACCAGAGTAGGTTGCGTTTGGTCCTCATTCTCCCGAAATATTCCTGTAATCGCTGGCTTCCTGCTAGTCACAGAAACAAGAGACTGTGATTTTGCTTGGGGGTGGGGGGAAAGGTGGGGGTGGACCAAATTAGGAGTAAAGACAGAAGCAATCAATCAATCAGTCATACCTAGGACATTTCATATGTGTGATGCACTACGCCCACTCAGAGGCCGATATCAACTAACTTATTCTCCCTGTAAGTATGGAAGCTGGTCCTTTTCACAGATGTATAAACAGAGGCAGACAAGCTAAGTGACCACGTCTAAAGACACACATACTGAAACAAGTGTCAGGTTCTGTCTGCCGTCTGAAACTCTTACCCCTAAGGTGACGATCTCTTGGAAACATGGGTGGCAAGGCTGGCCCTCCCCACTGGAAAGAGAGTTTTAGAACTAGAGGAGTCGGAACACGATTGAGTTTGGCAGATCTCCAAGCTCAGTCCTTGCTAGAAGCCCACAGCAAACATTTGCCACACTTGGGACTACCACCCAGGCTTCTTGAGCATGGACCGGGTAAGTCTGATCCAAAATGGCACTTCAAAAAGAAACAGTCAGGAATGGTGGTCCATACCTTTGATCCCAGCGCTGGGAAGCCAGAGGCGTGTGGATCTCTGTGAGTTCAAGGCCAGCCTGGTCTACAGAGTGAGTTCCAGGATAACCAGGGTACACTAGGGTTACACAAAGATATCCTGTCTCAAAAACAACTAAAACAAAAACAAAAACCATTCCCGAGACTGTTCTTTTCCGCTTTGAAGTTCCAGATGGTTCTCCTGAAGTCCGGAGGCTTGGGAGCGGAGGACAAGCAACATCCTACTCCTAGAATTCTAGAGAAGTTTTATTTGTTCACTATGTATTTTTGAGGCAGAGTCTTATTATGTGGCCAAGGTTGCCTTCAAACTTGTGATCCCCCGCTTCAGTCTCTTGGGTATTAATTAGATTTACCATTGTGTACCATTATGCCTGGCTACAGAGAACTTTTTTGTTTGTTTGTTTGTTTGTTTGTTTGTTTAAGACAGAGTCTCAACTCTGTAGCTCAAGCTAGCCACAAACTTGTGGCAGTCTTCCTGCCTCAGCCTTCTGAAATCTGAGAGTACAGGCATGAGCCATACCAGCTTCGAAAGGCGCTTGAATCTTCCTTGTTGTCTAAGAACCTCGGCACCTGTTCCATCAGGGTCCTTGCCTCCACTCCCACTCCACCTTCAGCCCTGAAGTGGGCAGCTAGTGGGGTCTCAGCTGCTACACAGCTGTACACAGCGGTAGCCCTGGACCCTCATTCTTGGGTGCGGCTCACCAGCTGTGGTGGCTGAGCTGAGATGCTCACAGGAGGCTGAGTTGATTTGTTAATAATTTGAGTCCCAGTGCTCATAACTCCCCGAGTTCAGACAGCTTGGAGACAGCAGTTTCAGGACTACAGCTTGGAACATCTCTAATTCAGCTTGTTCTGTGAAGGGGGTTTCAGCACCTGATTCATACAAACAGTGGTGTGTGTGTGTGTGTGTGTGTGTGTGAGAGAGAGAGAGAGGGGGGGGGAGAAAGTCAAGGAAGACACGTGGAAAGAATAGCATGTACAAAATTGTCCCTTGGTAGCTATGGGGTGTTAGCTGTTGGATCCCCTGTGTGCAGCAGAACCCCTTACATAAGACGGTGTAGCTTTTGCGCATTGCACATCTTTAAGCTACATCTAGATCACTAATGCCTGATATGACGTAAATGCCACATAAATAGTTGTCCTATTATTTAGAGAATAATGACAAGGAAAACATGTCTGCATAATCAGTATAGATGCCACTTTTTTTTTTTTTTTTAAATATCTGTGGTTGGTTGACTCCACAGATGAAGAACCCATGGATTCAGGGGCTAACCACTCTGAGGAGGAATAAAAAATGCTGGCAGAGTGGTACATGCCTACACTTCCAGTACTGGAGAAGCTGAGGCAGGAGGGGTGTCCTGGGTCAGGCTGTGAGCACAGGAAGTTGGGACCTATCCTTGGGAGGCAGCTGTTGAGCATAAGTTCTTTCCCGACAGATCTCACATGTCAAATTCACATGGGCTCACAGATGGCGTATCTATCTATCGGCAGCCTCCTGGAGCGGTGGCTGGGCCCACCCCTTTCCCCAGCAGGCGGGGACATCCCTAGAAGGTGGGATTATTCCCACTTCACAGGTGAGAAAGATGAGATGCAGAAGGTAAGTATCACAAGATAAACTTTGGTAACTGGCTGGGCTCATAGAGGAGTGTTTGGAAAACGGGTTCCAGAGGGTGCACCAACTGGCCCTTCTCTATCTCAGGAGCAAGACAGCCATTGGCCCACAGAACACAGTGTGTCTTCCGTTCCTGACTCCCGCTGCATCGGGCAGGACGATCATCTACTTGGAAGGTAACTCTGCGCCTGGAGATATGAGCTCAGTTCAGAAGTTTACTGTTGGACTTCTCTGGTGAGCAGATTGGAAATTTAGGCACCCCATGAGTTCCGAGCGGCACCGACAGGCAAACGCCGGAGTTGGGACCTACGACCCCGCCCCCCCGCAGCCCCCTCCCCGACAGCTGTTGATATGAGCTCCTTTCCTGTCTGCAGCCCACAGCTCCTTCATGTCAAACTCAGCATCACAAATGACACAGATCTACTAGCAGCTTCCTGGAGCGGTTAATTCCCGAGTCCGCCCCTTTCCCCTGCGGGTTCGGCTTTCGAGTGCACCCAGCAGGGGGCATCCTTGTCCTTCCACTGTCCACCCTGGGGGCCAGATTGGCCTGCTGCCAGCAGTGCCTTCCAATCAGCAATGCCCAGGAGTCAGTCCAAGGCCAACTGCCCCAAAGTATTCCTGTGACTTCCTTCTGCCACCGCTAGTCTCCTATTATTTACATTGTTTTTCTTCCTTTGTCTTCCTTTGTCAACTTAGAATTAGAACTTTAATGCTTCTCTTTCTTTCTTTTCTGGCAGAGTCTCACTACAGTAATCCGGTCTCTAGCCTGGCCTAGAACTCCAGACGGAGCTCTAACGGTCCCCTAGCCTCAGCTTTCCAAAGAGCTCTGACTACATGCATGAGCCACCATGCTGGGCAACCTATATGCAGTTTTAAAAGAGGAAACCTCCTGTTCAGAAAAGGTCTTTCAAGTGACTCGCCATTCCTAGCGCTGGCGTCAGGATTTGGTAGGAGACTATAGGCCTTCATTGAGGTTACCCTTGGGAATCCCAGGACCTGTCCAGGGAATGCCATCAATGGGTAAAGATTCTGCGGGCTTGGGGCCTGAGAGTGAAGGAGCAGAGCCCAGAAATCATTGAAAAAGGAACAGAAACATCCCTCCCTTCTAGGCCTATGGCCGCAGGCAGGACAGGAAGGAGGAATTGGATGTGGAGGCCAGATCCCTTGCAGGTGACAGGTGTAAGGCTTTGGGAAAGGACAGGGATTTCCCTTGCAAAAATTCATTCAAACAGACAGGAAACCTGACCCCAGGGAGACAGGCAGATATGCAGGGGCTCCCAGGAGGCCCCCAGGAAGGCTAAAGGGAGAGGGCAAGGAGAGACATTGAGGGAGGGGTTGGAGCACCTGTTACCTGTAGGAGTTTGGAAACTATTTCCTGGAGCCTCATTTAGCTCTTGTTCTAGGCTCTGCCCCTCTGGTCTTAGAATTGCTTTTCTGGGGACCATTTCTGAGCTAGCTTCCCCTGAAGTGTTCACTACCCCCCTTTTTTTTTTTTCCTTTTTGAGACAGGCTCTCCTGTAGTCCGGGCTGGCTTGAACTCCTGATCCCCCTCTAAGTGCTGGGACAACTGGCATGTGCCACACAGCCCTGTTTTACCTCCTATTCTCACTGACACTAACTTGTCCATCTCCACTGCCCTCCCTGTGCCCATCCTGAGCCCATCCCCACTCTCTCACTTCGGCTTTGACCTGCAGAGATAATTCCAGGGCAGGGGGAAGGCCTCCAAGTTGGCACGGTGGCACAAAGACCACTGATGGGACCTGCTGCAGAGAGGCAGGGCCTCAGAGGGGAAGGAAGCCATGGGTAGAGCGTCTAGCCTCCCCAGCTGGGCTGACATTCGATAAGAGTGGGTTAGGTAAGAGGAAGTGGCTGGGGCCAAGCTGGGCTGGGACTGAACCTCTGGGGTAGATAGGGACAGTGTGAGGATCGTGACACCCTGAGCAGGGTCTAGAGCAGGGCTGTTCCTGCCTTCCAGAACTTCTGGCCCCCAGAGTCCCTGTGTGGGGGACAGAGCACTCGAGGCAGACTGGCGGCAAAGGGTTTCTCCAGGTTGTGTAGGCAGTGAAGGCCTTAGGCCTTCTCCAAGAGGCTCAAAGGCCCAGAGAACTGTCATGGGTGAGGGGCATATTGCTTCACCTGACCCTCATTTTCATTGGGAGGAAGCGTTGAGAAAGAGGAGCTGGGTGCTCGGGTAACTTTGCTTATTCAAAACACTCGATGCCAGCTGGGCCTTGGCCCATCCCTGACTCCCACCTCCAGTGTGCTCCCACCCTGCTCTGTGAGGACCCTCTTCCTAGAGCCCTCTCTGTGTTCCACCTCATTCCAAGGCTCTAGAATGGCATCTCCTACCGTCCAACGCCTCGCATCACTCTCTCCAAGCTGTTTTGGGTCAAATCTGAGAGACTCTCCTTGTAGCAGAGGCCCTGGCCTCAGGACTTCTAGACCGCATGACCTGCCCCTCAGTTCACAGCAGCCCAGCTAAGGAAGCCCAGAACAGGAAGTGCTGAGGCAGAGGGTGGGGAGGGACTCCCAGGAGAGGAGCCCAGCCCCCTGGGCAGAAGAAGCTATAGCAGCCCCCTATTTCAGACAGAGGAGGAGGCTCATTTACAAGGCAGATCGACCAGATCCCTGCCTGAGGCTCTGAGTCCTGCATCCAGCCACTGACACCCTGCAGGCTATAAGAGCGTGCTGACTTCCGGACCAGTGCCGGGCGGGTGCCATGTGAGCCCAGTCTAGCTTCCCCTCCTGTTCACCCTCCTTCCTTCCCTCCTGTCTGCTGGTATTTACCCAACCTCTCCAAAGAGAAACACTGAACATCATGTCACTGCTCAACCCTGTCCTGTCACCCCCTGTCGTGAAGGCGTACCTGAGCCAAGGGGAACGCTTCATCAAATGGGACGATGTAAGTACGGATGGGCCATGGGGGTGGTGGGTGCTGGGTAGCTTGGGTGCTCTGCAGAACGGGTAGCTTGGTTTATGTCTCTCTCCCAGCATCCAGGCGCCTGTGTGGCTTGGCCAGGCAGCTGGCACAACAGCCTAGATAAACAAGTCTGGGGTGAGGGTGGTGTCCTTGACTGCTACCGGGGAGCCTGTGTGTCTGGGAAAGAGGAGATAGACTGTGTGCCTGTGTGTGTGTTCATGCGTGTGCGTGCGTGCATCTGTGTGTGTGGGGGGGGGGCACAGGAGCAGAAAAGGTAATCTCTTTGGTCCTGATCTGCCCTTTTTCAAATCCCTGAAGGTTTGTTTCTAGTAAATTCAGAGTTGGCAGGGAAACACACACACAGAGAGACATCCCGAGCCTTGCAAGGGCAAGAAAAGAAGTCAGCTGGGCCCTCTTCCCAGCCCAGATACCCCAAGTTTGCTCTGGCAGAAGGCCCATAACCAGCTCGACCACCCCAGTCCGCAGAATAAGATGTGTCTTGTCCCAGGGAAGCTGTTACTATGGGGGGTAGTCACAAAAGGGCTGTGGACCCAGTTGGAAACTTGAAGCTAAAGGTTCTGGAGCATGGAAAGGAAGCTGCTGACTTCTGCTTCCCCTTGGTGGCTCAACTCAGCCTTCTACTTGCTACTACCTGTAAATTGTCTACGGGGAAGGGGAAGACGGCATTGTACCCCAGTCCACTGAGTCTGTTCCTTCCTAAATGGCCTCTGGTCCTTCTGGGCCCTGAAAACGCTGCCACTAACCACAGCCTCTCATGATCTACGAAGAAATAAATAAATGAATAAATAAATAAATAGGCTGTCCTTCAGGGAGGCTAGGCCCCCTTAAGAGAGCCCTAGACTAGCCTTAGAAAAGCTTGGGGTTTCCAACAGCACATGGCATTCAGGAGGTTACCTACAAGTATTACTTCAGCTCCCTGAATTGGCTCGTCTGGTTCCTCTGTTGCAATAAGGGGAATCTGAGTTTTAGAGCCTCTGGGGCCATGCTAGGTTAAGGCATCTGGTTGCTCAAACTATGGGGATGATGCCCTGGGATGTGATGTTTCCCTGGAAGTGTTTTGGTTGGTGTGGCGTGGAATTAGCATGGTGGTGACATGGAGGTGATGGGGCATGTCTTAGGAGTCTATGGAAGGAGAGAGGTGACTCACAGTGAAAAGTGAAGTGACTGCTCTCAGTTCCTCTGACATTGTGTATAACCTGAGTGGCCAATGGGTCGCTAGAGGTAGGGAATGCTGTGTGGCACTCTCTCTCTCTCTCTCTCTCTCTCTCTCTCTCTCTCTCTCTCCAGTCCGTGTGCTGGTTGACCTATTCACTTCCCCAAGCCAGAGTACTGTGTGATCCCTGGATCCTGACTTGCATGAGCAGGAATGTCCCAGGCCTGGTCTCAGGACACATGACCCATGAGGCTGGTTCTGTTCTTGGGTTGCTTTGAGCCAAGTTAGTTTACGAAAGGGATATAGCCCACTAGATTGATAACCGTAGTGTAAAGGATACAAAGGATACAACCACACCTGACTCTGTTTAGTCTCCCACGGCCCCTTCAAAACCGTTTTTAGAGGGAAAACTTCTCTTAGCTATGGGAAGAAACTCAGCAAGCTATCAGACTTGACCTTCAGCCTTGGACAATAGTCTGACGGTCCCCACAAAACCCAGTCCTGTTCCAGAAACAAATGAGAAGTGAAACCCAACCTTGTTTCAGCATTGTATTCTATTCTCCTTCTTCCAGGACTAGGTGAGGACAACCGCAGGCTCCCTAGGAAAGCTAATGGTGGGGTTCTCAGCTCCCTAGGAAGGCTGATGGTGGGGTTCTCAGCTCCCTAGGAAGGCCGATGGTGGGATTCTCAGCTCCCTAGGAAGGGCCGATGATGGGATTCTCAGCTCCCTAGGAAGGCCGATGGTGGGGTTCTCAGCTCCCTAGGAAGGCCGATGGTGGGGTTCTCAGCTCCCTAGGAAGGCCGATGGTGGGGTTCTCAGCTCCCTAGGAAGGCCGATGGTGGGGTTCTCAGCTTTCTTTTATAGGTCCTTCTAAGTGGGACACAGGGAGATGTGGGGGTTCATTCTTGAATACACACTGTCAACGACTGGCTAGAATCTCTAAGCCTGATAGACCTTAAAACTTATTCTTCAAAAGACAAGATCTCCTGAGTCAATTGGGAGTGTGGGGATCATGGGAGAGGGTAGAAGAGGGGGAGAGGAAGCGAGGGGAGTGGAGAAAAATATATAGCTCAATTAAAACAATTTAAAAAAAAGAAAAATTATGAAATGCAAAGCCCCTCCAATAAACATCCAGAAGTTCAATCTAAAAAACAAAACAACTTATTCTTCCTCTGGTAATCTTTTCCATGACTTTTGGTTGAAATCTCACAATTACTTCTTCAGTTCCCATAACCAGTTTCTTCTCCGTGAAACACTGGGCCCATCACCCATCCCTCACCCATGAGTCCACTTTGGGTCCAGCAAATACACCGCTTGCTGCCCCAGCAAGTTCTGAGGATGAACTCTCACCCCAGAGGACCACGACTGGCACTCAGAGGCAGCCCACCTGGCACCTGCTGGGTTTCCCAGTCTCCTTTATTCCACACGAAAGAGTCTTCAGGTCAGAGAGTGCTGCTCACCTTCCCACGGGAAGGAAAGAACCCACAACTCACTGTACAGCTTTTCCAAATCAGCCATTTGACAAAATATTTCCCCCATGCGCTAACGACCTCTAATGTGGGAATCTTTCTTGTATCATTTTCTTGGCAGACCCCATATTTGTTCTGGTGCATCAGCAGCAATAATCATGGATTCTTGGAATCTTCAGATGTAATGTCTTGTTTATGTTCTCAAAGACTATAAAATAGAAGGTGGCCTATGTACTCTGTGAGGGGAGTAGGAATTCAGAAGGCCAGCTCACTCGTTCATTCGTGTACCTGTTCTGCAAACTCCAAGTTCAAGGCTCACTGCTCCGGGGTCCTTGAGTTCAAAGGGATTTCTTAGGTGTGTCTTTACACCTGGGAACCAGTTCCTGACCACACACTCCACATATTAACAACAACACACATCAGGAAAAGCCTTTTCTGAAGGAGCGAGGTGTGGGCTGGCCTTTGAAGACAGTTCAGACTCTGAGTACTTCACTTTGGAGGTGGGAAGGAACTTGGAGTCTCTCTGGGTTCTTTGGATGGGAGGGTAGGCCGTGCTCACGGTTGGATGGAAGCACTTCTGAGGAGCAGGTCCGCTGCTGTATTGTACAGGGCCTTGGCTGTGAAAGCTGGAGTTCAAGTTCTTGGCTCCCAGTGGGCCAAGCTTTCTGAGACAGTAGCAAAGAATCTTAGGGAGAGCTTTGGTGGAGTCATGACCCTTGAGAACACGGAGAGATAGAGGCATCGCTGGGGCCCAGAAAGTGTGCCATCTCTCCTCCACCCATTCTATCTCCCATCCTCAAGGCCTGCCCCCTACACACCTTTAGCTCAGAGAATGACAGGAAATGTCTTCAAGTTTCTAGGAAGGACACGGTCTCTGAATCCTTGGCCTGGGCCAGGGAACTTGGCCTGAGATCTCCAAGCAAAGAGCTGGCCTTTCTCTCTACAGGAAACTTCAATTGCCTCCCCAGTTATCCTCCGTGTGGATCCCAAGGGCTATTACTTATATTGGACATATCAGAGTAAGGTAAGATTCTACCCAACATGGCCCTCAGCTCCAACTGAACCAACGAACTCTGCTAGACCCCGGGTGGCATAGCGGGGAGGCATGGATGAAGGGGAGTAGAGAGTGGCCTGGGAGAGAAGCTCCTGGGGCTCTCATGGGCAGGGGAGGGAAGCTGCAGCCACCTGGCTCCGTGGCTGCCTGGGACCTTAGTCCTGAGTTAGAATACTAGCCCTGGAGAGCGTGGGGAAAGACTGGTTGCTGAGCTGAAAGACAATGATTTATGGGTGGCTCCAGGGCATATCAGAGCCCAGCACTCAGAGGACAGGCTCAGCAGCCAGACAGAACAACAGAAGAAGGCCTGGGGGATTCCAGGGATGGAAGATGGCGCAGGCTGCAGCTCTTATCCCAGAGAAGGACCGGGTCAAGGAGTAGAAGATCCCCCATAAAGGGAGAGAAGCAGAGAGCAGGAAGGGAGGGGAGGGTCCAGATAGTCTCGAGGTGCCTTGGCCTATAGAGAAGGCAGCAGCTAGGACCCGAAGGGGTGTGGAAGCTCTCGCCACTCCGGTCTTCATTCTCAACTTGATTTTTGTGTCCCCACCTTGCTTTGCTGGGAACTGCTGCCAGGAGATGGAGTTTCTGGATATCACGAGCATCCGGGACACTCGCTTTGGCAAGTTTGCCAAGACACCCAAGGTAAGTGGGCCCAGAAGTGGCTACCAGGGTAAAGAATAAGTTTCTCCTGGGGGTGGGGCGCCCATCTGTGGGACTAGGTGACTGGGTCCTGGGCTGCTGGGCAGCAAGGATTCTAGCTCAGGCCAAGGAAGATCGGTGTGGTGGCTGCTCAGCTCGCCTGGGGACTGAGCATGAGAAGCGGGCACAGTGGAGATGGCAGGGATGGAGTAGGAGCCAATCCCTGTCCCTAACTATGCCAGACTGTCTGGGAGGTGTTTCTTCTACTCATTGCTCCCCACTGCTTGGTAACTGCTTTGCCTACATTTTCCTAAAGCTAGTAAGAAGATTGAAGCGATTAACAGTAGGAAGCAGGATTTCCTGAGTTAGGGAGCTAAGAATCTTTCCTCAAACAAAATTCCCAGAATTCCCAGGTCCCACTGTCTTAGCCAATCTCTCCCTATGGGCCTCCCCTTCCCATGGCAGTTGCTGGAGCCAGGGGCAGGGGCAGGGGCAGGGGGATACTGAGGCCTATGGTTCCCAGTTCCTAGGTTCCACGGCCCATTCTGTCCCAGTGGCCTGCAGTTCAAGTGGCAGATGAGGAGATAAAGCGAAAGACCTGTTGGGCAAGACTGAGAGCTCACCTCTGACCCTCGATGTGTCCTTGCTTTCCTCAGAGCCAGAAACTCAGGGAGGTTTTCAACATGGACTTCCCAGATAACCACTTCCTGCTGAAAGCCCTCACGGTGGTGTCGGGCCCCGACATGGTGGACCTCACCTTCCACAACTTTGTCTCTTACAAGGAGAACGTGGGCAAGGTGCACGGGCAACACAGGGGTAGAGTGTTGGTACTCGGGACAGCCTGGCCCTCCCGCGAGAGTCACCGGCCTGGGTCGAGGGACTCAGGGGCACCTGTGCTCGGGAGCGTGACTTCTGGGCTGTGTGTTCTGCAGGACTGGGCCGAGGATGTACTGACTCTCACCAAACACCCGATGACAGCCAACGCTCCCCGCAGCACTTTCCTAGACAAAATGTAAGTGCTTGTCTGAGCTCAAGGGGTTGGCTTGCCCACCCCCAGCCTGAGGGACTGCTGTCTCTCCCTCCAGCCTGGTGAAGCTTAAAATGCAGCTCAATCCTGAAGGAAAGATTCCCGTGAAGAAGTGAGTCTCTTGCGTTTCCCGCTGGCTGCCGCCCAGCTCCCCAGGCCTTCCCTTCCTAGGCAAGACTTCTCTGCTGCCTGGGACTTTTCTTTGCCTCCTCAGTTTTTTCCAGATGTTTCCTGCTGACCGCAAACGCGTAGAAGCCGCCCTCAGTGCTTGTCACCTTGCGAAGGGCAAGGTGAGTAGTTCTCCACCCCCAGACAATCTCCTAATTCTCGCTCCTACCAGAAAACAACAACAACAACAACATGGGCAGGGATAGTGATGGATAGGGAGGCAGAAATGGCATCACTATCCTGTCAATAGCTCTCAAAGCCAACTAACCCAGAACCTCTGGCAGCAGACACTAGGCAGGCGGGTGCAGTGCTGGGTTCAGAGCCGGTCCTGGCCTCCAGGAGTGCTAGAGGCAGTGCTGGGGACAGCAGCAGACACGGCAAGTCTTCTAGCCTTGGAATGGAAGTAGGATGCTCTCATCGTCCGGGGAACAAGACGGGGTCAAGAGGGACAGGAGAGAGACCTTGGGATCTGACAGTTCCAGGAAGGGACCAGCTCTGCGGGATGCTGGGGGAGAGGAGCAGGGCCAAGGGAGGAAGCTGCCCGGGCACAGACTTCAGCTCAATTCAGAAACACATCTCCCGCTTCTTTTTAATTAAGCAATTAATTTTTAATTACAAGTCAGAAAGGGTCACCCCATGAGATGTCTTATGTGATTTACAAAAAGCAGAGCTCTCTGGGTAGATGCGGCCCATGGCCAAGGTTCAAACCTGGCTCTGGGAGTGGTGTTTGTCCTCAAGCCCTTGTCCACCTTGGCCAGTGCCCTTGTGTAATTACAGCCCTCACCCCGTGAAACATTTCTCCCGGCAAGAATTTAGGGCAGTAGAAATGAGTGAAACTGAGACTCTAAGCATCTATCCTTATGAGCCACACGAGGAATACTCCCTTAGAGGCCCAGCTTCTACAGCACTGGTAACCCCACATGCAGCCAGTCACCCTGGAGCCAAGGCTGAGGCAGAGGAGAAGGTGGGCTGGACTCCTGAGGTGGTCCTTACAGTTTTTACCGCTTGCCTGCATCTAGTAACACCCACCCACCTTCTTTCCTGAGCCCCCAATCCTAGCTGTGTCCTTATTGGTCTGCTTCCTGTGTGTCCCAATAGAGGTCACAGACAGCTTCGGAGGCAGAGCTGGGCTGCGGGAGACCCTCACCTCCCGGGCACTTAACGTTTGTTTTGTTTTCTGGAGAAACACAATGAAAAGCACAGGGACTGTGTGCACTATCCGCCTGCTTCCCTTTTTATTTCTGCAGATTCTCCGTCTCTGGATATTTTATGTCAAGGGACTCGTACAATCTGTGGCCTTTGATTGGCCTTTATCCACTCCGCACAGTGTTTTTAAGATCTGTCCGCATGGTAGCATCAGCGCTTCTTTTTTTTTATATTGCAGTATTATATTCCATGTTGACAGAGTCTTGGTTTCTCCCCACTTTGGGCTATTATAAATAATGCCTCTCTACGCAATTTGTCATGATTTTGCTTTCAGCCTTCTTGGATACACACATTCAGGTGAAATTGTTCAGTTATAGGGTGACTATATTTACCATTTTAAGGAACTGAAAAACTTATCTAGAGTGGCTGCACCATTTTACTTTCTTACCAGCATTGAATAAAGGTTTCAATCTCCCCGCAGCCCACCAATACCGCTACCCTCCACCTTCTGTTTATACTGTCCTAATGGGAAAGAAATGGTATCTCATTGTGATTTTAATTTGTATTTACTTAATAACCAGTGATGTGTGAACATTTTTTGTGTAATTTTTGATTGTTTCCACATCTCCTTTGCAGACACATCATTTTAAATTCGTCATCTATATGTAATTTAAATTTTTGTATGCAAGTGTGTTTATGGTGTATGCATGTGTGTATGCGTGTGTGTATGTGTGTATGCGTGTGAGTTTGTACATGTGTGGAGGTTGAGGTCGATGTCAGGTGTCCTTGATCACTCTCCATCTTACTTTTTAAAGTTTTATTCATTTTTCAAATTGTGTGTATATGTCTGTGTGAGGATATGTGCCCGGGAGTGCAGCTGCCCTCAGAGGTCAGAGGCATGAGAGCCCTATAGAGCTGCAATTTCAGGCAGCTGTGAGCCATCTGATGTGGGTGCCTGGAATCGAACTCAGGTCCTCAGGAAGGTCGCTATTGGCTCTTAACCACTGAGCCATCTCTCCAATTTCCATCTTATTTTTTGAATAAGATTGGCCCTGGAACTTATGTTTGGCTGGCTGGCAATGAGCTTCAGGGATCTGCCCATTCTCAACCCTGGGGCTACAGCACTGAGACCAGTGTTTACGTGCTGCTGGGCATCTGAGTCAGTCCCCCATGCTTGCTCAGCAGGTGCTTGAACGGTCAAGCCATCCCCTCATCCTTTGGGTTGTCTTCTGGTTGTTGAATTGTCACTTAACAGACAATTGGTTTGTAAATATTTTATCTCATTCTGTGGATTATCTGTCCTTCTCTCTTTTCCTCTCAATCTCCCTCCCTTCTTTCCTTTCTTAGCTCAGGCTAGCCTTCAGTTTCTTGGAGATATCCTTATAAGCATACATATTTTAAATTTTGATGAAGTTGATTTTTTATCACTGTGTGTGTCTCTTTTGGTTTTCCCAATTATTTGCGTTTCATTTGTTTGTGTGTGTGTGGTTTATGTGTGTGTGGTGTGTGTGTGCATTTGTGTGTATGCATATGTGTATGTGTGTAGTGTGTATGTGTGTGGTGTGTGTGCATATGTGTATTTATGTATATGTGTATGTATGTGTGGTGTGTATGTGGGTGAGTGGTGTGTGTATATATGTGTGGTGTGTATGTATATGTGTATTGTGTGGTGTGTGTGCATATGTGTGTTTATGTATATGTATGTGTGTGGTGTGTATGTATATATGTATGTGTGTGGTGTGTGTGCATATGTGTGTTTATGTATATGTGTATGTATGTGTGTGGGTCTGTGTGTGTTTATGTATATGTTTGTATGTGTATGTATGTGTGGTGTGTGTGTATATGTGTAGGTGTGTGTTGTGTGTGTTTATGTATATGTTTGTATGTGTATGTATGTGTGTGGTGTGTGTATATGTGTTTTGTGTGGTGTGTGTGTTTATGTATATGTTTGTATATGTATGTATGTGTGCGGTGTGTATGTATATGTGTATGTGTGTGGTGTGTGTGTTTATGTATATGTTTGTATATGTATGTATGTGTGTGGTGTGTGTGCATGTGTGTGTTTATGTATATGTTTGTATGTATGTGTGGTGTGTGTGCGTGTATGTGTTTATGTATATGTGTATGTATGTGTGTGGTGTGTGTGTATATGTGTATGTGTGTGGTGTGTGTGCATGTGTGTGTTTGTGTATATGTTTGTATATGTATGTATGTATGTGTGTGGTGTGTGTTTATGTATGTTTGTATGTGTATGTATGTGGTGTGTGTGCATGTGTGTGTTTGTGTATATGTTTGTATATGTATGTATGTATGTGTGTGGTGTGTGTTTATGTATGTTTGTATGTGTATGTATGTGTGTGGTGTGTGTGCATGTGTGTGTTTATGTATATGTTTGTATGTATGTGTGGTGTGTGTGCGTGTGTGTGTTTATGTATATGTGTGTGTATGTGTGTGGTGTGTGCATGTGTGTGTGTGTGCTGGGTCTCATGCATATTAGGCAAATACTCTGCTACTGTTGAATTGTTTTCTTTCTCCCTCCAGCTCTGTCAGTTTTTTCTTCTCATATTTCAGGGCTCTGCTATCAGGCGCACATTTGTTTATGTCCAAACAGTTTCTTCAGATAATTTGTCCTTCACTTAGGAAGGGAAAAAGAAAAGAAAGCCTGGTACTCAGACAGGAAAGCAGCGTCCTTTGCTTAGGACATTTTATCATCTTTTTTTTTTAATAGTCTAATTTATTTATTTATTTATTTTTATTGAAAAAAAATTTTCTGCCTCCTCCGCCTCCCATTTCCCTCCCCCTCCTCCCGCCCCTCTTCCCCTCCCCCCACTCCTCTTCTCCTCCCTCTCCAGTCCCAGGAGCAGTCAGGGTTCCCTGCCCTGTGGAAAGTCCAAGGTCCTCCCCCCTCCATCCAGGTCTAGGAAGGTGAACATCCAAACTGGCTAGGCTCCCACAAAGCCAGAACATGAAGTAGGATCAAAACCCCGTGCCATTGTCCTTGGCCTCTCATCAGTTCTCATTGTCCGCCATGTTCAGAGAGTCCGGTTTTATCCCATGCTTTTTCAGTCACAGTCCAGCTGGCCTTGGTGAGCTCCCAATAGATCGGCCCCACTGTCTCAGTGGGTGGGTGCACCCCTCGTGGTCCTGACTTCCTTGTTCATGTTCTCCCTCCTTCTGCTCCTCATTAGGACCTTGGGAGCTCAGTCTGGTGCTCCAGTGTGGGTCTCTGTCTCTATCTCCATCCATAGCTAGTTGAAGGTTCAGCTTTTGTTGAGATGAACAAACTGATTCTGTCATTCGTGTGTAAATGTCAGATCAGAGTGATGCTTGACAGGGCTTACACAGCCGTGCCATGTAGAATCAACAGCTCCTTTACCTGGAGACATTGAGGTATCTGTGACATCTAGAGATAGGAATTGGTTTTCTCCCTCTACTATGTGGGTCCTGGGATTGAACTTAGGTCATCAGATTTGATGGTAAGCATTTTACCTATGGAGCCATTTCTGGCCTAGTGCCATTGTCCTTGGCTTTTCATCAGCCTTCATTGTCCGCCATGCTCAGAGAGTCCAGTTTCAACCCATGCTTATTCAGTCCCAAACGAGCTGGCCTTGGTGGTGGGCTCCCAATAAATCAGATCCACTGTCACAGTGGGTGGGTGCATCCCTCGTGGTCCTGATTTCCTTGCTCATGTTCTCCCTCCTTCTGCTCCTCATTTGGACCTTAAGAGCTCAGACCATTGCTCCAAATTGAGTCTCTGTCTCTACCTCAATCCATCGCCAGATAAAGGTTCTAAGGTGATATGTAAGACATTCATCAGTATAGGATAGGGTCATTTCAGGTTCCCTCTCCTCAGTTGCCCAAGGTACCAGCTGGGGACATCTCTCTGGACACCTGCGAACCCCTCTAGAGTCAAGTCTCTTGCCAACCCTAAGATGGCTCCTTTAGTTAGGATATATACTTCGCTGCTCCCGTATCCACCCTTCCTATATCCCAACCATCCCAATCCCCCGAGCTCCTCCCATCCTCCCCTTCTCATGTTTCTCATCCCATTTCCCCTTTGCCCCATGCCACCTCCCCCGCAAGTTCCCAGTTTTTGCCCTGTAATCTTGTCTACTTCCCCTCTCCAGGCGGATGACTGTACGATTTTCTTTGGGTTCACTTTCTTATTTAGTTTCTCTAGGATCACAAATTATATGCTCAATGTCCTTTATTTATGGCTAGAAACCGATTATGAGTGAGTACATCCCAAGTTCCTCTTTTTGGGTCTGGGATACCTCACTCAGGATAGTGTTTTCTATTTCCATCCATTTGCACGCAAAATTCGAGAAGTCATTGTTTTTTACCGCTGAGTAGTACTCTAATATGTATATATTCCACACTTTCTTCATCCATTCCTCCATTGAAGGGCATCTAGGTTGTTTCCAGGTTTTGGCTATTACAAACAATGCTGCTATGAACATAGTTGAACAGATACTTTTGTCATTTGATGGGGTATCTCTTGGGTATATTCCCAGTAGTGGTATTACTGGATCTTGGGGTAGGTTGATCCCAAATTTCCTGAGAAATCGCCACACTGATTTCCAAAGTGGTTGCACAAGTTTGCATTCCCACCAGCAATGAATGAGTGTGCCCCTTTCTCCACAACCTCTCCAGCAAAGGCTATCATTGGTGTTTTTGATTTTAGCCATTCTAACAGGTGTAAGATGGTATCTCAAAGTTGTTTTAATTTGCATTTCCCTTATCGCTAAGGAGGTTGAACATGACCTTAAGTGTCTTTTGGCCATTTGAATTTCTTCTGTTGAGAATTCTCTGTTCAGTTCAGTGCCCCATTTTTTTATTGGGTTAATTAGCATTTTAAAGTCTAGTTTCTTGAGTTCTTTATATATTTTGAAGATCAGACCTTTGTCTGTTGCAGGGTTGGTGAATATCTTCTCCCAGTCAGTGGGTTGCCTTTTTGTCTTAGTGACAGTGTCCTTTGCTTTACAGAAGCTACTCAGTTTCAGGAGGTCCCATTTATTCAATGTTGTCCTTAATGTCTGTGCTGCTGGGGATAAACGTAGGAAGTGATCTCCTGTACCCATATGTTGTAGAGTACTTCCCACTTTTTCTTCTATCAGGTTCAGTGTGTTCAGACTAATATTGAGGTCTTTAATCCATTTGGACTTAAGTTTTGTGCATGGTGATAGATATGGATCTATTTTCATTCTTCTACAGGTTGACAACCAGTTCTGCCAGCACCATTTGTTGAAGATGCTCTCTTTTTTCCATTGAATACTTTTAGCTCCTTTATCAAAAATTAGGTGTTCATATGTTTGTGGGTTAAAATCAGGGTCTTCTACTCGGTTCCATTGATCAACTTCTCTGTTTTTATGCCAATACCAAGCTGTTTTCAATACTGAGGCTCTGTAATAGAGTTTGAGGTCAGGGATGGTAATGCCTCCAGACGATCCTTTATTATATAAGAATGTTTTGGCTATCCTGGGTTTTTTGTTTCTCCATATAAAGTTGATTATTGTCCTCTCAAGATCTGTGAAGAATTTTGATGGGATTTTAATGGGGATTGCATTGAATCTATAAATTGCCCTTGGTAGAATTGCCATTTTTACTATGTTGATCCTCCCAATCCAAGAGCAAGGGAGATCCTTCCATTTTCTTGTATCCTCCTCAATTTCTTTCTTCATAGACTTAAAGTTCTTGTCAAATAGATCCTTCACTTCCTTGGTTAGAGTTACCCCAAGATATTTTATGCTATTTGTGGCTATCGTGAAGGGTGATGCTTCTCTGATTTCCATCTCTGCTTCCTTATCCTTTGTGTATAGGAGGGCAACTCATTTTATCATCTTTAAGTTCACACTTAGTTCCAATCCCATTCCAGCTACAGAACTAGCTAGCCACTATCCAAAATCATCACCAAAGCAAGCCAGCTAGCTGGTACTGGCAAGCCCCTTGAGATGTGTGTGCCCTTGTGATTGCTGCCTATGTACCTTGAGGACTCTGTCTGACCAGGCCACCTTTCCCAGAGCTGGGGGTAGGTTGTGGTGAGTCTTAGCTCTGAGCAGCTGAGATAAAGGATAACAAGGTGATGTTTCTTCCAGAATGACGCTATCAATCCTGAGGACTTCCCAGAGTCTGTATACAAGAGCTTCCTCATGAGTCTCTGTCCTCGGCCAGAAATTGACGAGATCTTCACTTCTTAGTGAGTTCCTTGGGCTGGGCATGGAGCGGTGTTAAGGAAGGCAGTTCCTCCCTTCCAAGAGAAGAACCTCTAGGTCCAAAGACAACATCTGTGCCCCTCTCCGGACCTGCAGCCACGCTAAAGCTAAACCCTACATGACCAAGGAACACCTGACCAAATTCATCAACCAGAAGCAGCGAGACTCTCGCCTCAACTCCTTGCTCTTCCCACCGGCCCGGCCTGAGCAGGTGCAGGCCCTCATCGACAAGTACGAGCCCAGCGGCATCAATGTGCAGAGGGGTGAGGACCGAGGAACCCCTACTTCTTGTAGTCTAGTCCCGCCCTGGGAGCTGAGCTGCAGCCATGACTGCTTGCTGTCCACTGTCTCGCAGGCCAGCTGTCGCCAGAGGGCATGGTCTGGTTTCTCTGTGGCCCAGAGAACAGTATGCTGGACCACAATGCACTGCTGCTCCACCAGGACATGACACAGCCCCTGAATCACTACTTTATCAACTCCTCCCACAACACCTACCTGACAGGTGGGTCCTAGGCTCTGGATTCTCCACAGATGCTTGCTCGCTCATGGGACAGACTGTGAGGTTGTGAGGGGACTAGGCTGGCTGGGAGTGACATCCTCACCCCTTCTCTCCGCCTGCTCAGCTGGCCAGTTTTCAGGCCTCTCCTCGGCTGAGATGTACCGCCAGGTGCTGCTGTCTGGCTGCCGCTGTGTGGAATTAGACTGTTGGAAGGGAAAGCCCCCTGATGAGGAGCCCATCATCACCCATGGCTTCACCATGACCACAGATATCTTGTTCAAGGTGGGTCTTGGGATATGGAGAGCGATTGCAATAAAAGGGGCCGAGGAGAAGCCTTCGGAAGTTAGGGGAGTAAAGCCAAGGGCAGGGACTCTCTCTGGAAGGCCTCAAGCTGCTTCGAGGCCACAGTGGCTACCTTCAGCCTTTGCTGAAACTGAGGGAGGCACTATGGGGAGGGGCAGCACAGGGAGGGGAGACCCTCTTTACAGAGTTCCTTTTCCCTCCAGGAAGCAATCGAGGCCATCGCAGAGAGTGCCTTTAAGACCTCCCCCTATCCTGTCATCTTGTCGTTTGAAAACCACGTGGACTCGTGCGTACCCAGGCCACATCAGCCTCATTCTCCATCTGCGCCACAGCCTCTCGTGCCCGTACCCCATCCACACCGTCCCGGGCTCTTTGGTCTCAATACAGCCTCCTTTAGGACTTCAGCTTCTCCTTCCTGTGTCCCTCCCTCCCCTGCTTCCTGGGCCCCTGATCTGAGCCATCAGGGCACAAATGAGGGGCAAGAGAATTGGCGCTAAGCAACTAACCCCTGCCTTTACTTTTGCTCACTACTATCAGACCCCGCCAACAGGCTAAGATGGCAGAGTACTGCAGGACCATGTTTGGAGACACCCTACTCACGGAACCCCTGGAAAAATTTCCTGTGAGTGCAGTCTTGAGAGGGGTGGCATCTGAATCTGGGGAAAGGTGGAACTGGGTCAGGAGGGGAGAGACACTTGAATTTCTTTGGTTGGATTGTGAGTCTGGGCTCCTGTCACCTACCATGTGTCAGAGAGTATGCTAGAATTAAGGGTCTCCTAGCGCTGGCATTTATCAAGAAGAAGTGCCCGAGACAGGAAAATCTCAAGTTTCATGCCATTTGGGGCTGCATAGTGAGACCCTACCTAAAACAAACAAACAAACAAGACAAAATAAAACAAAGCTGAACTCTCCCGTCGCTGCCCAGGTTTCTGACCCTCTTTCATGAGGAGATGGACAAGCATCCAGGCCAATTACAGCCAGCGGTTGCTATGGGAAACAATGCTCCAGAGTTAGGGGGATCAGGGAAGACTTCCTGGAGGGATGTGATGGTTAAGGTGAAATCTGGAAGCTGACAAAGGCTCAGTGAGCATGGGGAAAGCATATTCTAGTTAGAAGGAACGGGTAAAAGAGACATGACTGCCAAGGAACGGGTCAAGTGGGAATTCAGGACCCGAGAATGGTGGGAAGTGAGCCAACAGACAGGTCCGCACCAGAGAGACACAGTTTGGAGTAGCGAGCACACACCACAAAAGAGGCAATGGTGCCCACCCTTTCCCCTTTCCACAGCTGAAACCTGGCATCCCTCTGCCCAGCCCTGAGGACCTCCGGGGCAAGATTCTCATTAAGAATAAGAAGAACCAGTTTTCTGGTCCAGCATCCCCCAGCTCCCCTGATGAGCAGAAGCCTAGTGGGGAGGCTGAGGGCAACAGCCTGTCTAGTGTCCCCATAGAGGACGACACGGGTGCGTGAGTTACAAGGATGGGGTGGGGTTTGTGGAGAGTCAGCGCTAACAGAACTGTGTGTGGCAGTGTGGACTGGTGAGGACCGGACTGAGGCAGAGGAGGAGGTGGACGAGGAGGAAGAGGAAGAGTCAGGAAGCCTAGACGAAGAAGAGATAAAGAAGATGCAGTCGGATGAGGTGTGTGGGGACAATCCCTCTGCCGTCTCCACTGTGATGCTCTCCAGTGGGCATGGACTGCAGTCTGGGTGCCACCACTCAGAGTCACGCCCCTGCTTGATCTCTAGGGCACAGCAGGCTTGGAGGTGACAGCTTATGAGGAAATGTCCAGCCTGGTCAATTACATCCAACCCACCAAGTTCATCTCCTTTGAGTTCTCTTCACGTACGTATGTTAGTACAGGAAAACGAGGGAGAGAGAGCAGGCTGGGATCAGGCAAGGGCTGCCCTCATTCAAGAGTGGCCTGGTGAGTGGGACGAAAGGAAGGGGGACCTGCCCCCTCCTTGCACTAAGGTTCTTGTCTATAAATACTCAGTGGAGGAGTCAGACAAAGGGCTTGTTTAAGTGGCAATGGCTCCCAGCATCGGACTGAAGAACTTGGCAGCAGATGCAATGTTCTGGAGTGTGTCAGTGACAGGCAGATCGTTATGACAGGCCACCTTAGCCAGGCCTGTCTGGGGCTTCTGGAGTTTTCTAAAGTTTTGCGGTTCCCAGGCCTAAATTATACCAAATGCTGCCCCAAGTCTAGGAGCCCCAGTACTGGAGGTAAGAGTTCCTGGGAGAGCACACCTTTAATCCTAGCACTGGGGAGACAGAGGCAGGTGGATCTCTGAATCAGAAACTACATACTGAGTTTCAGAACAGCTGGGACTCTACATAGAGAAACCCAGTCCAGAGAGGGAGAAGGAGAGAGAGAGAGAGAGAGAGAGAGAGAGAGAGAGAGAGAGAGAGAGAACAGCCTAATGTGGACCTCCCTTCCCTTCCTCCCTGGAATAGAGAAGAACAGAAGTTATGTCATCTCTTCCTTCACGGAGCTCAAGGCCTATGAGCTGCTCTCCAAGGCCTCGATGCAGTTTGTGGAGTATCCTTGAGGCTTCACCAGCCGAGGTCCCTGGTGGGATGGGGCTTGCGGGGTGGGCCTGGGATCCTGCTGGTGCAAGTGACCTAGGCCAGATCCTATACTCAGCAACAGCTACAATAAACGCCAGATGAGCCGAGTGTACCCCAAGGGCACACGCATGGACTCTTCCAACTACATGCCCCAGATGTTCTGGAATGCTGGGTGCCAGATGGTTGCCCTCAATTTCCAAACAATGGGTAAGAGCCCTCCTAGACTCGGAGAACTCTCCCCAGGCCCTGTCTAGACCATCTTTATCCCTTCCCTGGGGGATCTTTGACGCATACCAGTATGGTGTCTGGGTAGGCTCTGGGAGCTTGCTGTGGTATGCGAGCATTTTGGGGAGGGGAGTATTCCCTCATGCCTGGTCAGCTCTTCATCTATCAGAACATACGTAAGTCACCAAGGCTGGCATGGGTTCTAGGGGCTCTGTTTGGCTGTGTTTTTGGAAACACCTGTGCCAGCTATCCCAGGTCCACTGTGAGTTTGTAGCCCAGTCATGGCGTTGCTCCTTGCTGACTCTAGGCTGAGGACTCCCTTCCTGAGAGGCTAGATACTCCCAAGGACCTGGGATGGGACATGAGAAAGTCTCACCCTCGTAATCTACCCAAATGTCCCCATTCCCAAGGCAAGCAAGGCTTGAAAGCATTGGAAAGAGCCTGAGAGTGAATCCAGGCTCCACCCTCCTCACAGTGCCCTCTCATACCCCCAGACCTGCCAATGCAGCAGAACATGGCACTGTTTGAGTTCAACGGGCAGAGTGGATACCTCCTGAAGCATGAGTTCATGCGCAGACTGGACAAGCAGTTCAACCCCTTCTCGGTGGACCGCATTGATGTGGTGGTAGCCACCACCCTTTCCATTACGGCAAGGCCCAGGGCTGACCAGCGGCTGGGAGGGCTGGGCTCTGGAGAAGGAAAGCCTAGAAGCCCACCCCTCTGCCCCAACCCCCTTCCCTGATATCCTGAAGACTTCAGCCCCAGCCAGTTCGTGCAGTAGCAAGTTGCCTTGGAAACTGCCTCCTCCTCAACACTGGAGTCTGCCTCTTGGTCCCCATGGAAACCAAGGGAAGGGCTGAGGTTCCAGTGGGGGAGGGGAGAGGGACTGGTCCATGCTGGGCAGCAGGAGCCCAGGCTCCAAACCAGGGGGAAAATGTTCCGTCGCTCCCTTCTTGTCTGAGGTGGCCCACCTCTCCCCTGTGGTCCAGAAGCACCCAGGTCCTTAAAGCTTGGCTGTCAATCTTGAGTCACACAGCTTTTATTTGATGGCCAGGGCTGAAAGGGGATTTTCTTAATACCCACGATAGGTACTTAGCCCTATGGAGACAAAGGCCTGTCTTTGTCTTAGAAACCAACCTAAGCGGGGTATCTAATGCTGGCTTCCCCTGGGTCCTCACCCTTAGGTGATCTCTGGGCAGTTCCTGTCAGAACGCAGTGTTCGTACCTATGTGGAAGTGGAAATATTTGGCCTCCCAGGGGACCCTAAGAGGCGCTATCGCACCAAACTGTCACCTACTACTAACTCCATCAATCCTGTCTGGAAAGAGGAGCCCTTTGTCTTTGAGAAGGTGCTGGGGATGGGGTTGGCATTAGAGCTTGTCCCTAGTTCTCAGCCTTTGCTTACAGATAAGAGGAAACAACGGGAGAGGGGCTCCTGACCCACCATTTCCTCTCTCTGTCCTTCCTCTATGGCTTTCTGACTTTCAGATGTCCCAAACTCAAGTTCATTAGGTGTGTGTGTGTGTGTGCGCGCATGTACGTGCGTGCATGCATGCGCAAGCACGCATGTGTGCTGGGGGGGGGGAGAGTGTGTACTCATTAGGATTAGGGATGGAAACATGAACTTCCTACCCAGTGTAAGGGGATGGTGAGGTTCTTTTGTCTGCTTGGACACTGGTTGGCAAAGCTGCCAAGGGCTGTTTGCACGGGGATCACTGTCCTGGGCTTCATATCGAGCCCTTTTCCCCGTGTGAACCTGGCACAAACTGTAAGATACCTGTATGTGCCATAGGGCATGGCTTCCGCCTATCCTCACCATTCTAGTAAGACTGCCAGGTTCTCACCCTGGCACAGAGACTTCTGGAGACAGCGGCAAAGGGAAGCTAGGCTCCCCCGTGTCCACTCCTCAGCCTTTCCTGTCATAAATTACCTCTAGATCTTGCTGCCTGAACTGGCCTCCCTTAGGATAGCTGTGATGGAAGAAGGGAACAGATTTCTTGGACACCGAATCATCCCTATCAATGCCTTGCGTTCTGGTAAGGAATGGACCTCTTAACGACTTGCCGAGACTCTGAGATGAGACCAGTATATCCCATTTAGAGGTGTGGGGGGGCTTCAAGCAAGGTCTCTGTGGCCTCACCATCTTGTCTAAGGAGTGGGACAGGAATGCTTTCTCCAGGAACCTGACCCGTGGGAACTCTGCCCAGCTAACAGAATGCCCAAGCTTTTTTTGAGCCACTGTTACAGATTCCTGAGCAGCTGGCATCCACGGGCACTTAGAATGTGTGAGAGGAGCTGAGGAGGTGGCTCAGCGGGTAGAGGCACTTGCTGCTAAGCCTGATGATCTGAGTTTGACCCCGGGCCACACACGGTGAAAGGAGAGAGCCAGTTCCCACAAGCTGTCCTCTGACCTCTGCATGCGCCTGTGCTTGCGTGCACGCACACACAGTAAATACATTAATAAAACGTGTGAGGAGCTTACAACACATTCTCATAATAAACACACGAGGCAGATGGATGAGAACCCAGAGAGTTAGCCTAACCTGCTCAAAGTCACATCGTAGGGAAGCATCACCTTAGGCTTAGGACCCTGGCGTTTGACTCTAAAGCCAGACATCCTAAGTGCTGTTTGTGTGCAGTCCTGGGCAGACTTACGGCTGCCATCCCCCTCGTCCTGTTCAATAGGATACCACCACTTGTGCCTGCGCAGTGAGAGCAACATGCCTCTTACCATGCCTGCCCTCTTTGTCTTCTTGGAGATGAAGGACTATGTGCCTGACACGTGGGCAGGTAGGAGACATGTGGCGTGCCAGGGGCCCCACACTGTTCATTCGCTCTCCCTTTATTAAGCCAGTATATCACGGGGAACAAGAAAGGGTGGTAGGCGGATCTTTCCAGGTCCAGCTTCATATGTACCAGGCCGATTGTGTCCTGTGCTTCCCAGATCTGACTGTGGCTCTCGCTAACCCCATCAAGTACTTCAATGCCCATGATAAGAAGTCCATGAAGCTCAAGGAGGTGACAGGAAGTCTGCCTGAGGTCTGTGTTACCTAGACTACTGCCAAAAGCCTCCAGGAGCTGTGGGATGAGTGGGGAGGGGCAGCGTCCCCTGCTCAGGGAGGGATGTTCGAGTCGCCTTTCTGACAGGCTGTCTTCACCCAGAAGCCCTTCTCATCCGTGATTCCTGTTGCCAGACAGTCCAATGGGGCTTCAGTCCCGGCCGGCAACGGGTCTACAGGTAGGTAGTTCCGGGTCCACCTGCCTGGTGTATTGCTCTCCACCTCTCCCACTGCACTCATAATCCCCAGGGACTACCGTTTTCATCTGGGGAGGTAAGATCCAGGTCTGGAGCCTCAGCACTAGAAAGGGATAGTTGCAGAGGGCGCAAACTGCAAGCCTGCAGGAACCAAACGGAGGTGCCTTATCCAAGGCACCTGCACTCTTACAGCACCTGGGGCCAAGGCCAAGGAGGAAGCTACCAAAGAAGTGGCAGGTAAGGCCGGCTGAGCTCTGTGATCTTGGGATAGGATCTGGGAGGTGGGCCTGGAACCTTGCGGGTGGGGCAGCAGGGCAGGGAGGAAGCTCTAGGCAGCTTGACGCCATAGCTATGTACTTTTCAGAGCCACAGACAGCCAGCTTGGAGGAGCTGCAGGAACTAAAGAGCGTGGTGAAGTTGCAGCGGAGACATGAGAAGGAGCTTCGAGAGTTGGAGCGGCGTGGAGCCCGGCGCTGGGAGGAGCTGCTGCAGCGTGGCACCGCACAGCTGGCAGAACTCGGTGCTCCAGGAGCTGCCTGCAAGATCCGCCCGGGCAAGGGTTCCCGCAAGAAGAGGTAAAGAATTCAACGGTGTTCTCCACCCCCCCTCCGCCCCTCCCAGTATTGGCTCCTGGCTCAGGGCCTGTTTCCACATGGTTTTCACAGAATCCAGCCTTGTGAGGAGACTGTCGTGGTGGCGCCTAGCGAGCTTCCCGAGGCTGCGGACCCGCGCGTGCAGGAACTGAAGGACAGGCTGGAGCAGGAGCTGCAGCAGCAGGGCGAGGAGCAGTACCGCTCTGTCCTCAAGCGCAAGGAGCAGCACGTGACCGAGGTGTGGGACATGGCGGCGGCAGAAGCAACCGACCCCACCCCTTCGGCACCGTCAAAGGCTTCTCACTAAGCCTGTCCTTCCTCCTTCGCAGCAAATCGCCAAGATGATGGAGCTGGCCAGAGAGAAACAGGCTGCTGAACTCAAGACCTTCAAGGAGACCTCAGAACTGTGAGACCGCCTCCAATGTCTGCCTGTTCCTCCCTCCTGGCAAAGACTGCAGCTCACAGAATATCTCCTTCTCTCTGTCTCCCTGCAGTGACACCAAAGAGATGAAGAAAAGACTGGAGGCCAAGAGGCTGGAACGGATCCAGGCCATGACCAAAGTCACCACAGACAAGGTGGTGCAAGAGAGGTAAACCCTGAAGGAGGGGCCCAGCTGAGCAGGTCCTCCTCCAGCTAGAAGGGGGTCTCCCTACAAGGGATCCTAACTTGCTTTCCACATATCTGCCTCTCTCTTGGCCCTTAACAAGTTGGTGGGTCCCCCTGCTGTATCTCTGAGAGTCTCCCTTGGGCAAAACACAGATACCAACACTGCTTATGCCGAGAGAACAATGGAAGGGAAACTGTGGGCAAAGAGGGGAGATGACACCTGGGGACAGCAGCCCGTTCACTTAGGCGTCTGTGCTTCCGACCTGTGTGCACTCAGAAGGCCTTTAAGTCAGTGTGTTTTAGGGAGGAAGTAGGTAGGCCCCAGGGCTCCCAGTACCACTCCCTCCATCTTTCATGCTGGTCTCTCTGCTTGTTGCTCCTTCAAGAATTGAGTTCTTATTTGTCGAACCCTTAGGACTCTGCCCCTCCCCCCAGGAGGGTCCCTATATAAAACTCCAATTATATCAACAGGCTCAAGAGAGAGATTAACAGCTCCCACATCCAGGAAGTGGTACAGGCTATCAAGCAGGTATGTAGGGCTGTATCCTTCCCAGATACTCTCCACATAGGTGTGTGTGGCTATGTGGGTGTCCTTCCTTGGAGCCCTTATGGCTTGTTGTCCAGAAGCATCCATGCAGCTAGGAATGGGAGGAAGTCCTCTGAGGTCCTGGCCTGTATATACAGGCTGGGGTGCCAGTCTGAAGGGAACTGTCTGGAAAACATGAGTTAGCCAGTCATGGAAGAATGAGATTGGATGGGGTGGGTGAGGAAGGCTTCCTGAGGTGCCGTGGAATGGAAAGAGGAAGGACAGCTCTGTTAGAAGGGACCTCATGCTCCTTCCCTGGGCATCACTGACCACAGGAACAGGCCTTGCACCTCCTGTGGCCTGACCTTGTGCCCAGCGTGATATAGGCCTTGTACCTCCTGTGGCCTGACCTTGTGTCCGGTGCGGTATATGCCAAGTGCCTCCTGTGATTGTCGCATGTAATCCTTCACAGTCCCTGGCGCCAAGTACTATTACCTCATTTTACAAATTGGAAAAAAAAAAAAAAAAAAAACCCTTCCCAGAGGTTAAGGAATTTGTCCTGAGTCTCACTGCTGGCTAGCTGAGATTAGAACTGGCTTCCAACCTAGCCTTTTACCCCTCCCCAGATGACAGAGACCCTGGAGCGGCACCAGGAAAAGCTGGAAGGGAAGCAGACGGCCTGCCTGGAGAAAATCCGGGAGCTGGAAAAGCAGGTGAGAAGGATCCCTGTCCTGGCCCCAGTGGAACCCAATGAGCTCTAGGGTAGGATGGGTCCCAACCCCAGTGGCTCTGGGCAGGAGGTGAGGGAAGGGGACCGTCACATCTGACCAGAGGGTCACAGGCAGGTTCTCATGGTGTCCCGGAGCCCTTTCAAATGAGATATCTATATGGGTTTCTTTCATTGGTCTTTCTCCTGGGAGGTTCTCTGATGGGCTTCACTACTCCCATCTGCTCCAGTCTCTCGGGAGCTCTGAGTAGACGAAGCATCTTAGTACTCCATAGGGTTGGGGGTGGGGTGGGCAGGACCCCTTCCTGACCTAAGTAGTGGCCCCTACTGTTTCTTCAGTTCCAGGAGAAGGCGCTGGCCGAGTACGAGGCCAGGATGAAGGGCCTGGAGACTGAAGTAAAGGAATCAGTGAGGGCCTGCTTCAAGGCCTGCTTCCCCTCTGAAACGGAGGACCAGCCTGAGAGGGCCTGTGAGGCCTCCAAGGAATTGTGTCCACAGGAACCACTCACGAACAATGCAGACACCCAGGAGAGCCGCCTCTGATGCCACCACCTCAGACATTTTAGCAAGGATGTCCACACCCTTCTCTGAAACATGGTTCTATTCCCTTGAAGAAAAGGACCCTAATCAATACTCGGGATGAAGGCAGGGAGAGCAGACCATCAGGACAAAGAGCCCACTTGGAAGCCAAGTCTTTTTCTAAGGTGGCTTCTTCTGTCCATCCCATCCATAGTGCTATGTACCCATTGAAGGCCAAGAAGCATGGGCCAAGAGAGAGGAAATTGGATCTGGTCTCCCCTCTGCCTTTCCTAGTGTGCGCCAATCACTCCCCGCCTGGAGCTCATTTTCCTTTCCTGGAGGCGTGGCTTTACTCCCTGGAATCTTTACTCTTGGACCTGTGGCTCCAGCAGAATCCAATCCAAGCCTCCTGCCTTGATGTAGCACCCTGCACAGGCTTCTAGGCCACATCTCGGGCCTGCCTTGAGAGCAGCATGTTGCCAGCTCCTTAAGGCCGAGCCTGGCGCTGCCTCGAAGCTCTCTGGGGGTGGCTACTTCCAGGGTGGCTGCAAAAGCCCCTGCCCGCACCTCCTGCCTATGACAGGTGGCTCCTCAGCTGCTCAAACACTGGAGTGACAAAGGAGACTCTAGCTTCCCGGGTGCTCTCTCTCCCACCTCTGATCCTGGGTCCACCCTTTTTTCTGGGTCTCGGTCTGGCACTTCCATTCTGGCACCCCACCCCTATCAGGTGGGTTGTTTGAGGGGTTCATCATCATTTTCTTTCCTGGATTGATGTGGTTTATTTATTTTTTTCTCCTTCCTCTACCTACCAAAGACCTCTGACCTGAAATTTCCTGCCTTAGGTTGGCCTCTTTTCTCCCTTAGGAAAAGTCGGCAGGGGAGTGGAAGGCCTTTGAAATGAAGCTGCGTGAAAGGAGATGGGGGTGGGTCCCTCGGGAGCCTTCTAGGGCCCTGTAAAATGGCCTTGCCTCTGGCTTTAAACAGGAGTTGCCTCCCTATCTGCTGGCCCTGCTGCCAGAACCATTGGGGGATGATGTCATTTCCTCCTTCTCTGCTCTCACACAGCTGTGGCCCTTCCTTGTCTCTACTCTCAGGGCCGGAGCAGAAGACAGCAGTACAAAAGTGTACCCCACCCTCTTCGTAACCCCAAACCATTAGGCTGTCTGGGCCTCTTTAAGAAGAGTGAACACATGCTCACATGCTCACAGTGGGGGATCTGCTGTTGCTGTGGTTGGCTCCAGCTCTTGCTGAAGGCAGGGCTTGTGGCCACCATTCACAACACCTACAGCTCCATCCCAAATCCCAGATGGGACTGGTAGGGTGGGGTGATTCTGGGAAGAGGTTGTTTTCTTATCAGAGAGTTACAACAAATGTCATTAACTGAGCACCTGTGCCTTTGGAAAATGAACAGGGACGCCCTCCCCCGTACCTCTCAGGGCCTGACCTCAGGGGTCCCTACCAGTCCCTGACTACAGGGCAAAGTTAAAGAGTGTTCATTTATACTGCTAAAGCCTGGCATTTGCCGGCCAGCCTCCCTGTCGTAGCCACATTGGATACCACCAGGGTGGGGCAGCTACACCCCAGAGCAATTCCGTGACCTCAACCCACTGCCAGAAGTCTTATTTTTTCCCCCCTTTCCGTCTACCTCCTGGGGTTAGAACTCTGTGGGGGTGAGAATCCAGACTGAGGGGACCTCAGCGAGCCAGGTCCATGGGTATCCATCACAGCCAGCATAGCGCACTGGGCAACAGCCACAGTCAATACCCATGAAACCACAGGTTCCTCTTGCCAGGCCACGGTTGAACCGAGCAGCCCAGGAATGGGAAGGGGGTACATTCCTGCCTTCTGAAGCATCCTCTGAATGACTTCTCAAGCAGTCTGGATACTCACTTGCCTGTTTTCAGTCTGATGCCAAAAGGGCTGCTTTCCCCCGGGACTGTCTCTAGGACCTGGGGAGAAGTTATTCTCTGGCCACGGGGAACATGCAGAGGAAGAGTTGATGCTGTCCCTTGGGCACTGGGCGCTGGGCAGGTGAAAGCCACCTGGGTTCCATCCCTGTTGTGCCATAAGGCCAGGGCCAGGTTCCCTCTTCATCATGATTTCCATTACCTTTTGCATGGAGAAGGGTCCTCACCCCTTAGCAGTCCCATGGCTGACTCAGTACCAGATCCTCTGCTGACTCACCCCCCCCCCCCAGCTCTCTGTAGCTCCCAGGCACGTGCCACTAGGCTCAACCCCGAGGAGCTAGCTAGTGCAATGTGACAGGGTGAGGGGGCTGCTGACACTTGAGGGGGAAAGGAGGGGGCGGGGAGGAGCAGTTACAGACAGACAGACTTGCAGACTGAGGCACCTCTGGGAGGAAGCCCTTTTGCCAGCCTGGGGCCTGCAGGGGGAGAAGCTGGGCAGGTGGGAGGGGAGGAGTGTGAAGTGCCTGCCTGCCCCCTGCCAGCGCCGCTCCTTCTCCTGTCAGCCTTCAGCTCCCTAAGCGACAGCTTCTAATTCCGGCTGTCGGTGCCTCTGTGCTCCAGTGAAGTCTCAGCTTTGCGGTGGCTGTTCTGTTCAGAACACAGTGAGCCTAGGGAAGAAAGTCAGAGCAGGGGCTGTGGGGCCTGAGGCCGGGGATGGCTGCTCTCTGGGAAGTCAGCACAGTCAGAGCGAGGCTCTGAGAGGACTAGATCAACTATCTCCCCCTACCCCCCACCTCGCCCGCCACAGGAGACAGAAGTCCACTGGGAGGAAGGACTTGGCCAATGCCCTCATCTGGGTTTTTGCTGCTTTTCTCCTCCTAGTGGTTCACAGTCTAACCTTTCTCCTGATCCCGGAGGCGGACAGAAGGGAAGAACAGAAGGGAAGTGTTTTCTTCCATGACACAGACAGGGGAAACTGAGTCTGAAAGGGATTAAAAAGCCTTTCTTCTGCTGAGTAAAGATGTTTCTGTTCCCTTTCTGGCAGTGGAGAGCATTACCTGGTCGTAGGTGGGGCCGACTACCCTCTACCGATGCTTTCTGGAACACTGGCTCCTGGGCCTTGAGTGGAGCGGGCTGAACTCTCAGTCTTCACTTCCTCTTACAGATGAGGATCTGCAGGCCCCGAGTGACACAGTGCTAGTACACGCCACAGGCTGAGACCTAGCTCTTCTGCCAAGAAATGCGTGGGGGCTCATTTCACAGGGTGTGCAGTTCGCACATGCTCCCCAAAGGGCAAAGGAGAGTGTGAGTCCCTGCTCTACAATCTAGCCCAGGGTGGGCATCCCTGGAGTTGGGAGCTCTGGAAAGCACAGGGGCTCCCGGGGTGGGGGGGTTCTATCCTTTCTCCAGCAGCAAGAGTCCTCCTTAGAATCCTGTGCCTTAGGAGTCTCCTACAAAGCATATTCCTGCCCTGCCCAAGCTGGGGACCCCTCAGTTCTTCACTGAGTCTCTTGTCCCTTACAACATAGGACCCCTGAACACAACCCTCAACACTGTTCTCTGCAGTTGTCCCTGTCCGGTGCCCTTGTCTCTGTAACCCCTCTGTTTGGACTATCTTCCTATTGCTTAGTAGCCCAACATCACTCATCCTTGGAGGCCCAACCACCTCAGCTGCTGTCTTCAGAAGACCCCAGATCCCTCTCTCCCATCATCCCACTCTTCCTTCCACTGGCTGCCTGAGTTTTGTATTTGGCAGGTGTAGTCAGTCCTTGGGTGACACCCCCCCTTGTCATATCCTGGGGTTTGTCTTCCTAACTGAGAATGCGAATCTCATTCATTCAGGATCCAGTTTATTTCCTGTTGCTGGAAACACAATGATGGGTTCATGACGTCTATAAATTTAGTAGTTAATTCAGTAGTTCACTTTTCTTTCTTTGCTTTTTTCTTTTCTTTCTTTTTTTTTTTTTTCTCATGTAGTGGAGGATGACCTGGGACTTCTGCTTCTCCTGCCTCTCCCTCTCAAGTGCTGGGGTTACAGGTGCAGTGCCACACCTGGTTTCACGCAACGCTGGGAATCAAACCAATAAGTTTGTGTATATTGGACAAATACTCTACCAGCTGCAAAAAACCCTAGCCCTTTGCTTACTCTGCAATTAAATTCCATTCCAGTTACCCTCACGCCCTCTGGACCTAGGAAGTTATGAGGCACTCATTGTAAGACATCTCATCTGAGTACTCCCCTCCCTCTGCCCCAAAGCCAAGCAGCTGGTTCACCAAAGGAAGAAGCTATTCAGTGGCTTTATACTGTTGATTGAAAATGGAACTCAGGCTTACCCCCTTTCTTTAGGGGTCTGGCCTAGAGTTCTGTGGCCTAGAGATGACTTTACGTTCAAGAGAACCAGCCCTGTGGGGGAATTCTTACTTTTGTCTTTTGCCCTTTCCTGAACCATAACTTGTCCTGGAGGGGACTGGGAGGTAGTGCCCGGATAGTCCTAATGCCTGCACACTCTCAGGTCCTTCCTAAGGCACCTGCCCTGGGTCACAGCGGCCAGTGTCTAGTCAGCCTTCTCCACAGAGACCGTGGAACTGGCATGCGGGAGCGCTGTTAGGTTTGGAGACGTCTGAGATTGGAGAACGCACCCCTCCTCGCCCTGCTCTGAGTGAGCGTGTGCGGGAGGCACAATTGTGTGTGACTGATTCGCTGCACTTTGGATGGCAGTTATCAGCCAGACTGAGCGCCCTCAGTCCGAAGCACAAATGCTTCGTGTCCCAACTTACTCCTCTGTCTCTTGCTGCCCCCCACACCCCCAGTCAAGCTCTTGTATTGTCCAGTTCTATCCTCATGGGGGTCCCAATCCCTTTAATCTAGAACCGATGGCAGGAGCTCCCGCCAGTTTCTAAGCAGCGGAGGGTACCGACTCAGGCGGAGGCGGGGGGCGGGGAAAGAAGACTGCGATTTTAGGATTGGCCCCGCCGGGTGCATGTGGCCCCCCGGCGAGCAGCCTCCGCCCCCGCCCCGCAACCGCCGCCGCATTCCCAGGGGAGCGCGGAGGAGGAGCCGCTCCCCAACTTCGTGGCCCACAAAGGGGTGGGGGTCAGGGGCGGTCTCCTTCGCCCTGTCCGTCCCTGTCCTGACAGCGGATCCCGCTTCCAGGGCAGCCATTGCCATGGAGACCCCCGAAGCTATAAAGCCAGGTATCTAGGCGTCGGGCACCTCTCGAGTCTCTGAGCCCCCCAAGTAAAAAAGCAAGCGTCCCGGCCCCCGCAAGAGGGGAGGAGGCGGGAAGAGGCTCCGAGAGCTTGAGGAGCGGCGCTCCCCGCCGAGGCAGGAGGCAGGCGCGCCAGGCGGGAGCTACCCGCTCAGCAGGGGAGCCGGGGCTGCCAGGGGTGCGGGTGAGTGGCGCTGCTCCAAGCCGCCACGAGGGACCGAGGGGCGTCGGACATGGGGAAAACGTAGCGAGAATTGAGGTCGAGCTTGAACGGGAGCCGGGAGTAGCAAGCAGCCCACACCTCCAGGCGGGAAGCCCAGGGAGGAGCGCAAGACGAACCGGGAGCTGCGAGGCACCGGGAGCATCAGGGAAATCGGAAAGGGAATCTCAGGACCCTCGGCTGCTGCCACCTACGCGCGGAAAGAGCGGTACGGGTGTCCGGGCCTGGGGCCGGAGCCCCGTGGGGGTGAGGGAAGAGGGGCGCCCCCGTGCGGACCTATCGAACTTCCCGGGCACGGCCGCCGGAGCCATGCTCAAGCCCAAGGACCTATGCCCCCGGGCGGGTACGCGCACCTTCCTTGAGGCAATGCAGGCGGGCAAAATCCACTTGGCCCGTTTCGTGCTAGACGCGCTGGACCGCAGCATCATCGACTGCCGCGCCGAGCAGGGCCGTACGCCGCTCATGGTGGCGGTGGGGCTGCCGGACCCCGCCATGCGCTCGCGCTTCGTGCGCCTGCTGCTGGAGCAGGGTGCGGCCGTGAACCTGCGGGACGAGCGCGGCCGCACTGCACTCAGCCTGGCCTGCGAGCGAGGCCACCTGGACGCTGTGCAGCTGCTGGTGCAGTTCAGCGGCGATCCGGAGGCAGCGGACTCGGCGGGCAACAGCCCGGTGATGTGGGCGGCGGCGTGCGGCCACGGGGCGGTGCTGGAGTTCCTGGTGCGCTCTTTCCGCCGCCTGGGCTTGCGCCTTGACCGCACCAACCGTGCTGGCCTCACAGCGCTGCAGCTGGCCGCCTCCCGCGGTCACGGGACCTGTGTGCAAGCCCTCACCGGGCCTTGGGGCCGGGCAGCCGCAGCGGCAGCGGCCCGGGGCTCCAACTCCGACAGCCCCCCAGGCCGTCCTGCCCCGGCGCCCAGCCCAGAGCGTCGACGGCCCAGCCCCCGTCGTCTACCGCGGCCCCTCTTGGCGCGGTTTGCGCGAGCTGCCGGCGGCCACGGCCACGGTCACGGCCACGGCCACGGAAGTGAGCTTGCCTCTGCAGGCAAGGGCTCGGGCCGACACAGGGCACAAGGCAGCGAGAGGCCAGAGCTGGGCCGGAGCATGAGCCTAGCGCTGGGTACCATGACGGAGGAGGAGACAGCACGCCTTCGGGCAGGAGCTCTCATGGCCCGACCAAACTCACCCCAGTCTTCGGGGAGTGGGCGGTGGCGCTCACAGGAGGTGCTGAAGGGAGCGCCCCCAACCTTAGTGCAAGCCCCTATTGGCCTCAGTCCTCATCCCGAGGGTGGCCCAGGCTCTGGCCGCCTGGGTTTGAGGCGACGGTCCACAGCCCCAGACATCCCCAGCCTGGTAGGGGAAGCCTCAGGGCACGAGAGTGGCCCGGAATTAGAGACCAACGCTCAGCCTTTCTCAGTGCCCGGGTCAAAGCCTTGGCAGGAGGGCACAGAGGCTGTGGTATTGCAGGCTCAGCGGTAAGGGGCATGAAGGTCGAGCCCTGCAAAGTCCACCCTCTTGTCTCTGGTCACTGAGATGTCCCTTTTCTCCAAGTCTGTCCCTTTCTCTGCGATTTGCCCTCCCCCAACTTTGTCCCCTCACTGCTAAAGGGAGACCTCCCCCAGTCCTCCACCAGATTTAAGACAGAGATCTCATCCTTTTGTGCTCTTTGGTATTTCCTGTGTAGACCGCTCAACCTTCCTACAGCCTGACTCTTGTCCTGGGGGGGGGGGGGGGGAAGAGGCGCGAAAGGTTTCTTCTGTAGGCTTCAGCTTTCTAGCCAGAAACGTGGACCCCGAGGCTAAGCCGCCTAGGTACTGCTTCGGGTCCTGTAAGATCCCCTGCTTATTTCTAACTTTCCCTGTCAGCTTGGTAGCCCGGCAGCAATAGAGGTGGCTTTGGAGAACAAAGGCCCAGGAGGCGGTGTCTACCGATGCTGACTATAATAGTTGGATAAACTACCAAAGTTTCCCTTCGCTGTAAGTGTCGGAGGAAGCAAGACTTGAAGTGGTCCCACTTTTTGGATTAGACGGCTGATTGTGAAGGAATCCAGTGGCTAAGGTTTTCTGAGGTAGAAACTCCTCCTTCAAGGCAACGAGGATATTTTGGGGCTTTGTACCAT